>NC_136815.1:19786490-20386490 GCF_951394365.1 Tetrao urogallus | reverse complement strand
TATTTTCTTAAATAGGATAAAAACAAAGCTTAAATGGCAAAGAGTTTCTCAAGATGGTTGGGATACTTCAGATCTTTTAGATCTTTTTTTTTTTTTTTTTTTTTTTTTTATGCTAGAAACCAACTGTTAAAAAATACACCTTATATCTAACTGGTTAACCACATTTGTTAAAGGAGATGCAGGAACATGGAGAACAGGTTGCCCAAGGAGGTTGCGGATGCCCCATCCCTGGAGGCATTCAAGGCCAGGCTGGATGTGGTGCTGGGCAGCCTGGTCTGGTGGTTGGCAACGCTGCACATAGCAGGGGGTTGAAACTAGATGATCATTGTGGTCCTTTTCAACCCAGGCCATTCTATGATTCTACAATAAAACAAGATGGCATACTTAACAGCCAGCAGATAACTCAGGAGTTTTCTATTATAGAAGAATTCAGCCAAAGTCAGTAATACAGTGATTTTGGTTTTTATATTCTTACTGAGTGAAAGCTCATTTTCTCATTATTTTATCACGGCGTTCTTAATCTTGTGCATATTCAAGAACAAGTGATGCCTACTAAGCATAAGAGAGATGGAAGTAATGTAGAAACTGGGAGGCAGAACAGCCAACCTGCAGAAAGTAGGCAGTGTCAGTTAAATTTACTCCAGGCAACACAATATAAGGGATGATTTCCAAATAAGTTGCTTGATTTAATCTAGTAAAACTCGATGTAGTGCTTATGCTTGTGACATTAAAAGTATACAAATGTATTGGACATCTACTAAGTTTTAGCTGCATAAGGCTTAAAGATTTATGAAAAGCCATCTGTTGGATCACTCTTTGTGTCAAGTCTCTCATTTGGATATTTCTTGTTATTGTGAGTGAAGCAGGGCTCCTACCCTAACTTCATTTTCCCTAATTTAATATGATGGTGTGGCTTGTTTTGTGAATGTATTATCTTTACTTTCTGCCCTGGGAAGAGTGTTGCATTCCCACCAAATGCAACACACATTTTCAAGGAATGTCTTCCACTCTAAATAGTAATTGTGATTTTTCTGTCATTCTAAATACTAGGAGCCTGAATATTGTGTTAGTTTTTGTGTAAGCTACAGAATTGGGAGCATTTTTGCAAAGTTTTTTAAGAGCTGTGACATCATATGTTTTTGTATTTTTCAAATGCATTCATTAAGATAAGGAGAGTTGGAATGTTGGTATGCTTGTGAAACAGAAATTGGAAATCTTCGTGACAGAGATTGTTGTTTCTCCAGTTTTGTGGAGGAGTGATGGTGAAAAGCTAACTTAACAGCCAGGAGGGCCAATAACATCCTGGGCAGTACAGAGAGGAACGTAGCCAGTGGATTAAGGGAAATGATTATCCCTTGTACTCAGCACTTGTTAGACAGCAACTATGTTATGTTATTGTATTGGATTTTGGTTTCCCTGCTACAAGAAAGGTATTGATAACTAGAATGAGTTCAGTGAAGTGTCACTGAGGGGGCTTTGGGCTTTTGCAACACTTGACTGGAGTAGCAGAGGGAGCTGGGTTTGTTCAGCTTGAAGAATGGCTTCGAGGGCTCCTAGCAGCAGGCAGCCAGGTCCTATGAGGAGATCAACCAGAAGGTGGAACATGCTCTGGCAGTGAGTGTACTGTAGGAGGATAAGTGACAGCTGGCAAAAACAAACCCAAGAAGTTCTGGCTGCACATTGGAAGAAAAAAACATTTCCCAGTGGGGGACAGTGGGATATTGTGACAGGCTGCCTAGGGTGCTTGTGCAGAAATTTCCCTGGAGCTTTTCAAAGCCTGACTGGATAAAGCTCTGAGCAACCTTTGTCTGATGTCAGAGCTGACTCCACATTTAGCAGAAGGTCAGACTAGAGACCTTACTGAGTGTGAATTAGCTTAGGATTCCATGACATCTAATTGCCCAGACTCACACTAATTTAAGTATTTTGGTGTTTATCTTTTTGTCTTATTAGCAAGGATCAGTGATTAGTAAAAAGTAATATTTAATTGATAAAGCTTTTGTGGCTTCATCAAGTTACTGGCAAAGCACTTGATGTTCAGAAGTTCTGATTGCACACTATCAGGGATTGAGGCACAGAAGAACAAGACAGGCAGAAACCTAAAAGGCAAAAGTAGACAGGGATATATTTGTTTTTCATTAAATGCGTTTTTACGTGAATATTTTCACATAAGGAAGAAGAATTAAAAATTGTGTAGGCAAAAGCACAATAGACTTGAAATTCCTGTAGGTCTAGGCATGGCTTGAGAAAAACAACAGCTGTCATTTTGTTACTTTCATCACCAGGAAAGGAGTAGTTCTGCAGGTGGAAGATGCGGATTTGAGTTGAGTAGGTTGTAATAAAACCGTTTCTGACCTGCATTTCATTTGGGGCATTAATAATAAACCACTCAAGAGTGTCTTCCTGGGTTATATCACTGTAAGTCAAATCTGAAATCACACAGTTGTTCCACATAGTTGTATATATAATGAAATAGTCATACTACTATTATTTACTACTATTATTTACTTTTTTCTGCTTTAACATCGTATCTCTTTTGTTTTTTCCAGAGCTCTGGAGCTTCAGCCATTTTCCCTCAAGCCTCTCCTACGACGAGCAATGGCGTACGAGTCTATGGAGCGGTATCGACAGGCATATGTTGATTACAAAACAGTTCTACAAATAGACAGCAGCATACAAGCAGCAAATGACAGTGTTAATAGGTAAATGCACTTTGTACATTTTCTACACATCAGTCCAAATAGAGGAATGTAGTTCCGTTTTGCCTGGGAGTACTTCCTTTCTGCATTTATCCCACAGCAAGGTCATCACAACTAGTGTGTTAGAACTAGAGGACTGGCTGTTTAATTTTGTTGTTTTCCCACAGCTTAACAGTTGCCCTCTGCAGCACATTTTTCTTTTAAAATTATAATATTAAAAGACTTTTGGTTTCTTTTTGGACTGGCACTCCAACTTCTTTCCTAACTTGTATTTGATATCATGTAAAGCAATATTTTAAGTCCATACCTTTTCTCTGACATTTCTGTTTCCTTAATTTACTAGCACTCTTTATGTGGCAACTAAGATTTATGTTAGGTGTGAATTCTTCAGTATGCTGCAGTTGAGCACTAGAGCAGCTTGTTGCAGCAGTGACTGGCTACAAAGCTTAGAGACATTAAAAAAAAAAAAAAAAGGAACATAACAGATTGCTTGGAGATACATTACACTATCTTACTGTAAGATACTGTATATAATCGTTCATTATTATGATAGTGTTGTTACAATTTTATTCTCATTAACATGTTGAAAGTACGTAAGTGCACAAATGACAGGATTTTCATGTTGATTTTCTTTCCTTTTTCTTTTTATTGGACAAAAAAATACTTAGGAAAGCAGAACAGACATTAATTGTCGAGCAGGACCCCATGTTTCTGCAACTTTTTGCAATGGAATCTAGTTCTTTCCTTCTGAAGGCTAGGTAATGAGTGTCTATGTTTTTCTTTATGCTTCAATGAAGAGGCAATACTATTTTTAAGTTCTGCTTATTTAAGAAGAGACGTCCAAAGGAGATCATGAAACTTTACTGTCTCCTCTTTGTAGTCGTATTTTTGATTACACAACAAATTGTTGCTGATCTCCTGGATCTGCATTGATAATAGACCATTTGGTTTGCTGAAGTAACTTCCTGTCTTGGTATCTCTACAGCTTATCAGACTTATTATACCTTTTTTTTTTTTTTTTTTTAGTCTTCTTGGCTTATTTATCCTCACATATTCCTTTTTTGGTTTCTTCTGACAATGACTTGTAACTTGCTTAGTAATGAGCTTATTTCCTTCTTTTCCCTTAACATTCTTCCTTTTCTCCTCTCTAGGCCTTCCTTATGTTTTTAGCTTCACTGCTCATTATTCTTTCCTCCCTGGCAACCCATCACCTTATTTCAGCTGCTTCTTCCTTCTTGTCTTCTCTTCTGCTGGTAATTAATTTTTGCTTGCAAATTCTTACTTTCTTGAGCGTGGACCTCCTGCATTACTGAATTTTTAATATAAATTATTTTTGAGTATTTTATTGCTTGTAAGTTAACCTGTAATCGATGACCAAACTATCAGTTTTTATTTCTGAAGTGATACACCTTGAAAAATGACAATAACAAAGAATTGTAGGTACTGTACAGCCCTTTAACTTTGTGGGACAACCTCAAAATACATCTTTGAATTTTTTAGAAATGTCAGGTCTTAACAACCTGCTTTTACTGAAGGATTTATTTGTTCTTGAGTTTCTGGAGGAAACTGGATGGCGATTGTGTAGGAAACTGACAGAAAACCTCATCTTCCTACTTCTGTCTGAAAGTGGGCTCACTAAATCTTGTTAAGGCTAATCTTGCTGTGTTTACCTGCTAAGCGGCCTTTCAAAAACTCTTAAAACCTAACAGCTGTTCAGTCTGATACTTGAGATTGTTCTCATGTTAAAAATGAGTCAAATTTTTAAGATAGAGCCTTTACCTGCTGTTTTACAACCAAAGTAAAATAAGAAAGAATGTATTTATTGTTCTGAAAAGTCAACTGAAAGCAAGCATAAAGAACTGTGTGTTTATCATGGTTAGATGATTTTCAGTTGTGTCTTTCATGCTGGACAGTATGTTCATGCGTTTCCATTTATTAAATTGAAATGTCATTCCACTTCTCTCAATTCTCAACAGAATTATTCTGTTATTTTCTATGAGAAGAACCAGAAAAATAAATAATTGACTTTTAAATAAAAAGTGTACAGTTTTATTCTCTAATAACATTACCAGAGTAAATCTTAGGGCTGTCTAACTTATGACAGTGTGCCACATTTTTCTTAACACTTGCATTCAAATGATGCTTAAAAAAACCCTAAAGCTTTAGTAGAATAAGAACAAAACAGAATTTCTCTGTCACCCTATAAAATACTGCTTATTAATCACCCAGATAGAGGAAAGCCCTGGAAGGGTATATGCAGTTAATACAAAGAAAAATGTTCTTGTTCACTTGGAAAACAGATTAAATAGCTAGATCATACACAGAATATCACATTTTGTAGTGTTAAGAACTTATTTTCAATACCAAATGGTATGTTTCATGCAGCATGTAGCAGGCATGTTTCATGCAACATAGCTCATAAAATCATGCACTGTATAGCTCTACAAACAGTGCTTTTATTCTGTGTTATTTTTTAAAATGCTGTGTTAATTTATGATCAGTGTCTGCCTGGACTGCCCAAGTTGTCCCTGCTTGAGCAGGAAAACTGGACCAGATGGATCCAGAGATCCCTTCCAACCTTAACCACACTGTGGTTCTGCGAAATAATATTAGAAGTGCTGCTTCTTGTATTGGTTCTTCTTTTGGATCCTAATAGGAAAATAATTTGGTGCCAGCTGCTTCGGCTCCAGCCGGTGTATTGCACTGAGGAGTTTTTTACTTTATAGCCATTATTATTGAAACTTTTATAAAGGAAAAAGCAAGGAAGGAAACTTTATCTGGGTTGTTAGTGCTCATTTTGTCTCATTTGAGTCACATTTAGGGTTACCAGATTTTATTTTATTTTTTGGCAGATAATTAGCATAGGGTGTTTTCTTGCACTACATTAGATAGAAATGCATCTAATATGCAAATTCAATTCATTGATTTACAGAGTATCAATTTGAGTTGCTTTACAATTATGAAAGCTTTTCTTTGCTAAAGTAGACATCAGAGTAGCTACCTCTTGGCTCCTAAATTAATGTTGTTATTAGAAGGCTTTTATATCACTTGTATTACTAGCATTCTCATCATATGTTAATAGTTGCTTGATTGGGCTTTTTTTTTTGTTTGTATGTTTCTTTTTTAAATCACTATAAAAGTTGCAAGAAAACCATGAATTCTTTATTCATGCTTGTTTAGGTCTTTCTCCAAAACCTATCACAGAAATGGGAAACTCCCAGTTAACTGTATTCTGTATTGAACGTCTCATATGTAGAAACAGATGATCTGTAATCTGTTCGTTAAAGAGAGACTGAACAGTTTGAATATACTTTTCTTTGCATTTTTGAATGGTGATGAAGAATAATCCAGTGAAGAATTTCTGACAGCTGTAAGAAGTGTAATTTAGTAAGTAATTTGTGAGCTGTACTGGTTGTTTAGAAAATACTTTTGTGAGAGATAATTGTATTTTGTTTGACATGGGCAAATTTAGGTACCACGCTTATGTCTCAGGACGTTGTTTTTTACTCTTGTTTCAGATAACACCAATGAGCTTCTGAGAAAACTAAGCAGCGTAGATGTCTGTTTCCCCTCCCCCTTTCTTTACTGCATGTTTGAGGCAGCACTTAGAGCTTGGTTGCAAAATCTGACATTTGCTTTTATAGATCTGGCTGATGTCAGTGTCCTGTCTCCTACATACCAGCATAAGTACTCTGATTTAAAAAGGGAAAAAGTCTGAATCAAATAAATAAATTCAGTAGTGTTGACTACCAAGACAGTTGTGGTTGTTTTTTTTTTCAATAATCTTAAGGATAATTGTTCAGTTTTGTGTTTGTTTTTTCTTTTTTTTAATTGGAGCATTGTATTATTTAATTTGTAAGTTATTAAAGCATGAATTAAGTGTATGAAGAGTCATGTTGATGGGGCTTTTCCTTTTCAGAATAACGAAGACATTAATTGATCAAGATGGTTCTTGTTGGAGGGAAAAACTGCCACCGATTCCAGTTGTTCCTGTTGCTGCTCAGCTACACAGGTGGGATGGAGGCAACTTTACTTCAGAGGCTAAGCCAAGCAGTCCCACACATATCAACAAAGAAGAACAGTTGCAGATGAATCGTATGTATAGCTAATGCAGATAAGTATGTACTAGAAAATACTTTTAACCAAAAAAATGGAATACCATTAAATATAGTAAAGAATTCAGAAAGAAAAGAAGTCAGATTAGATGATCTTTTATGTGATTAGGTTTGATGCACTTTATAGAGCCACAGTTATGGTAAATGTTTTTTGGAGGCCAAATGATGCAGTGTAGTTTGCAGCATGTCATTTCTGAAGTGATATAAAATATAGCAGAAATGCTCATCAGCATTGTGTTGAGTCCTATCACAGGTGTCACTGGTTTGCCTGACCTCATCATACAGCAGCTAGAACAGTTCTCTCCCCCCCAAAAAATAAACTAGACAGAAACCCACCCTAAGTATCATAAGCAGCTGCATAATCTGTAGCCATCATTTAATAGTTGATAAAAATATTACTCAGCTGTTCAGAACAGAACAAGTAGGCTTCTGTGTGGCCAGCATGTAGTGAAATGTACTACAGAAGAAAAATTTTGATTTTTTTTTTACTACAGAATTTAATTTCAACAGTGGCTATTCAGTAAGCACTCTAAGAAATGTGGTTCAGAGACTTTTCATGTATGCACTGAGTGCTTACCTTCAGTTAGGACACTTTCTTCCCTCTGATTTTTTCCTTTTGGTGGAGTTTTTATTTTTCTTGCTCCAGTAAAACAGGTGAAGGAGCCTCTCCAATTCTGCTCTTATTGATATTAAATCCTCTTGCAGCAGCCTTAGCTGTATCATTTTTGAAACTTCCTTGACTGTTAATTAAGGTTAAATAAGGTTCCCTTATGTGTTTTTTGACTATGTAAAGAAAATAAGCACTGAAGATCACAGAATCATAGAATGGCTTGAGTTGAAAAGGACCACAAAGATCATCTGTTTTCAACCCCCTGCTGTGTGCAGGGTCACCAACCACCAGACCAGGCTGCCCAGAGCCACATCTAGCCTGGCCTTGAATGCCTCCAGGGATGGAGCATCTATATCTATGCTTGTTTAACAGAGAGGAGAACGCACCGCATAATTATGTTGCTGGCCTAATATGTAGCAGTGATAGAGTTGTCTCTCCACAATCAATTATTGCATTAATGCATACCTTCAAATAATCTGTACTCTTGGGCACTACGGATTTAAAGACCTTAGCGCTATCTGAAAGGTCATCCTTAAACTTATTTATGCTTGATGGAGAGCAACAGACAGCTTATGCATGCGTGCATTTATGAGAATTTGACTTTTTTATTGAGAATTAAGTGTGGTTCTGGAAAACTTGAATGGTGTAGATTATGAATAATTTGAATAATGGCATACATAGAACAATGGTAATGCTACAGGAACTTAGTTTTTTGTTTAAGGAACATGAAGGATGTCAATGTATATTTTAAGCTCAATTAAATTCATAAAAGTTTTACTCTACTTTTTAAAATGTTCAATGACTGGAGCATTTCAGTTAGTTGTGCATATTGTTACGGATTTATCACTTAAGGATTGGACAGTTTAGCATTTATTTTTGAGATGAAGTAGAAAACTGATATTTTACACAAATGTGTTGCTATTAAGAAAATTTTCAAGCTAAGCTTTTGTATTTATGCTGCAGTGGTTGTACTCTGAGCTTTTTCTGTTATCAGGGAGTGCCATTTATTGTTTTTTTTTTTTTAATTTCATTTTAACTTAACTAGGTTAACTAGGAACGATTGAATTTACCTCTCTACAACATTGTATAACTTTGTGAAGAGAGAGAATTTGAAAATTATCATAAAGCTACAAAGATAGCAGTTCTTCCTTAGATCATGTTTAACGTGCTCTGAGACTTTACTGTTAGCCATCACTGTCTCCACAGAGTGTTTGTGTGGGATTTTGACATAAAACACTTCTCAGTCTACTTCAAGAGACTTGAAAGTGCAATCAGGCTTGGTTGTCCATAGTAAACATTAAAGTTGTGGTCTAATTCAGAAGCACGTGCAACAAATGATGTGGAAGGAAAGATAATTATGAAAGAAGAAAGCATTTATATATATATGTATAGTTTGGTGTTTTCCAGTTACTTGAAACATCTTTATCATAAAAGTCATTAACAGAATATTGTTGATGTCTCACTAACCCCAGTGATGTGATTGTCACTGTCAGTTTATCATAGACATTGTGATGGATTGGTTTCTTGCAAAAAGAACATTAGGTAACATAACGGCCTTTTTGGTGTGATGGGGAAGATGTAGAAGGCTTTTAATGCTACTGATTACATTTCTACTGCTGTAAATAAAGCCAGTATTTCAGTGGTTCATCCCACAAAGAGCAGGTTGAGAGGAGAAGATGAAAGTAGAGTTGTCTGTTGCATTCACATTATTTTCAGCAGAAATAGTTACCTTGGTGTATTGAAACTTATGTGTTATGTCAGATGTGTGTATGTAGGTTCATACCTTTCTTAGAGCATTGGGAAGATGTGGGACAGAAATTGGAATGTGCAAACTGATAAAAATACTCCAGAAGGCAGGCAGTTATTCTTGGTGTGGGTAGATGATTCAGTTACCTGTAATGAACCGACCTGCTTACATAACACTGTGATCCTTTCGTTATGCAGGTGAGAAAGCTGAGGAAAAGTTCAGGACCTTAAAAAGTGAAGGGAATGATTTTGTGAAGAAGGGTAAATATGATGAAGCTGTCAATAAATACAGTGAATGTTTGAAGTTAAATCTCAAGGACTGCACAATCTACACTAACAGGTAAAGATCTAAAATCTAACCCCACTTTGTGGGATAATGACGCTTATATTTTCGCACTGAAAATAAGGATTTTGCATCACTTCAACCTCTTTTGTAAAGAAAGGCTTTTTTTTTTTCCACTTGATAAGCATTTCTAGTAACAAAATTGATATTTGGTTAAACCATGTTGTCTTCCGAGCAGAGCAAGTATTCATGTCAGTGATGTTTATATAAAGATGTTAAGATGTCTGTAAAGTAACCGAAGTAAAAGTTATAATTAACACAGCATTTTGCAGAATGTTGTGAGAATATTGACTTGATATTAATTACAAACTAAGGTGCAGTTGCAGTGTACCAAATAGAGAGAATAATAATTTAGAGAAAATGTGCGTACTGAAAAGATAGAAGTAGAAGCATCGTCATACAGCAGCATTATTTTAAAGGTTGACCTAATTCTTTGGCATAATTCTTTATGCTGTAATCTTGTCAGCTTCCTCAAACTAAGAAGGATTTTACTAGGCCCAAACCTGAATAGAAGACTTCCAAGTAATAATTAAGTACAGAAAATGGTATTGCTTATTTAATCTAGAGCACTTTTTTACCTCAGAGTGTCTGCATAGAATCTGTATTATATACATTACTATACTATCATATTAAGCTAAAATAGACTCTGCTTTTAAAGTACTTGTATACCTGCTTAGCTTCAAGCATTATTCATACCTGAATTTTAACTGGAATTGGCCCTAAGTCCATCCAGTGATGTCATTAATACTTACTGATTTTGATGTATTGAAGGAAGAAAAGATGTACTGTAAGGGAAAAACAACAACAGCATATTGATATTGTGTGAAATACAGTAATAAACATTACAGAGAGTCAGATGCTGAGGGCATTATAGTACACTAGAATTTACTTATATTGCAGTGTATTCTGTTTTTCTGTGTTAGAGCTCTCTGTTATTTGAAACTGCATAAATATGAAGAGGCTAAGCAAGATTGTGATCATGTTCTTCAAATAGAAGATTCTAATATTAAAGCTTTTTACAGAAGAGCACTAGCATACAAAGGATTACAGGTGAGGAAAAAGAACATGGCAGATAGAATCATAGAATCATAGAATCACTAAGGTTGGAAAAGACCTAGAAGATCACCCAGTCCAACCGTTCACCTATTCCCAATAGCTCCTACTAAACCATGTCCCTCAACGCAACATCCAGTCTTTCCTTGAACACCCCCAGGGTCGGTGATTCCACCACCTCCCTGGGCAGTCCATTCCAGTGCCTGACCACCCTTTCTGAAAAGTAATACTTCCTCATGTCCAGCCTGAATTTCCCCTGGCGTAGCTTGAAACCATTCCCCCTGGTCCTATCACTAATGACACGAGAGAAGAGGCCGACCCCCAGCTCACTACAACCTCCCTTCAGGAAGTTATAGAGAGCAATAAGGTCTCCCCTGAGCCTCCTCTTCTCCAGGCTGAACATTCCCAGCTCCTTCAGCCTCTCCTCATATGGCCTGTGCTCCAGACCCCTCACCAGCTTCGTTGCCCTTCTTTGAACACGCTCCAGGGCCTCAATATCTTTCTTGCAGTGAGGGGCCCAAAACTGGACACAGTACTCGAGGTGCGGCCTGACGAGTGCTGAATATAGGGGAACAATCACCTCTCTGCTCCTGCTTGCAACACTGTTTCTGATGCAAGCCAGGATGCCATTGGCCTTCTTGGCCACCTGGGCACACTGTCGGCTCATGTTCAGCCGAGCATCAATCAATACCCCCAGGTCCATTTCCTCTACGCAGTCCTCCAGCCACACCGCCCCAAGCCTGTAGCGTCGCCTGGGGTTGTTGTGGCCGAAGTGCAGGACCCGGCATTTGGCCTTGTTGAAACTCATCCCATTGGCTCCAGCCCAGCTCTCCAGCCTGTCCAGATCCCTCTGTAGGGCGTCGCTACCCCCAGGCAGATCCACGCTTCCAGCCAATTTGGTGTCATCTGCGAATTTACTGAGGGTGCACTCGATGCCCTCATCGAGGTCATCTATAAAGATATTGAAGAGGACAGGCCCCAGCACCGACCCCTGCGGAACACCACTCACGACCGGTCGCCAGCTGGATTTGACTCCATTCACCACCACTCTCTGCGCCCGGCCCTCCAGCCAGCTCCTTACCCAGCCAAGAGTGTAGTGCCAAGATGTCCTTAAGTACTTCTAAACTTGCTTATCCTCTTCAAAGGCAATCATCAGATAATTAAGTCAATGAACATAAGCAAAGTATGCAGTGCTGATGATGTATTACTATGTAAAGCATTAGGCATATATAGAATATAAATATTTTTTGAACATAAAGATCTGCACGTTGATTTACAATAATTTGAGAAAAGAAGGAATATTGGAATAAATAAGCTTTGAAGAAAGGCAGTTAAGCAGGTTTAAACTCTGTTATAATGTTCTAGTTTACCCCTGTATGTCCCAGTCTATTTTTTTTTGCAAGGTGTTCACTATATCTTAGCTGATTACATACAGATTCTCTTCAGATCTGCCTTCATCTGTTCAAACTAAAATCTCAAGCTGTCTTCTGGCACCTGCACATATTTGAGTGCTTGTCACATTAAACCAGGACTCTAATTATCTTCGTTCTCTTCTACTTTCCTTCTCCAAATGCACTGGAAATCTTTGTCAGTGATTTCCTTTCTCACTCTGTGGGCATTGTGGAGATTCAGCCTTTGCCTTTCCATCAGCACACTGAAGTTGTTGTCATCACATGAGGCACAGCGCTCATGGATTCTTTCAGAACTGAGCACCTAGGGACTCTCAAGATGGCCAGTTCTAGGGATGAGGGAGTCGTAATGCTAGGGAAAGCAACAGAGATGATCTAGGACTGACAAATGACTTTGTAACAAAAGATAGTAAGAGCCAGATGCATCTATTTTGTCAAGATGTAACTTAGCTGGAAGGTGTTGTTTATAAACAAGTATTTATATCACAAAAGCTGCAGTGGAATTTAATGATTTTTATACACTCACTGAAATATAGTTAAAGAAAGATCAGGATAAAGGTGGTACTTGTTTGCTGAATTAGGCCTATAACACAGGATATGGGACTGGACTGTACCTTCTACACCCGATAGCCCAGGATGCAGTTTAAAACCTAGGAGGACTGGTTGTTTGCTGGCCAATGTGATCATTGTCAGAAGTGTGCTCTGGAACCTCATTTCTCTGTAGTTGTGAATATTCAAATGTTTCAGCTCAAATACAGCTGTTTGCTGGAGGAGGCAAGCTGTCCCCTTGCTGCATTCATTTGCACAATTCTGATTCTTTGACTCTTCTTTCATGATACAGCAAACCTTGGTTCACTCGCAGACTTCATGCAATTTCTCTGCACCTTGAATGCAATTAATTGGTATTGAACAAAACATTCTGGATAGAAAAGAGAATGTCTGTCTTTTGCACTGGTGGTTTCATAACTGTTGAGAAGCTGAGGAAAGATGTCAACTGATGATGCAACAGAGGATTGTTTTTTTAGGGTTTGTTTTCTTTTCTGTGATAATATGACCCTTAATAACCTTGAGACGCTGATTGAGAACAGAGGAAATAGTAGCTCCCTCACTTTTCTGTGCACAGTCTTTTGCTATCTGCTGTTACATTTACCCTTATTTTCAATATTCAGCCCCCAGGCTAACTTGGTTCATTCCATGTGGTTTTTCAGCCTTCCTCAGAACTGATGCTGCTCTGAACTTTGTCTCTCCAGAAAATTTAATATAAAAATGCATAATACTGAAAGTCAAATCTTGAAATGAAAGCATGAAATAAATGACAAGACTGATTCTGGAAGAATTGTGTCCTAATGTCACTCTATCTTTGTATTGGTCCTTCTGTATTTATCCTAGAATTCATCATCATGTAATCTCGGTCTTCCCAAGTATTACCAGGAATTTCTTTGTATGTCAGCCCGTTTGAGATGAGCTATTGAAATGGTGCCCAGGAAGTTAAGGCATAGTTTTAATTTAAGTTTAATTAGGCCTACTGTCAAAGTATGCAAACTGCTGAAGGAGTTGCATTGAGAAGGTATTAAAGTGTTAATTATGGTTAAAAGCAGCAATCTCCAGTAATCTATTTTCTAACACAGGGAAATGTTTTTCAGAGCATAAATTAATTCATACTATATATTTAATATGAAAGTATTTAGACAGAAAGTATTCAAACTCATCCTTGGCTTCCTTTTTTTCTTCCTTTAAAAATTACACTGCATTTAGATTATTTTTGTCTACTTAATGTCAAGATTTCAGCATTTCTATTTCTCTTAACAGTAAAAGACAATACGATAATTGTAATTTATTTTTCCCATGGTGTATTTATGAAAAAGAAAAATTTCCCTTTTACTTACAGAACTATCAAGCCAGCGTCAATGATCTCAAGAAAGTACTTCTAATAGATCCAAATGTTCTTGAAGCAAAAAATGAACTAGAGGAGATAACCCAGCTGCTCAGCCTCGGCAGTGCTGCTGTCGCTGACTGTCAGCAAAAGCAAAGGAAGAAAATAACCATACAAGAGGTATATCTGTTCTTTTTTACAAGCAGGCAGTACAGAAGCCATACATTTGCAAATATAATACCAAAGCATTTGGGTTTTAATTCTTAGCTCTACACCTGCTTTAGGCAGAGTTGTATTTTTAACATATTGGAGGATGCTCACATACAGTGTGTTCATCATCCACTCTGTTCTGCAGTAAAGCTTTGCCTGCTTCGAGGTGCATTCGGAACCACAGCAGAAATGAAAAAAGTACATTTAGACAGCAAGAAACTTCAGCATGTGCTCCTTATAATCAAAAACTGTTTAGATTTTGAAATAGTAATTCTACAGGATATGGCTGTCCAAGAGCAGCCTTGCTTTTGAAGTCTGAGCTATTCTGGCAACCTCTGGCAAAGGTTGTCAGCAACATGCCAGCTGTTCTTGTGCTGGTAATAAAGCTACTGGTATGAAGGATCCCTCCTTAAAAAGCAGGTGGACTGTCACAGGTGGACTATCTGCAGAGTCTGGCAAAAGAAATGTGTGATTTAATATTATCTATTGGATCAAAATAATAGCTTTCCACAGTTTTTTGAATTAAGTAGTGAAGGGATTTTCTCAGTCACCTGATGTTTTCAATTGTAATTTCAGTAGTCCTTTAAGAATGTTTTTTTTACCCTTCCCTGTTTAAAATACATAGTTTCCAGTCTATGCTATTAAACTGAGACTGTAATTTGGATTGTGCAATTTCAAAATGATGGTGTAATGGAAACGGTGGTTACTAACACAGCAACAACTTGTTTTATTGATATATTTCCCAGCGTCACAAGTTTGTGGGATGTGATGTAATGGAGTAAGCTGGGAATAGTGTTAGTTAAGCTGTGAGTTGTGACAAAGGGACTGAGAGTGTTCAGAGGAGCTCTGGGCAGTGAATGCAGTGTTTGGAGATGACTACATTACCAGCAGAGGTAATTCTTGCAAGGCTTGGGCAGGAAGCATTGATGTTTGCTGTTGTAATTGCTGCTGCCACTTTAAGACACCATTCCTTGTCTAACCTACGTGGGAATGCCATGAAAGCAGTATGCAAAGAAAATGAAGGAAAATGTAATTAGAAAGAGATTTGTCATTATTATTCCATTTTAATCAAGCTATAATTTTATAGAAGACAGCTAGATATCTCCCTTGATACTAAGGATTATTTAAAAATAAAGCAAAAGCTCTATAAGCCCAATGCCTGCGGAAATGACTAAGCTTGCTCCCAGCACGGCACTGTAATGCGTACTGCTGCATCTTCAGATTTTCAAAAGCCTGACATGAAGTTTTTGGAGAGACACCCTGTTCAGTGAGGTGTAGTGGTAGGTTTGTACTGACTCCACAGCTCCTAAAAGTTTGAAGCGGACTTTAGTAAAAGTAGTTACGTAGTTGTAAATGTGGCTGGCACTGCAACAGGTTGTCCAGAGGTGTGGTTGATGCCCCATCCCTGGAGACTTTCAAGGTGAGGCTGGATCAGGGCAATCTGATCTAGGTGTGGTGTCCCTGTTCATTACAGGGGAGTTGTCTAGATGGCCTTTAAAGGTCCCTTCCAATTCTAAGGATTGTATGATAGTGGAACTCAAGGCTAATTTTCTAGCAACTGATTGATGAAGCTCTGCACAGAGCAATCTGTGCCATCTGGGGAGAAGTGGCAATGAAGGCAGTTAGACCATGATGAGCCTTCTACTTCCATGGCAAGTTACAAACAGCAACCTGATGCAACTGCTGTGTGCCTGTGCTATTCTGAAGTCACAGCAATAAAATAAAGCTGTAAATGAAAAGTATGTGGAAACTAAACTTCAGTTCTGCTTAAGTTGTGTAACTTCACATTTAAAATATGTATCCCAATCCCCAGCTCTCTTCCAGTGTGCTTCATTTGTCTTTCTACAGTGGAATGCCAGGCAGTGAGAAGAAATGCAAAATACAGACTTTTGACTAAGAAACCTTTAAGGATAAACAAGGGTTGTACCATTCTGGGGGGAAGAAGGACACAGAGGAACAGAGGAGCCTTTATGAAGAGTAAAGCCTATAAAGAGAAGCCTTTGTGAAGAGTGAAATGCCAGCTTTAATTTAGCGATTTTATTGTTGAATGTACACGTGCCATGTATGGAATTAATGATTTGATGCCATTTCTTTTGTGAAGGTAACTGATGAACAGGAAGAGGGGCAGCTTGTGACATCAGAAGACGTTGTGGCTGACGATGTCTGCTCTGAAGAAGCAGTTCAGAAGAGTGTGCCATCAAAGACCTGTGAAAAACTGACGATTTCTGAACCATCCAATGCCTATGACTTTGGTCAGATTGTAAATGCAGTGAACACCAGTAAGGATCAGTCTGCTTGTGCAGATCTTCTAACAATTACTGATCCAAAAAAACTGCCAATGCTGTTAAGTAACAAGCTTGAAGGAGAAATCTTTTTGATTTTCATCCAGTCATTGGAACATTACATCCTTGGAAAAGATCCTGGCCTTGTATATCAGCATCTTTTCTATTTGAGCAAAGCAGAAAGATTTAAGGTAAGAACTTAGGTTAAATGAGTACTTCAATCAAACAGAAATTTAGGAGTTTCATATTTCAGTAGGAAATGATTGCTGTATTTCTGTCAAATGCTGTGATTTTCAGTTGCCTGTGCTGATTATAACCTAATCTGTTTTCTCAGGTGGTGTTGGCTCTTCTCAGCAAAAACGAAAAAGAACAGGTTCAGCGACTGTTTGCTTTGCTCACGGAAAAACAGAATCATCAATACTCTTTGGAAGAACTTGACAGCCTTAAAAAGGTGTATGAACTTTAAGAACTTCAAGTTTATTTGTTGTGTGGTTAGAGTTGCTGGTTGTAAGATGTCAGTACAACTCTGCAAACACGCATGGGTTGAAGTGGGTCTCTACATGGACTGTCTGAATTCTGTTTTAGTTTGACAGCATACACGTATTTAAAACTCGCTGCTCTTTTTTTTCTTTTTAGTTGTATACAATTTTAGTCTAGAATTTAATGCATGTCTTTGTGTTCAGTTATGGAGTTTGTGTCATCCTGATTTTGTTTAGACATGGAAATATCTATTTTGCATTTATATACAGCATGAAATACCTTGGTGGTACAAAGGAAGTACGCTTTCAGTCATCACTTGTTCCATCACCTTGTGGGTTGTATGTTCTCGTGGTAAGGAAGCACCTTCAAGACAAACAGATCCATTAACAATAGCTTTGCTATAAACAACTTACAAGTATAAACATTTTTCAAATAAACTGCACAGCCCATCTGTTTCTTCGCCCCCCCAGCCTGTACAAAACAGATGTAAATATTTTTGGTGCTGTACAAAGATGAATGAATAATATATTAGCTTGTCATGGAACACTTTAGCTCAAAGTAATTAATTATTAACTAAATGGGTATGTTTTTTAAATGGCAAACGAGTAAGTTTTAGTGCACAGAGAATTTTGTTTTCTGTGTGCACGGAAGGATTGCTAGTTTGCACAGCTTTTAAGGGAACAAATGGCTGCATCTAACAATTAAAATATTTAACTCCGAGTCTGTAATCAGATTACTTAAAATACCAGCTATTGCTGTTTACAGACGAATTCATGAGGCTAAAACTAAGGCTATTTGGTGGACCAGCAGGGTTTTTGTTTTCTTTCAGGCAGTACTTCTGTTTTGTATTTCATTGTGACAAAGCTCCCATTTTCAAGATGAAGCATTAAAACTTTTCACATGCCCCAATGCCTTCTTTGCACATTTAATATAAATTATATCATACTCACAAGTGCTGCAGAAGTATCATCAAGGATGTTGTTCCAGTGAAACCTTTTCTCAGGTTAATTAAAAAAAATAAATAAAGGTCTTTTTCCTGAAAAGTACAATTTCTGGACTCTTACTTTTGCTTCTACCCTCTTTGAGCTTATAGTTCTGGCGTGGTTTTTGGGTTTGGTTTTGAAGTAGAATACCAAGAATGAAGTTTTTAATTGCTAAAACACCGTTAACACAATTGATGGGTTTTGCTCTTAAACATCCTCTTCCTGTGAGGCAGCTGTGTATCTGAGAGAGCTCTGTACTACAGCCAGTTGCACTGAGCCAACAAAGTGCCAGGCTGCTTCATTCCTCACAAGGGCCAGGTATTGGTGGTCATTAACTTCTACGATGACAATCTCAATCATTTTAATTGTAGCTCTGTATGTTCTGGGGTTGGATGGGGTGCTGGGCAGCCTGATGATGGGCACTGGATGAGTGGCAGCAGCACTGCCTGTGGCAGGGGGTTGGAACCTGGTGATCCTTGAGATCTTTGCAACCCAAGCCATGAGTCCATCTATGCGCAGTTTAGAGTTGAGTGTATTTATGTTGTTTTCATTCATTTCATTATGTATTTAGAAGGACAATACCTTCTGAAACTGAATTATTTTGCTAAATGGGATGATATTGCCTTCTGTAGCAGAAATACAGCTTACTGCATTGATTAAATGTATTTCTCCTGTGGTAGATTTTCTTGTTTCTGCAGGAAGAGTTTTACAACAACTAGCCAGTTTTACAACTAGCAATGGAAATAATCCTGTTACGTTCCTGTCATGGTGAGAAGATTTCCCGAAAGCATCAGAGAAACGCTGAACGTCAGATGAAACAGAGGCAGACTCAGTTTGAAGCGGAAATGACAAAGAGATCAGCTGTAATTACCTCTTGAGCAGAAGTTCTAAATGAAGAACTGCAGCACTGTCTGCAAATGAACCCGCTCTCCGGCTGGCAGGGGAGAGCCTGCACCAGATGCGTCACAGCTTTGTATCCCTGCCGTTCAGAGGCAGTCAGCAGAGACTGAATAACAAACGTCCCCTCATCTGAATAATCAGCACTTTGCTGGTCTTGTAAAGGGCAGAGATGGGCATTAGCCCCTCTGTTCAATGGACAGCGATGAGGGGGAAGAGTGCTCTAAGGAGAAAACTTAACCTTGGCCTGCTGCTGTGGAAGGAGCAGCCAGGGGAAGTGTGGTCCCAGAGTGGCAGTAAGCACAGCAAGCAGCAGAGTGAAAACATTATCCAGTGTCTGCACAATAACCAGGCAGGTGGTGAGTGGTTAAGTCAGGGATGTGAGTCCCTTGTTGTAGTGCAAGTGGAGAAGTAGCAGTTTTCTCCCCTTAAAGGAAGACTACTGGGTAAGGAATAGAGCAGGCCATGGTACACTGCTGTTATTTTGTCCCTTCCAACATATTTTTGAAATTTTAGTGAAGTAGTATCCAGGTAAATGGGTATTTAAGGCAAGAGGTGCTATGAGGGATGAGTGGCATCAAGTGTCTCTCTGCCAGGGCCTTTGACCACTCCTTTCACTCCTTCATAGTGGCACAGAGAGCAGAAGCTGGCACAGGCCATACTGGAGGACCACCCTGCCAAGTGGTTTTGGAACCAATGAATCCAATGGAAGTTGTTCCCACCATAAAACTCTCTAAAGAAAACAAAAGGAAAAGAAGAAGAAACAACCATCAAACAGGTATTTCCTCCCTTTTATCACATTAGAAGTAAACACATTCTCCATTCAGTGCTGAGGACTACAAAGATGTATTATTAGGCCACAAAGACACTCCCAGTTGAGGTGGCTATGAATTTTATGGCTGTGTTTTGGAGACAGGATGCAAAAAATGGTCCTGTTGTAAAGCTGAGTCAATAGGACCTGGGAAAAGCAGTGCTGGGTCCTGGCTGCTCACTCTCTGTGCCCACAGCTGTGATTTAACCTCAGCGCAAGGTAGCACACAGTGCTGCTGGCACCTGGCTGAACCAAGGACCTGCCCCTCCACTGGCCTTGGAGGCCAGACCCCTCCCTCCAGGTGTGTGCTCTCCATCACATCCACTCACCTGCACTGCATGACAACTTGCTCACAGTGGCACCCAGGGGAGTTCATTCCAGCTGCTCTTGCTGTAGGTAGGCCAGCTGTCCGTGGTCACAGACAGGTGCAGGCAGAGTGCAGTTACCTCTTCTACAGCAGGGAGGGATGGTGTAGATTGTGCTGTTGTATGGCTATAGAAGCACAGCCAGGCTCAGCCAGGTGCTGCACGTCTTGCTGCCAAAGCCCCAAGTCTTTGGACTTTAAGAGCAGGTTGGTATCTCAGTGCTTGTTCACAGCACACCTTCAGCATCTTTGAACTCCATTTGAGAGAGCTCCTTCCCCTGGGGCACGCTGATTAATTGACACTGCAAATTTTGCAGAACAAAACAAACCCTCATCTTCAAAGGCAGGATGGGGAGCAGAAACTGAAACGTTCCTGCAGCACAGGAAATAGCTCAGAGCCACCAGCAGCTCCCAGGCACTTCAGGTATAACCTGATTGGCCTCCCACACAGCATCCAGCCAGGTGCCACAGCCAGGAGCCTCCGATGGCAGGTGTTACGCAGGAGCCATGATGCAGCTGCAGGAGCCCCACTCCCTGTGGCCTGCCCACCTTCATCCAGTGCATGAAGCTATTGGAGCAGTAACTTCACCTGAATTGGAGGACAAGGATAGGGGGCAGCTGCTCAGCACGCAGCCCGCAGGGTTCCCTCCCAGCAGCAGGGCTGATGTGCTGCCACATCAGCTTCATTCTTGTGGCAGAGGACACCCAGCAACAGCCCAGTGTGGGGCTGCTCCTGTATGCTGAACTCCATTTTGTCCAAAAAAGAGATCTGCATGTTCTGTCCAGGACTGCGTTCAGTATATTTTCCAATCACATCTTCAGGACATGCTTTCATGCCCTCCAAGAAACCTTCCCACCTGCTACACTGCTTCTCATTTCATGCCCTGATGTGACAGCTTTGGGGCACAGCAGGGTAGCCAGCATGCAGCCAAGCCCAACAGCACAACTCCACTCCCTTCCACGGGATGACCTGGAAACTCTTCATTCAGGTGACACCCACTTCCCCCAGGCTACTACCTGTGGTAATATCCTTTATCTTTCTTGCAACCAGCACACCCCACGCTCCCCACCCCAGCATGCCTGGATGGCTCCACACACCGTCACCTTCTCCTCAATAAACCTACACCGCCTTCCATCAATACACGAGCAGAGCCTTTGCTCTTTCATAGACTCAAAACAGTTCAATGCCACTTTAAGCTCAAAATGTATGAGACAGCGCCATTTGGACTGCGTCACATATGAGAAGATACAAAATGAGTCAGCAGTACAGTGCTCTGTAAAACAAATTCTGCAACTCTATTAAACTGCTTTAATGTGGAATATAAAATTATCAAAGGTTAATTTCAGAGCAACTGAAACTACTACTCTTTTGATAAAGCTGCTTTGCCAGGAAAAAGAGAAATAATATATTTTCAATTTCCTGCACAGCAAAGCTGAGGTGCTGAGAGATTAAGGCAGGTTTGAATTCACAGAACAAAATACAGCTCCAGTTCCCAGCTGCAAGCATCAGGGGGCATCGCTGCCCCTCGGCGTGCTCTCGTAGTTCCACAAGCAGAGTGGAAAAAGCCAAAAGGAACTTTCGGAGCTGCAACAACTTTATTGCTATTGCACAAGGCAGATTCGAAACAACTGAACCAGATGCCAAAGAGGATGTTCACAGCTCCTGTTCTACAGCAAGGTGCAAAGAGCTTCTGGCTTAATGCGGCTCGAGACAGAGGTCACAAGAGATCATGCAGAAATTGAACTAACTCCAAGGTTTAGAAACAGCGTGGCTTTTTAGTACATCCACCAGCTGGACTGCATGTGGCATGTAACAGAACCATGAGTGATTCAGCTGAGACAGTGGCAATTTACTCCAAATTCACCCTCCTGCCTAAAGGAATCAGTTAATATTTCAGTTCATGACCACTACAGTGAGCTTCTACACAGGCCTGAAAAATTACATCAGGATTCCTGCACTGGTATTGAGATGAGAAGTAAATGCTTCACAGAATTGTATTGGTTGGAGGGGACCTTTGGGTACCACCGAGCCCAACCCCCTGCTACAGCAGCTCCCTGCTGCAGTCGCACAGGAGAGCATCCAGGTGGGCTTTGAGTATCTCCAGAGGAAGAGAGTCCACAGCCCCTGTGCACAGCCGGCTCCAGTGCTCTATCACACTCACAGCAAAGAAGCTCTTCTCATGTTCTACTTGTACCCACTGCCCTTTGTCCTGTTGCTGGGCATCACCAAAAAGAGCCTGGCCCTGTCCAATTGACTCCCACCCTTCAGACACAAGGATTGATGTGATCCCCTCTCAGCCTTCCCTTCTCCAGGCTGAGCAGCCCCAGGTCTCACCCTTTCCTTACATAGGAGATGCTCCGGGCCCCACCTCATCTCTGTAGCCCTCTGCTGGACTCTCTCCAGTAGATGCCTGTCTTCCTTGAGCTGGAGAGCCCAGAATGAAGGCACAATAAAATGTTTAGTTAATGCTCATCCTATTTCAACACATCACTCATCAATAACAGAGTACTGTAACAAATAGAAAAAAAAATATCCAGAATGAAGTGTGCACACACCCAAAAATGCCCAACTCAAACCTTCCCACTAAATTCAGAGTTCACACCTGCTTCCAATTCAGAGCATCCAATGACAGAACTGCCTCTATGCCTCGCTGCCATTTCCAGGATACAGTCTGTTTCATTCATCCTCATTTCTATCCTCTCCTTAAGCATCCACCATTGGAAACGTTTCAAAACACCAGAGCCAAAGGCCACCAAAACAAAACCAAAAACTGGGGCAACAGAAGATGCCAGCAGTCGGAGCTGGACAGTGTGGAGAGCTGCCAGAGATCCAATGCGTTCCATAAGGCCGCCTGCATGCTGACAGGACCACTCAACTCAGTACTTAGACATTTATTTCAGATATGCAGTTTACACGCATATTACTGAGCAAAACTGAATTGCAAATATACAAATACGGTAACAAGCATTATCAAATGATGTAACTGGCACTAGTGTTATAAGCATTTAATGAAACTGGTGAGGATAAGTCATGGAAGAGAACTGCAGCACATGGCGTCTTCTTTTCATCCAACCCAACTCCCAGTAGCACCATAATGGCAATACATTGAACACAAGACAGAACATTGGTAACTGTTTTTCTGATATTCACAACTTTTTTCCCCTCATTTTTTAGTGATTTACATAGCAAAAAGAAAAAACAAAACAAAACAAAACATTGGACAGTGCAGGCGCTTTGGCCAATTTCAGCTTGTGTTTATCTATACATCTTCCATATGCAAAAGAAAAATAAGCCAGCATGTCCAGAAGCCATCGTGGCAGCAGGGCAGCCACTGCCCTGCACTCCGACTCTGGGACTGAAGATGCACGTCTTGCAAAGAGATGTCATGTAAAAGAAGTCATTCACGAAAGCCTGAGTGAGTCTTTGGTAGGCTAATACTTTGTTATCATACAGTTATCTACCAGTCATTTATTCGCTAGGATTCTCTTTTGTGATTGAAGGTGGCCAAAGAGGACATTCTGGAAAACACGACAGGCAAATCCTCCAACGACCAGGCACTTCACACCCAGTCTTTTCCAAGGCACCAAGAATTGACGGGGCACCGCTTTTCCCCCTCATGAAAGGTGACTGCATCTGCTTTTCCACGATGCTCATAAATCACTGGATCATTATCTTACAGGTTTTACACAATGCAGAGCAGCCTTATCTGCCGCACGGTTGGTTGCATGAATAAATAAGTGACCCCACTGCTGTCCACAGGTGATGTCTCCATTCCACCACGCATTAAGTACCAATTTCTTCTGTTTCTAAGTGACGTAACACGCCACAGCCTCGCTCTAAGTGTGCACGCGAACGCTTCTGACACAGGGCCACATCACCTGGAGCTACACGATCCATTCCACATGCATTCCAAATACTGTGCCCAGTTATAAAACAAAAGATCACTATGGATATTCACTGCTGAAAGATGTTTGTAGAGGCCTCTGCAAAACTTCTGCTTCCCTTCGAGTTCACGCTAGAATGGTTTTAAGTCAGTAATGCTCAGCTAACACCCATTTATCCCACATCCCCTATTTTTTGAGCGAACAGTGCAGGATGTATTACTTATTTTAGCATTTATCATATCAAGAATTACCCAATTTTTTCTAAATACACCAAGTATATGCTTTCAAGCAAAGTTGTGGCAAAAATAAAAAACACGGACGTATTTGTACTGCTGTAATGCACTTGTTAAAGCCTTCATGTCCCTTCACACGGCTCTAAGATCCATATGAAGTATTCTGCCTTAACAGACAGGTATATAAAATGCAGCCGTATCAAAACCTTGCTTCTGCCGGTCACCTGAAGCTTACGGAAGCCGTCGCATGTAATTAAACCAGCTTTCAGACAGGGTTCATTAGTGGTAAATACGTTTTTGCAGCATTTTTTGGCTTAAATTTCAGTCTGAATAGCAGTGCTTAATTCCGCAGCACGTTGTGAATGGTTGTTGTTTGCTTCTTTCAGAGTTTCATCAACACCCAGACCTACATCTGTTGAAGATCCGTTAGTAATGCTTTCCTCAGCAATGTAACTCAGCTGCTGAACATCAGTGCCTGCGGCTGCTGCAACAGGCACCGGGAATCCGCTCGCCTGTGGAGAGTTTTCCAAGCGATCGTTTTCCACCTCGGGGAGAACACTGACTGTGGTAAAGCGAGTATGATAGTCGCTGGAACCGTGGCTACAGGAAGTTTTCATGCTTTCCATATCTGAGCAACTGAACTCAGAAAAATGACTCGAGTGAGAATCTGCTACGGATGGAATACTATCGCTAAGAGAGGGAGAGTCAAATTCACTGGAGTTTGTGCTTTGTTGTTCCAACAGCTGAGCATCCATGTCCTCTCTTGTCTCATTTATCTTCATGCTACTCTTCTTTCTCAGCTTACCTTTACATTTTTTTCCTGCTGTTGTTTCTTTGGACCACTTGGTGGCACTAGATTTACTTTCTGGCACGCAGGCCGATGAACACGCAGCATTGCTCCGACCTGCAGCGCTGCCATCATCAACACTGCTGCTTCCGCTGTTGTGTCTGAACTTGGCTGGCTTTGATTCAATATCCACTTGCACTTCCATGCTGTTGCCTTCCCTGCAACAAGAATGAACCTGGTGTAAGCAGCTATCTGAAACAAGCCAGGCGATACAGCGGGACAAACTCTTGCAGCTTTTCAAAATACACTGCAAAAGCAAGTGAGAGAAACGTCGCCCATTTTGGAAAAAGCGTTTAACCAAATAAACAGCCCAAAGAGAAGCAGACAGTCTGAAAATGAAACGCTTTACTGAGCTACAGAGATTGTTCTCCTCTTTGGAAGAAAGCTTGGCAAATACAAGCAATCACGTGTAATTCAATTTCTAACCAAAAAATTGTTTCTTTCTTCAAAGCTTTAACCAGAACTGCAGAGGCATGCTTAGGGTATCCTTTAGTAAGTAAGGCTTAATCTTCTCTTTTCACATTTCTCTTACCTGTCCAAAGGGATATAGGAGTTGAGAATGGATCCTGCCATTGCTTTGGTACTGGCATTATCACTAACTGTTCCCAGGCTAACTGTGCCAGATTCCCCACTAAGGCTGTAGCGTTCTTTCTGCACATCTGCTTGTACTTCCAGCCTTGGAGAGAAAGAAAAAGAGCTGCACGAGCTGCTACTACAGTTAAAGCACCCTAGCTGAGAATTACTACCACCTTGTAAAGTTTCTCCACCACACAACAGTAAGCACAGTTCCACAGTTAAAAACAAAATTAGATGAAATTGCCAACAAAGTAAAATGTTGCACACAAAACGGAGTTTCTGGGTTATTTCCTTCCTGAGAGTTACAAAAATGAGTTCCAAGCTGAGCTACAATTCCTTTGCAGATAAAGTACCATACTCCAGAAACAGAGAAAACAATCAAAAGGACACACAAATTCACAACAGTTCCCATGTTGACCCAGCTGCAAAATCATGACTTATCAGGACTTAACAGTCAGAGAACTGTGTTCTGTACTCTGCTTTGTTTTACTGTTGTCAACTTCAACAGAAATAACAGAAACTTGAAAACAGATAAACCGGGATCATAAGCTTCTTTCCAAACGCCTTCTTTATCTGTGTTCTGACAGTGAACTGGAAGTGTTTGCTTTGCTTTCTTGTCTCAGCACCTTCAAGAGGAAGACAGGCGTACCTCAGCCAGCAGTCACAGCTCTAGACTAAGGAAGCTCTCTGTGCTGTCCTGCCCTCCTTTTTCTACATAGCCCAGACCCACAAGCTATTTAAGAGAGGTGCTAAACACTGCTCATTTTCTTAAGGAGCAAATTCCTTCCAGAACCCCACACAATCCTTTCCAGATACTCCCCGTCTCCTATGGACAGTAAGACCCCAATTCACAGCAGACCGAGGCAAGGCCAAGGTGTTCAGAAGGGGCAATTTTGTACTTGCAGACTTCTGAACAAGTCAGAACTCATGATGTCAGTGTGAGATGCACGCAGAGAGCTCCCTAATGAGAACACAGCTGTGTTAGGTGTGAGGTGCCCCTTGCGCATAGCAGGAGGGTTGAAACTAGACAATCACTACGGTGCTTTTCAACCCAGGCCATTCTATGATTCTATGCCACATTCAGGGCTGGGTGCTATAGGTCAGGAAGAACAGCTCTTACCTGTTAAAGCAGCTAACCATTGCACTTCCCGAGAGACTGCCCGTGATACTGGCCCCAGCCAGCGCCATGGTGCTGGCCGTTTCACTCAGGTTGTCTCGAATGGCTCCTATCCTATCCATGTGGCTGCCGCTGGCACTCAAGCTGCCAGTCAGCCCGCCAACGCTTCCTTCGCCGATACTGGGGTTGTGACGCGCCTCTGCGACTGAAGTGGTATCTAAGACAGAAAGGAAGAAGAAGGGTTTATAAAATGCAGTGACAAAAAGGTCACTGTCAAAGAAAACGAGACTCCTTTCTTGGAGTTGCTGTAATGGTTGTTATCAGACATGACACACTAGGGATATCCAAAAGTTGTCCATGGGTGGGGCACGTAACATGGAGTCAAGGATCACAGAAACCCAGTATCAAAGGATATCATCAAGAAATTAAATAAAAAAAAAAGCAGCACCAGATCAGCAACTAAAGGCATTTAATCTTTCCCATTAGAGATAAAAAGAGCAAAGCTAGCAGCAAGCTTCTACAAACCTACAGTATTCTACAGTATTCTGAAAAAGCAGCACTGATTTTATCTTAAAATTTTTATCTATGGGATTGCCATTGCACAAGTCTGGTTCTGGTTCAGATTGGCAAATAAAGCTTTAATGCATCACTGCTTCGGATTACTATCCTGATAAATGACTTTTAAAAGGGGGTACTTTTTTTTTTCTTAAAAAAATGAACAAAATAATTTTTAACGTAAGATTAAGTTGCAGATCCACTGTCCTGCATTTCTGCACTTCTGGCACCTTGTTGACCATTAGAAAGGAGGTGAAATGGCAGTGGGATCCTTAGATTGCTTTCAATCATGCTGATCAAACTGCAACACTGGATGTAAGGAACTAAAGCGTGCCAACTTCAGAGAAAACTCAAAGAGTTGCTTCAGCAATTGAGTAAAAGGGACAATAACGTGGCAGCACTCTTTACTGCCTGAAAGTCACTTACTGGCATTTAACCTTGTCAAGAATGAGAAAGCTGTCACCTTTCACTTAGTGCCGTGTAAAAAGCAGGACAACAGCTTACACAGAATTCAAACCACAAGACAGCTGACTGTCTTGCTCTATGTCCACGTGAGCAAATGCTGTACTACAGCACAGCACAACATGAACACAGAAGCTTCCCTCTCATGTCAGAGCTCATCTTTTAGCACAGAGCAGAGACAGCCTTGACTGCGCCATACCTCTCCCAGCAAGTAAGTTCTCTGGGTATCTGAGGCTATCAAATGTAAGTCACAAAGTCCAGAAAATAAAACATCTTCTTACCTACAGCTGCATTTGTTCCACCAACATTTATATCGTTTTCATCATCAAATTCTATCCTAACACCTTTTCCATTGCCTGCTGAAACACCACAGCCTCCACTTCGGCAGAGGGAGATGGGCACAACTCCATACACGTAGGCCAGCATGATAGGGACACCAATACCTGCAGAGGAAGGTACCACCTTGAGTTAACTAAATGCAACTCATATTTTGCACTCTTTTATGAAAGTGACTTCATAGAATGACGTTTACTTAGCATTTCAGGCTTCAAAGAAACTAGGAGAGAACAAAAGTAAGAAATACTGATATATCAAGTGAAGTGACAACAAAAGTACTTTCATTGGGCACAAGGGCCCTCTCTCAGAACTGGAAGGCAGAGAAGCATACATACTGCTGGGTGAATTACTACTTCCAATCTCTATAACTTCTTTTACAGACAAAAAAAGAATATACTTAATATCCACATAAATTCCGTTGGACGTGGCATTCACTGAAGTCAGATGGGGCTTTGCTATTGATTTTATGGGACTCACCATCTTACAACTGTTGGATCTTTAGTATTTCCTGTATCATGCAGATTCCATCTAAGAATTTAATCATACAATTTTACCTTAAATGTAAACAATTCTGGGGGGCGAGGAGAAGAGGGAAAACAGTGAAAGAAGCCACAGGCTAAAATGCATATATTGCGTGCACATTTATCCCACCACTTTTAATGGACGGTGAAAGTTATTCCTTTGGTGTGTAAATTGCTGATGGAAGCCAACAGAAGGTACCAAAAATGGCACAGCTGGCATCTTCTGAAAGAGCCAGGACAAACACAGACCCAATGCAAAGGCTCCTCAGTCTAACCAAAATGAAAGACTCCAGCCACATGAAGTCGCTATTCTACTATATGGTACTATACGGTATTCTACTATAGTTTGTCACCTACTGTAATGTTAAATTTAAAATACTGTTTTTCTTCCGCGTTGAGAAAATTTGATAGGAATTATTTAAGTTATTAGAATACAGACAGACTCCGTGGCAAAAGCCTTGTCTTAGTTATTTAGAAGCTCTACATATTTCAGTTTTAAGACGGATGAGAACATCACAACTTCAATTTGCAAGATAAAAATAATTAGCTCTTCATTTTATGCCACGTTTCCCAATCCTCCATTCTACCCCAATAAATTTATAACCATACTCCTTATGTGTTGTTTTTCATTTGTTTTATGTCTTGATTTCTGTACCTGCAAAAGGAAACCATAAAACTTATCTCAGCTGAGTGTTTCATTCATGAGCGCTTACGCAGCTCTGGTTGCAAGGTGTTACCACTACACCAAATAATCATATTTGCTTACCTACAGTTACTGCAGCTACAACTGGAGAAACAATTACAGATAGGGTTACACCGCCTGCTATAGCCAGGTTCCTCTTGTGCTTTGAAATGTCTTTGCCTTCATATCGATTGTGAATCTTGAAAGAAGAGGAAAACGGGTTTTTAGAGCATTACAATAATCAATAATGCGCTGCTGCAACGATGGAAAAACTGACATAATTTGGAATCTGTATCCTGCTCTCTTCCATACAGACTACATTCTATGCCATGATTTACACCTAAACCTATCTCAAAAGAAGAAAATTCTTACATGTCTGATTTTAGGCAACTGTCTTTGAACTTAGAAGCCCTCCAATTCAGCTCCTAAGTGTTTAATTTCAGCCTCAAGAAAGCTAAATCACTAATAGCTATGTTGCTTTTATTTGTTGAATCATGACTCTAGCTTACATGGTTGAGAAAAGTAAACAATTTTGAAGATCAAAGGATTGCCTCCTCCAAGCAAACTGACACTTCCCATTCCCTGTCATCTTTCCCCAAACAATATGGAGTGAAATTTTCACAGATAATTAGACCTAAACACAGACTGAAACATCAGAGGCATGCAAATCTTGCAGTAAGACAGCCTTCACCAAACATAACCTAGAGGGAGGGAGAGTGAGAACTCCATTGCTCTGGCACGCTCTCATGACAAGCCAAGAGGAAGAGACTCTTTCAGCAAACCAGCATGTAGAACTGCGAAGTCCCAGATCAGAAGATCCTCCTCAGAAGGATCTGCTGACCAAAACCCTTACTGATGGTTTAAGTCTGCCATAACTCTGAAACACAACCATTTCAAACTCAACTGCAGCAAATCATGAATTTGGAAGGCCCTCAAAAATCACTGTGTTGCAGAGATTTCCTACTTCATTTTTATTTAATTCTAAGAAAGTGGCATTTTAGGCATAAGTGCTTCATTTGTTAGAACTCTTGGTTAAGACAAAATTACAAATGACCAGCAGGTCTCTATCTTAGTAGTTGGCATCATGCTAAGTTAATTTTCAGTATATCTAAGGAATAGCAAAGAACAACAACAAGCGGATAATCACAGTATTATTGTTATTATTTTTACATCTAACTGCCACTGCAACAAGAATAACAACACAAGTAGAACTTTATAGAAGTTTTATAATGTGTTGTGCTCTGTAAATCAAATGTTAAATTTGCTAGGATAGTTCTCATGCTGGAATCAAATAAGAACTTGCATTTGTTCAGGCAAGACAGGCAAGGAAAAGGAAAACACTGTCATTCTACATAAAGAGAATGCATGTACTTGCTCTGGAGTACATTATACAGAGAACAACATGGAGTGAGGGAGCACGTGAGTGTGGAACATACCTGGAAAGCCTGTAGGCAGTAGTTTAGCAAGAAAAAAAAAATGAATACTCTCACAGTATGAGTGCTCCATGTAGGAGTTACAAATCCAGGAAGACTTGGTGTTAAGGGGCTCCATAAGCCATCAGCAGGATCCTTGCCAATACTAAATTTTTCTATTATGGGCAATTTTACCCAAACAAAAGGAACACGTCAGAAAAAGAATCCATAAGCTGTCTGGATTTCTTAAAAAACACAGAGTAACAACCTCTGTGTCTGGGAAGACCATGGAACAGATCCTCCTGGAAGAGATGTTACAGCACATGCGGGATGAGCAGGTGATCTGAGACAGCCAGCATGGCTTCACCAAGATAAGGTCACGCCTGACCAATCTGGTGGCCTTCTATGATGGAGTGGTGGCATCGATGGACAAAGGAAAAGAGACCAATGTCATCTACCTGGACTTGTGCAAGGCCTTTGACATGGTCCCCCACCACATCTTTATCTCTTAATTGGAGAGACATGGATTTGAATGGTGGACTGTTTGGTGGATAAGGAACTGGTTGGAAGGTCACACCAGAGGACTGTGGACTCCAGGTGAGGTTGTTGATAAGTGGTGTCCCTCAGGGGTCCATCTTGTGTCCGGTACTCTTTAAGATCTTTATCAGTGACTTAGATGATGGGACTGAGAGCACCCTCAGCAAGTTTGCTGATGACACCAAGCTGAGCAGTGCAGTTGATACAGCAGAAGGAAGGGATGCCATTCAGAGGCACCTTGATAAACTCAAAAGCCGGGCCCACGTGAACCTAATGAGGATCAACAAAGCAAAATGCAAGGTTCTGAACTTGGGCCAGGGTAATCCCAGATACGTATACAGACTGGGAGAAGAACTCCTTGAGAGTAGCCCTGCTGGGAACTTAGGGGTTCTGGTTGATGGAAAACTTAACATGAGCCAGCAGTGTGCACTGGCCAGCTGGCAGCCAGGAAGGCCAGCAAGAACAGAAGTCGCCAGCAAGGCAAGGGAGGTGATGGTCCATCTCCATTTTGCCCTCATGAGGCAAGTCTGGAGCCTCCAACATAGGAAACACATGGAGCTTTTGGAGAGGGTCCAGAAGAGGGCCACAAAGATGTTCCAAGGATTGGAGCACAACTCCTATAAAGAGAGGCTGAAGAAACTGGACTTGTTCAGCCTGGAAAAGAGAAGAGTACAGAGAGACCTCAGTGTGGACTTCCAATATTTAAAGAGAGTTTATAAACAGGAGGGAAGCCAACTTTTTACGCAGATTGATAGTGACAGGACAACAGGGAGTTGGTTTTAAACTAAAGGAGAGGAGATTTAGATTAGATATCAAGGGAAAGTTTTGAACTGAGAGAGTGATGAGGTGCTGGCACGGGCTGCCCAGAGAGGCTGTGGATGCCTCATCCCTGGAGGTGTTTAAAGCCAGGCTGGATGGGTCACTGGGCAATCTGATCTAGTACTTGTTCTAGCAGCTGGCAACCCTGCCTATGTCAGAGGGGCTGGGACTTGATGATACCTAAGGTCCCTTACAATCCAAGCCATTCTCTGATTCTGTGAACATTAGTAAGAGACTTCAGAATTCTGAGCAAAGAATGCCCAAATAAAAACATTAGGCCAAAATAAGAGAGATTTCAATACTAGTAGAAAAGTTGTAGGTTACCAGATGCATATCTATAAAAATGAGTGAGAATGAGTGCTTCCTTGCAGAAGCTATAGCAAGTCAAGCACAAACTCTCCCAGTGCAGAAGAAAATGTTGCAGAAGAACAAAATAGCTTCCTCTACTGAAGTAGTAGTGTTAAAAAATGGAAAGTAGGTCAGATTACTTTCAATGGGTACAAAGGAACAGCATGAGGGTGTCAAGACAAAAATCAGAAAGGTTAAAATAGAGGAGACAAAAAAGGAAAGGACAAAGCTAACAGGAAGTTATTCTACAAGTACAATGCCAGCAAGAGGAAGACAAAAAATCAATTTGCTATTTAACAGAAAGTAAAGACAGCCAGCAGATTAAACTAGAGGTCTGTTCCATTCTTTTTTCCTTCAGATGTCACCAAAAATTTACTGTGAGCCAGGTGACCAGTGACAAAGGAGTGAGATCTGTAGGAAAACAGCAGGTTAGAGCACAGTGGCAAGAGCTGATCTGAAAAAGCAGGCCCAACTTCAGAGCCACTAAGAATAGATTTCTGAAAAACATTATTCATAGAGTATCTTTGAGGGGAAAAAAGAAAACTGGAAAAAGTTAAACTGCAATGATAACCTTTTTTTAAAAAAGGTACAAAACAAGGATCTGTGGAATTAAAGGCCAATGAATGAAACTTCAATTTCCCAAAAACCAGCAGCTTAAGAGACACCAATGTAAAAGCAGGAAATAAAGAGAGCATAGATTTTTCAAGTGGAGATCACATCTGTTTTAATTTCTTTGGTGCAAGGATAACTGGCCAAGATGATAGGGAGAAGCAGATGTCACACAGACTTGAAAGTTTTCTTACCAGCTCAACCTGGTTATAATGGCCAAGACGGAAAAATAGTTTGAAGAAGACAGCTATTATCTTCTAAGCTGACAGAAAACCATCAGATTTACCTATTACTCTCCAAACTGTAACTTCTCCCCCTGCTATCCCTTTCAAGAGATGTATTCAATATTTTCATTAACTTAGAAGACGAATGGAAGAAACCATCAACCTTTTCAGCGTTACAAAAATGCCAGAACTCATACTAGTCTTGAGAAACTGGGCCGAAAGAATTGGATGCATTACAATGGGTGCATGACTTACCTCAGGAGGAGAGCAAAGCATGACTACTGTGAAAATGGGTATGGGTTTTGTTGTACATGACATCAAAATAGCACGGTGTTGAGAAAAAGACAAGTTACAGTTACACAAAGAGAATCACTCTTTCATTTAACTCAGCAGCATTAAAGCTGAGCTCTGTTGCTTTATAAAAAAAAAGGGATTCTTTTTTCCTTCCCTCTTTCTAAAGATTGCTCAGTTCTAATGGACACAATGGAAACTAGAGATTAAAATAACGACATAAAATGGCAAAATATAGAAATCCTTTTTCAGTGTGTTGTTCTACCTGTTTTGTGACTGACTACATAAAAGCACAACTGAAATCAGTCCTAAGTAATCTTTTCCCCAGCCTCCCTCTCCTGGTGAAGACAACCAACTGAACACAGTATTTTACCTTCCGTCCCACATACACAGGAATTCCAATAATCATAGCAGGAATAGCAATGCCAGCTATCAACGCAATTCCAACAGGAGCTCCAACAAGTGTCCCTAGTTGCCACAGTATTTTCTTCTTACGACTCCATGGTTTCTTCCCCCAAAACGTGCAGCCTGATGGGCTAAGACAGAAATAGGAAAACTGTAAAGAAATCGTAAGCAAACGGACATAACTATGCAGTAGTTAGCTGCTAGCTAGTTACAGAACTATTGTTCTGGTATCTGTCACTGGAACCTCAGAACATCAGTTATCACTTCAGACTTTTGAGAGGCTTTACAGCAGATTTTGAAATGCAAAGGAAAGCACATTGCATGTTACCACACCCAGCCTGTGGTTCAGAGGTAATGTAACATAATCAGAGTTGCTGTGCAGCTTTATATGAACACAGTACAGCAGTATCAAGAGATCAGGAAGAATAGTGTCCATGCTCATCTATAACACACCATTTGTTCTACAACATACACGCTGTACACACGCAACTTAGAAAAATATTTTATCAGAACAACAGTGCCCTGACTTTTAAATACTTGCACTGAAAACTAACTTAATTCTCAGATACAGACATTTCAACTTTGATGCTCTACTACAACAGGAAGAAAGCCAGACTTACAGCACACAGCAATGTACTTTTATATAACTTGAAACAATAAGTTACCAACCACACGGATCTTTTTTTCTTCAGCGTACCTTAAATAGTGTAAGTCTGAGATCTCTTTCATACAGAGCCAACAGAATTCACAGCCACAGACAGCACAGGTCATATGATTGCAGCTTCCATCATTCATTTTTATTATATAAGCAGCACAGCGTGGGCATGGCTTTATGTCATCAGCTGTTTAAAAATGAATATTAAGATCTTATCAGTTACTTGGGCAGATCAATTTAATCAACTACAGACAGATACTGGGAAAGCTGACTGAACCACCATCTAAAAAAATTGAGGAAGTTTACTGTACGGCTTGCATTACAAACCATGATTTGGCAATGACTTCTCTGACACCTATTTGTATTTGTAAGCCCTGGACCAAATAGCACTGATCAGGAATAAAATACACTGGTTCACATTCAAGTGATTCAATAGTTAATGCACATACTGTTTGAGGATCTTCTAGGCTTAATGCAATATATTAGAGTCAGACATTAAACATGTATGTTAAAACAGGACTGACAACATATCTTTCTAAATATAATCCTCTTTTACATTTCATGCTGTTATGAATCTTTTATCTGAATTCTGTCTCCACTGCATTATGTCGCCTTATCATAAATCCACCTCCTGTTCTACATTAATTGCATTTCTTTGGTATCACTGTCCTCTTCTTGATTTCTCTTCACAGCAATACTTATTCCCTAGAAAAAACTATTGTAGGAAAGAAGAAAATTCCAGAGGTTTTCCTTGTTCTTACATCAAATATTTAAAAACTGTGGTTAAGCAGCTAGCTCTACCATCAGCAAATAAGAGGTCACTGAGCAACAGTGAAATACTTGTACAGTGACACAGTCACAGTCTTGATCTTTGCTCCTGCCCATCACTGGTCAGCATATGCACTTTGAGACAAGCTATTTATGCACAGCAGACGAAGTAACTTGCAGGTCCTTAGTGCAAAAGTCCCGGTCTCCTACCTCTGTGCTAATAGCTGCACAAAGGGAAAAGAGGGATATACCTTGTGCCTGATGTGAGGAATAACCAAAGAGGTGAGGAACCAGCAGGAACTATCTACATGTACTGACTGCAGCGCAGTCAGGCAGTGAACAGCTGAAACAATGCACCAGCTGATCCCAGATAGGAAGAGACACACAACTTACAGGGCAATAGACTCTTTCCCAAAACATGTACTGTGTTTCGGCCAGATGCAAAAGCTCCCAAGCAGATCAGAGCTGGGTGAAATCTGAAGACCATTCTTATCTATTTTTTATTATTATTATTTTTTTTTTTTTTGGTTAAGTACAGCTTTTCAGAAGCTGGAATTGTTTGGTTTCTGATAGTCAAAGAGAGTAACATGTTACTGAAAAAGAGAAATTAGGTAACTCCTAGTGAACAGGGGCTAGTCTGCTCAAAAAGTGTCTCAAACAAAGCTGGCATCTGACAAATAGACTCTTTTGAAAACAGAAGATCAGGTGTTTGGGGGGTTTAATTTTGTTTTACAGTTTTACTACTAGCAGCCTTGTGAAAACACACATTTGCTTTGTATTAAGTTTCTCAGAATTCTTCAGCTACAAAGTAAGAAGCATGTCAGCATTTTTCAATTCTAAAAGTAGTCAGGTGCCCTGGCCAGAGAGTACTTCAAGTATTAACTTCAAAAATTTGAATTCAAACCTAAAAACGTATGTTTTCTGTTTCTGAAACACAAAGAAGTTATCACCTTCCAAGCTACTATTACGTCGTTTCAAAGTTAACTGTGCAATTACTAGGAAGGTATTTTACAGGCTCAGTATCCTCATCATACATACCTGCTGCTCCAGACTCCTGGCTGTAACTGATAGACGAGGAACGGATTGTTCTCAGGCGCAGACTTTGAGCTCTCTCCTGGCGAGCAGCATCACAGGTCTGGTTCGGATGCCAAATCTGCTTACAGTGATAGCAGAACTCAGTTCCACAGCCTTCTCGTCCACATGTAAGTTTGGGACAGCTGGCACATCCAAATGCAATCACAGCATATCTTGAATGATCAAGAGGGGCAAAAGAGTTTTGTTAACAGAAGTGTTTTTCATCTACAGACCAAAGCTAAAAAGAGCTGTCAGAATAGCTGAAGCAACAAGGAAGGCTGTGGACACCAGGAGCTGCCAGCACAGTACCACCTCAATCTTTCACATGCATACTGCTGCTACAGAAGATTATGACTGCACAGAAACACTCTGATCAACACAACACTTTGTTCTCTCCAACCTTTTAATGGCTTCAGGTGGTACTGAAAGTATTGAAAGTGCTGACTGCAGTACTGAGAAGTTGAAGCTCAGAAAGCAGCGATGATTTAGAAAAATGGGAGAACAAAACCAAAAAAGGTGTTCAAGCAACTATGAGAAAGTTACAGGTTCAGAATTGTCCCAGGCACTCTGGGCATGTCTAAGTGGGATTGTGTCTGTGACACAGGATGATCCCTACCACAGAAGCATCAGCTGTTACTCCCGAGGCAGCTGACCAGCTGCTCTGCAACAGTTTCTATTTTGCTGGTTATTCCTAGCTTGAACGCTCTTCAAACTTTCAAAATATCAAAACAACAGAGTAAGTATTTTAAAAAATAAAAGTTTCTCCATTGTTTTAAACGTTAATTTCTAACCAGAAATTCATAAATAGATGGGAGTTTGGGACATCGTTACCAGCTTTACTCTGACAACACTAAAAACCAAAAAGCTCCCAAAGAGACCTACAAAACTGTTATATTATTTTATAATCAAATACAACCATCAGCAGCTGTATTCAACGATGCTGCTGCCACAAATCACAGCTGAAAATAATTCCTGCCACAGGTTTAAATGTTGAACTTCATATGATGAAGATACAGACACGTATTACAATTCACACTAGGTCTGGTCCTAAACAAATATATAAATACACAGATAGACATACATATGCACACACCTCTTAATTCCTACCCCAGTGTGGCATTTTCAATGCTTTGATTCAAGAGCTTTATTTTAAATAGAAATGCTATATCCCCAGCTGAGAACACTCAGAAGCACAGCTTAGCTCATACTAACAGCCCCTCTGAACATACTTTAGCAGACCTGCAAGCACAACACGGCTTAAGTTTACGGCTGTTCATAGGAAAGTTGCTTTACTGTAAAAAATTAAATTGTATTATTAACAGATCCTTTCCCATGTACAGCAGTTGCATAAAATTCATGTGAAATGTTCACTAATGTTACTAAAAAACTATTTCTGCACAAATTATTACCTGGCAAATGTAGCTATTTCAGTTTTGGAGCTGATAGGTCTGAAGCTTCACAAAGTCCTATCAGTTTCATTCATGAATTAAAACAGCAGGTGGGAGAACAAGCATTTTCAACCCCCAAGTTACAGATGCTGTAGCTACAAAAATTACATATGCTTGCATGTTCGCAAACATCTCCTGCTTTCCAAGTAAAAATGTGTTCAATAATTGTCAGACTCATTCATATTGTTGCCAAGTTAATCAGCTCAATTTTCCCCAGTTACAGCAACTTGAAGAAATAATTGCTTTGTACGCACACAAAACAACTCTGATCCAAATATTTCTTCAACATAAAGGGATACAACAAAGATGTGCGCTGGGCCTGCGCTTGAGGCTACTGGATGCAGCATTAGCACATCTGCATCCCACTGCTGACAAGGACAGGGCACATCCCTGATGGCACATCCCTTCTGGAGCTGATGCACCAGCAGACCTTCAGAAAGGAACTTTTCAGACCACAGCAAACCTTAGGTCACACTGTGCAAGATTCCAGGCTTCAGCCGCATTCATTTCAAGAGCCAAACTCTGGGTAACAGCGAGTAAAAATAATGGGGGTAGAACAAGCAATTGCAGAAATGATGTATGGTGAAGGAATGAAGAATCTGTATTCTGCCCAATCCACTTCTTGCTTGAGAAAGATAGAATCTCAGGATTGCTGCTCTCTTCTAGTAACGTCAGCAATGTAATCTCTGAACAAAATCACTAAATAATTCAGGCAGAATAAAGGACACAACACATCTGGAATACAGATTAACTGCAGGCTTGTTAAAAAGGCATCTGACAACTCATATGCTGAAACAGAATCCCCAGAAATCTGTAGAAGATTTGGAAGAAAGCCCAAAAGGTTTCCTCATCCGTTGTCCTTCCCATGGAAAGATCAGCTACTGGCCCACATCCCTATCAAGGCACTGCAGGCAGCTGCAGCTGGCCCACACACTGACCCTATGACACTCACCCCACTTCCCTCCTTTCCCACCCCACAGCCTCTTCCTCAATTTGCACTCAACAGTTGTAGTTTTAATAAAAACAGTAGTTCTTCTGATAGAGACCATTTTTCACATGATGTTTCAGTATCTAAAGGGGGGCTGTAAGAAAGAAGGGGACAGACTCTTTAACAGGGTCTATTTTGATAGGACAAGGAGAAATGGTTTCAAACAACAAGAGGGGAGATTTAGGCTGGATATAAAGAAAAGGTTTTTTTACAATACAGTGGTGAGGCATTGGCACAGGTTGCCCAGAGAGGTGGTAGATGTTCTGCCTGTGGAAGTCAGGTTGAACAGGGCTCTGAGCACGTGATCTAGCTGTGGTCATCTCTGTTCACTGCAGAGGAGTTGGACCAGATGACCTTTTAGGGTCCCTTCCAACTCAAACAATTCTATGATTCTAAACCCTGAAACGATTACACCAGGTGTTTCATCGATGATAAGCAGATAAGCAGAATAAGCAGATAAGTGCTCCCATGTATCATCTACTCAGTTCATTCTTTTACCTATTTGAACAGAAAATTATTACCAAGATGTACAACTTCAGGAAACACTGCTTCCCTCTGAACCTCTTACACCTCCCTCTCCTACTTTGGGATTAATTGCAAATTCAATAAATACATTCCATCCACCTCCTTCATGAAAACATTGATTCAAGCTAAGATCAGGTCAGCTACCATCACAAACATGCTGCAGTCTCCCAGTAAAACACAGCACTAACAGAGAGAGAAGAAGAAAGCCCTCCATTTTAACTGGATATCGTGCAAACTGATGGCAGTTGCTAAAGCAATTGGAGAAGAATGACTACTGCTGTACCGCAACTACCAGGGAAAACGTCTGCTGAAGTCTGTGCATACCCTAAGTGGCACGGGACCCTCACACAGCATTAGCATAAAAGCTGAATCATGTTTGCTTCTCTAAACCTCCCCTCTGCACAATTCCTTCCTCTACCCTCTTCCTAACCGCTACACCCTAAAAATCCCCAATATTACTCTTCCACTGCTTCTCAATTCCCACCTCCTCCTGCGTGCTGCTCCCAGCAGCCCTGGCTGCCAGCTGGACCAGAGGCCAAACTGAAAGCAAGATCTGCAGGATCCACACACAGCTTTTCTCTCACTGAAGGCATTATTGGTCGTCCTTCTTCTACTTGATTACTGTGGTGTTGCTTCTTTTTCCCCACAGAACTTAGTAATTGAATTATGCTGAAAGCTTCTTTCTTTCAATCCTGATTATATGTGATGAGAAAAATGGAGCTCACTCTGCTTTTCCCACATTCTTTTCTTTACAACCTCCTGCCTTATTTTCCACTTTATCAGAATTTTCTTGATAGGACAAGGGGGAATGGCTTTAAACTGAGACAGGGGAGGTTTAGGTTAGATATTAGGAGGAAGTTTTTCACACAGAGGGTGGTGACACACTGGAACAGGTTGCCCAAGGAGGTTGTGGATGCCCCATCCCTGGAGGCATTCAAGGCCAGGCTGGATGTGGCTCTGGGCAGCCTGGTCTGGTGGTTGGCGGCCCTGCACATAGCAGGGGGTTGAAACCAAATGATCTTTGTGGTTCTTTTCAACCCAGGTCATTCTATGATTCTGTGATTCTTCATCAAACTATTTCAAAGTATTGAAGGGTCCCAAAAGCAACCAGGAGGATGGGAGCAAGGCAAAACACAAGCACACAATCTCCTGTTTCTTTGGGACAACAATGATAAAGGTCATTCCTGTTGAGAAGTATCCTAAGATATATCTGTAAGAATTATCTTCACTGTCCCCAACTCTTTAAATAAACTTTGGATTTTCTTTAGATCAGAAAACTGAGATGCTAAAAAACAAGCAAAGTCAAGTCTCCATTAAACTCCTCTGCACCTTCCTTTCTCAGCACTTTCTAACATGACCGGAATCACTGAAACATGGTCTAACAGACAATGCAGCCAAGTTCTTACATGCTTGAGTAAGACAAGTTTGTTCAGAATACCAAAACTTAGCGAATCCCAAGCAAAGCATCCTTCAAACAAGGCCATCCACTGTTTGTTTTCTTTGGCAGTATCAAAATATTAGGAGTAAGCTGCACTGGTCCACACAACTCTGTTACAAAGTCATGCACTCAATCTGTCTCTTAAGTCATTCTTCTCCTGTGCTCAGACAAAATCACAGCAGTGCCACCCGTTCTGGACCATTGGACCTGTGAAGCTAACACCTTTCCAGTCGCAAATCACATCTGATCCAAATTAGCAAATTATATTTCACTTCATAAAATTCTGCTTTCATACTATCTTAAATGTTTCTTACCATATGGTTACATTTTAAAGCCTCCTAAAGCACTCTGACCATTACTATCAGAATATTTAACCCATTTAATAGTCAATCTTGTTTAATTTGTTCTCTCTCAACACTTCTCCCTTTCCATTTTCTTATCACTCATTTGTGAGGCTTTAAAACAGAAATACCACGTTCTAATTTGTTTCAGCATGTGCTGCACATCCAAACTGCAGTCATGGCTACAACCTTTAAAAGTTACAGTAATGCAAAAGAATCTCTCTAAAAAAGCAACTTGCTGAAGAATGGGATTATGAGCCACCAGCAGCAGAGAAGCACGATGAGCTGCATGGCAGTACTGAGCCCACTCACATCAGAATTCAGAATGGTTTCAGAACTGTTTGAATTTTAAAGCAATGTTAACCATTACGCTCTTCAGATAATAAGCAGGAACTAACTGATGATTATCACACATCACAATCCCGCTGACAGGCAACAAGTGGTGTGTCAAGCAGCCACGAGACAGAAGCTAACTGAAGCTGGAGCTGGCTTTTTATAAGAAGATCTTCAATCATATTTCATTGTTTAAAAAAAAAAAAAAAAAAAAAAAAAAAACAGAAATACCCTGTTTTCTCTTCCAAGAAAAATCCAAACAAATGGACTAAGTCAAAACTACAGCCACCTGGTTGTCAACATTTTTCAGTCTTAGCTTTGTGCCCTTACCTTAACAGCACACCTGAAGTTTTTCCCTGCAGTGATACACAGCATCCACCTACCAATGCATTTCATTACATTACTGAAATTCTCTGTGCAGAACAAAGGAACACTACATGAGATAAAACTGAGGGCTGGAGGCGGGGGGTGTAGTGGGTTTATCTGTTGTCTTTTTTAAAATGGAAAGTCTGCTTGCCACCCACTCATACAACACAACAAAATACTAAAGAAAGCAATTCACTTTTCAAAAAGTGTAATGCCATGCGTGTTATCCATTTATGCTGTCACTTTTTTGCAGGCACTGAGGAAAACATACCCGCAGTCTGGAGCTGGGCACCACCTACAATCAGGATCCGCAACTAGCCATCGCCTAAGCATAAACTCTTCGTATTTTTCCATCAAGATGTCATCATTCAATATCAAACGGATATCGTGAGGATTGAACCGTTCGGAGCACTCCGGACAGCTGATGTTAACTCTGCTCTCAGAAATTTCTATCCGGAGATACTGACGCAAGCAATCCACACAAGATCTATGGTGACAAGTCATTATCTCCGGGAACCTGTCCTTGGAGTGCCGCAAAAGGCACAAGGGGCATTCCATGAAGTCTCCGCTTGGCTTGCTGCTAGAGGTTGTTCCATTGTCGGAAGAGGTACATGTGGAGAAAATAGAGTTCTTGTCCGTACACATTTCTGAATGAATGCTTTCAATGCTTGCAATTCCATCAACACCTCCATTCAGATCCCTAGACTTGCGTTTTGTGTCTTTTTTCCTCCGAAAAAGAGAGCCCAAGGAAATTCTTCTTTTCTTTGGTGCCTTTTTGACTGAAGGCAAACTCACAGAGGAAGCCGAAGACTGGAGGTCCCGATCAGAGCCCATTTGCCGATTTAAACTCATGTCTAGATCACTCATCAGAAGTGGGTTAACTCTCATACACAAACCTAATCATTTTTAGGGATCAAAACAGAGTCAGAAGTCCTAATATTGTGTAATCCAGTATGGAAGTTGTCATGCAGAAAATTCACACGGATCTTTGTTTGCAGCAAATTCTTCAAAGGAATCCCCTACATTAGAAGAGAAAAAAGAAGAGAGAGATTAGAAGAACATCCATCACTTTTGGTTCTGAAAGATCGTGAGGCTCTAGTTATTCATATTACTACAATCTTCTCATCCAGTGTTTCTTTCTGTCTGCTTTTTCTACCCATTACATCCTTCTCATCTTAAGGAGTCTGAAAATTCCCTGGGGGCAAGGAACATCTTTATTCTTAAGCGGTGCTGAGAAGGCAACTTTACTCCCCTGCTCTCTAGGGATGTGCACGCATGTGTATAGAAATCACCATAATCCCAGGTGACAATTAAGTAAACGTATAACATTTCTTAACATAACATAACAGGTCTTACATAAAGCATGCTAACAAGCCAATAAGCATTGGAAACTTTATTTTCTCTACTTTATGTGTGATCAGGTCACATATAAGGTTAAATAAAATAAACTAAGAACTTCTGTGTGATTTGAATTCACTTAGGCGATCAGCAGAAAACAAGTCACTGTGGCTAAACAACTGATATTCTCAAACCCTAAGGGTTTGCAGAGAAGCACACAGATGCATATTTAGATGTAAAGCACCTGAATATTTCAGGAAACAGAGCTGCAGTGTGACAGCAAACGCTGCTTTGCCATTCAATTTCCATACTTCAATTCAAGCAAAGACTAGAGTTAAGGTGATGACATTTGAATTTTTCATGATATTTAAAGTAAAACCCAGAACTCAAAAAAAAAAAAAAAAAAAACGAACTCCCAGCACATACTAAGGTTCAGTTAATCTCCCTGTACAAGGCAAGGGCAAGGAGCTTCTGCTGATGGAACAGCTCCAAGGAAAGAGGCAGAAAGATGTTCTCCAATTTTCCTGACAGAGGAGATTTCTACAACAAGCAGCAGATCAGTTCCAACCAAAACCACCAACTTAGAGCAATACACAAGTATTGTCACTTCTTGGTAGCTTCACTGTACAAGAGGAATTCTTAGCATTAACAGAAAGAAGCTGTTTCTCACTGGACATCAGCAGTGTGCATCTGGATGCCACACCTGCTGGCACCACTTTTCTCCTCGGCACTTCCCAGCTTATGCCCCTGGAAGGAATGCTGTGGGTTTCCATGATTTCACTTCGGTATGACAGAATCAGATACTGGATGCTGTGTGCTGCACACCTGAGCCCTAACTCCAGGATGACTGAGCCAAGACACTGGAAGCAGCAATCCCCCTCCCCCCACTCAAGAAGGCACAGAAAAGGCTCCCAGGCAGCCCCCAGTCATTGCAGCCATGCATAGCCAGATCTCTTTAGACCATGGTCAGTCAGGATGGTCACACTCATGCCACCTCTATGGGCAGCTGAACTGTACAGGGTGCTACCCACCACAGGTATCAGAATTTGAAAGAAAAGCACTACAGCACATACACTTCCTGGGTTTGTTAAAAGCAAGTCTTGTATTTCAGGTCACTCAGCCTTTTTTTTTTTTTTTTTTTTTTTTTTTTTTTTTTTTTTAAACTTAAAAAGGAAAAATTAAAAAGCCACTGTGTTCAGGAAAATCTCTGTGGAGCACTTCCAAAAATTCGTATTTTTATTGCCAGGGTATATCTAAAATAAAGCCAATTTCAGGAACATAACAAACCTTCCCCTCCTAAGAGAACATAATCAGCCTAAAATCTAGCCAAAAGTAACCCCAGAACCCCAGGACAGCTGAGGCTGGCAGGGCCCTCTGTGCCCCTCTGGCCCACCTCTGTTCCAGCAGGGACACCCAGAGCAGGGGGCCCAGGCCCATGGCCAGGCAGCTCCTGAACATCCCCAAAGAGGAGACCCCACAGCCTTCCTGGGAGTCTCCCTGCCACAGAATGGGCCTCCTCTTCTCCAGACTGAGCAATCCCAGTTCCCTCAGCCGCTACCCCTAAGACTTGTGCTCCAGACCCTTCACAGCTTCATTGCCCTTCTCTGCACACCCTCCAAGATCCCAATGTCCTTCCCATACTGAGAGGTCCTGCTGGCTGTGCTATTTCTGGTACAAGCCAGGATGCCATTGGCCTTCTTGGCCACACAGGCACACTGCTTGCTCATGTTCAGACAGCTGTCAACTAACACCCCCATATCCTTTTCCTCTATGCAGCTTTCCAGCCAATCTGTCCCAGCCTGTAGCTATGTTGTTGTGACCAAAGTGCAGAACCCTACTCTTGGTCTTGTTGAACTGAGGCAATTGGCCTCAGCCCAGTGATCCAGCCTGTCCAGATACCTCTGTAGGGCCTTTCTTCCCTTAGATCAGTGCTTTCTCCCCACTTGGTATCATCTACAAGCTTAGTGAGAGTGCACTCAACTCCCTCATCCAAATCATCAATAAATATATTAAATAGGACCAGCCCCAATACTGACTCCAAGGAACAAACACTAGTGACTAGAGTCACCAGCTGGATTTCACTCTACCCCCACTCTCCAGGCCCAGCCCTCCAGCCACTTTTATATCCACAGAAGTGTACATCTGTCTAAGCCACAACCTGCCAGCTTCTGCAGGAGTATGCTGAGAGAGACAGATTCAAATAGGATTTGGTTTAGTGATATGGTTTAGTGCTAGTGGTGGCAGAGGTGATGAGGAGATGGTTGGACTAGATGATCTTGTAGGTCATTTCCAACCTTGTGATTCTATGATTCTATGAAAGGCCTTACTGAAGTGTAGGTAGACTACATCCACAGCCTTTCCCCCATCCACTAAGTGAGCTGCCTTCTCACAGAAGCAGATGAGGTTGGTCAAGTGGGACATGCCTTTCACGAACCCACGCTGGCTAGATCGTCCCACGCGTGTTATCAAATTGAACTCAGCATTCCCCACTACATCCAATACAGGATGGAGATTCAACTTTTGACACGCCTCCTGTTGCCTCTAAGGCTTCCTTCTTGAGGAACCTCCAGCTTTCCTGGACCCCTCTGCACTTCAGGACTGTCTCACAAGAGACTCCTCCCAGCCAATATCCAAAACTGCCCAAAAGGATAAAAGGGAATAATCTTTTGTATAGAATATTGACATTACATCACAGATACTGTTTGCAGCTGGTAGGTAGTGTTTGAAATACACTAAAGATGCACAAATCATAGCCTAATGCCTTTGATAAATTCCATTTGTTTGTCTAGAAGAGCACAAATACACTTAAAAGCATGATTATAACTATGTTATAACTACTTAGTACCATGCTGGTACTACCAGGACAGTGGAAAATACCATCCTCATCAAGCCAGGAGAATCCATGAAGGACAGTAACAGAAATCAAAGCATTTATTTCAAGCAAGGTGGTGGTGTTTGCTTTTTTTTCCTTAACCAAAATAGGAAAAAAAACAGAGTAACCCAACCAAGTCTATAACTATGACCATTCCCCCTTCCTTTTCTCTGGGGAGGAAAGAATGCACATTATAGCCATCTCTGCCAGTTCCAAAAGGTGTACAAAAATCAAGAAATAGTAGTTCTAGTGGTTAAACAGATGTTCATTTTTGTTTTTTAAATAAACAGATTATCCCATGCTCTCTCCCATGCTTGGTTGGACTCGATGATGTCTGGAGGTCCCTTCCAACCCCTATGATTCTGAGATTCTGTGATATGCTCTAAAGAAGCCACTAAGTCCTACAGTTCTCTTTGCATAGAGAGATCCAATAAGCAGTCTCTCATGCTCTTCTAAAGAAGGCTGAAATTCTGTCAGGAATACTGAACAGAGAAGCTGCCAGATACTTTGAGACAAGCATCAATTACTCTCTCTAGATTCAAGTGCACAAGGTTAGTTGAAAAATCCATACTCTTCCCTATGCAGTAATTCTGGATTGTCATTTTTAGTAGCATTTGAAGATGACTGCTGAAAAGACACTGCAAATGATCTATTACAGAGAAAAATGAAGACAAATCTTACAATGCTAATTACAGCCAGAGCTGAACAGAAGCACAAAAGCCTTGCTGGTGTAATATGGAGCCCTCGACAGCTCTCATGCTATCCAACCCAACACAGCATCTGCATATTTTTGCTGACAGAAGAAAGAAAAGTATTTCATTCTGTACAGCACGAGAACACAATGCCTGCATTATTCCAGTAACAACGAGCCCATACGGAATAGATACGCTGTGTGAAAAGTCGAGCTGTGAAATCAAAAGACTTCAAAGGAGCTGAGATGCTCAGTTAGGATGACAGCTATCAGTAACCTGACTCTGAGCAGCAGCATTCATTCCAAATTCTGTGCCACTCTCCCTGACCTGTATATACAAGCAATTATGGGAAAGGGATTAAGAAACACCCAACTCCTAGAATGTAAGTTCACCACTGTCTTCAACACTTCCTCAAAACACTTAACAAATTACATAAAAATATGTTTCTGGCCTCCTGCCATGCTTAAAACCCTACCACAAATCAAGACTCCAGCAGTTCTTTGTGTTCTTCTCATGCCACAGACCACCACAAGTCAACTTTGCACAGCAAAGAAACACCTTCTAACTTGAAGATTTCCATAAGCACAAATGAGGCTTATTGACATAACTCATTTATAGACGTAACTCAGCACTTATTTTCTGCCTGTTCCTTCAGTTGCATTTCCTCAACAGGTTTCCCCAGCAAACTACCTCCTAAACCACCTTCTACTTACACCCAATTTATTCCTTTTTGTAGTTCTTATTGGCCACGCTGCCTTAAGTAAACGCTATTGCTAACCATATAGTGAGGGAAGAAGGAAAGGAAATGAGATAATCTTACAAATTAAGTTTTCTACTTCGAGATGACTGAAAAATGTCTTCTGGTATGGCTCTCTGCAATGTAAAATTGGTGAGGTGCTAAGGTTAAAACTTCTTGAGAAATGCTCTATGACAGAAAAGATTAACCCTACTGAATTTGCAAGAAGAGAGCAATAAAGTCCTAATTCCACAGGCTAATTATTTGCAGAAGACTACCCTTCTGTCCCTAACTCCTTCAAACACAGAGACAGCAGCTTAGCCTGCTGCCTGCTCTTCACACACACAATCTGGCACAGCAATCACAAAGAAGGCATTCCCAGCCAGCTGTACACGCAGCTTTGCAACATGACAGCAGGTTTAAACATTGATGTAAGAAAACAAAAAACACCATAAATCTAGCTGCAGCTACGTCATCACTAAAATCCTTAAGTACTGCCTAATGTCACTGGTGCTTAAACTACAGATTTCGACTTTTCCTGTTGCACCCTTTATCTTATGCATCTGTTCCTCCTGGCAATTTAATCAACCATCAACTCGGTGTTGGTGTATTGAAAGCTATTTATTGATCAAAATCAATGAATAACAGCTTCCTTTAACATCTGTAGCACCCAACACCCACGCTCTCCTGCTCTCTGTGAGATGCACTCCCCCAACCAGCAGTCAGCTTTAGCAAAAAAGCCCAGAGATCAAAGTTTACCCACAGACAACGTACCTACAGATGTGATGCTTGTTTCTGCCTCCCTCTTCTAATGAACATCTCCTGTTGCGATCTCTCTGTATCCTGGAATTTCTAGTTTACGATGTTCTTTACGTACAGAGATCTGTAAACATCTAAAGAAAGCATCAGAAAAACACACCATCATTTCTGTTTACTCCACAGAGTAAGAATTGTAAAAATAAAACAGAATCAGAAGTAAAACGTATGCAAAAGCTTAAGCTACTAAGTTCAAAGCCAATGCACATGATTTTTAAATATCAATCAAGTTTATGGCTCTAACAGGTATTCTTTACATATCACTTCATTCCATAGCAGTTTTTAGACTGAGAAGAAAAAAAGAACACTTTTGTCTCGTGATTTCTAAAAGAATACACCCTACTGCCTTTGAAGAGGTTCAGCCAAAGTCTGGCAGCATGGAGAAATTAAACAGACTGAGGTACAGCCTCCAAAGAACTTAACAGTCCAATTGTTTTCTCAACAATTCCAGTGTTTTCCCTCAAAAACTACAACAATTAGTGACATATTTACCATTCGATGTTTACAAGATTATAAAGATATTTAATTTCAGTTTGCAGGCTTTTTCGGGATGCCTTTTAACTCTGATTTCTAATACAAGGTAAAATTAAAGAGGTTCATTATTTGGATTAAACTAATAAGATCGTTCAATCTAAGAAAGTTAACAGATTTGTATCAAAAAAATTCTCAAGCTTTGAGAAAGTTCCCAGATCTGGAGAAAAAAAAAACAACTACGCTTACCAAACACTTACAATGATGTATTACAGTATGCCAGATATAAAACACAAAGTCAAAGTGACCTAAATAATTCATTCACCTCACACTGAGCTGCGTAAGATTATTTTAAGTGTATACTAAAGTAAATTTTCGTTCACTGTGGTTTTCTCTTTTTCAGAAAGAGGGCACCACAATAGCAAGCTTACACTTTACAAAACTGATCTGAGCAGAAAGTAACTGTGATCTTTCAGACACTTATGCAAGAAGATACGTCCACATTCATGCCCCCCTCCACACACACACACACACACACACACGCTTCGCTTCAGACACAGAGACCAGACTGCTCCTTAAGTTACCAGAGCTCCTATTACCAGTAGACCTTTTTCAAAGTGCACATTGCTTCATTATTTAGTTAATTAGGCTCTCGCTTCTCTGTATCTACGGCAGATTCACTGATGAATGCAGAGAAGCCATTTTTCAGAAATGGGACTCCCAGATTCACATTTGTTCAAAAGACAAGTTTGTCAAAATCTTTAGAGATGTCAAGACAAGTCTCAAAAGTGACATATCAACTTTAAACGAACAGAACCATCTCAGTAAAGTAAGTTCTGCTTTTAAGCACTGTTCCAGGCACTTCCCAACTCCACCTTCGTGTTTGCGGCAATTGGAGGCGCCAACAAGATGGCGGCCACATCCCTCTCAGCACAGCACTGAGGAGCAGAACAGGGGGCAGCACTTATCCCTGCACTGCTGGGAAGGGAGACCCTCTCAGAAGAGAAGCCTGACACAAGCAAAGTGAGAAATCTCCCAGGAGGAAAAGGATTTGCTCTAACATGTGGAAATCATACTATCATCAAGGTTGGAAAAGATCTCCAAGATCATGCAGTCCAACTATCCACCTACCACCACCATTTCCTCACTAAGCCATGTCCCTCAGTGCAGCATCTAAACACTCCTTGAATACTTCCAGGGATGGTGACTCAGCCACCTTCCTGGGCAGCCCGTTCCACAATTTCTGTAACAGACAGTCAATTGGCTTTATAGCACAGCCAATTGGCTTTATAAATCTTCTAACAATTAGGACAAGCTTGGAAAAAAAACAACATTTTGTTAAAATTAAACGAAAGTATATTTATGAGATACTAAAAGGAGGCGGAAGGCCAGCACTGCTCCCAGGTGACACACAGCATTTCTTTTCAGCTGTTAACCTCCACCTCAGCTGGGTGATCACTGATGCAGAACAAGAGCTCTGTTTGTAAATACCTTTCAACAGACATTAAAAAGAAACATCGTGGTTTCTGTTATCAACATCAAGTCCAGGGTATTACTTTGAATCCCAAATCATGTTATAAAAGAATTTTGGTTTACACAGCGACAGTTATACATCTCTTAATATGAATAGCACTTGCGCAGCAGAGATCTCCTCAAACCCTAAATGCTACACGGTAATCATCGTCACCTCACAGTTTACTTTGATTACAGCTCATTTTTCTTTACAACCTCGTGTCAATTATCTGGAAATGTTATTTTCACTTACAGAACAAAGCTGTGATTGTTCGTAAGACAGTGAAGCACACAGACAGCAGACCAACTTGGGCTCAGAGCCTGGGACAACCCTTCTGACCAGCCACTCAAGTCAGGAGACTGACGGGGGTTAAAACACACACAGTTCTGCAGAGCACCTGCTGCAGAATTGACAAAAGTTAACTGATATATCATGTTCTGCTTTAAAACTCACACTGGTACGTAGCACATGACCAACCAATCCGAACAGCAGAAAAGCCTTCAGTAGTTAGGCTTCTTCCTTAGAACTGACTGCGCAACACGTCCCGTATCATGTGTCTGTGACAGCTGCTTTTAGGAAAGGAAATCATGCAAGCTGCTCATCTCATTCTAGAAGTCAGAGTGATGCTGCCAGTGCTGACACGACCACTCCCTTATTCTTGCAGAGAGCATTTACACAGAAGAACAAGCTGTTCATGGGCCTCCCCAAAGCCTGGCTGTTTTGGGGCTCTGTGATGCTTTTTGATCAGTGTCCTTTCAAACTCCAAAAAAACACTCCACAATCAGGCACAAGCAGCTTAGAGGAGCATCTTTTCCTCTACAATTCAGATGCCCAGTAAAAGATTTCCTCTGCACAGATGCACATTATAAGCAAGGTCAGCCATGGTAATGCAGAGGTCTGCTGATATTCTTCTAAGGGCCCACAACATACAGTTGATGACAAATGCAACAGGATTCCTTAAATAATATATGCTCTAATTTTCCAAACCAGCAGTATTACATCTGGATACGCCAAGCACAATGGCTGGCAGAAACCAACAGCTCAGCAGTGAGACTTGGCTCTATGTATGAACCTCCCAGCCTACATCTGTAACAGGGAAGACTAACAATCAATTTTCTCTTATCTACCTGAGCAGAGCAGTCTTAGCCCAAGCACACTCTTACTGCAATGACAAAAAGAAGCTGATCCTATGCACTGTGGTGCTACTGTAAGCAAACATACACCTAATTCAGCCAACTCAAACCAATCTTGGAAATCCTGGAGGGGAGACAAAAAAAAAAAAAAGAAAAAAAAAGGAGGGGAGAAAAACAAAACTTCACCAGAAATATTTTATTGTTTTAACCATTAAAATCCTCATACAGACACAATGCTTTCTTGCATAGATGCTGGCAATTTTTTCTTTTTGTGCAATGATGGGGATGTATTTTCACTTCCGTGCAGTGATTTGTTTATATATATAGATGCTGAAGTCATGCTCTAAAACATCTGGCTGGCAGGCAGTCTGGAAAGTGGAAGCAACAATGAGGGATTAAAAACTGCCCAAGCTGCCGATGCACCAAAAAGGGGTTTTAATCCAACTGCATTAATGCTTTCATTTTAAGTTGGTACTCATTCTGTCCATCAAGCCAATAAGAAAGTTGGCCTGTGGGAGCAAATCCTTCTGACAAAGGATGGACAAATGACTGTCTGCCATGCCTGGGACAACATTAACATTCATTTTAAATTCCTGCTTCTGAGAATGCACATAAGGTATTAACAGACCCAGATACTCCGTCCATGCAGTGTTAAGAAAAATATAAACGAAACAAAAGAAATGATCAGCAACATCAAAACAATCCCCAAGCATGTTTACTTTGCTCAGAACAAAAACTCAATGCTGGATTTTTTTTAAGCTCTGCATATAGTCCAAAGCAATTATTCCCCACTTTGGATATTGCTCTTTAAACTACTACTGATCAATGCCTTGGGATTTGCTTCAGCTGTTTTTTATTCCAAATTATATACTGCAAAACAACTAGAGTGAGTACAGAGAGAAGTGAAACAGTAACAGAATGTTTAGGTTCTGCAAGTATTACCAACACTTCAAGTGGAAAACATTGCAACACTTCTGAGAGCTTAGGTCATTTTTACAGAAAAATTGCTTCAAAATGAAAATAACTCAGACTTCTGCAAACTTCCAGAATACATAGACATAATTTCAGGCCTGTAATCATGCCTGCTCAGACAGCAATGGCCACACATCAAATTCTGATACATTTTTGTTTTCAAGCAATCTTCAGAGCGTGTCCTACTCTAAAAACAAAGTAATGCGTACCCCGCTGTAAGGCAGGACAAACATCACAGCAGCAGGATCTAAAACCAAGAGCAGGAGTTCCAGAGAAGCCTGGACAGCTTCTGCCCCACATACCACACCACAGAGATGGCAGCCAGGGTACAGAAGAGGTAACAGATCTCAGGTCCTGGCTCCAATTTAATATGCAATCTGGCAGCAGCAGCCAGGAATTTGTCTGGCACTGAAGCAAGGCATTAGTGAACAGCTGATCAACAGACAGCATCTTCCAGCTCCCTTCCGGGTTGTCTCTGGCAGACCTAACACCTATTTTCAGGGTGGGGAAGAAAAAGAAAAAAAAAAAACATCTAGTCTTGAAATGTCTTTGCCTCAAAATAAGAAGCACTGGAAAGTATTCAGGCATGATTTCCAGCTTTCCAGTGCTATTTTATCCATTATTATTAGCAAAATGGATACACAGATAACACGTATAACATACTTTAACTTCAAAAGGGAAGCGAGGTTAAAGGTCTTGAACTCTCTTTGTGAGACCAAGCCAGGTGTGCTGCCTCACCATGGCATGGATCCGAACTGGGTCACAGATCCTGCAAGGCACTGGGATAGCTCACCACAACTTAAGATGCTGTGACTGAAGTGCACCTCAACCTTGGCAACAGCTTCTGCACATGGTTCCATCTGATTGAAGGCTCTGTAAAAAGCAACTATCCGTTGTGATAAACAGAATTCAGCAGGAGACTCAGAAATACAGGATGCTCTACTATTAAATGTAGAGGTTGGTGGCCCTGCAGGGGGGTTGGAGCTTGATAATCCTTGAGCCATTCCAACTTGAGCCATTCTATGATACAATTCTATGAAGAACCTGGGGCCTGAATGAACAACCCATGGCAGCCATGCCAACAGCAGGTCCACAGCAAAGGCAGGAACTATGACTTCTTTATTCTGCCATGGCTGATACCATAACACTGCAATCTGTCAGACAGCATCCCTGCACCAGCACTGCTAACCACTTCTGTTAACTCAAGAAGTGAAATCAGTGCACAAACTGGAGCAATGCACCCAATGCCACTGCTGCCTGTCCTAGGGATTCACCAAGCCAGTACACAAACATTAGCTACAAAAGTCCTATGTGGATGGATTTAGTTCAGTGACAACTCTAGTTAAACTGTGCCATCTTAAAAACAGACCAAGACCAAACCAGAACGAACAACTTAGAGAAAGAGACAAAAACAAAGACAGGGAAAGGTCCTCGCCAGGGAAACAAAAATAATCCCTCCTGCCAGGAACACTGCCTTGAGCTTCCAGACAGGAAACACTCCCTGCCTCCAGAAAAACCATTGGCGTCAGGAAGCGGTAGAAGTACCGTGGAACTTATCACACAGCCTAACCTAATGCAGGGAGAAATGGGAACAGCACCGAGGGACAGCAAAGACAAAACAGCCAGCCATAACACACACAGACCTCTGCTTACCAATAGGTGAGGTAAAAAGTTCAACCTTACCATGTTATTTTGGGGACAAGAATGGAAAGGTTTCTTCTTCCAGCCCCACTGAGATGAAATCGGTTAGAAAGAGATTGGGCTGAAAAGATAGAGCCTGTTCAGCACAGATGGAACAAGACAAGGGGAATGATCCAGAATTACAGACAGACTCCACAGGCATTACAAATACTGCAAATGCTAGTTCAAAAGCACAAAGGAAGAAAAAGCTGAATGGTGGCCATCAGAAGGACATCTGATGCTGCACCTATACTGGAAATACAGTATGTGCCAACAGGAGAAGCTATTCTGCCAGCACAGTTATACCACCTACAACATCACACGCTGCCAAAAAAACAGGCTGTGTCAGCATGCAGCAAGATTTAGCCTGGCTGATGCGAGTTTTTCCAAATATTTTTCCACTGACAGCAGAGCAGCGTAACCATAATGCAAACCTGGGGCTAAGCAGACTTCCTTTATGCAGAACTCCACTATTTGAAATAGCTAGAAGTGTTAGTGGAAGGGCACCCACTCAGCTTCAAAGGCTCTTGTGAAACCCCCTTGGTCCTCAATGCCTCATTAATGACCATTAAGGGAGAGCAACAAGGGGATGGTGAATCTCTGCAGCACTTCTACACAGTACAGGTCTGCATGCCAACAACGTCATGGCTCATGCAGAGCTAATGCCACCAGCAATGCCCTAGCTTTGTGTAGCATCAGAAAATTGTATCATGCTGCTCAAACTTTTTTAAAACACTCAAAGCCTGTGCTTAACACATTTAATATTAGGATATAAGGTCAGAAAAAAATGTATGGGACCCTCTCATAACTTTCCTCCAATGGTAGAGGAGTGCAGCAGCAACATTCTGTGAGCAGCTGCTGGAAAGGAGAGTAAGGGTGGGTCATGGCATACCTGCACTGCTCTGTTCACACCATGATTCCTACAATTGGCAAGCTACATCCCTACGGCCCAGCCTCGCTTCTGAAACATAGTTCCCTGTCTCTATGCTTCTGAGGGGGTTCACCCCCAACTCCCCCCCACATGCAGCCTCACATCTTCCTTCCAGCAGCTCTGTCAGCACAACCGCTTGGCTGCTACCTTCCTCTTCACACAGCACCATCCTAAAGAGCTTTTCCCCAGCAGTTGTGGAAGCATCACTGCACAGGCCCCTTTGCGTGACACAGCACCGTATCAAACAATTACAAGAAGGAAAAAAAAAAATTAAAAAAAATGAAGCAAGCACAATACAATTCCTAGAAAAACTGCTGTGCTTATTTTCTCCGTTACTGAAAATGGCTTCAACGCTAATTATAACTTCCAACTGTGCTATTTCAGGTTCTGAGGTAAAGGCAGGCTTTGTGGTTTTCAAACAGTAATGCTGGTTCATGCCTTCAACTCAGTATGGTGTTTAGTAAGCCTTAAAAACAAAACAAAATCTGAAGTCAGATTTAAAAGCTTCCTAGATCACAGAAACAACTGATCTGGTGAACCGAATTAGTGCAGAACACACTGCCTCAGGCCAAGACTGCTTGTTAACCTGAACTTGAGCTGAAGTCCTCGTGTGTCAGGATGATTTTTTTCTTGAAAAGACAAAGTAAACAGTTTGTAAAAGCTCCAACAGCTCCTGTTTATTTTTTTTTATATCAGCTGCAATCCTCCTGCTCGAGTTGGAGTTTGTCACACTGACACCCCGTCCTGCTCTGATCGCCTCACACACAGCTCTCCCAAACTGCCTGCAACCAGACACATCTCAGACAAAACAAGTACTTCACGCTGAACCTAACACACAGGCTTTGGTATTATTTCCATGCCAGATATACTTGTTTAACCGGCAGTAACAAAGTCAGTCCTCTGCTTATCTTGAAAATAAAATACTGCTTTCTCTGGAAGATCACAAACCCACAGAGTGCCTTTAAGCCCCCGCCTTCTTCTTACTTCCAAGTTAATCATTGTGAATTTCAAATTACAGATGGTTTTTCTTGCTTAAAAACCTCTAGTTTAGTTTTAACATTGGGAAAAACCCTCAAGCAATGCACTTAGTTTGCTCCTGAAAAACATCCTCATTGAAAACCAGAGAGCTATTTAAACCAAACCCAGCTGAAAAACTGAAAGCAGCATCCTGCACACCAACTGTGTCAGGCACAAATATTTATAAAATAACCCGAGATGTCTGTAATTAATGGGAAAATGCAATTGACAGGTACATTTTCTATGCACAGAAGACAGAGTGCGGATCAGGCTACAAATGGTGCCCACATTGATTTATCCCCCCTGCAAACTGCTTCGGTTCCAACAAGCCATCGCCCCACGACGAACGAGGTGACTGAATGTGCGCAATGCTAAACCTCGCCCCAGCTCTGCTGACGTCAGCCCTTCCTTGCCAGCAGATGCTCTGGCAGGCGTTACACACACAGCACGACAGGGACTTCACGCAGATTCCCCTGTCTGCAGACAAACGCAGCAGAGCAGGAAGAGGGGGAGGACAGATTCTGATTTTCAGACAGAGGCTCGGCCACACGGAGCACAGCCTCCCCATGCAGCTGGTTTATTTGCTAGGCTACAGGTAAACTGCGCACCAGGCAGAGCCAAGAGGAGGACAGAGCAGCGCAGGGAAGCGCTAAGAAGGTGATAGAGCAGTGGCACGTCCCTATCTTCACACCAACAATAGGCACAGCGAGGCCCTACCAGCACACCCCATCACCCAGTCATGCAGCTTGCCCTGAGCAGAAGAGGGACAGGCAGGACAACCTTTGTCTTCTCATCCATCTCCAAACACAAAGCAGATGCCTCAAGAAAGAAACAATTATCTGAATTATTCTGAGAGCCAAATCCAATAGCCGGAACGCACCACGGCTCCCTTACGACAGAGGGAGGGCTTCCTGAAGCAGCTGGTGGATGCTGTCCCAGCGGTGGTCACAGAACACTCCATGCTGGCTGCTTGAGGAACGCACAGCAACCCTGTAAGATCTCAGATCTGATCTCAAACACCTCCTCTATTCCCTCAGCACTTTACAGCTAACAACGGGTCACCCCTGCTCCAGTCCAACACCAGAAGCGTTTTTAATTTCTCCCCCAAAGGTATGCACTCGCTCCAAACAAGCTGTGTGCAGACACCAAGGCATACTCACCAAAAGCTGATGTGCCAGGTCCTCAAACCCTGTAGGTGAAAAGGCACCCAGTCACCCCCCAAGGACCCATGAGACATCCTCCCACGTAATTCCCAGCTGCCCCACGCATTTACTGTAAACAGCTCCTTCCTCTGCTGCCAGCAATTCTGCCTGATGTGGTGCCACATCAACCTGGGAAATCCCAACAGAAGGCTGCAACAGCCAACACAGATTTAAAATGCGATTTTTACAAACCTGCATACAAGCAACACTCAAGGATAGAAACATTTCACTTCACAGCTCCTGGGAGAAAAATGAGCGCCTAACAGAGAAACCAGACAAACCAGAGAGAATGTAGACATTCAAATGAAAACCAAACACAAAGAGCTTCAAGTTTCACATTCACAACAGGCAAAGTTTAACTTCCAGATAACCCAGTGACATTATCAAACAGCACCCACTGTTATCAGTTCTCTGAGAGACTCCAATTCCAACACGGTGGACTGTGATCTGGACAAACCTGTGATTGTGCTCACCATCTCCCAGCAAGACCAGATCAATGACCAAAAAGACCAATGCACTGGGAAACGATACCAGAGGTTTTTAACAAATTCCAGTTAGCACAGCAGGAGCAGGAGCCCTTCCCTGCCAGAAATTCTGCACAGGTATAAACTCAGGCTCTGATCCCAAGCCAGCCTTTCCCACTGTCTGTTGAAACAAATTCAAGAAATATGGTGTAGATTTTGGAGGGGGACAGCAGGGAAACAGCCAGGGAAAACAAATTATACAAATGAACCAAGTTTCAAGAATGGAGTATTACCATCAGCTTGATTCTTCAGGCAGCACAGAGCTGCCTCCAGCGAAGGTGAAACATCTGTGCAAGAGATTCATTTTCCCCAGGCCTGCTTTGAAATGCAGAAGGAGACTTCCATGGAATGAGTAAGTATCCTTGATAGCTGCTCTGCATTCAGCCTAAAATGTGCTTCTCTAACCTCGCTACGCTGTGAGATGCATGTGGTTTTCTTGCTACAGCATGAGACCAAAATGAATCATGCGCTGTAACTGCGCCAGTACAGAGAATAACATGGTTGCTATTACTGAAAACTGGAAGTCCTCTGCAAAAACTCCACTTGCACATCTGTTTCCACTGTACAAAGCAAGGATTAACTTCATTTTTCAGTGAGTCTGGAACTCAGTAATCTCACCTAAGAAATGAGGCCTACAGAATGTACAAAAGTTCTAACTGTTCAGAAGTGAAGAATCCTCTGGCAGATCACCTCGTAGCTACCACAGCAGTATTACTGTGAGAGCTGTGCAATGGAATTTAAGCATGCACAAAGGCCAAGACGAATTCAAAAGGATTTTAACATTAAAATAGGTGGAGAATATGAATAATAAACACAAACTAGAATAATGATGTGACAAACCAACTCTGCTATCAGTCACAAGACCACCTCCAAAAGGAACTGCTCTGTCTCACATCACAGGACTCCCATTATTTACTCATATTAAGCAAGCTTTAACTCAAACTGAAACGTACACAGAGCAAAGCCCTTTTACATAATTGGTCAGGCTGACGTTGTTCCACGCTAAGAAGATAGCAGCTACATTCAGAAAGATATGACTGTTTAAATATACGCTTTCATGTAATTGGAGTAGTTTGTATCTGCTCACCCTTCCCCGTTAGAGCTTACAGCTGCTTCAGCTCTGTTTGTGGCTTTTCAACAGAACAGAAACACGTGCCAGCAACAACCAGCAAGTTCCTAAGATTTAACTGCCTGGATACAATCCGGCTCCCTCCCATTTAACACCCTCCAAGAGTCACCTACTCACCTCCAGAACCGTGAGAGCTCTGCGGACACATAGGAGGGCAGAAAGAAAGAAGAAATATGAAATGGGCGGAGTGAAAGATACGCTACCAGTGAAGTCAGAATTCTGCATAACAGGCACATTGGTGAAATACTGTTTACTCACTCATCTCACCTCACCAAGTGATACTGCAGCACACAAATGGGGAATTGGGACCAATTATTCTCAAGACAGTAGGAAAAAAAAACGTGAAGGTTGTTAGAAGTTGCCTTTTGCTCTGTTATATACGCAATTATTTTAGATCAGGCTGAGAGACTTAAACAGAATCTTCTACTTCTTCCTCACACCTGACTCAATTTATAAAGAAGTAAATTAATGCACAACTGTGGATCAAGTCTGTTTCTCAGCAGCACAATACCTATACCTCCCAGTTTACCCTCCTGCCTTACCAGCAGTTTTTCCAATCTATTTGTCTACAATATCCATGCTAGAACATCAAGAGGAAACCTTTTCCATTCAGAATCCATTATTTCCCACAGGTGTTGAACTGTGCTACAGAGGAGCCTAACACAGCCATGCCCTACATGGCAGCACAGGAAGGCCATCTTTATCACATCACAAGTGATGTAAGAAAGAATCTTACAGTTTTTTTCTAGCCTCCAGAATGCCCTCATCCTTACAAATACATTACCTGCTTCTGACACAGTGCCGTCTCACACTCTGCAGAGATGTGCACACAAAGCTGCACAAAACTGTTAAGGAGATGTTCAACATCACACATGTGAGTACTCAAAAACTGAAGGTAGAGCAATGAAAGTGGTCCATAAACATGATATCCACCATCCCCTGTCCACTCACTGGATGTGCCACTGCAGCACAATAGAAGCGCTGGACCAATCTCGGCTCGTATAAAGGCTGGAGACGAGTATCCAATGCTTGCTCCACTTCTGGGTCATCCCCACTGCCAGGACTGCTTGAGGCAGATGTGTGCACTAATTGAGGCCAGCTGCTTCCTACCCCAGCAGCTGGCTGTTTCCTTCAACGACATGGTACAGTCACAACACCATGTGCACCAACTCTGGTAGGAGAGGCTGGAAGAGCACCACCATTAGGATATAGTATACAGTGCTCCACAGCCATCTCCCAGATCTTAGGGGGAAGGGCAGCAAGGCTGATAGAAGTGTCCTAACGTCTGGGTCTGGCTGCTGAGCTACCCAAAGGATCACACAGACAGACTGATCTTTCTGGAGCTGGCCTCACTCCATGGATGCCTCATTCTTCATCTTCTTAATAAATGAGGCCCCATACCTTACATGTTGTACGTCTTTTTGGTTTACAACAACGTTATACAACACTGAATTCACAAATACCATACAAGTCTGTAAGATATTTTTAACCAGACTAATGGCTTTAAAAGTATTAAAACAAAGTCTTCGGAGCGCTCTTGTGAAATCTTCATAGTAATTTTTGTGACAGAAAGCTATTTCTCCTAATTTGCAAAACAAGAAACAGATATTAAGGCCAAAATTGCCACCTGAAAAAAGACTGCAGGATGCTCAAGCTGTAGGGCTGTTTTGTGTCCTTATTGAACAATACACAATCAAAGATGCTGCTAAGCACTGGCAGTAGTAGCTATTTGCAAATTACTCCTTAATGTCTACAGACAGGTATAAAGAAAAACACCCATAAGACCACAGGGGCCTTGCCTGAAACACCATGTATACACTCTACAAGTGAGGCTACCACAGACTTCTCTTCCTACCATTTTCTGCCCGAAGTTTATCCCCAGCAATCTCCAAAAAAGGGAGCTGTTTTCTATAATTATTTAAAAGTCAGCAATACCTTTTTCTGTGGCTAGGGCACAAAAATGTTCTCTGATATTCATTTTATACAATTTAGTAATGCACAGACTCTAAAAGAGAAGACTTAACTGGCATTAGCTAGAATTAGCTTCTCTTTGAGACTTCCATCCCCATATCACATTTGATTAATACTGGCCAATGGGTTTCTAAAGAGAAAAACAAATCTCTAAGAATACCTTCCCTGAAAAGGACTACAGTCCACTGCAGCATTGCTCATACTAGGGGCCATGGAAAGGAGAACACAGGGAACCATGACATAAATCCACACTCCCACAGAAACCAATACTGGCTGGTAGCTTAGCGGGCTATCCAGGGCTAAGCCACACCGAGCCTTGCCAGCCCTCCTCCCCCAGCAACCAAACCCACACAAGGCTGGGCTGGTCCAGATGTTGGCCAGGACAATTTAGCAGGGGTTAAAGACAATACCTGCGAGCAAGTCTTCCCTTCAGTCCATTTTCTTCTGTTGAAAAAGGCCAGTTGTATGTGAAACATTTAGAAATTTAGGTGCCATACCAACTACTCAAAAGAAAATGCTCAAAACAATTTCCTAAAAATCTGCTGATGGAATTAAAACAGAGGCTTCTTTTTAAGAAGGAGATAGCCACCTCTGCTCCAGAACACAGACTGTATCACTTCAGCAGAGCAGCTGCAAGGGATTATACTATTAAGCATTAAGAACCTCAGAAACAACATTTGGGCACTTACTTTTTTTTTGTTTGTATCCAGGTTGAGCCACAAAAAAAAAAGATTTCGGATCAATTATTTTTTTTCACTGAAATCAAATAAAAAGCCTGAAAGCATGCCCTTGCAACGTGAAATATTAAGCAAACTTCATCACAGGAAATACTGATAATCACAAATATCGTATACGCAGAGCCATAACCTCCTAAAAAGATGAACTCTTTGTTGCTTATCTCTAGCAGCTCTAGCCAAAAAGACAACCTACCAAGACCATTTTCATTAAGGTATGCACTTTGCACACATGTAGGTATGGTTTTCCCTGTGCAGTTTACAGAACACAAAGCATTAAGAGAAAGGAAGCATGACTCCTCCTATGCAGACTGGGGCTGATGCACCGTGCTTTGCTCAACTCCCACACGGGCAGAGGGCAGAGCGTTTTATCTCAGTTAGTCTGGAGGTCATACCCACTGCCAGCCTCTTCCTCTAAGCACTGAGCATTAGAACCATATAATCACTGAGATTGGAAAAGATCACAGTGATCATCTAGTCCAACTGTCAAGCCATCACTACCACACCTACTAAACCACATCCCTCAGTGCCACACCTACATGTCTCTTAAACACCTCCAGGGATGGTGACTCCACCACATCCCTGGGCAGCACATCCCAGTACTTGACCACCTTTTATGAGCACAAACTTTTCCTAAATTTTCCCTGGCACAACCTGAGGCCATCATCTCTCACCTTAAACCCACAGCAACTTCTCAATGTGTTCTCAACTGCCTGCCCTCTAGATATGCAGCACACCAATTCTATCTCTCATCACCATGGCCATCTTTCAAAACTTTTTTAAATCCCACTGCCATTTGGAGCAGAAATAAAGCATGTTTTTTCCTTCCTCAAACTTATCCCCTTTGTCTCTTTCAAATACCCACATACCACACCAGTACAAAGTATTACGCTTTTCTTTTTTAATCAATTGCTAATTTTACAATATAATGTTTTCCATGCGACTGATGTTGCTGAAGACAGAACCCTGAAGTTTTTCTCTGCTCAGCAGAAGGCAAGGTCTGGCAGCCTGGGGGTGGGGGGGCATTCCCAGCCATCCAAGAGCATGCCTATTCCATACTTTGAGAAGCCACACGTCGAGGAAGACAAATAGTTGATGAAAAAGTGCAAGGGCAATCCTGAAGTACCTAACATTTCAGTACCAGCTTCATAGAATGTAGCAGAAAACAGTGGATACTTCTGAACAGAAGTTATCTTCAGTTAAGCATCTGATATAACCTTACCTACACAGAAACATTCACTGTGGAAAGTAGTTAGAAGAGTGAAGGCCTTGCTTTTGCTTCTCCTTGGAGAAGTAGTCTTCTTTAACCAAGAAAGGAAACCACATACATGACGAAGCCTGCTACATTATCCAACTAATTCTGAAATACAAGTTTGAAAATGGTTTAAACACTAGACTGCTGTAATCCCAAATTTAATTAAAAAGCCATTTCAGCAATTACTTCATTTGATTATGTTTTCTGAAAGAAACTGCAAACTTCCATCTGTCTGCTAATTCATGAATTTGTGAATTACAACATGAACTACAGCATCATGAAAAATACTCTGTCTAAAGTGTCTTTATCTTTTCCAGGCATTTTCTTGAAAGGAATGGGATGTAGCTTTCATGTAAGATACACTCTTTCACTATACCTTTAATATATATTGCATGTTTTTAAAAAATCTGTTTTATTCAAGCATTATAAATCTTTTAATACAATTTTCATACATTCCAGGTATCAGTAACCATGAAAAAAGTCCACTGCCATTTGAATACCTGTCTGCTGTCCCGACTCCCATCACACTGCACAGGAACACTGGATTCCATCAGGACAGCGTCTGCAGAGCACACGAGGCTCCTCAGTGGAGATGAAGGATGCAGGAAATCCCTCATCGTGCCCATGCCATAAACCTAAACAACTGTAAGACTACTTTCAAGCACAAAACTAAGCTAACCTCCCTGCCAGTATGTTCTAGCATCTTCTGATCATTAACCTTCTGTACTATTATTCATATAAATATCACATCTCACTGCTGTGAAACCTCAGCTTCTATGGTATGAGCCCAGCAGTCTAATGAAATACGGCTTGAAAAAAACACTGACTTTGAAGGAGTAATTTAATTTTATTCCAATCTTACTAACTCCTTGTTCTCACATAATTAAAAAAAAAAAAAAAGAAAAATCATAATGACTTGCAACCTACTCCCCCCCTCATCCATATCTGAGCAGAATTGCCACCTATAGACACTGGAACCTTGGGGCAGCCAGGGCAAGGAAACACATGAGCAGGGACCGACAGGGAAGAACTGCATCAACCTCTGCACCACTTACAGCCATACACAATCACTTGCCGTACAGTGAATTACATATTTCCTAGGTTTACAAACAAACAGTTGAAGGATACTTATTTCTGCTTTTGTCAGTACATTAGCAGAAAAACAGGAAATGAATCAGACTGAAATAATAAACCATGAAAAGAAACACGATTCAGTTTTTGGTCTTACACAAGAACTTTTTTTTTTTAAAGTGATAGAAACGTAGACAATTTGATCTGTTGTATGATCATTTTAATAGATTGTACCAGAGCAGTAGAACACAAATGAGAGCCTCTTCTTTGCTATGGCACAGGACAAATATCTTCAAGTTTCTGCTGTATCACAGTTTCAGGTAGATACTGAACAAATGAAATTTAAGTGGCTCCTATGTAAGCACACAGACTGAGAGAACATTAGCCAAGATAAGAGAACACAGGTGGGCTGCCAAACGAGCCTCTGTGCCAAATGAGTGAGCTCTCATTTACTCCCCAGCTCGGCCACACAGCAGGCTGTATCTGAAACAGCTCTAGGCCTCTGTTTTACAGATTTGTTGTTGATGCTGCATTTACATTCCTCTAGAACTTCCTCTATTTGTTCCAAATGTTGTCAGCTTTCCCTTGGATAAAGTCTCACCATTGCGTAACAGATTAAAACATTAAGACTTGGCTCTTCCACAAGTTACTGCTCCAAAAGCCTTCATATCATTTGAATGTATTATATTTAAACTAAGTATCACAATAAAAAGCCTAAGATGTTGAAGCTGCTCCTCCTCACATCACAAGGAGAATAAGTTTGATTAATCTGATCATAATGCAGCATCAAGAATCAAATCTATTTCCATATCAGCAGCTAGAATAATTATTTTATCCTTTGAAATATTTGATGAATTCATATTTACTGTTCATAATATTCTAACATACAAATAAATGTTATTTAAGAATGTAAATGTTATTTAAGGAACTTGAGAGGAACAGAAGAAAACTCACGTAGCACTGTGCTCTGCATACACACTGTAACAGCCAAGGACTTCAATGACTGAGGAACCCAATAGGCAGTAATAACAGACACCTAAATGGCAGCAGCACCAAGCACTGCCATTCCCTATCACAGTGATCTAAATCATAAAGGAGACTTTACAACTGCGGCCAAGATACCAGGCTATTTTTTTTCCTTTTACATATAGATTAACAAGTTTCTGGTTTATTTTAGTTCAAGAAAATTTTACAATCACTTCTTGCTACAAAGACTGTGCCATCAAAAGAATAAAGCAGATTTTGATCTTCCTGAGGTAAACTATTCTGTTTAAATCATAAAGCTGTATCTGTACAATATAAAACAGAATTAAGACAACAAGGGTTGCAATAGCAGGAAAAGATGTAACTTTGCCTACAGAACATCTTAATACTGCTAAATTCACTGGAAAGAAACAAACCTACTAAACTCAGGCATCAGCTGAGTTCTCAGGAGCTTAAATTAAAAAGGAAAGGTGAAAACAGTGCATAATTGGCAAGACCAATATTACTCCTATGATACAGACATTCTACTACTAGTTCTAAGAGGAAAGCAAGGGTTTTCAATTCTGCATAAGCAAAACGTGCAGTTTTTACTGTCACTCCTATCTCAATTTCAAGCTATCCAAGACTTCTGGCAAAATCTTTTTTCCCCCAAGCCCAAAGGATAGCTGAATTCTTCAAGAAGAGGCCAGAAGTTCCCAACCATTTCCTAGGTCCTCTCTCACACATACAAGGCTCCATTCCTCTACTTGCTTTTTTTTGCCCTTCACACTGTGATCATTGTTCCCCAGTATCTTCATCTCATTCTTCTACTAATTTCTGTTTCCCAGTGACTAACCAGTCGATTCAGGAATGAATGACAACAGCAACAAACATTAACTTCTGGTTCTGAAATTACTTCCCAGTGCTAGTGCAAAATCCTCTCTTCCCTGAGGACCATTTATTCCAGGCAAAAAGCAGACACACCAAATAAAGAAAAAGCCTTTCCACAAAAAGAAAAAGTGAAAATGATAACGGCAGTCAGAAGCCAGGTTATTTCAACACAGGATGTCACAGGACATTGCCAGCTAATTGCACGGTACGATACAGAGGAAGAACAGAGCCAGGCCATAACCCCAACTACACCTCAGTGTGATCAGCTTTGAATTTCAGCTTTGGACTAAACTACTTTTCCTCATGACAACCAGAAGTAGCTCACAAGGAAAAAAAAATGAACAAAACTGCGTCCTGCCCAGGTATGGCTTTTGTGCTACTCACAAGTCTTTCAGCACGCTGACATCCTATTTTCCTCTTTTGTCAAGCATTACTAGACTGGTGATGAAATCCCCCCAGAGCAGGCTGGATGGCTTCAGCTGAAGCTGACACTTGTTAGAGCAATTCCATCCCAGGCTGCCAAGCTTTCACAGACACCTGCAGGGGTCAGAAGGGAAAGAGCCTGCTCAGCTAGAGCATTCCTCCTGCCTTTGTTTGAAAGGTGGAGGGGAAATCCTCCTTCTAGTCAAGCACACGATAGATTGGCTACGCACACACACAAAAAAATCAGGATACAGTAGGGATATTCTGGTACTCTTCACATTATAAAAACATTACGACCAGCACTCATTATCCAGGTAAGCACAGGCACACACCAGCTGACCATGCTTCAGTACACAGGCAAATTCCCTTTGCGTTCCTTTACAGCACAGGGTGAAATAACTCCCTGCTGTCCCTCTGGTTACATTAATATCTGAAATAGCCCAAAGCATAGACTGTTTTTTTTTCCTTTTTTTTTTTTTTTTTTTTTTTTTTTTTTTTTTTTTTTTTTTTAAATCAAAGTCACTGAACTAAAGAAAAATACCTAATATTGTACCAGCAGTCCAATTATCCAAAATTATTAGTTTTGCTCTAAATCTTCTATTTCCTCATTATTTTGCATGCGTCAGAAATATATTAAATAACTACAAACTACACTTAGCTATCCTATCAGTGTAGGAAGGCCCTACAAAGAAATCTGGACAAGCTGAATCACTGGGCTGAGGCCAATGGGATGAAGTTCAACAAGATCAAGTATAAGGTCACGCACTTTGGCCACAACAACCCCAGGTAACGCTACAGGCTCGGGGTAGACTGGCTGGAAGACTGTATAGTGGAAAGAGACCTAGGGGTGTTGGCTGATGCTCGACTGAACACGAGCCAGCAGTGTGCCCAGGTGGCATCCTGTATCAGAAATAGCCTTGCCAGCAGGAGCAGGGAGGTGATCATCCCTCTGTACTCAGCACTGGTGGGGCCACACCTCAAGTACTGTATTCAGTTTTGGGTCCCTCACTACAAGAAACACACTGAGGGCTGGGGCATGTTCAGAGAAGGGCGATGAAGCTGTGAGTGGTCTGGAGCACAAGTCTTGTGGGGAACAAATGAAGGAACTGGGATTGTTCAGCCTGGGGAAGACAAGGCTCAGGAAAGACCTTATTGCTCTCTACAACTGCCTGAGAGGAGGTTGTGGTGAGGTGGGGGTTGGCCTCTTCTCCCATATAACTAATGATAAGACTAGAGGGAATGGCCTCAAGTTGCTTCAGGGGAGATTCAGGTTGAACATCAGGAAAAATTTCTTCTCCAAAAGAGTGGTCAGAAGGTGGAATGGGCTGCCCAGGGAGATGGTGGAGTCACTGTCCCTGGAAGTGTTCAAGAAACATTCAGGTGCTGTACTGAGGGACACGGCTTAGTGAAGAAATATTGGTGGTAGGTGGACAACTGGACTGGATGATCTTGGAGGTCTTTTCCAACCCTTGCGATTCTATAACTGGCTAGAAGGAAAGTTTTTAACTTGATGCTCGAGATGTCAGATGCTCCAGTAATCTAAAGCTTCACCTTTTTAAAAAATGAGCATTTGTACACAGTTTTGTATGAGGAACACAAGCCTCCTCAAATCTAGAACTAGTTTGTTAAGAGTTAATTGTAGCCTTACAGTTACAATTTTATGCTGCATGAAGATAATGTTTGTATTTTCCTTTTCTAACAATTACTCTTTTTGAAGATTTAACATTTAATAATATGCCCTGATTAAAGCAAGAGGAAATCAGATCATATCCTGACCAAGGGAGAGCATTTTTATATAAAACACAGGCCTTGTAGTCATATCTAATTCATACCAGGTCTGGCTTGCCAAGAACAATAAAATAATTTGCTTATCATGAATTCAAAAAATGCTTCTCTCAACAAAAAGTACTACTGAGAAGTAGAGCTGAACTGGTAGCTATCTTAGAAATTGTGTTCTTCCCAGAAGACTGACGTATGCAATGTATTACGAAGCATAACATTAGAATAGCACACCTTAATAAAAAGTTCTGATAACAGACCAAAGGAAAAAAAAAGTTTAGTTTTTGAAAACACTAAATATATACTTATAAAGACTGCAGAAATATACACACAGTGCGCTCCAAGAATGTGGGTTGGTAGGCAGAAAGGGTTCCTTACAAGTCAGAGCTGCAAAAGAAACCGTCTGCTACTGAAATCTAAAAACAGAAGTTCAGGAGCACAGAGTATTTCAGAGATTAAGGATAATGAAAACAAATGGGTGTCCAAAGCTTACAAACAGTTGATCTTTGTGTATGCATACGCTTATTTGAAGATGCATCCTGATTTAGCAGCCTCTGTCAGTAAAAACTATTATGTTTTAATTAGATTCCTTAAGCAACATCCCAGTTAAGAAAAATATGAGAACAGATGCTGCCTAGTCTATTTTTGGAATACTCTAGGTAAGGACTCACTGAAGAAAAGATGCTGTCCTACAGTGTTAGCGTAGAACATTTCAGCTCTATAAGTCTCTTCTCAACAAGGGAGCTTACCTTCAGAGAGCCTTTTATTTTAAAAAATAAAAAAAATAGTAAGGATATGCAACAGAGAAAAATCTGTTTCCTATAAAATTCCTATAAAAGACCCATGATGAAAAATTCCCACAGATTTATACACATAGGTAAGGACAAAACGAGGTAAGTTACGTTTCAGTTTTATTCATTTGAGAAAGGAAAGTGAAGTTATTCTGCTTTTGAAGGAAGTTCTTTGAAGTCAGGAGCTTCACTGTTTATCTGCAACCATTTGTTTCCTGCTACAGTTCCAAAGAAAACAGCTACACAAATGCATTAGAGGAAGCAGGTGTATAATTTCATTTAAAAGCTATTAAAGTTTGTTACAAATAAATCTTTTGTCAGTACAGGAGAACATACCCTTCAATACTTGTCTTTCTACATTACAAAAAGGAAAATAACCTCAGAGTTTTCCAGAGAACTAACAACTGCTGGCTCAATAATCCAAAATAGAGAGTAAAATGGCCACAGCACCAGGAAAACTAACATCACTTGAAGTCATTCAGAATTTTCTTCATACATCTCTATTACCACAATTAAATGGTAAAATACTTAGGGACAAGACAGTTAAAAAAATCTGAACTATGCAAGACTGCAGCAATGCAACAGAATTATAATGCGGCACACCATTTGTTTCCACTGCTCCCTCAGGTGGGTTCAGAGTTACTTGTTGTCTTATAAATCACTTATTACTGTACCTGAAATGATATCAGGACTAATTAAGCCATAGGCAACTTTAAGAAAGGTATTTCTGCAGGAAAAAAAAACAACATTTCAAAATTTCATGCTACTGACGTGCAGAGCTAGGCAGTTTGCAGATCTCTGATATTTTAATAGAATTTTCCCCAATGATGCACTGAACAACTTCATACACACAGGCACACAGCAGATATGTTTGACAGGCAAATACACATGAAGTTTTCTCCCAAAATGTTAAGAGGTTGCACACTAAAGGGTATGTACCTCTTCCAAGGTCCATAGCAAGAGACTGCTACAGGGGGCTGTAGCCTCAGTAAGATTCTCTGTGAAATTTGAGTCCTACAAAGAAAGCCCCTGCTGAACTAGCCTAAAAGCTTTAAACTAGCACAGGCAGCTGTCCTTTCTCTCCTGTGGGTTAACCTACAGCAGACACACTGAACAGATTCACTTCAGAGCAGAATCAGATGTTCTGTTTAAACTACAAGATACCTTTAAGCTAATTTTTTCAGATCTCAACTGAAGCAAGGGCATGCACTTCATTACACTGATGGCTGTGGGTTAGTAGATCCCAAGAGGGAGAGAGCAATAAACAGGAGGCAGCCACAGACTTAACATCTTAAACTACTGAGGCTATTTGCTGCATTAACGATGTCCTGAGGGTAGCAGCTAAGCTTCCAAATTAGCATGCTACACTATTTTGTGGGAGTAATTCCCAAAAATCAACAATTTGTCAGACCTTACTTGACAAGCCAGACACGAGCAACACAGAGTACAGCAGACCTACCAGAGGCTTAATGAAAGGATGGGTATAACACCTCACGGTTAAACAGCAGATGGTACGGGGGAGGAGAATGTAAGCAGACAGCCAGATTAAGTCAAACTGGAAAAATATAACCATCCTATTGAAAACAGAAACCCAAGTAATAAGAAGTAAAAGGCATCGTGACTCACCTCATTTTTACAATTTAGTATGTCATTTATCCCAAAAGACAACAATCTCTTGTTAAAAGAAAAGCCAGTACTCTGTTATTACAACTGTCTGTCACTTCCCATTATAACATCCTATTTCCAAATCTGCTTAGTTGCTGCTTCTCAAGCAAACTGGGCTGAAAACTTACAGGCTAAGATCTTCAGCACAGTTATTTCAAACAAGCTGCTTAAGCAAATTCTTCAAGGTTTTGGATTTTTCTTGAAAGTTATCATAGAAAAAACAAATCCAAAACTTGAAATATTTCCTCTGGAAAGGCTAAGCACTAGTGTTGCTTTGAGACTGGGATTGGAATTCTGACCTGTGTATTTAACACGTACATTTTATTGGCCTTGTCAATATTCATTCCAAGAGAGAAATACATAATTTCTAGCGAACAGCACACATTTTAGGTTCTAGGAATCTCTCCTGCACTTGACCAGCCTGGAACTGAACAGGGTCTACCTTTTATTTCCAGATACACAATACAGTAGGGCCAAAGTACCCCAAAATAGAGACTGCAAGCACTAGAGGAAAATGAGTTAACAAGCATAGAGCACGGATGACAAGGAGAACACACAAAGAGCAGCAGAACCGGGAAAGCTGACAGAGGGAGTGCTGCCAAACGGCAGAAGAGAAAGGCATCAGATTAGGCACTGAAAGGGTATAAATTCAGACTGACTTGGAAACTTCTCAATGAAGATCTGAACCGATTAAATTAGAATAGGATTTGGATAAAACACTTGAGCAGGCAGAAAGTAAAAGGTACACTGCTGCTGACAAGAAAAGACAGCAAAAGAGGCTAGTGCTGTCAAAGCATGCCCTCCTCTACAGCTTGGTCCCCCACAGCATGAAGATACTCACAAAACCCCCTTCACACACACGGATCATACTGTCCAGGGCCAATCCTGTAAAGCATGACAGAGTATTATTAGACACGACAAGCTCAAATAGCAGAGGCCTGCTTAGTGAGAAGGTTCCAAACCTGTCAGTGCAATTATTATTTTTAACAACTAGGAAACCACACACAAACCATTAGTAAAAACTTTAAGGATTAATTCTGTTTACTTCGTGCAGTTTAGAAATGAGCGGTGAAATACCTTATGATGGTTTAACTGCATGATTTTTACTCCTTTCTCTTCTGTAGAATCTTTACCAGATTCACACTTAACAGGTCACTACTCAGTATTTCATTTGTTTGTTCTTATCCTTCCCCTTATACTAAAGGAAAAACAGAACAATACTGAAGATTGTGCAAGAGGAAACACAATTTCCTGACAGCAGAACATGTCAGATTAATACTGCTGAAACCCTAAAATACTACATACTTCCCACTGAAGTATTATGGTTAATATTACTCTTAACAGGTAAGATACTAAAGCATATGGTTAAGGACAGAACCATTTACCAGCCACAGGTGCACGGATCTGGGATGCCCAAGAACTTCACTTCTTTCTATGTTATATAGCAAGTTATGTGTCCAAAGATGCGTGCACTATCAAGTAGGTATAAGTATGCATACAGAAAAAAAGCCATCACAAATACCAAGAAATACCACTAGTGTTGACCTATGAGAAGTTCTCCTTGGCTTCTAACAAAGATCATATCAACCACAAAGCAGGAAGATGAGATAGCTATACACAGCCATTATTCAGATGCCTTAATCAAGGAAAATTATTTCAGCCTTCTGGTTTATTTGGAGTACATCGACAGACTCACTGAAAGGAAACAATTGCCCTAGAGGCAAGATTTAATGTTGCCCAGCCCAGATCAACTACCCAGCATACAGGGCAAAAAACATTCACTAGGGGAAAAGCAACAGACTAAAAAACCACAGCTACATAATTAAGGACTGCAGCTTAACAAGGATAGGCACAAACGGTGATCAGGCTACGCTTGCTTCTTCAACCTGAATTCTGGTATTTCTCAACTGACATGAAACCCTGAAATGACATGCTGCAGGTAACGGAGGAATCAGTTTCACCTTGTTGATACGTGCAACCCTTTATCATTAATAGAAGGTGGCAAAGAAGCCACCTAATTGCTGCAGAAGCCATGTCCACCTGTTTCTGGCATTTCTAGTGCACTCAATCACGGTTTCCAAGCAAGGAAGCTAAATTACCAGCATCCTGGAGGTATCCTCCTCGCCATCATCACATAAAGAGGAGCTGAGTTTCTAAATTCTGCCCACTATTAAAAGCTGTGCAATTCTCCACCTATAAAATACACCATTTTGCACGGTGGCCATTCAAGAAATACACACGTGCAGACAATACCAGAGGTCAATCCTCAGTTAAAGAGTTCCAGTACTTCACAGTCACAGGACAACAAATGTAAACCTGCTCATTCCTCCCTTGTTTGGAAAAAAAAAAAAAACTGAACACCTTCAATCACTACATTTTACCTTTATCACCAAATGCTGCAAAGCCACTCAGGTTCAGTTAAGCATCCTGCCTATAGTTTCATACTGCAGAACCAAGGCCCACATTTCTGGGATTTCAACGCTGCAGGTGACTCGTTCTGACTTCAGATGGATTGCTTTCACAGTGCGCTTGGGAACTTATACCACTTTCAAAAGAAAACAAAACAAAAAAAAAAAAACCACCACCAAGATAAAAGCATCGATCTGCTTTCCACAAATGGTTGCATTTCTGTTCGCTGTATTGCCAGCAGGAAGCTCATTCCTTCTGCAGTTCTGATTCTTCTCTCTTGTGAACGATTTTTAGAACAATGCAACCTTACTGAGGTGCGTTTTCCAAATTGCAGGAGGAACACCAACCATATTAAGATAGATTCTTTACTTTTTGCCACCAGAGGTGAACAACAACATATTTACATAGAAGACAGGAGCCATCCCACAAATGGAGCATATTGTGTCTTCATACTCCTTGTGCATGTGCCATTTTTTGTGTGATGGCTTCAAAACTCATAGAGTGCAAATATTCCCAGTTTGTGGGGCATCATTTCCAAGCCACAGTTCAAACCTAAATTATTCTGTATTTCAACCTAAATCACACTTAAAACTGAAAGGTAATACTGTATGACTCAAAACAACAGAAAATGATAAGGATTAATTACACTGCCCCAAAATAATAATAATAATAATGATAATAATAATAATCACACCTTAGGAACAAAACCAGGAGAAAAAAAAAAGCTATGTTGATAAGAAAAGCATGTCCTTGTTCATTCTTTACTCCAACAACACTAGTAGCCATGCGATGGTAACTGATTAGGGCAGGGTGCAGGAATTGGAGGAAACCATTCTCAGTAAAGCAAGTCTTAGAGAAAAAACTGCCAAGTGTTGCTGGGCAGGACTAAACAAGATGCTTTGAGATGTTTTTATTTCTTAATCCACCCTCTGAGTAAACAACAGCTCCTAGCACAGATTCAATTCAATGACAAAAGATAACTTTATCTGGCACATAGCATACCTTATCTCTACACTAACTAAATTAACACTAAAAACAGAGGAGATTGGTTTTTTTCCAGACACACAGGCATAATCCCAATAATCCAAATTCTTGCAAGGCAGGATCGTTCTCTTTGTTTACCCTTGTTCTCTTTTCTTTAGTGAGTTAATCCATTACCTAACTTATCATGGAATCATCTTTAATTGTTAATAATGGAAAGACTCAGGACTCCTCTGCTGAGCTTACACAGCTCTTTCCTATCCTTGTCCTAGCTGAATTTCTGCCTGGTGTCAGGTCACAGAAGGTAAAGTCCATTTTTTTGCAACTATCCACCACAGGAAAAATCTGAACATACTACCATGTAAGAGGGGAAAAAAATCCACAGCAAACAGGAACAGGAAAAGGAAGAAAGGGGAAAAAAGTAAACAGTCAAGTAGGAACTTCAGGAGGGAAATGCTTTTGGTTACTAGACACAGAAAACTCCTCTGTCCAAACAGAGATGGTTGAAAACCACAGCATTGTGAAATTAAAAGAACACAGAAGCACAATAGCTTTGCAGGTTTCTTCTCTGTGCTGTCCCACAGATAAACCTGCACCGACTGCAGGTTTATGACTGAAAGAAAGCAGCAGTCTGGCTTCACAGGCTACAAACACCAAGGCTCCTGTTGCTTAAAAAGGACACCGAAGTTTGATACCTCCATCTCTGACCCTGAGTAAAAGAGCTCCTGGACTCTCAGGATGTATTTTTAGCAACATCACATAAAAGGAAAGCATGATGCCTTTTTTTGAAGAGGCACAGTCAAACAAAAGCTAAGTACCAGATACAGCTTTACAGGTAAAACTGAGAAGGAAACTGCTCTTCACAGGAAACTGAAGCGAGGTCTTCAACTCAGCAAAAAACAGTAAGTTTGAAAGCTTTGTTCTATTTATTTTTTGACTTAAAAGTAGAGGAATATAAAGTCAGAACGCCTCCAACTGGATGCACAACAAAGAAACTGAAGATAAATTGAACTGCGATAAAAATCTTTTTTCTAACACGCATTCTAAAAATGAAGATATTAACCTTGGATACACTTCATCTTACAGACACTTCTTTGAATTAATCACCATATTAGATGGCTCACTATGGAAAAACATGAAAGACAGGCCCTAGTTACGACACTTCCCAACAGCTGACCAGAAGGAAAAGTTCTGCAGCAGGCTTCACTCCAGCTCCCTTTGCAAGCTGGGTGGTCTCACTGCAGCTATTGCTTATCTTGACCAAATGTTCTTCCACTGTTACATGTTTGAGGGACAGCAGGATGCTCCCTACATAAAGAATTTTTAAATGAAGGAGCAAACATAATCAGCATCTTTGCCGAATACACAGTCCCCTTACAGATGTTCAGGTAACACTTGAACGCAACATTCACTGTCTTGGTACAATTAGATCTCAAGACAGGGAAAAGCTGCAGCGTTGAATATGAACATATGGCATCAATTTTTAGGTCATAAAAAGCCCAAAGCACTGGGAGAAAAGCAGTCATCAACTATCTAGTTTAGACAAAGTAAAAGTCTCCTACTTCCTATGAAATGTATCATTTTTTCTCTTCGACCCTGAGTTCTGAGCAGTCAAAATTTTCCTTCTCTGGACCAGTTTCACTGAAATATAGTCCTGTGCACTACGCGCTTTCAGCAAAGGAAATGGACAGATGATGCATTTAGGCATGGCACCACCAAGTCCTTTCCATGGGAATGCAACCATTAGATATGCCATATGCATATATAAATGTACGTATATAAATAAAGTGCAGCAGCACTAATGCTGCAATGTCACTCCATCAGAGATAACAGCCAGGTAGCACTGTGAAGTCCCCACAGTTCAACTGAAATCTTCAGCGCCAGCTCAGCATGCAGAGTTCTGCAGACCCCCAAGGCGCAGGACCAGGCTGCACACCCAACCCACCCCGCCTTGGAAACGTATCTGGTGAATCCGTCTCACCAGAAGTCTCCCTGGGTGCACAACAATGACAGACTGAGCATTTTCAGACAATAATATAACATGATTAACTTGATGTAAGCTGCACAGTGGGTTTTTATGTAAAAATCTGACTATTAATCAAGAAACTTAAAAACTCGTACTTCTGTTTACGGACAGTATGCAGCACTAAGGAATCATGATGAGAACAAAGTACCGTGACTCTTACAGCACACAGTTCCTCCAGAGCCATCCACTCCTCTTGCTGAAGAAGCTCTTCGTTCAATAAATGGAACAAGTGAAAGGGACAGCCAGGGGCTCCAATTTAGAGCAAGAGCTCTAATCTGCCCTATGGGAGCAGCTAAAGGACCTATGGAAAAATGTTTGTTTAACAGTCATTTATCTCAACTATAAATGGAAACAGAACTGACAGAGTCCCACAACAACAGCTTGTCCTGGACAATAACAGGATACTTGCATTAATGGAATGAAGCACTATTTAGGAAGCAAAAGAAGAAAGAAAAATCAAAAACAAGTGACTAACAGCAAACTGAAGCGTAACAAACAAAGATGCCCTTCAAATGCCTTGCTGAAGGCGTCGTTAGAAGATATGCTGCCCTCTAAAGAAAGGAAGTTTTAATGGCTAAGGAAACACTGGTATATGCGTAACTTTTATTTAAGCTTATTTCATTAGGACCATCTGCCAGGTTGCTTTACATTAAAGCAGCTCTTGTATCAGCTTTCCAGTCCAGTGTAGTATAACTGGATGTGAAGGGAACCCGATGGAAACTCATCCTTCAACTCATCCATCCATAGACCAAGTTTTCTATGTCACCCTGCACAAGGCAAGCACAGGTGTATTGTTTTGACTTCTGTTCAACAAGATGCCAACAGTCATCCAGCAGATGACCAATTAAGCCACAGTTTAAGAGCAAAAAGCCTACCACAATGTTTCCATGATTTCTCCTACCTTTTCTTATTCTATGGATAAACCCCAATGTAGAGCAAATCTTCTCCTCAAAGAACTTCCATGAAAGTCCAGCAGAAGAGTGCAAAGAAAGGCCTTCCCTGCATCTCTTAATGAAGAAAGACCTCAGAGTGGTACTAAAAATGCTTTCTTACAATGCATCTGTGGGATTTTTCTTTCTTCTCCAAACTCTTTCAACAACTCAAACTAGCATAAGCCATGCACACAACAAGAAACCTGTAAGCAAGGCCTGCAATATTCTAATCCTACATAATATCCACAGTTCTCTTTGGGAATCACTGCCGTGTTTCAGATTTTCAAGTCACAACATTGAACAGGCTGTACTAAAAGAAAAAAAGAAAGAGCCACAAGCACCAGGGAAGGACCAGCAACCTAAACCAAGGTGAGACAGTCCCGCAGTGCCTGAGAACTGCCAGAAACGTATGCAAAACAACCAGAGATCAATTTAGAAAGAAGCCTGAGCCTTCCTACAACTCAGATAAGAAAGTCACTTCCACTGATCCCATCAGCTAAAAAAATAACCTTACAAGGAAGTCTGACAGTGAGGTGATTGTCACTTTACAGAAGCTTGGAATAAATCAGTCTACCTATAAATATCAGCAATAGACAAAAGACCTACTTATATGACTTACCACCACTAAAAATATGTAACTAAGAGCGCCTGAAGAATAATTTTTTACACAAACACTTAAGAGGGAAGGACTGAAATTCTACTTCAACAGAAAAAAAACACACACAAGTCTGGTGGAGCACAGATCCCTTAGTTGAAACTCACAGCTGTGTATTTGGAGTTTTATTTCTCTACGAGTTAAAATAGAAGACAATATCTGAAACGTAACCTATGCACAACACCAAAAAAAATTCTACTTTCCTTAAAGATTACTTCACCATAAAAGACAAACAACTACAGAAGAGATGTTGGATCAGATCATGGAGAAAACTTCAAGTAATCAAAAATTAAAGGAAGTCCACTCTTGTGAAATATGAGGAATATCAGGAACTCTATTTCCTAGGATCTGACGGACCTTCCTTCATGTTTTTCTTACAGGGAAAAAAGAAAGCAAAACCACCAACACACTGATAAACAATCACTTCTGCAGGGCCTGATGTAACATTTGTCCTTCCTGGCAGCAGCCCACCTCCAGGTATTCAAACATATTTAACAATTTTAGGTCCAACAGCATTCTCAGCATCCCCAAGCTGTGTTGCATGCGGCAGTACATCCAGCTACACATCTTCCACTAGTTAATATAGAATGGACAACAGAAACTCAGCTCTATGGCAAATGCAAAAAGAGAAAAAAATGACTTCAACTTCCTCACGGACAAGCCCAAGTTAAAATGAGCATCTTTACTGCTCCTTCACAGAGGTGTAGCTGACGCTACAGATCAGAGCAGTTCACAGCTCAGCCTCATGCCAGGAACCACGCTGAGAAAAGGAGAGCCTGAAACGCGCATCGATCCATTTGTTCCAGTCAGGTATTAAAATCTATTCTGTTATGCTGGTATGCAGTGTCTAGGTCCAACTCCACAAACAAATCACAAAGATAATTATGGGTGTCTGACCATGGGCCAGAGTAAACTGACCCCATAATAGAGACCACAAACTTGGCTAAAAGCCATCATAGGTGCAGAACAGCTGAGTTGTACTTCAGAGTTCAAAGACCTTTCCTAGCACTTCCAAACCAGAAGTCCTCTGAAAAGATTTTGGCACCCTAAAAAGGGAGTTTGTTTGTCTGGAAATGGAGAAAAGTATCTTTGCAAAGAATCCTTTTGATAAGTCTGAAGAATATCAGCTTCACTGAGTAAACCAGAATGGCCGGGAAGAACCACCTACTCACTGGACAAATTCAAAGTCTAAAGGTTTGTCACGTGGAGTAACAGTTAAAGACTGTTAATGAATAATAAAACATGCATGCACTTTTTCCATCTAAAGGCTGTACCAAACTGGCAAAAAAATTCAAGGACTCGAACATAACCACAACACAAGCTCACCTAACGCGTATGCTGATGTTCCCTGGGAGTGCTACAGCTAAGGGAGTTTTAGTGATTCATTTACTACTGCAGAGCCCGAGGTTTGTACACACCACAAAGGTAAACAAACCCACCTACCGAATGTCTTCCTTCCTCCTGAGCCCCAACCAGCACAATTAAGCACAATCTGACAATCACTTTATATAAGAAAAGCAGTACATTTGCCTGGTGGATGTAAGAGGAAGCAGAGAAAACCACAAATAGACCAATAGATTCCCCCTCTCAGAATTGATGCTGTCCTCTGACTCCAATACAGCTGCTGACACAAACACAACAGCTACAACTCTGCATTTTGTAGATGCTGAACTTCATAAAGCAGAGCTGGAACTCCAGCACGGTGCAAGAAATACGCACGCAGAGGAGATGTTTCCTGTAAACCCTTTAGTGCAGTGATTTTAGGAGCAGCATCGCTGCCAATACGCTAAAAGCTTTCATTTTCACTTTCCGCCCCAAGCTGGCCTGGTTCACACACCATTAAAACGAAATGTCTTCTCATATTTCTGAAAGTTTCGGGTAGAAACATTTCGATGTTTACAGCTAAATAATGGCAGAGCTCGGAAGTCACGCAGCAGCGCCGCCGCCCCGCACACAGCTGAGTGCCGCGCTGCGGGCGATCCCGGAGCACGCGCTTCACTTCGCTCCGAACGTCGAACTGAAAACCCTTTCTACCGAACTTAACAACAATGAAAAACTCATCCGATAATAAAATATTGGAGAATACGTATTTTTTTTCCTAAACATTTTTTTTTTCTTAACTTTTAAGGAAAAATTAACAGATGTTTTGCACGGTGAGTTTGCGAGCGGGCTTTCCCACCCCGAGAAAACCATTTCCCAACCTGCCCTTTGCCTTTCACAAATAACGCCGTCCTCGATGACAACGGCGATAAAGCATCCATCCATCGCTCCCAGCGCGCAGACACGGCGCTCGCGGCGCTGCCGGCGGGCACGCTTACAGCCGGCGACCACGAGGGCACGAAGGCTGCGCGGGCCGCCACCCCCCGCCCGGCTGCGGCTCTTCCTCTCCCCGCTCCCCCTGCGCACGGGACACAGAGCCGCGCCGCGGGGAGACCCGGGCACGGGAACACCCGGCCCGACGCCGCCCACCGCCACCGCCCCGCCTACGCGGAGGGAAGCCCCGGGCACCCGGACCCGCCGCTCCGGCCCGGGACGCGCGGCCGAGGCAGCGCCGGGCGGGGCCTCCCCCGTACCCCGCGAGGGGAGGCGCGGCGTCCCGGGCGGCCGCACGCCGCTACCCACCCGGCGCGGAGCGCGGACCGGGCCCCCCTCCTCTTCTCTTCTCCTTCCTCCTCCTCGGGGCGGGCCGGGCCCCTCGCCCCGCCCGGGGGGAGCCGAGGGGAGACAATGGGCGCGATGACTTCACCCGGCAGCAATGCGAGGAGCCGCCGCCGCCCCCCGCCCCGAGACGCCCCTCTGCCGCCGCTCCCCGGCCGCTCCTCGCCCGGCCCTCGCCCCTCGGGGCTCGGGCCCCCGCCCACGGGCGGCCCCGGCTCGAAACCTCCGCTCCACCTTCCCCTCCGCCACGCTCGGGGCGGCGGCTGCCGGCCCCGGCAGGAGGCCCGAGGGGAAGCCGACTCCCGCCGCGGGGCTCCCCGCTCCCCTCGCCCCCACCCCCGGTACCTGCGAGGCGGCGGCGGGCGGGCGGGCGAGAGAGAGAGAGGGAGGGAGGAAGCGGCGCCGCTCCGCCCGCCGGGTCCGGCCCCACGCAGGAAGCGGCTGTGTGTGTGTGTGTGTGTGTGTGTGTGTGTGAGAGAGAGAGAGAGAGAGAGAGAGAGAGAGAGAGGGTGTGCAGCACGGAGGGGCGGCGCTGCCCGCGGAGGAGGCGGCCCCGGCCCCGGCGGTTTCCCGACGCGCTGAGCTCAGCCGCACGGCGCCGCCCCCGCCCTCCCCCGGCCGCTGTTGGGGCGGGCCCGGCACGCAGTGGGGCGGCCTCCTGGGTCGGGACTGAGGGGCGCCGAGCCGAGGGGTGGGCGGTGGTTGTGGGTTTGGGTGCTCCGTGCCCCCCGGGGCGCCCTGCCTGGGCGGGGTGCGGCGCGGCGAGTAGCTGTGCGATGGGCTCCGCACTGGGGAGGTGTAGAAGTGCAGGGAGAAGAGTGGAACGCTGAGGCGTTTCGTTGGGTCAGCTTGGGTGCTGACTGACCTGCGGGAAGGACACGGCCCTGATTTCGTGCCCTAGCGCATCCTATCAGCCCCTTCTCGCCATCAGCCCGGCTGCTCAGTCAGGTTTCTGTCCTTTGCTGTGACCTTCACCGCTTCTCCTCAGGACTCCCCATCTCTGCAGGAACGCTGCGACTGCCTGCCCTCTCCCTGCACACTTTAGCTGAGCTCCACTTCTGGGCGAGCCCCAATCCCCCTTTCCCCCCTCCTCCCCTCCCCACTCCCCACCCTCTGCCGCACTGGAGTTACCTGCATACATTGCTACTACAGTGGTCTTAAGTCTTGTGCTTTTTTTCCCCTCTCTGGTTAATCATTTTCTCATTTGGAGTGAGTGCACTGCCCAGAAGTGGGCTTTGCCCCATGCTCACAGATGCACAGTGGTGCTCCCATGAAGTGGAGATATGTCCCGGTTACCCAGCCTGCATTCAACGTGCACATGTTGCAAAATGAATGGCATGTACCATCGTTTTGCTGTGGAGTTGCAGCGTGTGGTCTGTTACAGGCTTGCATGTATACGTAGCCTTACTCCTGTTCATAGCTCTAAACCAGCAGGACTGCTCCCAGTGCACAAAACTGAGCATGGATACAGGTCTTTCCATGGTGAGGTGCTTAATCTATGATAGAACAGGCGATTGCAGCAAGCAGGGAGGGGAAATGGAAAACACGGGTAACAGCAATAAAATTACACTGGAATTCTGGTATGTTGTCTACAAACCATGCACTTCCTTCTTTGCTTCCTAGCTAAATAGGTGAGTTGCTGAGGCTCCTGCACTGCAGACATGCACACATCACTTTAGGCTCATCTATAGTTCCCTTGCATGTGGCTGGACAACATATGCAGAAATTATTATATGTAATCACACAGGGAAACATCTCGGATGCTTTCTTACGTATTAAATGCGGTGCACAGAAATAAAGTAGAGAAGTGAGGTTGGTTTTAAGGGAGAAAAAGCAAAGGCGAGAGTGAAGATGAATGAGTTGCAGAGGATGGAGAGGGGAACAGACAGCACACAGAACAGCCTGATAAGAGAACACATTTTGAGTGGAACCAGAACAGCAAACTGTTTTACCAACTCAAATGTGCAGCTGTCAGTTGCAATAAAGCAAAAAGCAGCAAGAAGAAAAGCAAAGTAATGCAGTATGTATTGGTATCTAAATGTCTAGAGAGATTCAGCAAATCAGTAACAATATTCTGAGGTCTCTTGGCTAATGGTGGAGATCAGGAGGCCAATGGAGGCCAGGTTTTTAAATTCTGCATTGGGAGACAGAGTGGTCGCTGTGGCAGTCTGATGGTTTCCCCTGTAAACTGATGAGGGACAAAAGAGAAAGCTCTATCCAGCTGCCTCCTAAGAGCCACGCAGCAGAGAGCCTGCAGCTACATAGGTGCCTTTTGACAGAAGCGTTCAAAACAGTCAATTAGCAAAATGCAGAATGCACAGGGAGGAAAGAGAGCCGTTTCTGCACAAGCAGTACACTAAAATAAATGATAGAGGTTTGTTTTGATTTGTAAGGAGGATATATTTATTTTCTTGTTTGCTTTCTTATTATTTTCATAGAGCAGGATGACAAAGAGATACTGAGGGAAAGCAGGGACTGCCCAGACCCTTCTACAAAAAGGAAATATCTCATGCGCAGTGCATTTTGTCAAGTACACAAGGTTTATGAAAACAAACAAACCTGTCTTTCCAATTTGCTTTCTGGAGAACATCTAAGATTGAAACATTCTGTCTAGATAGCAGGGTATTTAATTCTGCGGCTGCCAGAAACATACAAAGTGCTGTATCAGAATACAAAAATCCAAACAAAGCATCCAGTATGTCCTAAAGAGATGTAAGCACACACAGCACACTGTCAAATGTGGAATGGCAAAAATTATAGCAGCGCAAACAGAAGTGAGCAGACAGGGTTGGGAAAGAAAAGTGCTTCTTCCCTTAGTGATGGGGAATGGAGAATGGATATGACATATGACATGAATTACGTTTTCCTAATTCGGTATATTCTTCTCATTGCTAGCTAGGTCCATGCTAGCGTGGACCACAGGTCTCAACATAGTGTCAGTACTTACGTGTGCAGCAGTGTTATCTTGTAGGAAAGGGTACTGTGCCTTGGTATGGAACACCAAATGTTTATGTTTAAGTCTTTTAACTCATTTGGAAGAGCATCAAACATGGTGGATAAATGTTTCCGTCCCTCTGATTGCATACCTATCTCTCTCAGAAATTTTCTTGTGACTGTTCAGCCTTTGTAAACAGAAAATCTCCAAAGCCAAACTCTTTTTTTTTTCTGCAGATAATTTTGTATTTCCTACAGCCTCTGCCATCATCTGGTCTCAAGTCCATCATTTCTAGGGAAAAAAGAGATATCCTCAGGCTTTCCTCTTCTGCCACAGACATTTATGTCTCTGAACTTTCTCTCATCTTGTTCTGAAGAACACTCTTTCTTAGGGAATTCACTTCTTTCCTACATCTACCAGCTCAACTCTCTTGCCAAAAACGTATTTTTCTGGAGAGTTTGTCTTCAGCATCCTTCATCCTACAAATCCATCTTGCAGTATTGCCCCATAAACAGCCGCATTTGTATGACAAGTGTGGCAGAAAATTGATGCGGCAGCAGGAGCAAGTGGCATGGGGCAGGCAGAGAACTGCTGGGATCAATTTTGCTACTGGAGAAAATCTAGTGTAAAAACGCACTTGACTTGCACCTGAAGAAGAAATCCCTTGACCAACTGAAACATCTGCATTGTCCATTGAGAGCAAAACACGTCTTTAGACCAGGCATGAAAAAATGCGCAAGAATGAATATCAATACAAAACTGATAAATATATTCTTGTATATCATTATATCTGAGATACAAATTGCACAAGGATAGGAAGAGGTGTTGAATTCTGTCAGGTTTCTGTTTACTCTGTGAAAAATCATTTACCGAGCACTGATTATCATCAATTGTATTGAGTGGAGTAGGTTAAAAAGTACACATCATGGGAGAAATCCCAGTTAGGATTTTTGTCAAGAAGTGTAATTAACCTGAAGATAGAATGAAAGGATATTTAAACTCAGGATTTCTATGATAAGAAACACATTATAAATGCTTACAAGACTGAATTTAGTATCAAACAGAGCAAGATGAGGTAGATGCTCTCATTGATCTGAGCTACAGAATGGCTAAGTACCAGCAAATAATGTGCAGGCTGAGAATTTCCAAATTCTCAGTATGTCATAATACATTAAAGATGAATCATGCTGTTAGGGGCTTTTTTTGTCCATCTGGTCCTTTTTCTGGCCTTTAGTTGTGCCAGGTGAAGTTCAGATTGGGTACTGGGAACAAGTTCTTCTCAGAAAGAGTGTTGAGGCATTGGCTCAGGCTGCACAGGGAGGTGGTGGAGTCACCGTCCCTGGAAATGTTCGAGAGATGTGGAGATGTGGCACTGAGGACGTGGTCAGTGGCCATGGTGGGGTTGGGTTGGGATTGGACTTCGTGATCCTGGTGGTCTTTTCCAGTCCGTAATGATTCTATCATACGATTCTAAGGCTTCCATAGCCACTTCAAACATCAGCTATCTCACAGTTTCATCATGTGATTGAATCAGTTCTCATAGTAGTCAATAAAAAAAAAACAAGGGTAGAAAATTCAAGATACCTAGAACTACAGGCCCCAGAACATGCATGCCCTAAGAAAGAAAACCTGCTTAAAGCAATTAAAAAAGAAAAAAAATAGACTTTATTGTCCTAGGGCTTGATACTGCATTGCCTGCTATGGTTAGTTCTACTGACTGCAGGGAGTAGTGCTGAGTAATGAGCACAAGCTGGAGCTCAGTGAATGAAGAATTCCATTGCAGAGGGAAACCTTGATTTTTAAAGTTTTGTATCAGTAAATTTAATTATTGTCATTTTTTGGCACTTCATGCTTATCCAATATAGTAACAGTGACAACTGGCCATACATACATTTTTTCCACAGCACAGCAGGTTTGATTTAATTGAAGTGGAAGAGCCTAGACAACCAGTTAACCAGCAAACAGTTATGCTGGCCACATGACATCTGAATTCCAATGGTGGGCTGTGTTTTAAGCCAGCTCCTGGACAACGTTAGTCTTACAGATCATCCACTACATCTCTGCAAATACTAGATAGTCTATGCATGGCATTTTCTGTGATTTATAAAGATCTCATTCATTATTTTGTTTTTGGGGTGTTTTTGGTTTTTTTTTGTTTGTTTGTTTTCCCCCACACTGAAGTCCCATGATATATGGAAGTTACAGTGCTTTCTTGGCATGAAGTGCTGGGCATAAACAGTGTTATGTAAGTTGTGCCATCGTAGCAAGGAGCCATACTCTTTAGTGTGTAAGTCCTAGTTATTAAATTATGATCATAAGCAGGATATGGGTGGAAAATGGGAAATACTCTTTTGTTACCTTACACAAATAATGATAATAATCGATCTTATTTTCCAACTCTAAAATCTTCGGAATCCTTGTATCTTCTCAGTTTCTCCACAGTCTGATAGACACTTGTAGACAAGCATATTTGCAAGAGCAGAAAAAGGCCATCAACAACATACTTGCATTTTCTTGTCTTTCTTTTTTTTCTTCTCAGTTTGGAACCTTTATTGTTCTCAAGGTGTCTGTTCATAAAGCACTGTCTCTACCGGTTCTTTAGAGGCGTGCCTCCCCCTAAAGAGGAGGAATAGAATGCTCAAGAGAAATCTGGTTGTCACAATCTAAAAATTGCTCCTAAACACACATCAGCTGTCACTCAGCTTGCAAGGCTCCAAGAGCCTGCAGAAGACTCATTTCGTAGAATCACAGAATCATAGAATGTCTTGGGTTGTATGGGACCTCCAAGACCATGACACTCCAACCCCCCTACTGCATGCAGGGCCACCAACCTCCCCATTTAATACTAGACCAGGCTGCCCAGGGCCCCATCCAACCTGGCCTTGAACACCTCCAGGGACGGGGCATCCACAACCTCTCTGGGCAGCCTGTTCCAGCACCTCACCACTCTCATAGTAAAGAACTTCCCCTGACATCCGACCTAAATCTTCCCTCCCTCAACTTAAAACCATTTCCCCTTGTCCTGCTGTTATCTACCCTTTCAAAGAGTTGACTCCCCTCCTGTTTGTAGGCTCCCTTTAGGTACTGAAAGGCTGCAGTGAGGTCACCTCGCAGGCTTTTCTTCTCCTGGCTGAACAAGCCCAGCTCCCTCAGCTTGTCTTTGTAGAGGAGGTGCTCCAGTCCCCTGATCATCTTCATGGCTCTCCTCTGGACCCTTTCCAACAGCTCCCTATCTTTTTTGTACTGGGGGCTCCAGACCTGGACACAGTACTCCAGATGGGGCCTCATAAGTGCAGTGTAAGAGGGACAATCACCTCCCTGTCCCTGCTGGCCACCCCTCTTCTGATGGAGCCCAGGATAACATTTATGAGTTTAAAATTTTGTGAACACCTAAAACTCCAGTTCTGGGTGAAATGTTCAAGCTCTGGAGACTTGTGGAAGTCAGGGACGTATGGGAGAGGATGTGTGAGGTGCTTGTGTGATACCTATGTGCCTCTTTGGAGCTAGCCCCCATTAGAGGTCCGTCACTCCCTGTATCCTTCGGTAGCTTTAACTTGTTAGAAGAAATGAAAAACCAGCAGGAGTTACTTTGTGAAAAGCAGCAGACTTTCGTTTCTATTGCACAACACTGTTTCCATTCCAGTCCCCTGGGCTTTCCTCCTCTATTACTTGGAACAAACTCGACCTTCTGTTTTTTGGGCTTGAGAAGTTTTGTGCTTAGTCTCTGCCCAAAGGTGAAATTGTTTCTGGAAAGCTTGAGCAAGAATGTTTTTTCTGTATTAAGCTTGAGGACAGTGGGATAGGGGGTAGGAATTGTATGAAGGCAAAAGTGCTAGAGGTTGTTCTAAATAGCTTCTTCATCAACACTACTAGATGTGAAAAGATTAAAGTCATGGTTGAAATAACCCTGCTTACAAAAGGACTATTCTTTTTCTAAAGCTGGTTTCAAATCGGCTGAAGGGTCCTTGAAGCAGCATGTATGGTCCATCTTCAGCAGAGCCAGACAACAATTATATTTGCCCTTCCTCCAGGAGTTAATATCTGCTCTGATTTACCTGTACTTATATTCACATTTTGCATCCATATTTTTGTGGTGACACATTAACTACACCCCACAGTCCTAGTTACTGCTTAGTCCTTGATGGTATGGCTCATCTGCAATGTTATCTATAGGTTCCCTCACAAACAAACTCATGATTTCCACTTGCAATAAAACATCCTGCCAACTGAGCTGCTGGCCAAGGGCAGGGGACATGAGGGGAGCACCCTGAGTCCTTCTCAGTGCCAGTGGGTGAACTCTTCTTGCAAAGCACAGCTGCTGTCCTCTACATGCTTGGGCCACCACCAGCACTACAATTTCACTGCAAGCATTGCGTTTGTGGCTGTGCCTGTCTCCCTGCCAACACCTCTGGCAAGTTTGCTGTTTACTGTTATTACCCTCAGCATGACCACTATGAAGCAGCAACTGCAGACTTCACCTCTTGCCCAGAAGTCTCTGCTCTCTTTTTCATCAACCTATCCAGATACGGACTTCTAGAGTGCGGTATGAACTTCTTCTCTCGCACAAAGCTGGCTCCACACAAGTCACTAGCAGAGCAATATCTTGATATCTTGTGGTAGAGGGTCCAGATCCATCAGTCACTCCAGCAGTTCCCAGGACATCAAGTCCCTTTTCTGAACAGTCACTGCACACAGACATGGCAGTAAGTGCAGTGCTGTGAGATCACCCAGGAAGAGTACCTTGCTAAATCTTTGACAGAGAGCTCCAAATAGTTCTAGTTTTTTATTGGCAGCATACGAGGATGTGCCTAGTTTGGCCATGTACAGCATGACTGGGAGATAACTGCTGGTCCCAAATATCCCTTCCATGTGCAAGGAAGTATCTGAAGCAGCCTGAGGTTTTCAGTCTGATCACCACTCAGACTGGGCTACAGGGAAGAAGAAATATCAACGAAGACCATTACTTACTGTAATGCCTCAAACCTTTGGAAGATCAGCTTCTTCCCACCATCTTCTCTTTCTCCTGCTGAGCTGGTTCTCACAGAGATGTGCAGTGTAGGGCATTGAGCCTCTCTATGTATTACCTGCTTTGGAGAACTGCTCCAAGCTATGCTCTCGGGATGCAATCTGTAAAGGGTTGAGCCAAGCCCCTGCATGCATGCACAAGGTTGCAGTGCTGGCACTGAGGATACAGATATCTTCAGGATTCATGTTCCAATAGGGTCCTTTAGGACATCACAGCAGAGGGGTGGAAGCAGATCTATCTCCAGTGGTGTTACTGTCAGCTACAGATCCAGCCCCGATAGGAACCTGTTCTCCTACCTGTGCAAGAAATGAATATGATCTGGGCAGAAACTTCAGCCTGAAACTTCAAGGGTAACCTCTGTGAGCTCCAGGCATAGGGCGAGGTGAAAGGAGGATGTCCCTCAAGCTTCATCCTTTGAAGTCCCCAGCACTCAGTTTGCACTCTGAGAGCTCTGTGAGGGGTGAGAACACCACAGGAGCAATGTAGGAAGAGCTTGAAGTTGCTCTTCTTTGCTTGAACAACAACTTTAAGAGTGAGTATTTAAAGTATTTAAAGTAGATTTTTCAACCTATTAATATTTGTTTGCAAACTTGAAGTACCTCTGTCTACTTTGTCGTTCCTCCCTGCACTCTTGAAGCCTTTGACAATTTCTCAGTTTCTCTCCTGCTTAGGACAAACAAACAGTCCTGTTTACTCACTGAAAGAACACTACTTAGGTTCTGGACCTATGAAAGGCATGATGTGAAACCCATCAGGTTCATTGGGAAAGTTTTGTGTTTTGTTGTATTGCTGGTTTTTTGTGTGTGTGTGTGTGTGTTTTGGTGTTTGTTTTTAACTGTCCATTAGCCATTTAGCTACAGAGTTGGTAGAGCATTCCTGAGAATATCTCAGATTAGCTGCACACCATGGTATCTAGGAGAGGATCAGCTGTGTGTGATTGAGAATGGGCAGTGGGTCTAAGCATAATGGCTTCCAGAACAGGATCAGTTCTGGGATAATTCCCTGGTCCACATCTTGTCAAGATTTTGCCCAGTTCAGTCTTTTTATTGTGCAAAACTACAGGATCAGAAAGCATGTTTTGTTGTCTGTAAAAAAGGGAGTTCATGTGCACTTGCACTGATGGCAAAGGGAGGAAAATGCTACTATGTGCTTTCTCCCCTACGTTATCTAACAAGGTCCTCAGGACATGGCTTCCCCTCTGCCATGCTACAAAAAGGGTAATACAGCTCCTGCATGGTGTGCCCACTTTGTCAGACCTTCTCAAAAAGAAAAGTGAATTGATGTGAAATATATGCAGTATCTGTTTCAGACCACAGTTAATTTCTACAACCAGGTGTCTTGAATTAGCCTCTTACTGTCTTTCATGTCAGAATTTGCCTACTGTCCCAAAGTAATCAAGGAAGGAATTAGTGGCTTTGGCTCCTGTGAGGACTGCGCCTCCGGAAGGTGCAGTGTGTTGTTTTGTTGCTTCCTTTATTTTTTCTTGGCTGTCTTCACAGAGTTTCTTTCCCTTGATTCTTTTCTATTTTTGCATTAGACCAGCTAAGTACTTGACACCTACGACTTCACTCACCCTGCAGCCCTTCATCCCCCTCCCTGCACTCAGTTCTGGCCAAGCCACACGGTCAGAGATTTCCTCTCACCCAAGGGTAATGAGTCACAAATTTTAGATGGTTAGAAGACAGGGTTAGGGTTGCACCTGCTTTTTGGGAGATCATTTTCTCCCTCAGATACCATTCCTAATTCAATACTCACTGCAGATGCAGCCTACCAGAAGACCCACAGAAGTGAGTCCTCTCTGGAGACTGCAGTGCTACTCACCACCTTCTGGAAGCTGTTCCTCCACCACATTTGTTCCTAAAGGGCTTGAACTGATATTTGATGCTGAAACATGTTAAAAAAATGTTTAAAGTTTCAGTAAATATTAACCACTGAGATAATCCAAGTTTCCACTTGAGGCAAAGAAGTGCAGTCATACTGCTCAGCAAGCAGGCTCTGAAACACTGCTGTGGGTTTTATCTGTAATGCAGGTTATGTAGATTTATCTGAGCCAGCTTTAAATAGGCTCAGCTGGCGGTGCAACCACACAGCCCAGTGGAGAATAACATCTTGCCATCCTTCCAGGCTCAGATTGATGTGCATAGTAATTGAAATGGCTGTGATGTTGACATCCTACTCTGGATATTGCTGATAATTGTTCTGTCCTTCACTTAATTAGGGAGTGCTGAGTTAGCACAGAGCAAAGATCATGGATTTGGTACAACGTTATTTTGTGCAACAGTTTCTGGCCACATAGATCTCTGCTCATGTGGACTTTCTGAAGTGCCAGGAGTGTATCCTGTAAGCTTCAGGTCTCCCCAGTTCACTACCTATTTAGCTGCCAGATTTGGGACCTGCAATATGGGTTCTGATATTCTTGGTGAATAGAATTCATTATTACACCCAGACACTTAACTGATATTTACAAAAGGCTGAATGAATTTACGATCAATAAGAAGTTCACATAAACTACAGGGGTGAGGGGAAAGAATAAGCAAATGATGCAATCTACTAACCACAGGCAAGGGAAGAATTTACACTTCCACAAATGTATTCAGGCTCTGTAGTAGAGCAATTCGTTTGCAGCCTCTGATATTGTCCATTTCTAGAGACAGGGCTCAGTGGAGTAATTACATTAGTCATAATGACAGATACTTAAATGGCATCAATTTAAATCCTCTTCATGGTGCTGCATTACAGGTTTACAGCAGTGATCTCATGACACACTCCTGCTTCTGATTTCCCACCTGCCTTGTGACAACTGTATTGCTTGGTTACATGAACAAAACAACATCACTTGCCTAACAGAAAGACAGAATGACAATAAACTTATTTTTATTATTCTTAGAACTCTTTCTCGTCTGTCATTTGCCTTCTATATTCTTTTGTTTGCAGGATTTTACATTTACAAGAGCTGAACCTATTTCCTGCCTTTCTGTAGGCCTCGCCATCCAGAGTTAGGATCTGAAGAATATATAGTACTGTTCTGAAGAATAGAGACACTAGAAACACTCCACGTTCTGACACTGAACTCACAGGTTAATGTAAATATTGGATGTAAATATCCAACGCGTGCCATTTTCCCATGGTATGCCGTAGCCCCATGTCAACTGATTATCATTAAAGAAGCTGCATGAGTCCCTTTTTGTCTGTGTCTTTCAGTACACAGAATGCACAGATTATGAGCTTAGATTCACACTTAGCATCTGAAAAGCTAGGAAAGATGAATTGTTCCCTTGGATTAGTCTAAGAAAAGGTATCAAATATTTCTCTCTTCCTCCACAGCATTACTAAAAATCTAGATGGTGATTCTTGCATAAGTATTTGTTATAATAAATGCTCATACTTAAAAGCAAAGTGCTATCGTTAGTCAGTGATGATAGTTTGCATCACAGTTTTATTTGCAAATAAACTCTTAGCCCTTTTCTAAGACCCTTAAGACAATTTTTCCAGAGCTGGACAGTTTTGTCAGCCAGATCCCAACAGGCAACTGGAAGGATGAAGTGGGGTCTCTGCAAGGATTATTTGCTGGACAAAGATATAAGCTAGCTTTCTTCTCCCTTACTGCACATGAAACCTTGATGTAGTGTTTGTGCAGTACCAGAGATATGTAAGGGACACTCCAGCCAAGTAAAAGGCATTGAGAACACCCCAGGTGGGATTAAAAGACTCACTCTTGATACTAATAGTTCAGGAAGTGCCCAGAGAAGAGAGTGTTAACACCCTTGCGACACTGGGCCCATACTGACCTGGCTTCTTTTTGTCTTGCTTCTCAGCAAAATGCAGGATGCAGAAATAGCAGCACTGAATATAGACTGCAGGAGGCTGTTTTAGCACAGTAGGAAGATGTGATGCCAATAAACCTGTAATTTGAATATATATTTTTGTTGCAAGATCTTGTGTTCTGTTGGACACGTGCACATAGACATATATAACAGGAGCAATGTGGCTGTCAACACTGTCCGTCCCTGAAGTATTGCAGAATAACGAACAAGATGACGAAGTGCTGCATTCAGTTGACAAATCAATTTAAGCAAAATGCTTGAGGAAAATTGATTTTTATCTGTAGAAAAAGGGAAATTGATGGCAAGTGGAACTTCACTAACGTATGCGCTGTTTTGGAGAGATTGGAAGATCCACAAATGCAGTTGAGCTCAAACCAAATGAGCAATTAAACTTGTTGAGCTAGTGTGATTTCAAAAGGATTGATCCAGAACATTTAATATGTTTCTGGAAACTGAAATAGACACTAACTGAAGACTCTTCTATACCAATTTTCATATTCACTTACATACTGAATGAAGTAGCAGTGCAACAAGAAAATCCACAGGTGGTATTTTGAACAGGAGTTAGTTAAATCCCTGGGCATCCTGCCTGCTGTTCCTGCTGCTAAAGAGAAGAACCTGAATGTAATTCTGATCATTCCCATTTCAAGGCTCCTTTATCCCAGTTGCCCAAGGATCTATTCACAGTAGAATGTACCAAGTAGCAATTTTCAGATTGGTAAATAAAACTGACCGTTCAGTCTATATCCAATCCAGGTGCCATTCCCTAAGAGCCAGGTAAATGAAAGGCAATTTGAAAATAAAGACATGTGAAGAAGATTCTTTCTCTTCCTTCATATGCACAAATAGAGATAGAGGAGAGCGTTGGTCAGCAGCATTCACCTTCCTTCAGTAATCACATGGAGATCCCAAGAGCCTGGCAGAGTTTGCCTCCTGGTTCTCCACACCTTGGTCGCTCCCTCAGTCTTCTAGTCTAGTTCTCAGTCCCTTCTAGTCTTGATGGGACTGACAACAAATTTAATGAGATTATTTTTCCCTTGGTGTTTTTCAGATTCTTCCTGTCCCTTCTCGTTTTTCAAATGAATAATCATGCTTACTAACATCTTAGCCAAAAGGCCAAGACTTCAGTACAGTGTTTGCCTGTTGTTTGCTCCCGCCTTTAGGTCATTAGTTGAACAATTCAAAAAACCATCTCTTAGCCTGTATAATGCACTTCTGCTGTCCTTTCTGGCACAACTATCATAGCGTCTCAGTGTTAGCATACAAAGAGCAAAACCAGCTCTTTTTGAGCTGTTTCAGAATTTCCAACTGCAACCTATGGAGAGCTGCCTGGTGATCCCCACAGACCCATCTGATCACATGTTGCTGGCTCCTCATCTTTTCCAGCTGCTTGCTTCTAATAAAAGCAAGGGAAAATGGTGTTCTACAGAAATAATGAATGTGGCTGCCCCGGGGGGATAGTCTGAAAGTGTACTGTAGAAAAGATGAACTCCACGATCCTAAAGCAGGGGAGAGGCAGAGTTTGAGAGGCTCCATCTCTTTCTTAAACTGGGATCTACCATATAACATCAGACACCCGAGTGGCCTTTTAACTTCTAGTTTGATTAAATGCTCTGGGGCCATTCTTCACTCTCATTGTCCTCCCTGTAGCTGCAATAAAGTGTTACATAGCACATTTCTTCTACATCTAGATTCCTGGAAGCTGCATATCAGATAAGATGGTCAGCTCCTGCAGCAGAGCCATTTCTCTATTGGTGCAGGACTTTTTAATACAGTCGAACTCTTCATCTAATTACTTGCTCAGTCCAGTTTAAAATTTTCTCAGTCACTTCAAATAAAACTGCAGGCTGTATGAATAAGTCCAGCCAAATGGGAATTCTCTTTGCCTAAAGACCAGATTTGGCCTCTGAGAACAGTGTGTGTAGTAATGAGCATTTGATTCCCTTGGAAATTGGAATTGTGTGGAAATGTCACAAGAATACGTGCATCTTTAAATAAAGAACTGTGGTTTATTTTTTTGCTCTGGGTTGCTTAAAACCACATGACTGAGGTATTTTATGGTGCAGCTGTGAGAGATGACTCCAGCATAACCTCCTTTACACTCAAAGGAAGGCATGGAAAGCATCAGATCTTCAGATAAGAGAAAAGCCGTCCATAGTTGTGCTTAAGCCTTTCACTTGCTTTTTTTTTTCAGCAGAACACGGGGGTCAGCTCCTCATGTTCGTGGGACCATGCTGTGGGCTGCAGGGCCAACGGGTTGCCCTGGCTTCACGTACGGCACAGCGAGGGGCTGCCCTGGGGCTCAGCCTCCTTCCACCCTCCTGTCCCTGCTCACTGTCTGCCACGGCCACTGGAGGGGAACTGGGCTGGCTTCTGCACAGGGCACAACCTCTGCAGCCCCGCAGAGCCGCTCAGCCAGCACCTTGGGCCACATCCAAGGCCCTGTTTTATTAAATTCTCCCTGCATCTGTCTTCCTCTCCTGTTTTGTGCTTTGCTCTCTAGAACAAATTCTAACCCTGGCGTATCCCTAGGACCACAAGAGATTTAGTACTGATAAAAAGAGAGAATCAAGTACCTATTGCCGAAGAACAAACAGCTTCTCTTCCAACAGCAAGCCCAGTGTGAAAAAGTATCCTTCAGCTGGCTGACGGCAGTGATGTATCAGTGGATGTTCACACTCAGCAGGGCACTTACTGCTTACTTTTGACAATTATCACCTCCCTGGTGCTGCAGCGCTGGTAGGCGGCTGGCTCTCCATCGCAGCGCGTTACAGGCACTGCTGAAGGGACAGCGCGCCTCCGCTCCCTCAGAGCAGAGCTGCAGCCAGCCCCACCCTTGTCCCAGCTCCGCTCGTCCCTCTCGCCCCAAAGCACAAACCCCGCTGCTCTCCAATTCTGAGCAGGAGGGAGCGCGCATCTGACATAATGCACTTTTCCTCCACCACGTGTTGGCGTGATTGCCAGAGAGCAGCTCTGTGTGTTCCTTGGGCTTCCCAGCAGTTATTTTTAGGGGTGCACGACACAACTCCAGGTCACATTTTGAGATATTCTTTTAATCCCGCAGTCATCAAAGCTGGAGATTTTACAGTGTTGAAAATGAAAGAACTGTACAATAACTTGCAGACACGCTTAATAGCTTTTTACAGGAGGTAATAGACATTTTTCAGACCACTGTAATGAGCGTCAAAGAATACACACAGGAAACCAAAAAAAGAGACAAAGAAAACCTACTGACTTCTAAAGGCCTTTTGGCAGCTAACATAAGATCAAAATGGAGGTTTTGAAAAACTGTACATTTTTACCAGGTAAAATCTAATGAGGCTGATTTTTAAACAGCTTAGCACAATTACATTGATTGCTAGAGCTATTTGGATAATTACATGTGGAAGTGACCATAATTAGCCAGAAATGAGCAAGAGCCATGCAAATGTTCCAATGTCCAAGATTTTCTTCATTTTTCTATGATATGTTCAATGCTTATTACAGGTTCATTTCTTTAAGCCAATAAAAAGGTGACATTAGATCAAGGAAGGAATAATGTGCTCACCAATCCAGATATCTAAAAAATCCCAAACTTTTAAGACAGTTCTGAATTGTTACACATGACCGTCAGTATGTTTCAGGGAAGACTGGGGGTCCATTGTTACAGGAGCAATGGCCAGCAGACATCTCAGTATGCAAACGTGGAGGGGGAGGAATTATGCATTTTGCCTTGAAGTTCTGCCTGGCATCATGTCAAAAAGTCAATTTCAATGTGGTAAGAAGAACAAAGAACAATTTTAGGAAGGGTTTGATATTTTATTCATATTTAGATTAGGTCCAGAGTGATGTTGAGAATGTTAATTGGTCTCTGTGAAGAGACAGACGTTCTCACCAACAGAAAAAAAAAAATTGTCTGAAGAAATTGGGTCCTTTTTCTTCACTTTTCTTTTTCTTCTTTTAATCTTTTCCAAGTTAAAGAGAAACTGGAGAAAGCTGGGACAAATGGCAAGAAAATGAGCACAGCAATAGAAAAGGCTTTAGTAACAGTCATCCGATGAAGGGAGTTGTGGACAGCATGGACAACAGTCCTATCACTCTGCTTAGGAATGAATTGGCTAGGACTTCTCAGAATTGTTTATTATCTATTATAATTGCTGTTATCGTTATAGCTCTCTAAAGAGACAGGAAAGTAGCTGATGGGAGTTTATGGCAAATTTAGAGACAAACTGGTGACTCTGAAGAAACTTTCCCCATTTAAAAGCCACATTTGTTGGTTGTAAGAATCTTCCTTGTTTAAACAAGTGGTCCCAGTGATAAAAGCTTCCCAGCAGAACTCACAATAACAGCCTGAAGTGACTATCACTGTAAAACTCAACAAACTGCTAGCAGAGTTGTTTTTTTGGCAAAACTCATCTCCGTGTTGATAGACATGCAAACTTCCTCTGTAAAATTCACCCGTGGTGCATCTGGACATGGTTCTTAAAATAAATAAAGTAGCTTAGACTGAAAGCTCCAATTTAGGGGTGGCAAGACCAGCAGCACTGTGCTATGCCCTGTTTTTCAGCTCTGACAGGCTATCTCCTAGGTTAATGTCAGTTTTCCGATATTCAGTATTATTTCAGTTGGCTACAGCTCTCTAGTTTCCTGGTGTTGTTCCATGTCTGCTATCATTTCATATCTCTTTTGACTTGTTTTTCTGCTGAGCTCTGTTGCTTTCTTACCACTGCTACTAAATATGGCACAGGAATACTGCAGATGTTCCTGGGAGCTCCTGGCTTTGCTGAGACATGATGCTTAGCTCCGTCCCAAAACGTCTGGCTTGACTTAGTCCTGTCAGCCTAAGGAAGAAGGGTAGCCATGTCATAACCTAATGTGAAATGCATCCTCTTGTTGTGCTAGCACATGATAAACCAACCCTACAAGTCGGGTGTGTAGTAATGCCATCTGCTGTAGCTTCTTGACGTAAATAAAGTACCGGCAAGGAGGGAAAGAGATTGACTGTTAGGAAGCCTTCCTCCCAAGCCAGGGACTCACTGCCCCCTGCACTCCACCCAAAGGGGCTGAGGAGGCCATTTCTCCCTGCTGAGGAGGCAGCAGCTCCCTGCTCGGCCTGCCCTGCAGTGCGGAGACCAGCCATCCCGCCTAACAACTCACTGAGAGGCAAAACCACTTCCACTCATGGCTGTGGAATGAATGCTAGTCTTTGGGAAGCTCCTCCTCAGCGCCCCTATCCCATAAATTCCTGTTTGGTCAAGTCCATTTACTTGAGCTGATGTTTCTGCGGTGCCCCCTGTGACAGAGGCTGGTCCTTGCTGTTGCCAGCCGAGGCCTGGCACATGGGCACAGCAAGGTGCTGGCCCTTGAGCTGGAGACATTCATTAAAAGAATTACAAGCAGCAGGTGGTTGGGTTTGATGGCCTTAGAAGCTCAGGTCAGCTCGGCATTCCTGTCTTGTCCTACCCTACTTCTTATGCTGTAGCTAACACTATGATTTCTGAAGAGGCAGAAAATAGAGCACTGTTGCTAGTGAGATGGCAGTAATCTCTCCTGTGGTCATCTTTGGCTGGGATGATCCACAGACCACAATAAATCCAGGCTACATCTGGTTCTGCATACTGCTGTCAGGGAAATGAGTTCAACTATATTTTTCTACCTGGGCAGGATATCATACCTGAGGGTTGTCTGTCTATGAATACTACCTAAAGATACAGTAATCTGGGGCATAATCTTCTGATTTAAGTTTAAAAAGTTGTAGAAGACAGTGCTTGGTTTGCCATTTCAGAGAGCAAATGGACCAGAACTTCAGCTGGCCCATGGCTGTGTAACTCTGTCAAAGAGCTGTTATGGCACATACCAGTGAAGGGTCTGGCTCCAAGGCTATGATTACTTTTGGTCCATAGAATCCATGCTTGCTTTGCAAATGAGGTGATTCTGCTCATAAGGTAAACATACAGCAAGCTCCAGGAAAAACTCTGGAAGCAACAGCAACTGTCAGAGGGACTCTCCCACGTAGCTCAGTTTCACATCAAGATGTTGATAGCTCCTTTATAAGCTACTTGAGATGCATCTGATATATATTACTTCTTCTTTTGCTGAAGTGACACTGAGATTGGCCTGGATGCTTAAAAGTCAGTCCACATGCAGCCTTCGGTGATCTTTTGTACCACTTGCTTTGGCAAACTTTCATAACCTGGAGAGGTTCAACTGCAGTTAGCTTCAGTGGTGTAAAACTAATTACTTTTGTATATTCCTGTGCTGTAAGCACTAGGCACAGCTATTGTGCTGTAATATTAGATTAAACTGAGTACATTATTAGCTTTATCAATGATTCATTATAATCTTAATGCCAGCTGAAAGGACACAGAGTACTCATTTACTGGTGTGCTTCTAGCAAACACTGCAATGCACACAGGTGCTCTTTTGGAAGTGTCTTTATGAAGGGATATAAAACACTAGAAATTTCCTGAGTTGCATACATATGTTACAAGTAGATTATATCAGAAATAAGAAAAAAATATATATACATTTAAATTCAGATTTAAGGTTCTCAAGATGTGACTCTGAACCATATGTACCATGCAGCCAGGATTAATACAAAAGCAGTGTGACAGCAAACAAACTGCAGCGTGAGAGTTAGACCATTTCCCTGCACTGCCATACTGATTGACAGGTGTGCTCAGGCAATCTTGCTTGAAGGCTGCAGCAGCTCAGTGCAGATGGGAAACAAGGTGGAATGGGGGAAAGGGACTCACAAAGTCTTTCAGAAGCCTGTGGTGTTTGAATGATTGCCTTTCCTCAGCCATCCCTTTCTTGTCTTCCCATCTTTTTGGAAGGAACTGTCTCCCTCAGCTCATTGCCCCATCAGTTTCCTCCAATGAAAAGTCATTCCTCTTCCACTCATGCATTCACAGTAGTCCCAGAGGAAGGTGGGCACTTTGAGTGCTATTAATATAGAGAGAAATGCTAATACCAGCTAGAATAAAGAGAACAGATCAGAACAGGTAAATCAGAGAGCAGATCTCAACTGGTAAAGGTGCAACATTCAGCTTTGAGGCTTCCTGGTATTTTTGAGGCACTGGCTTGTGGTATGAACCCATGTCAACAACTGTACATTCACCCCTGTGGACTTGAATCAAATCTTACTACACCCCAGACTGTCACAGGTACAGCCACTGATTTCAGTTAAATTACTCTTTATTTACACTGGTGATTATGGAGAAAGGCAGGTTTGCCAAGTACAGCAGATCACACAAACATGGTCTTTACCTTCAAGGGAGGTTATAGCATTAGTCACCCTTGCAGGTGCGTTGATGTGTCAGTCTGTACATGGTACAATCAGCTTTCAAGCAAGCAAGAGGATGTTTGTGTGGGTTTCCTGGGAAGTTCAGCTCACTTGTAAAGCCTTGTGTTTATTTTTTGTAAGAATAGTTAAAATAGATTATTGTTTCAAAAATGAATCAATACAATCCAACAAACCACACTGGAAGTTAGAAGCAAGAGCTGCTGTGCATAAGACTGACAAGGAAATACATAACATCCCAGGAACAGCCCACAGCTGTTTACAGGACATCTCTATTAGGACTTGAAGGATGGAAGTAATGCCATGTGTCTCAGTATGCACATATGATAAATAATACTCGCTGGAAGCCATTAGATTGTACCTTCTGGAGCTCAAAGTCCTGCTAAGAAAATAGGCAGTTATTCACAACAACAATTAAGATTTTTGGAGCCCCGGCTGGGGTCCTCTGGTCCAGGAGCAGGGGAGTCAGTAAACCATGCACAAAAGAAAATTACACTTCCTGCAATTAGGTTTCACTTCACTGGAGAGGAATCTGTATTTCTACTGGAAAACGTCTGGGACTTAATGACTCAAAAAAACCTGAAAACTACTGACTACTGCTTTTCTCATTTGCAGATGAGAGCAAATTACTTCATATCCAAGCCTGTTGCTGAGATGAGTTTATAAAGTCTCGATTAGGTGTTAGGGGGAATTTTTTCACTTAGAGGGCAGTGAAAGCATTGCATAGGCTGCCCAGAGAAGCTGTGGATGCCCTTATCTGTGGAGTTGCTCAAGGCCAGGTTGGATGGGACCCTGGGCAGCCTGAGCCGGTAATTGGCAACCAGCCCACAGCAGAGAGTCAGGACGTCCTTTCCAAACCAAGCCACCCTATGATTCTATATAAATGAGTAATATAAGCGAGGTTAGCTACTGAGCCCAAACTGGCAGAATCACAGAATGCCTGAGGTTGGCAGGAGCCATCTGGCCTACCCTGCTCCCACAGGGCCACCCAGAGCAGGGGTTCCAGGCAGCTTCAAAATGCCTCCATGGATGGAGACTCCACAAGCTTTCTGGAAAGCTCACAGTAAAAAAAAAAAGTGTTTCCTGACATTAAAACTCGTACACTGAGTCTCAGTTTTCAAGTGATGCACACAGAAATCATTTTGAAAATGACAACGAGAACAAAAGAATAGATTTTGCTCTCTCTTGTTCAAAATTAAGTAGAATGGGCAATTTATTAAAAAGATAAATAAATAAAGAAATAAATTAAAAATTTTCCTATCAAAATGCTTCTCCAAAACATTTTAAATCAAACTTATTTAGAAGGGTAATTTCCCCGAGGCTTTCAGGAAATTTGCCTATCCCCTTCCTGTGTGTTGTTGCAATCCCATTGCACTTCACCTTACGTGTGGAGCATCTCCCTGATGAAACCTGGAAGTGCCTGGCTCAAATATGCTGCTCATAGCTCCCTGGTGCTATGATGCCAGCAGGAAAACCAGCCGCCATATGTTAGCTGGGCTACGAGGCAGCTGGGGAAAGGCAGTGATTTGCTAGGTACTCAAATGCATATATATAATTCTCTATATATTCTATGCATACATATGTATTTATAAAATCCTGAGTTTTTAGATCAATACATATGTTCATGTAAATACATTTTTTTATGAGTGTGTGCATGCAGCCACACAACCATATGCATTTGAGCTTATTTTATTTATCCTCCATTCCCTTCCTTCTCTATTAATCTCCTTGGATGACAAGCTTGCTGGATCAGATGCTGCGTCTGTGCTACACTGCCTCAGTACATCTTGTCTTAGGGAAATGAGGGTATTCCTGTACTATAAATACTGGTTTATAACCCACAATCTGTGTTCAAAGAACAGTAAGGCTGCAAGGTCAAGCAAGCAAAGATAGGAAACACCAGGATTAGGGAGTCCTGTACTGCTTCAATTTGATCTCCTTTGCATACTGATAACAACCTGATCGTATATTTTGCTTTTTCCAAAGTCACTGCCTCATTTGGTGTATGAAACGTGTGGTACTAACCTACTGAGTGAGCAACGAGGCCAGATTGGTTTTCCCCTGACTGTCCTACATGTGAATTTACATCCTACTTACGGCATGCTGCTAAAACCCCACTATAGAGGAGAAACTGCTTTTTCCTTGTTGCTTTATTATCAGTGGTGTTCATCTCTGTTGCCTGGGAGTGCCTCATCAGTTTCTGTTCACAACATCCTCTCTTTGGCAGAGTGGACAGCATTGACAGCAAACTGAGCTAGATTAAGGTAAAGTAGATCAAATTTGATAAAACAGATAAATGAAGGTAAAAAAAATTCAAAAACTTGGAGTATATATTTTGAGAAATACCTAATTTCTCGCCATATCCATCATCAAACAATACTTACAATTCCAAAGTTCAGCTTCCGAAAACTGTGGAGTTGTGCTTTGCCCTTCTGGAGATGGAAGGCACAGAGCACCAGGCAGACCTTGGGTTCCAAACCATGGGCCCAGGCTGCTGAGCAGTGGGTACCCCGGTGTGTGCCCAAGAAGAAGATGATGTGGGTCCCGTATGCCCTGCAGTAATGAACTCATAATTCTGTGTTGCTCCAGCCCTGAACATGTTGCAGGATCCACAAATGGCATTTCAGAATGAATTAAAGATGAAAATGAATAATGAACTTTGAGCAGCATTCCTGGGGAGCCCTAGCTGGAGGCCACATTTAATTTCACGCTCCTCTTAAATATTTCATTTTCATCACACGGCAGGATTTGAAAGCAAAAATGCCGGGTCACGTCAGCAGAGAGAAAAGAGAGAAGAGGGAACTCGTGGCAGAACCTGGAGGTTGTGGCACCGCCATCACTTGGGGAGGCAGTAGGGATGAGCGGAGGGATGGGTGAGGTGCTGGGCTGCCCCATTATGGCCATCCACCTGGGTGCCATCCCCAGTGCCAGGTCAGAGTCACAGCTACTCTCAGGTGTGCTTCTGAGGGGCTGTTGCTTCCCAGAGCGATCCTCAGGCCTTGCCCAGATAGACAGACCTGCAGCTGTTTGCACTCACCCATGGCTCAGGAACACTCCTCATAAAATAGAACAAGTTGTGTGAATGTTTCTGGGAGAAGTGGATTTCTTGATCACAATTTGTCAGCACTGCAGAAGTGTGGCTGGTATGAACTTTGCCTCCTTCCAAGCTGAGTTTTTTGTAATGGGCTTTTTTCAGCTCTTCAATCTGTGTCTGTGAAGAAGAATGAAGCTGTTTTAGAGGGATTGGGCTGGATATCTTTAAAGTCCCACCCAAAAACACCCCAGGAATGAAGATGCAGCACTTGTGGCAGTCAGGGGCTGGACTTGCTGAACCTGGAAGCCACGACAGTCCTTTTTCTTTGTCTTGGGGATTCATATTGGCACCAAGCATCTCATGTGGGTGCATCAGGTTCACATGGCAAACACAGCACCCAGCTGAGCCCAGAAATGGGGATATCTTTTGCTAAAGCAGAGGTGTGTTTGAAGGAGGTACACAGATTTCCTGTGAATATATCTTCACCTTGCTGATGCTCACACACCAAATCTCACGATCAGAGCCTGCACTAGGGGTAGTTCTCCCACAAATCATTATCAAAACTCCTGTTGTTTTTAAGATGAGTGGGAGTGGACTGAGGAAACTCTGAAATTCTAATTTCACACAAAAGGGGCTTCTATAGATTATCACCAATTAGAAATTCAGCTAAACCTGAACATAAAATATCTTCAGGAAAGCAACAGGTGGCAAGCAACTACTTTGGAATCTGCCTTCTTCTATACTTACATAGAAACAGAGGGCTTCACCTGATTTTTCGTTGGATCAGAGTACATAACCCTGACATTAGAATTATCTGAGTCAGTAGCTACTGCAGCAAGTCATTGCACAATTTTTTTCTACCATGTTTGGAAAGGAACTGGAAATCTGTTACCTGAGCTTCAAAAACAAGCCCAGCAGCGTGACATTTAGCCAGCTGCTTCTCCAATTTATGTGCATCAAATCAGTGGTGTGGGCCACTGTGAATTAATGGCTATGCCCTTTTATGTACTCTAGCTGGCTACAGCTGTTTGTGACACTCTTAAATATCCCATCAACTACAGCATTGTTTGCTGACACTTTCTACTCACTTGGTTGGCACTTGGTTGTTGTGTTAGCACCTGATGCTCTGTTTCACTTGGAGGCAGCCAGAGGCTTTGGTTAAGGACCTGCACAGGTGTTGCGGAAATAATCAGAGGCAATTCTTGCACCATCTAAAAGCCAAGCTGTTTTTTTCCTCTGTGCACATGGGCTGCTTATCACAACCACATGGAAAATTCCACATGTGCAGTAGCTTCAGAATGTGGCTTTGTGACAGGGCAAGAAAAATGGCTTTTTCATCCAATTCACTTGCAGTAGGTGAAAGTATGTTTGTTCTAGGGTAGAAAGACAGAAAGATAAAAGGGAGATTTAAATCAAAATCGAGGCTTTGTTGGCATAAAAGATTAACCACAATATCTGCAGTTGGGGGTTGCTAACTGGCTTCCCTGCCATGATCAGCAAGCCAGCATCAATTTATACTTCTTTGGGGTAAAGTTGTGTGTGAATTGCAGCTATGTGCTTTTGTACCAGGGTTGTCTGTCAGCGTGACTGCTGACAGCTGAAGTGGGAACACTGGTGCATGCAAAGCCCCTGCTTTTACCTCTACTTATTCCTCCACTCAGCCAAAGCGGTGGCACTGGCAAAGTTCCTCAGCCACAGAAGTGCTGGGGAGGAGAAAAGCACTGGAGCATTGGGAAGAGGCAATAAATAACACTGAGATTGAAGTGAAAGACCTGAATCATTATACAGGGCCACTGTCTTAAAAGAAGTTTAAGCAAGAAATCATAGGCTGGGAAAGCAAGAGCTCTGCCTCGTGTCTTACTTTCTTTGGGCTGCCTGTTCTTCACCTCTGTCACATCCCCTCTCAGTTCTGCTGACAGGTGCTTTGCTATGGCTGAAAAGGCATTACAAAACCTGTCCTGCCCTTCATCTTGTCCTTTTGATAGAGCAGTGCAGTAATCTGTGGCTAGCCTTTCCCTTCCTCCTCCACCTCAGCCTCCAGTCTTTTCCTGAGCAAATACATAGGGTTGGGAACCATAATCTGAGTGACAGGAGCCATATGGCCATTCCTGGGTGACCTGGGGCATGAATGCCACAGCAGCGGATGCTAACAGGGAAAGGTGAAGCAGTGACCCTTGTAGCTGTCCTTGTAATCCTGTGAATGGTGATGAGTGGGGAGCTCCCCTGCCTGGTCTGCACAACCATAGTGGTAAAGAACTCTCAAGGAATGCCTCCCACCACCGCTCAGAGGTGGTTTGGCTGGATAGATGTCTGGGCTGATTATCAGTGTACTGGGGGATGCAATGCAATGCAATTAAGGCAATGAAATCATGGGAATATCTGGAAGCTGTCCTGAAACCATCTGTATGTTATAAAAATGTGATATTCCTGATGATATTCCAAGGCCTTCCAGAATGCCCTGTGTGCCAGCAGCAAAGCTTTCCACACCAGCACACAGACTTCTGTGCAGTGCAAATCTCTCCACTCTGACCTGGTTCTGCTGCCTCCTCCAACACATTCTCCATTTTTACAACTGATTTAGCAGTTTCCTCCCCATGACCTACCACACTGGTGTTATCTTCCCTATTAATCACATCTGACATTCAATTGGCATGCTTTGACAACCTTATCAGTGAGATTTGTGTTCTCATTTGACCTCAGCCTGTAAGGAGATGAGGAGGGAGTCCTTGAACAAGCCCCAGCCCTGCTGAAAATACTAAGCAGAAGAGACATCTTCCTTTACAACCTCTTGCCATGTACTGTAAGAAATGGTGGGGGAGTCCATTATTAGGTGTCTTACTTATGCTGGGTGCCACAGGACCCCTCGGCATTACCAGGCACTGCCACAGCACACGCAGAGTGCTACCAGATACTTCCCTGCCTGCTTCAATGCAAGAAACCGCAGTCCTGTTGCTCACAGCTCTACCTCCAGCCTGGGGATGTGCCCCCAGCCAGTGCCTGCCATCATCAGTGCAGGAGCTCCACAGCATAAACTTCTCCAAAACCAGATCTTCAAGGGGTCCAGAGGAGGTGAAAACCAAGTTTGTATGTGTTACAGAGTGGTGCGCTATCCTGGGTTTCTAAAGGGATTCACAACAGTGCGGAGTATTTTCTTGTTTCCAAAACTGGCAAAATGTGAAAGATCTGAAGAGGAATGGAGAAAAACTCACCATGAAAATAAGAGACTGCCCATCCTCAAATCGATACCTCCTAGATGTAAATTCCTCAGGACAGAGAATCCCTCTCTCTTCTGTGCTTTGTAAGGCCAAGTGTGCTTTGCTGGTGATAGATGCCTGCTTTGGGAAAGCAGAACACCCGGTCTCAAAGCACTTGTTAAGGCACGACATCTGCGCAGCTTCCATCAGTGCTTTTCAATTTCAGAAAAAAATACTGAGAAATACTCTCAGGACTGAGCTCATGAATTGCAATTCTCAGAGTGCAGATGGATCTTGGAATGATTCAAACTGAAACCCTGTTGGTAAGGTCTCTCCTCCTGCTCCTAGACTGTAATGTCTACAACTCCCATATGATTGCAGCTTGCTGCACAGAAAGCAATTATGAATGAGACCTGGGCATCCTGGCCTCATGGCTGTCTTCCTGGATCTCGTTCTGTGGACAACTGGATGGATGGAATGTGCTAACAAACACATCCTCTGCACCAGGCTTGTCCTCCTGCCACATCATCCACATTGAGGAGCCAGGGCAAATGAGGTGAGTAAGATACAGGTCTCCAGTGCGGTTTACCTCCAAGCAATTAGTACTAAGCCACATCTGTTCCTCACTGCTGCATAGGAGAACTTAAGGAAGGAGGGGCAGAATATAAGGATATTTCCTAAGTGTATCATTGGGAGAGCAGCTCCTGGAAAGCTCATCTAACTCACCACGAAGGCATTAGAGAAGATACATGACCAGGCAGAATCACCCAAGTGCCCCAGCAGGAAGAAGAAGGCTGAGCTAGCCAAGATGGGAAGTAGCTTACAAACATAGCCCCTGCACATGAGCTTCTCTCTGGTCTGGGACATGCAGTGCTCTTCTATCACAACCTGCTGGCAACCTGCCAGGCTCACCTTGAGATCTTACATGGGGTACCTATAGAAAGCTGGTTATCCCTTACCTACTGCTAAACTCTCACAGAGGAGGTTCCCATTAATTTTTTTCCTCCATTTGATGACACATTTTCCAAACCACAAAGCAGCTTTGAACTGGACAATGTCAACAGTCATGCCGTGCTGTGGGTTTTTTCTTTAAAACTCCTGGCAGTGATGCACACAGGCCTCCCCAGTGGCCATGGTTCAGAGGACCTCCAAGAAGCTCTGCTGCTTTCTTACTGCTCTGGATCCTTTTTCCACAGAAGTTGTGCTTGTCCTTGAAGCATTGTTGTCTTGGACCGCTGCAGCCGGTAACATGTTTGACTCTAAGTTTTCCATGTATACAGAATCTTTGCATACCATGAGGCTTGCATCCATGATTCATTCAAAAGTTCCTCTGACTTCAGGTTCAGGCAGGAGAAAGGCTAGTTTCATCCTGTAAGCAATGATCCAGCATGTGTCAGGGTAGCAATACTTGGAGATCTGTTTACTTAAAAGGAGAATTTTGCTTCAGCTAACTTGAGTTTAGTCACGTTGCTGACTGAAAGGCTGCTGCTTCACATTTTGATTGCTGTTTTTGTAACAGATGGTTTATTGGAGGTTGTGCATTAACTTCCTGCCTGCCAGTGGTCCTGGAATATCCTCCCAGTGATAAGCGAGAGCTCCAGCAGAGTCCAGACCATTCTGCTGAGAACCTGCCTGGGAGGGCCATTCCCTCCATCCAGCAAGGCTTTTGGAACAGCTGAGTAAAGACTGCACAAATAATCTGCTCCAGGCTGTCTGTGGAAAGCGTAGCAGGAGACAGAATGGGTTTCAGGCATAGAAAACAGAGCTTTTCATCATTTTGTCCTTGACCTCAGTGGAAGGAGAGAAAGTTTTCAGCTGCCTGGTACTGTGCAAGAATGCAATTGGTGGTGTCCATCCATTTCCTTGTCAGGTGGCATCGATACAAAAGCTACCACCAAGCATGCTGTGTGACAGCAGTGCTGGGACACTAGTGGCAGTGCCACAGGCTGTGGTGCACACCAATACCTCCTTCGTAGGCACAGCAGAGTCCTCTGCATTGACTCAAGGTCTCTGTGCCAGGCAGCAGCTCCCTGCCTTGGTCCATGTGCAGGGGACCTGCCCTTTGCCCTCAGCATGGGCCATTGCACATCAGAGGACATAGCTAACAAGGAGATGAGCTCACTCTCCAAGAGCATACAGTCACTAATCCCGCAGGTTTCTCTACCTGTGCTTCTCCACCCTTCTGCTCTTCAAGATTTTCAGTCTCCCAGCTCAGCTGCTTTCCCATCTCCTCCATCTCCTCCTCCATCTCCTCCTCCATCTCCTCCTCCTCCTCCTCCTCCTCCACAGCTCTCCCAGTACAGGGGCTGTGCTCTGCAAAAAGCAGGAGTTCTACCCAAAACCGGCTCTCCCATCAACTAAAGCAGATATCGCTGTCGTTTCTGCAGCTCTGCTGCCAGTAATAAGAACGTCAATAATGCATGAGCTGGTGCTAGATGAGGTTCAAATATGCACAGCTGTGAGTTATTAAGGGGGGCCTGCTTTAAGGTTAGCAAAAGAGCCACTTTACAGCTACTTAGGATTTTTGCATTCTCTTTCCAGGCACCTTCATTTCAATCTGCTCACGAGATAACATCTTAATTAGTCACAGCCTTCGCTGCAGTTTCTGCTCTGCTAGACTTCGTTGGCTGAGCAGCTGGGGGGAGGTGGGTGCTAATGGCGTGCAGGCCTCTCCCTGCAGGAGGGAAAGCAGAAGGGTTTCAGGTAGAAGGGCAGGGCACGGCCTAAAACACCTCCTCCCCGAGGGCTGCGGGGCTGTCCCTTGTTTAACTGCGGGGTGAAGAGAGCTCCCTAAAGGCAGGACGGTGGGGCTGGGGGAACCAGACGGCCATCTTCCTCTGCAGGGCATTTTGACCGTGCTCGATTTGCAAGTCATCATGACAAACGACTGGCACAACACCAAGCATGTTGCCTGTGAAGCTATCCAAGCTGTCATTTTCTGGCGCTTTAGTTGCGAGCATGCTTTGTAAAACCCTTACCTGCCTTTGCTGATACTGTTTTAAGGTCATAAATAGTGTATTTTGGAAACAGAGCCAGCTGAAAGGCCTGTCCTTCTGGCTGGTCCCCAACCTGCCCTGAAGTTGGGTGGTCTTCTGGCCGTTCATGTCCAAGCTTCTCCTCATCACATTTAAGCAGTAGAACCAAGCAGCTACATCAGTGCTCGACAAGTTTCAAAACTGGGGATAAGGGAAAGGAGGAGAAAGGAAGGAGGCTTTTAATTTAGTTTGGTGATGAAAACAAATACTTGCAATGTCAGAAGATGAAGCAACATCAGCTGCATTGGGAGGAGTAAAGGAAATACTTTTAGTTCCATTTTCAAATCTTAAAGCTTACGAAGTAACAAATGGTGTTTATCCTATCTGGAAAAAATGTTTTTCTTAATTGTTATACGGTCACTGCTGCCAGCTCTCACAGCCTCAGTGTGTGGCTCTCGATAAACGGTGTCTTTGCAGGCCCTGTTTTGATTATACAGGAATCTCAACAATGCTTTTTTTGTTGTTTTGCTTTGTTGTTTTTTGTTTTCCAGCTTGGAAGTACTTGCTAGAGCAGGACTTGAACACTGAGAAAGTGAAAGACGAAGAATTCACTACATAGTGACTTTTAAAAAATCTCATAATCTTTAAGGTAGCGTGATTTTGCTGTTTTTTAGTTTTCCAGCTTGGTGACACCATGCTCTGGAATGGAAAGGCATAATATTTATATGCACACATACATACTGCCATTCTACGTCATCTCATCTGCCTCCGCGGTTTCTTTTTGCAAAGAATATCCTTTGGTTTTGCATTTACCATATTAGTGTATTCAATCCTTGCATTTTTGTATACCTTCTAAAGATACAGGTGTAGGAATATGTAAGTAAATAAGACTTCTGTTTGTAAATCTGGCTACATTTCCAGAGTAGTCTGGGAAAATGTATGCCATGATACCCTGAAGAGCATTCCAGTATGAAAGATATAAACATGAGGGAAATCAACTTTTACATGGGTAGATAGTGATAGGACAAGGGGGAGCAGTTTTAAACTAAAGGAAGGGAGATTTAGATTAGATGCCAGAGAAGGGTTTTTTACTGAGAATGGTGAGGTGCTGGCTGATGCCCCATCCCTGGAGGTGTTTAAGGCCAGGTTGGTTGGGGCCCTGGGCAATCTGATCTAGTACTTAACCTAGCAGCTGGCAACCTTGCCTTTGAGAGAGAGATTGGAACTTGATGATACTTGAGGTCCCTTCCAACCCAAACCATTTTGATTCTGTGATTTATACTATAGGATTATGAGGAGAATTTTTGTGAGACATTTAATTATGTGGTTTTAAAAAGCTGTAATAAAATGAAAAGAGGTCCAGTTCTCATATCGTGTCAGATGCTGCATTTTCATATCAAGATACAGAGAATCTAGAAATAAAGAATGGAGATATTTTTCTGCTATGGGAACAGCGGGTAACCCAGTGCTTAGAAGGAAGCAGTTAGCTGATGTGTTTTGCCACATGTATGTATGTTCATTGGTCATCAGAAGGCTTTAAAGTGGGCAGCCTGGTCTAGTATTAAATGGGGAGGTTGGTGGCCCTGCGTGTGATGGGGGGTTGGAGATTCATGGTCCTTGAGGTCCCTCCCAACTCTCAACATTCTGTGATTCTGCGAAGTGAGCTGCTGCCATCTCCATGGTGTACCAAACATGCTGGGCACTCATCCCCATTCACAACAGCAACACTGTTTAAATATGGAGCCTCCAAACCCCATCTGTGGCTGGACATCCCTTTTCAGGAGCAAGGGGACAGTGCCCGGGCAGTTGTGGGCCTTTCTATCTCCAAGACAGCTTCAGTCAGCTCTGTCCTGCCAGTGTCAGCTTGAGGGAAAGCTGTCGTAAGCTGCAGGAGCTCCTGACTGTGGGGTTTTGACTTGAAATTGGCATCGATCCAGTCTGCATAAACATTTTAATGCTTAGCCACATAAAGAAGTTGACGGAACAATGGTTTTATACTCTGGAATTAGTGTTTCTTGTAAAAGAAACTGTTCCTTTGAATGCATAGGAACCTGCAGGGGAATGCAGGATTCATGGCTCTCACTGAGACAAACCAAAAAAGAAGCAAAAGCAGAAGGGAAAATAAACCAGAGAGGAGGTGTGCTCCCTGTAGCAGCCAGGTGACTGGTGCAGACCCTGTCACTGGAATGAGAGGTACCTGTGGCTGTTGAGGTTTGGCAGCAGGCACTTTGAGGTGTATAACCTACAATCTGTGGGATGCTTTTGACAGGTAGGCTGTTTTTTTTGCTGTTTTTGGTTTTCATTCCTGCCAGGCTGGGAGCCCATTCCATAGTGTGCTCAGTGCCCTCAGTAGTTTGTATCTCTGGCTGTAGGTGAGGGTGTCCTGTTGTTTAGGGGAGGTATCTGCTGAGAAGCCAACTAGCTTGCTAATCCTCTTTCCTGCTGGTGCTATGGGAGACAGCTAGTCACCCGGGCTACATGAGGAGGGTTGTGCAAGGCATGGCCCCACTGCATAAGGCACCAGTACTGCCAGCCCTTGCCCAGGAGGAGCAGTGATTTTTCCTCCAAACATTTGGGATATCAGAGTAGGAGAAGCTGAGGCCATGGTGCCATAATCTCTCTTTGCGGTCAGTTTTGTAACCGCTCAGCCCTGCGCCTTTATTTTAGAGTGGTTCCTTCCTGCATGTATGGGTTAGCAGCAGGTAGCTAACATGTAGGTCTAAGGGCATGGCAGATGCAGAACTCACCTGTGTCTATGACAATGACATATAAATCAGCAGATTCCCTTCAGATTTACACCAGAATGGTAAAGTAAAAGCTCCTGAGAAGTTCACATTCCCAGAAGAGCTATGTACTTTAGTACACAGCATGCCCACCCTTTTCTCTGGCCTCTCTCTTTGGAATGACTCATGCAGATTCCTGCTTGTGGTTGCCTTCGATCATTGCAGTGAGGCTGCTGTGATTCAGCCGTTCTCATTCTGAACTCCCTCAGAGCATTCAGTCAATCCCAGTTTACCGAGGTCGGAAACTAGTAGAAATAACATGATACAATTTCCAGACATGCTTGATACTCAGCCACCTCTCTCTACTGAATCGCCATGCAGCTTCTCTGCAGGAACATGATTAACTCCCTAGTACTTAGTGGGACTACAGGTATGGGGATGTCTGCCACCATTTCCAGTGAATAGTTCACGCTCCAGCTGTGTGTTTTTTATTGCATGCTATGATTAAATGGCAGATGGAAAACTGAATATGAGCTTGCAATGTGCGCTTGCAGCCCAGAAGGCCAACTGTATCCTGGGTTAATTGAATAGAGGGGGGCAACAGGGTCAGGGAGGGGATTATCCCCCTCAATTCTGCCCTGGTGAGGCCCTAGCTGGAGCAGGGCCTGGGACCCCCAGGACAAGAAGGACATAGAGCTGTTGGAGCACATCCAGGAAGGGGCCATGAATATGCTCAGAGGGCTTGGGGCACTTTACAAAAAGAGGATGAGAGAGTCAGGATTATTTAGACTAAGGAAGAGAAAGCTCTGGAGAGACTTTACAGTGGTCTTCCAGTACCTAAAAAAGCACCTGTGGGAAAGATGGGGAAAGTCTCTTTTTCAGAGAATGTAGTGATAGAACAAGGAGTCATGATTTGAAGCTAAAAAACAGTTTAGGTTTAGATTATATATAAAGAAGAAATTATTCACTGAGAAGGTGTTGAGGACCCGGCACAGGCTGCCCAGAGAAGCTGTGGATGCCCCATCCTTGGAATCATTCAAGACCAGGTTGGATGGGGCGCTGTGCAACCTGAGCTGGTGGGTGGTGTCCTTACCAGTGTTAAGGGGTTGAAACTACATGATCTTTAAGATGTCTTCCAACCCAAACCATTCTGTGATTCTATAAAATATATGACATGCTACACACCTGTAGAAATAGATTAGAATATCATTTGATGGGTCCAAATGGCACAGGGCTGCCACTTCTGGTCCAGTGGGTCATGACTTTCCATTGATAGAGCATGTTCTATGTGAAACAAATTAGGAAATACACAAATTAAGAAAGATAAAGGCTCAGCATTTCCAACAATTCTCAGTATCTGGAGCAGGTGTGCACTCCTCTGCTTAGACCTGAAAAGTTGAGAGGGGATCATGTCTAGATGTTTGAGTGCATGGGTACAGAGGTACAGAATCCTGAGAAGAGCAGCTGACAGGAGAACCAGGGAAATGCCTCTACAGATCAGCTGGCAGAAAAGGCCAGCAAAAAGAAACTTGACCAGGGCAACAAGCTCTAAATAGAAAAACTTAAAGGAAAAAAAAAAAGGTTATGTTGATTAGAAAGTTCCACTGAGTTTCAGCAAAAGGCTGAAAAAATATGGGATGAGGAAAGACTTGTTCTGGGGAAGGTTGCCAGCTAAGCTGTGATGTTATTGTAAAAGTCCTATTTGGGATTTGCGCAAGTATTGGGAGGCAGTGTTAAGAAAATCCAGGGAAAAGGGAAACCAAAGCAGCAAGATCCAAGAGCAGAAATCTCTTTTCGGTCTGCTTTTGTGAGCAATAACCTAACTCAATAAAGACTGTTTGCATTCAAGATTCAGCATGCTACCTTTTAATTTCCAATGAGAATCTTTCCAGTGCACATCTGTGAACCATCTAAGAAGTCCTAGAGCGAAAACAGGAAAGATGAATGATGACATTAACCAGGAAAACAAAACAAGGCAAAAATATCCAAAGACAACTGAAAAAACCCTGTTTTGGAAGGAAACTCAAAACAAAGGTTCCCCCCCTCTTTTTTAATACACAATAAAGATCATAAATGGCACACAGATCATTTCTTTTCCTTTGGGAAAAAAACTGCAAACTGTATAATGGCAAAAGATACTCAAGCAAGTAGGCAAGAAGGCTAGAGCAAATGTCTGGCTCTAATGGGGTTGCATCAGTCCTGCTGTTGATCCCAGGACCTCTGCTTCTTCTCAGGAAAGGTCAAGCAATACAGCACACCCACGGACTGGACCAGGTCTTGGCTCAGGCTTGATGGAGCAAAGCCTCGACTTCCTGCTTAGCCATATAGGTTGCTTAGCCATCTGCAGAGCCTCTTGGGCACAGTCATGTGACAAGATTGCAGGAACAGTCCTGGTCCCCGTGGCAGCAAGTTCCTCTAGGGGTCTACCAACAGCATACACAAAGCCTTTGGCCTCCTGGAAACAATTGCTTTTCCTTTTTGCAAGATACTCCTTTACTGCCAGGCTGCAAGACATAGCACCCACCTCTATTCTTTGATAGGAAATCAGAAAAAATGACTTCCTGGATCTGACCAATGACCCTGCTCACCCAGCACTCTGTTTTCAACAGTGGCATTTAGAGATGCTTTGGGGAGAGCCCAGCTGCTTTCTGCAGCCCATTCCCCTCACACCACCAGCAGCCCCAGCTGTTATGAAGGGGTCCCCTGACTGCTCCTTTTAGCAGTCTCTTAGCAGATGACTTATCCGTGAGTTTTCCTGAGCCCTCCTGAGCCTGCCCACACTTGGTCTCCACAATTTCCCCAGCCACCCTGAAGTCCTTTCCTACATCCACCTGGAAGTAGCTATTTGCCAGTCCCTACAAGTTGCCCCTCTTCTATGCCTTAGATTGGGTGCATAACTCTCACCTGACTCACCTTACCCACTGCCTTCATCTCACAAGACTTGACTATGAGCCAGCCACCTCCCCAAGGAGCTGCAGCAAACTGATAAGCAGGATTGCTCCTTGAAGATGTAGTGTTGACTCTTTTCCTTGACGTCATGTTTATTTGTGTGTATAGAAATCTTATGAATCTGCTGTGAGAGGAGGGATGGAAGTCAAACTCACCAGTTTGTTGTTGCCCAGTTTCCCTTCTAGCTAGCAGCTGGATTGGCATCTCTGCCTCCTCCAGAGCAAGGGCTGCTTGTAATGACAGCTCACACACCTTGGCCAGTAGTTCAACAGCTTCACATTTGAACTATCATGTAAATGGTGCCTGCTGCTGGCTTACTGCTGTAAACAATGTGTTGGGTTTGGGACTCTCCATAATGTCTCCAGTAACTGAGCATTTCTGCTGTTTCTTTGTCATTCCTGAGAGCCTTTTCACACATTTGCCATCAAAGTAGTTGGCTTCCTGTCTTTGCTATGTACAGAACTACTTACTGTCAGTTTTTTCACGACTCACTGCACATTCTATTTTAGCCCTTTTAATTTCTCTCATATTGGTGACTTGCCATGTTTTATGAGCTTTCTTGTTGGGTAAGCTTCTCAAAATTTTAATCATTAACTTATTACCTCTGATAGCATCCTTAATATTCTTACTGAGAAGCAAAATGACCTTTTTGGACTGCATTTATTTCTTTTCAAATTGTGCAAATTTAATGTGGAATTTTAATATAGTATTTTTTGGATGGCATCTAGAATGCCTTTTCCCTCTTGTTTTTTTGACTTCTTTTAAGTTCTTTTTTGTTTTGTTTTAATTTTGTTTTGAACTGCCTCTCTTGAAACTGAATATCCACATACTGAATTTAGTTGGGTTGTTCTCTCCACTGCAGCACTATTCTGACTGTGCTGTGATTACTATCACAGAACTGGTCACCATGCACCACTCCAGACCAAATGCAAAATAGCCTATTTTTTGTGGCAAATTTTTTAAGGAAGCAGTCATGCAATCAGAATAGTTTGGGCCGGAAGGACCACAAAGATTATCTCGTTCCAACCCCCTGTCAGGTTGCTCCAAGCCCCATCCAACCTGGCCTTGAACAACTCCGGGCATGGTGCATCCACGGCTTCTCTGGGCAACCTGTGCTGGTTCCTAACTAGCCTCACAGGAATAATTTCTTCCTTATATTTAATTTTACATTACCTTTTTTTTTTTTTTTTAGTTTAGCTTTTTAGTTTTAGTTTAAAACCCTTTCCCTTTGTCCTGTCCCTACACACTACAATCCCTGATAAAGAGTTTCTCCTTTCTCCCCATCCGTAATTGTGTCTCTGCCTCTCGTCTTGATGAATTGTTGATCCAAATGTGGGTAACTGAAATTCCCTCCTCCCATGGCCGGTTCGAAGCGTGTCACTATTTTCATCACACAACACTTCACAGAATCACAGAATAGTTGAGGCTTGAAGGCACCTCTGGAGTCTTTGTCATCAGCCCAACCCTGCTCCAAGCAGATGGCCAAGGGCCTTGTCCAGTTGGGTTTTGAGTATCACCAAGGATGGAGGTTTCACTACCTCTCTGGCAGACTGTAATGGCATCAGATCATCCTCATGTGAAGACACTTACTTCTTATGTTTAAATGGAATTTCCTGTATTTCAGATTGTGCCCACTGAGAAGAGTGGTTCTGTCTTTTTTTCATTGGTGTGCTCAGAAGGCAGTCAGCTGTAAGGGGTAGTATAGGAACATATTAACTGCAGCAATGGAGTTTTCAGGGAACTCAGCCTTGTCAGGTTTTTAATTCACAACAGTTGTTTTCCTTGTAAAGGTCTATTTTTGGATCCCCTCTGATTAGATGAATGTATACATGAAACTGCATTGGGACTACTTGCTACATCCAGTCTGGTTCTCTTAGTAAAAGAAGACATTAAGAAACTGTGAAGAGATCAGCAGAAGATCACCAAGGTGGTAAAGGTGCTGCAGGAGGAAGGGCTGAGAGGAGGGGATTTGTTTAATCCTTGAAGATAAGGCTGAGGCAAGATCTCCTAGCTATCTACCTCATAGGGAGTTACAGAGAAGAGAGTTCCATGCTTGGAAGCATATAGCAAAAGAACAGTAGATGTGGCTATAAGCTGTAAGAGAAATTCCATCTGGACACAAGGGAAAAATTCACCAGTAAAAAAATTCAAGTAAAAATTCAACCAGTAGAAGAGGTTGCCCGTAAATTGGTGGGATCTCCGTACTTGGGGATACTAAAAACGCAACTGAACCAGCCTCTGAGAAACATAAATTAGCTTTGAAGTTAGTCACGTTCTGAGCAGTAATTCTTCCTTCACCCTTACCTTTTGGCATATCATTCCCTGAAAGCTCACCCATAACTTATTGCAAGATAATTGCCTTCTCTGAACATAGCATATCTGAATGCCAGTTTCTATGACTCGTCAGATTGCAGAGCACCTTTAATGATGCAGCTCTCTGGTAACAGAACAAGTTTGGCTTCTCCTACTGCCTCACAGCAGCTGGAAACAAAGCTGAGTGCCCTCCAGGGCAGTGAGAGTGTGTGCAAGATGAATAACTCTTCCACTGCAATTCAAGATAGAAAAGACTGCAGAACAAACATGAAGACATTGCTCCTTTGCAGGCACAGGAATCGTGCTTTTCCATCCTTTCATGTAATCCGCCTACCACCGAAAGTTGCTAACAAGGACTTGGAAAGTAAAATGTGCATTAAATGAATGGGTTTGGCAGAAGAAACATCTGTTTGTGAGTAACTTCTTGTTCCCTACATATGATAATGGTTATGGATTAGTATACAGAATACCGAGCTTGTTTACAGCGCCTAGGAACTGTATGTTTTGAATCATTAATAAGCAGAATTTCTCATCAATATGAGCACTGCTGTTTTTTTCCCTCCCTAAATAGGTGCCATTCAGTTTGCAGATTAAATACCAGTGAAATTCACATAATGTTGCTTTTTTCACAACCAGAGAGATCAACATTCTCACAGCCTGTTCTATTTAGTATGTTAATATTCATGACAGCTACCAGGCAAAAACAGAACCATTTTAACATGATCTCTCCAACATATTCCAGGTTTAGTTTGACACAAGACCAACAGAAGTAGAGAATATTTGCAAGGAGGGAGCAGTTCTGCTTGTTTAAAACAGAGCTGTGAAACAAAGAGCCTAAAAAGTTATTATCCCTAGCTCAGAAAATGTATTTTTGCACTTCTTTTCCCTTACAGCAGGGGTGCCCCCTCTGAGGGAGGTGAGCTGACCAGAAGATGAATGGAGGGGACTCTGCCTGTAATGCGCTGCCTTGGGGAGTTTTCCATGATCTAATGCTCATCTGAGCTCAGATGCGTCTTTTTCTCTTTGCTTTTCACTGCACTTTTCAGGCAGCCCGTTCTGCTGCGGGGATTTTGCCTTTTAAAGAAATAAAAACCACTTTTTAATAGAAGTCCAGATGCGTAAATCCTGGCTAATCGTTGCAATGACTTAAGCCCTGGCCAGCATTAAACGTACACTTGCAGAGATGTAGATTTGCTGAGCTCTTTATGCACAACACATGGCGTTTGCTTGTTTGTTTCTGCCATCTTCACGAGATATTGGCCCTGCCTTGGTATTTATTTTCTCTCCATTGTAACGTGAACCCCCCAAATGCAGCCACTCTTGTGTGTGACCGGGAGGTCTGCATTCCAGCTCCCCACTGGAAACCCATTGGAGCTGGGAGCGAGAATAGACTCTGACATATTCCAGCTGGAATGCCTTTTTTAAGAGCTCTTGGACACACTCCAAACACAGCAAGTGCGGGACAGGGATCTGATTTCACCTCTAATGCAAGAAATATTCATGTGAAAACTTTTCTTCCACAGAAGAGATTGCAAGAGCAGTTTAAAGTTGTAAATAGTTTCCTGGTGTTATTTGATTTTGATAAATATACACACAATGCCACACCCACATATAACCACATTCACACCCCGCCAGAACTGAACTAACCTGAAGGGAATTGGTGGTGTGTTTTTCCATTCCTCAGAAAACATATTCAGAAAGGCTTGGGGATGGCTGGAAAAGTTTATCAGACAAGTTGAAACAAAACAAGGAAAGGAAAATCACTAGAAAATTCACATGGCTGTACTAGGGACTTCTTTTACCAATTACTGCAGAACTGGAGTGGATGACTTTAGCTGTGATGTGCTGCAGAGATCCAGAGCAGTGCTCTACATCTGCAGGATGACCTCTGCCAGACAAATCTTCAGCGAGAGAACATCTCACAAAGCAACTGCCCCACCTCTACCTGTCATTTCTTGAGGAAGACCTATGGGAAATAAGCTAGGGAATAATATTCACCTCTGCTGGTTACTAAAAGTCAGCAGCTCAGCAGAGCCACGCACCTCACACTGCCCTGCAGTGCTTCACATACCGTGCAGCTGCTGGTCCCACTGTCCTCAGGTGCTCCCTGCCTGGTGCTGCCGCTGGGCACATCATCCCTCTCCTTCCCACCACCCTCTGTGGTCCACAGATGTAGCCTGCTTATTCTTTTAAAGTGATTTTACTTAAGATAAACTGAACTCAAAGCAATTGCTCCTAACTAGCATCATGACATTTGCAGCCTCTGTCTCAAACCGGTAAAAAAAGCTTGTCAGGCCAAGATTGACAGACAGTTTTTGAGAGCCTAAACAAAAATTAAGGCTACAATCATTTCTTGTTCATCCCCTTAGACGTTCAGAGCTATTACAAGAATAAATAAGTGATCAGACATATTCCTTTTCTCGTCGTCACAGCAAGGCTTAAGCTCCCTTCTGGAGGAGAGCAGCTCATAACAAAGGCAGAGCGGTTCCTCTGCTATCGCTGGTTGTTTGTGCAAATGTAAAAGATGTGCAGACACAGCAGAGAAAAAAGATAGCAAGTAAGTGCAGAGAAACATAGACGTCTTCACAGGAGGAAAATTCCCCCACCCCAGTACAGACTTTTGGCTGAAGGATAATGTCTTTGTTCCCTGATCCAAGATGCTGTCACTCCTGTTTCATTATTTCTCCTCTAAAAGAAACAGACTTTTCACATTCTTCATAAATGAAAGGGATTGCATAAAAAAAAAACTGTTTATTGTTAGCTTTTCTTCTTAACAGAAACTGCCTGCAGGGTCCCTCCCTGCGGCCAGCACTTTGACAGAAAGCAGTAATAGTCCTGTGAGTGAATCTAGTGTGGTATGTGCATCCTTATTAGCCATGATTAATAAAAATGAAGAAGGAAGTTGTGCTGGGTGGATGCTGGTTCATTTGGGCTTGCATACTGGAACCGATCAACTCAACTGATAGTTGAGTTTTGATAAGTTTGCGGTTAAGTGCTCCAGGACACCATCAAGCCTCTCTCTCCACACAGGTTACAGCTATGGGTCGTTAGAAGCCTGAAAGTCCTCTTTGCAAAGATTAAATCTGCCCCCTGCTCTGGGAATATTGGCACCGTAACAAAGACTGCAAACTTAAGAACATTCCAACCTGTGAGACTGCGTATCAAAATGTTATATGCTATTCATTAACAACATTTTAAAGAGCTCAAGAAGACTTCCACACTCAAGCTGAAGAAGAACAGCCCATGCAACTGGACCTCACATTGTCCCATGTTTAAAAGTAGTTAGAGGTACAAAGTGTAAAGTAACGTGATGGGGCTGTCCTGCAAATGAGTGGAAATTGGAAAATATAACACTTTAAATAGGACTATCTCTTCCAGGACTGAACACTTGATAATACAGAGATACAGTTCTTAGGTGACATAGACCTTATCATCTTCTCAGGTGAAAATTGCAGGGTTACAGAGATGTGAAATTCGGTCACGGAAAAGAATAACTGTATAAAATAAGTCCCTGATGATAAATGTCACAGTGGCATAACTGGTGGTTCAAATGTATGGCACCTTGGCAGCAGGTTCCTCTGGCTTGAAGCTCCAGGACAGCCTTGCTGTATAACTGTTTTATGAGACTTCTTGTGTCCATTGCCATGGGCTTGTCAAAAACATTGGTCTTATCACCGTGAGATAATACTATTTATTAGGGCTTATAGTGTAACAACTGACACTCCCTACCCTGCTATAAACTCTCCTTCGAAGCATGAAGATTTATAAAATGAGAATGAGGAAACACAGATACTGGGGGGATGGAAAGCTGTCAGTGAGACCCCTTTGGCTGAGCCTGTCCTGTCACCAGGCAGGTCAGGAGCAAGCTCCTGAGATCATGGGCTGTACACTCAGAACACAAGCACCAGAGAAGACCAGCTCCAAAACCCAATGGCTGCATTGCTGCAGGTTGCCGGCATTGGTCTCTTTAAACAAGCAGCAAAGGGAGAGGGGGTGAAAGATGGAGCTTGACCATCACCTGTGCCAAGTGGCTGGGGTAGAGCCATGGTGAGGCTGAGAAGACAAAAAGGCATGGGGAACATTTTAAAAGACCGCTCCCTGTCGCGGTCTGAGAGTTCACAAGCTCAGCAAACAATCATTTCTCTGTGGGCTTTGGTGGAGTTAAGTGGAAGGCTGTTAGGAGTCCTGCCACCTCGTACAGAGCCACAGCTTCAGGGTCTTCTGTGCTCCAGCCCTGCAGTCTCAAGCCCATGTTGGAACAGGACCAGAATGAAGAACCTCACATATGTTGCAGGCAAAGATTTCCCGGGGTTCCCGAGACGGCTGTGGGAAGCCAAGCGTTCTTAAATTCTTTGGAAACTCCCAAATGTGCCTCTGATGACAAAGGGCAGCTTCTAGCCTCACCCAAATAGCAACCAGCTACAAGTCAGTCTATTTGTCCTTCCAGTGACATTTTAACAGCAGAGATTGTGTAGAAGGCACTTAGCCAATCTGTGCTGGCTCTTTCTGCGGCTGGTTGATAGAGAAAGGAGTGGCTTCAGCCAAAGTTCTTTCAGCATAACCTGTGTTCACCCAGCAATTTGCTAACTGGATAAAAAGTTTTGGTAACATTCAAGACAACGTGGCTTCACAGTGACAGCTAACAGACATCAAGGCTTTTACTGTTCCACACATTATCTCTACATGCACTGTGATTTCTTGCAGCATTAAAATAATTTTTCCTCCTGTTCTCATTTTGTTATCACCATTATTCATAGTGCACACGTCTGGATGTCTGGTGGTACATATTACTCTATGTGGTAGTGCCCAATGGCCAGGAACCTGCTATGGTAGGTGCTGATCTCTCAGGCAGAAGCAGCACTTGCCCTGAAGAGTTCATGACTGCAATGTAATATTAAAATGGAAAGAAAATATTAAATTTGCAGCTGAATGCAGTCTAGATTCAAGTGAAGGAGAGGCAGTATGAATGACCAGAGCCAGTTTTTTATTCTGAAGAAGCTCTTTTTGCTTCTTTAGGCTTGAGTTACAGAAAGAAGTCCTAGACAGTATTATGGTTTGAGAGTTGAGAGTATTTTTTAGCTGTTTCTGGTGAAAGGGTGTTGAAGAACCATCAGGATTATATAGGACAGATTTACATCTCTTTGTGTGCTTTGAGTGATACAAAGAAAGTAAGTGTCATGATATCAGTGAAATAACGTTGTTCTTGTTAGCTGCTCAGAGCCTACTCCACGCTGCCTCTCTTGCCTCAGATTAAAGCACCACAGTCAAAAAATGCCTGAGGACAACAGACCACATAAGCTGAAAGCCTGAAGTCTCATTCTTGCTTGTTACTGTGGAAAGTCACTGGTTCCTGGATCAAATGCATCATTACTGCAGGAGACACAAAAGCAAAGCTCTACCATCTATGATCATAATCTGTCTAGGGACGTATTTTCCATTTCAAAGGTGCTAAGATAATGGTCAACTTCTGACCCCAGTAATTAGTTCTCTGTCTTCAGAAATTCCTTCTTTTTCAGAAATACAGAAGTTGCAATTTGAGTGAGTTTTTTCTTTACTTTTTGTTCTAAAATTGTGATGTGGTTCTGCACTGTGGGGACCATGTAGACTTGGTCAGACAATTCCAACTAAATTATCTTCCCACAGAAATGTCTTACTTTTCCTTTTTAGAGCTACTTTTTCCTGATAAAGTATATGCTATGCCAGGGAAAGTGGGGACAGGCTAGCTCTTTCTGGTCTGAAGATCAGGGCACTCTTCTTAGATGGAATAATTCCAGGTTCAGGTTCAATACTTAATAACTAGACAAATAGCTGATCTTTCTTCATGACTGTTCAGAAAAACAGAAGCCAAGCCAGACAAAACCTAGAAATGCCTTGTTGTTGGCCTACTAAAACAATATAAAAATTGTAAAATCCTTATGATTTACTTGGGACGGCATGAAAAGCATTTCACATCCCTCTCAATTGGTAGGTTGGTTTCATATCAGCAACAATAACTTGCAGCAGGGCTGAACTTTTCCTTTGCAGCCCTTCCCCTTAGAATCAGAATTTTTTAGTTTGGAAGAGACCTTGGAAAAATTCTCATCCCTCCTCCCACTCTAAGCAAGTCCAATTGAAATCAGGTGCCTCAGGACCTCGTCCAGTTCAGGTTTGAATACTTCAGCCAGTTCTGTAGTGTAGGACTCAGTTCTGCTGCTCAGGAGTTAAGGAGATATATTACAATGGAGCCACAGGAATTCTTACTATTACACTTTATTTTACGATCCAAAAGCTCAACAAAAATTACTTTGATCCACGCCATTTATGCTGCATAACTCTAGAAGCACACTGCATACATCCACTGACGGAGGCATTTGGGATAATCCATAAAAACTGCGCTGCCATCAGCTAGAACAGGAGTCATTTCCTCTCTCTAACCCAGTACTTGCAAGGTCTCTGGAAGACTCTGTGATTACAATCTCATGCACATCAGTCTTCCTGAAACTACACAGCCTGTGACGTGCAGAGTGCATGCAGGCCTTTCTTCTTCATTGCTGGTACAGAGGATAAAAGATACCTGGTCGGTAAATCAAGCAAACAGTACAGAATTTATGATTCTTGTTTTTGATATCCATGAAGTATACATTGCAGAATAATACAATTCCTCACAAAAAGGCACTCAGATCAATATAAACAGAACATAAACGTGAATCTGGAAAGTAAAGACAAAGTCACTGAAAACTCATGAGGTAGAGTATCACTAGAAAGGAGTAAGGGAACAACAGAACCCAATTTTTGTTTTCCAGAGAATCTAAATTCATTTTTCTCAGTGAGGTGCTTTTCCTTGCCTGAATCACATTACCTAGTGTAAATACGGAAAGACACATCTAGTTTAGTGTGTTTAGACTTTCCATTTTCTACTCAGACGAGGTGGCTCACTCACTCTCCCATCCCTACGGAGAGCTGGCTTTACCTTCATTTGCTTTCCAACTTACCACTTGGGAGAATTTTTCTGCTTTCAGTACTTGGTTTTCAAATCACTCCATTATTAAAACTCCAATTTTATTTTTGCAAGACAAAGAAAACACATGCTGAGTTTAAAACTAGAGGTGTTGCAAGCAGAGCATTTTAATCAATATTTAATTTAGCTAGACTCATCACTTAAGAGTGAGTAGCCACGCATTAAGAATGATCTTTTGCAATGCTCATCTTGACAAGCAAGCTTTTCCATCACTAACATTGCTTCTGAATTCCAGTACATCAGTACCTGCATCTGAAAGGACTCATAATAAGGTATAGACTTGCGGTGTGCACTTACTATAGTCCTTAGGAAAGGACCAACATCATTTGGTGGTAAGATCACCCCTTCCAAAATTTAAGTTTCTTTCAACGTTGCAGAGAGCCTGAGTAAACCTAAAGCGAAAGAGCTTTCGGAATGCTTCAGTGTATTCATCAGTACAGTTCAACCAAAGTAACAACTCTATCACCTGAGCTTGCAAAAGCAGGCAAACATTTCATCTTAGAACTGGTTCATTAAAAATGTCAAACCCAGCAACCCAGACTGGGCACACTAAAGGGCTGTGTCTTCAATACAGATGGTGCAGTGGGGAGTCTAAGGGACACTGATCAAAATCTGCCTGAGCTGGTGATTTAACATGCAAAGAAATTTGTTGGTTTACAACTTGTAAAAACTCCTTAACGAATATCTGGAGACAAACCAAACAAACAAAACCAAAAACACCCAGGTAATCTTCTCTCTAGAAGAGGAACCTACACTTTTCATGGGGTTTTAAGAAGCTTATAGTCTGCAAAGGGCAGCATTTAATGTAATGGAACTCATTTTATCCATCTCTTCCCCATTCCCAGAGTAATTGTCATTCAGGATTCCTGGACTTCCATGTTTCTGTCACAAACTATACCCAGACATTTAAATTCTCAGAACTGCTATCACAAAAGCCGCTGAATAAGTAACTTGTTCTAAGTTAGCTGCCCAGCTAAAGCATGGAAATATCTCCGATGAACTGATGAGCAGCTTATATCCAGAAGTATTTTTATTGCAAATTGTTGGCGAGTTGCCCACAGTTCATACAGAGATGGTTTTGTTCATTAGACAGGATTGTCAGTCTGTAATGGATATCTGTGTTTAGTGGGCCTCAACACAACGAGAATGGGCAATCCCATAGCTGAAGGCTGGATAACGGCATTGCTCCAGTGGAGTTACTCTGGATTTACAGTGTGGAGTGAGGTTGGAACCTGGACAACTATTAAGGGATCACAAAACCATCTTTTCAGCCTTTTTTTTTTTTTTTTTTTGTCTCCTAGGAAGACAATGAAGCTAACAAAAATGATACTGGACCGAAAGCAAAGTGAAATGGCTGTTGCAGACTGTTAACACATCGCACAGTGCTCACATAAAGAACAGGGAGTTTCCACCTGGGAAATTCCCTCAAACTCTATGTTTATCCTCATGAAAGATGAGCAAGCAGCCAAGTAAGGGAATGCAAAGTATACAGTTGCTCTAAAAGAAGACAAACCTCTGACTGCAGAGAGAGAAAGCTTTCTAAAATCCAAATGATTTTTATTCTTAAGTTTAACAATCAAGAAGCAACAGATAACTTAGATGTCAATGTGGCCAATGGGGGCTAAGATATAAACACCCAACGAGAGTTGCCCAGGTTGTTCATATTTGACCTTTCTGCAAGCCAGTGCAATAAAATCTGTGGTAAAGGACATTTTATTAACCACAACACAAAAGAAAACAGAAACAACCAAGCTTTCACAGGACCTCTAAGACTGCCTGACTTACACTTCTGCTAGCTCTGAGAACACTGTTGTAAACACTGTTTAGCCTGGCTGATTCTATGGCAGGCATGTTTCTCCAGTGATGCATGAAGAGCCCCACCAAAACCAAGGCAAAGTCTCTAGGCAGCTTTTTGCAGAGCAGCTCTGCATTTTGTTCCCACAGGCCAACACCACGCACACTGGTGGTACAAAAAATCACAGACTGTTAGCTTTTAGTTGAAAGGAATTGTTCTTTCAGTTAGGATAAACTCCATCAGTCATCTCAAATCACAAATATCAGTAATTCTACTACCAAACAATGAGGAATTTCCCAGCTAAAATGAAGCTTCATGAAGTCCTACTTACCATCAGTACCTTCTGTTTCCTTCACTTTTTCTCCCTACTGTCTCTGAGTTGTTTCTTGATTGCTTTTACTTCTACTCCTACTTCTTTTTTAAGTTGTATTTGAAGAATCCTACCCTCTCCCTTTTGGATAGCAGGAGACATCCTGGCTCTGAGAACAAATCACCTGCCTCCCCCATGGTGGTGAGGATGTTTGGTGCAGTCTAATGCACAGGCCCAGATGCTGGCAAAGGAGCTGAATGAGAACTTAAAGGTATGATCCTGGGTGAGTGGCTGGACTGGCCATCCTGGGAGCCGAACAAGTAAGACTTGGAAATGCTAGGGTAAGGAAAGAAGCTCCCTTCTAAAAATCAATGTTACTCTGTGGAAGTTAGAATAACCATGGGACTGGAGCACTCTGAGAAAAGCAGCTCTACAAATAGTCCAAGACACAGCTCGAGAGCACCCCCCTAGCTTCATGCCCACACACATGCAGTATCTCACCAGGGTGAGATACTACAGTGACCGGGTGCTGGATTTAGGACCATCAAGTGCTGTCATTAAATGATGTGCTAAGAATGGAGAAATGTCACTGAAGACTTTCCAAAGCTCTGATCCCATAGCTCATACATCCTGCTGCTGCCAGATTCGTTTCCAGAATGAAAACTGATTCCTTGTTCAACAGGGAAGTGAGATCTCCTACACCCACCAAAAAGAAAAAAGGGAAATGCCTTGGTCACAATCTCTCCTACTCTGCCGACTCTGAAGCCAAGCCAGAGGCACTGAAATCAAGAATGGGCTTCTTAAAGACTTCAGGAAACTCCAGACACCTGGTTAACCTGTGTATTTTAGTTTCTTCATTTTCCTTACACCTACCTGAAAACAGACTTCTTCTGTACTTTGCTACGATTCTGAATCTAAATCGTCTCTGGACATCACCTGATCTTGCCCTCGGCCACCAAAGCCAATGGCATTTCACACACTGGTGCAGGAGTATCCCTGAAGGACAGAAGATCAGAGCTTTGTCTGCACTCAATGCCTAAGAGTGCTGGAAATAACAATGAGCTTAATAAATGACATATCAAGGAATAAATACTCCTATGTCATTAGATTATGCTTAGCATATATTTGGTACAATTAATACAATTACTCTGAGTAAATGGTTGCAACTTTACACATATTAATGACAATATCACTCTCAAGATTTATTCATTATACTGATTTTACTGGTGGGAAAACACAGGTTAAATAAGTTTTCTAAGGCCACACAGCAAGTGCTTGGATTTATAACTCCCAAATCTGCCTTCTGCTCCATCCAGAGGCCATGCTGACTCACTGTGGAATGCATATTTCCAGCAAACTTTTAAGGGAAAGAGGAATCCAAAGAACAAAAGGTACAGATAAAGAGCTAATTCTAAGAGATAAATGTTTTCTGCCACTCAAAAAACATGACCCATCTTCTGTTTAACTTGTCACACTCATCAGCACTTTGGCCAGAAATAGGAGCACCAGAATAACACAAGGGAGATTGCTCTGACAGCATTTTCAGCAAAACTGCAAGCCAGACACAAACAGCCTTATGGCATGAGATTTCCATAACAAAGAAAATCGTTAAAAATGCAGAGAATCCAGAACAGTTCCCTTTTATGCAGTTCCTGGCATCCCCAAGACTGTAAGAAAGCAGCAGTGATGCTGCTATTCCAACTTCTTGAGGACTATTTCTATACTGCTGCTGCATAATACACATGGCTGCTCCTCAGTGACGGACCTATTTGTACATGCTGGAACATCAGATGTAACAAATTTGTTTTAGGCAGATGAACAAAATTAACTTGTCCTAAAGATGAAATATTTTAGGAAACCTAAGAAAATTAAGTGGAACAACAGTTTCAAAAACCTTTTAAGTTAGACATTAACCAGGACGAGTGTGAGAGAAAATGCTGATAATGTGACAATACTATAACCAGACAACCTGGCATCTGGCTCTGTAGTAGGAATAAAGGCTTCATTTCCATTCTGTAAAGACTTTCCATCCATAAAAAGTCCATTTCCTTTCCTAGGCAAGCAGAAAGGAAATGCCTGACCTGACACAACTCTCTCAGTAACTAGAATGGATGTGCAGAGGCTGTAACACAGAAAAGCTGAAGCTGCAAGCTGCCTGTTCCACATTCCCTGCTCTGGCTGTGTCTAATTTACGCTTGCATAACTTAAGCCATGGGATAAATCCCAACCAGGGATTGCTGGCAGATTCAGATGTAAGTCCTGACAGCAATCTCTTTTGTGCACTGAGAGAGAGAGACTGAAATTCAAATGACAAAAATTACCAGCAAGCAAAACCCAGAAAGTAGAGAATAAATAACTGAAGAGCCTTATTTGAACTTGTCTTTGGGTAAAGTAAAGCAGCTGAAAGGACTCCAATACCCAAATGTAAAAAATAGACAGGGAAATCACATATTCTGATACTTAATTTAGAACCTGACATTCTAAACTTACTCTGTGTGTCAAGTCAGAACCAGACACTACTTCTGCCACACATTAGCATTTCAGAATCAGCCTTCTGAGCCCCAGTACAAATAAACATCTTAAATGATGTTACAAATAACTTTCAAAATAAAAATGTTATCATTTCAGTTCCTTATCATTGACTGTTCTAGCCAAGAGGAAAAGCTCCAGTTCTTCTATGCTTCTTGTTACAAAACTGGGGATGTTTTGCTCATTTCAAGAGCCCCCGTAAGATGACACTCAGATATCTATGTTTGGAAGAATGAAAATGAAAACATTTTCCACTGAAACTGTTCTTGCCTGGAGTGCATCCATGTCTGCCTAGTTTTCCTCAGAAACATCTGCAATTTCTAAGGAAGCAGCTAAGCTCTCTCTGTAAATCTTCCCTCTTACTCTTTTGGACTTTCAGCATTCTTCCTTCATACGCCACAAAGCTGCCTCAAACTTCAGGTCCTACTTCTTCCTTGCCTACAAAAAAAATCTAAAGCCAAGGCACTGACCAAGAAAACCCACCAAACAAGGGAATTTACTTTCATAACATTTTTCATGAAGAAAATATGCTCTATTTTGTGCACTGGTGGCACCATGGTTTGTGATCACAAGCTGGCCATGCAGAGATAACAGACCACACAGCATAGACTTCAGCTCCTCTCATCTCTACTGCTTCACCGGGTATGCATCTTTATCTCCTTGTGAGGGCACTGATGAAAAGGGCAAAATATAACCTATGGTAAAACAGCAACCTGCTCACCAACACTTGCCAGTAACTGGAAATTGCGTGGGTCTCATCTCTTAATATCTATTTTGGCCTCAGGAGACTATTTCTATCCACTATCAAAATTATCTTCCTTGTAATGGAAGAAAAACATCTCCAATGCTGTATGTCCCCTCTGGAAGGCTATTGCAGTGTCCTCTACCTGCCCAGCATAAGCCCACGTGGAGCCATAGTCAGGAGAGGGGTGGTAAACCTAACCTTACTAAAAAGTTTAATGACATTCTGTGTCAGTTGTTGGTACCTACACTCATAAGATGTATTAATATCTTCATGTAGATCTCTCTCTTAAAATTATTAAATCATGAGCAACTCTGTAAACTTTTGGAGCATGTTTTTTAATAGCACAGAACATCTTGATTTTAAAGGAATGTGGATCATGAAGTCCAGCTTCTGATTCCACACAGGACCACCCAAAATTCAAACCCTGTGTCTGAGAGCACTCTCCAAATGTTTCTTGAACTCTGGCAGCTTGGGGCCATGAGCTCTGCCCTGAGGAAGCTGTTCCAGTGCCTACACACAACTTAGTTTGATATGGTGAAAGTACCAAAAGAATCAAGTGCATGATTAGGGAAAGGAAGTAAAACTGAAAACAAAGCTAGCTTCTTGTGTCATCATTACAGAAGAGTGCAGATTAAAAAGATGGGTACTGCTGCTAGCAGTGAACTGGAGCCAATTCACAAGCCACTCTTCAAAATATGACGTGTTCCATCCCATAGACTTTCCAGCACAGACTGGACAAGGCAGATGGAGCGTACAATAGTTCAGATGAGATAGAGAGCACGCAGTAAGCAATGGAGATGACAAGATGGAAAGAAGTTACATGGAAGAAACGTGCTTTATAAACAGAATTCCTGGCACATAAGAAATGGGGTGGTCTTGAAGAAACAATGGGGAGGAACAGAATTGAGAAGAATGCAGTGGGTTCTTAGCTGCTCTAATGAAACGGATTTGTCGCTTGAAAGAAGAAAAGAGCTTTCAAAACTTTACACTTCCAAGCTGCAGAATATACATAAAAGACCAAGATCAAGATCTTCTATGAAAATATTCAACCTTTTGGCAGATGGCAGATGGCTCCATGTGCCGAACACATGATTCCTGGGGTCCTGAATGCCTGAAAATACAAGAAATAGACACTTCTCTAGCTTCACTGCCAGATTTTCTTTAATCTTCAAACTGTTTGCTCCATCTGAAAGGCATTCTGGAGGAGCAGGTAAAATCAGCACCAATAGTTCCCTTAACTGTTATTGCATTTCATACAAAAACTGGACAAGGTGACAGAGTCCTTAACTCAACCAATTGAGCCACACTAGCAAGTCAATCACTTTGTAAATCTAAAACTCTATAACTCTATGGCTCTAAAAACCAATGAGAACTGACTAACATTGTGAAACTGGTGGATTTGCTTCGTGTCAAAACAAAGGAGCTTGGTCAATGAGAAGCACTCCTTTTTGAGGCAGGTAATGGGATCGAAAACGTTTCCCAAATCTGGAGATGGAGACCAAGAAAATAGGTCAGTAAGTCAGTGCAATGAATAAAAACAGAGCTGACAGCAGATTAAACAGCAATCTGAGGAGAAATGACAAAAAACAGAATTCCTTAAATTAGACTTACTCTAAACTAATCTCAGTGGAGGCATTGCTTACTGCTCCTAAATCTAATTTTGGCACAGGAATACAGAAGTATAGGCACACACATGCTCATTATCTGAGTACATTTGCAGGCTGTAATTCTAATAATCATTAGATTAAAAAAAAATGTTCCTTGAACTCTGAAACAAAGAATAAAACTTGGACCTCTACTGTAATTAACAATTTTGAAGACGGCCTTCGGTTCAAGCCCCACGTTAGCCATTGGTGTTCATCAACTGACACAGGGTTTGAAACCAGTACCATAAATGGGAAAACCACCAGTTCTGTACAAACACGTCTGGCAGGGTTGAGCAGTCCTCAAACGAGTTGACAAAGCCTTTAGTAAGATATTCCTTTAGTAAGATACTCCTTTGTCCTCTATGCCCAATTCAGAAACTGTCCTTGCCAGCTTAAATGTATGGGCGTCTATCTACTTCATAGAATCACAGAATCATAGAATGGCCTGGGTTGAAAAGGACCACAAAGATCATCTGGTTTCAACCCCCTGCTATGTGCAGGATCACCAACCACCAGACCAGGCTGCCCAGAGCCACATCCAGCCTGGCCTTGAATGCCTTCAGGGATGGGGCATCCACTTCATTCTCTGACTGGAAATATGTCTACAAAACCAAACCAGTCCAGGCATTCAACCTGCAAAGAGACAATTAAAACAACAAGGGGAAGAGCACACAGCACTTCACAAATCCTAAGAGAAATCAGCTATCTCTATTAATTGGTTTCGTTTCAATGTGCACACTTTGTTAAGCCAGTACAACCTCCAAACATCACTGCCCTCACACCACTGCAAGGCTGCATCATCTTTTCTACTAGAAAACCTGCCTGCCAGAGGATGTAACATTACCTGAAAAAAATCCTCATACTGTGGAAGTGGCTTAATGAGGAATTCTACTGTTCAGAATAAATTGTGATTTTTTCTTGCTCTGCATAATGTTATCTATTTTTTTTTTTAAAGAAACTAGATATTTTTGCATATATTTGATCCTTTATCTCATTCCTGCCTTCTGATATTTAGCTAAATATAATTTAATACAGCAGAAATATTTCACATTTTGCAGAGATTCTGTTAACATTGGGTAAAACTACCTCTAATAACCTAAGTGCAGAAAGATTCTTCTGTTAAGAGGAACCAGTATGGCTTGCACATGAGCAGCTGTTAATGCAGGCACACATTCAAACATGCTGCTGTCTGAAATAGCAGCGTTACAGACACTGAAAGTCAAGAAGGGCCAGCTCAGGTTGCACCCCTATGAAGCAGTGCAATTGCAAGTGGGTGAAATCCTTCTCCCTGCTCAGAGGTTGCTACTGCTCGCTACTCACACTTCTTACAGACAGTGGGATTGGCCTCTGAGCAGTGATTCATAAAGGCATCACACTGCTCTGCCTCCCCGCTGCTGCCTTGGCTCACTGCATTCATTTCGCTCCTATTTTCTGCAAACCACGCCACCAACAAATTCTGTTCCAAGTGTCTCCTCATTATTTCTTTTCCAGAAGGCAGCTTAAAATCTCAAACAGAAAGAATATGTCACTGCAAGTCACAGCAGTGACTTCTTTCTTCATACATTGACTTCAGCAGAAATTCTCATTTATTGCTTTTCAGTTACAGCAGTTTCCAGTGGATTTCCCATTACTTGTCTGTAATGAAAACTAGCAATTTTGCCTCACCATAGTCATTGGGAAATAGCGGTTGTTTAATGACCTACAAACAACAAATACTAATGGCAGAGAGACTTTTTCATGGTTCTGCAGGCAAACTGCTTCAGCTGCATCAGAGCACAAACTGTGCCTTGCTAAGAGCACAGACTATGCCAGTCAATCTCAGTAAATCTGAGATTTCCAGTTTTCATCTCAGATTCCCGTGGCAGCATGACCCTGGGAACACTTCACTCCCCTGTAACGAATAGTGAACAACTAACAACTATTTGCACTTATTTCCTAATACTCTGTATTTCAGAAGTGTCCTTCCTTTGAAGTACTTGAAATAGCACTATGAAAGATGCCAGACAACACTAATTCAGCTGAAATACTTAGATATGCTTAAGACAACACATGAATCCTACCATCTGCAAGTGCACACGCAGAATTATCTCTACTGTCACCAGAAATGAATTTTATATTAATAGAGATTTGAGATTTATGATTCACAAGTATTTCAGCACTTACCATGTTTACAGAGAACTGCGAGTTAGGAAACTCTGCAATGACGTCTGAATTCTTCTAGAAGGCCCCAATATCGGAGATGAGAAATGCAGTAAAAACTGACAAGAAGTTCTGTTATGCTGTGGATCGCTTATGAAACGTCACAAAGCATATCCCAAGTGATCAATCACTCAGGATTAATGTTGAAATGGAAGAACACAAAGTGACGGAAAAGCATTCTGACATAATTCTCAGATCGTTTAAGACTGATTTTAATCACCAATTCAAATATGAATCAAGTTTAGCTTCAGTAACAACTGCAGAAACAAGTTAACTCATGTCATCTGACAAAGAAGTCAACTTCAGGTAGCATAAGGCAATTCCACCTGAGGAAATCCAATCACAGCCTTTAAGATGTTTGACTGTATTTAATTTCAAGCTTAATGTTAAAACAGATGTTAATTTTAAATACATGCCAGACTTCTAAATTTTGAATACAAGAAACAATATCACCTCCTTATTTTTATTTTAAGTTTGAAGGAGAGTTTTCACTTGCAATCTCTACATTAAAGTTACATTGTAGAATTTAACAAATTACTTAATTTGCATTTCTCTAACATCTTATGACTAAAATACTTTTGGTTAGGACAGCAGCTATGTAGCTAACTAGGCCACCAGATGAATTTGTTATTTTTTACTTCTCCAAGAGACAAAAACCAGCCGGAGTGATTAGTTGACCCATGCAAAAAATCAGTCTCCAGATCAATCATAGTACCTAGGTCTTCTGTATCAATATTCCTACAGGAAACCATGTTCTTTCTTTCCCAGTTTTTTGTGATGATACACTTCACAGTGCCAGACTATGTCTAGTAATGAAATACGTGTTATACTGCAGTAACTGACAACAAGACCCACCCAAGATAGTCACACAACAGGTCATCCCCTTCTACGAAGCAAAGTATCAATATGAGTGTAAATAGAAGCCCCTGAGGATAAAAATGACACGATGGCAGGTGAGGGGTGAGGTAAGACATGATCTTGCCATGGAACAAATGCAAGCACAGGGATGGTCCTCAGGAGAGTAGCTTGTGTGTCTCTGTTTTACACTCCAGTCTGCTTTATCTTGTTCACCAAGTCGTCTTACGGCACTGGAAAAAAACCACCTCCTCACTCCACGTTTGTTTTCTCTCTCACTTCCTTCTTTTCTGGCATAATAAGCTCAAGACAAGAACTTGTCTTGGATCTGGAAAGTGCCCATATAATAATAAATAATAAAAGAAAACTTATTGATCCACAGACAGCCTAAACAAATTAATGTCATTACGCTGCAATAGTGAAACATACTATGACAAGAGCTTCAAGAGGAAGTGGGTTAAAGTCATCTTTCTGTTCCTCCAAGAAAGAGGGACTATATTCCTTGAAACCCAGTGTTTAGAAAGCAAATTCATTCTTTAGAATCAGTCTTTGAACAGGAAGCTGTTAACGTTATAATAAAAGGTACAGCTGTCCTTTTTTAGTAGCAGAAGTGCGCACAGAGCAAACTTCTCATTCAGTCAGATGTCTGTCATGTTGATATTTCAGACAGTAGCAGACACTACAAACTTGCTTTTCTTGGTTGCATTTTGTACCCCTTAAGGTAGCCTTACATCTCGAAGGGCCTTTACATGGCTTACACAATACCTGAAATCTTAGGCAAGAAACAGCACAATGTAAAAACAACGCTGAAAATAAAGCAGGCAAATCTAAACAATCTGTGTTTTAAAACTTCATTTAAGCCAACAGCATGGCTTCCATTTCTTAGGAGCAGAGTCTCCCAGCTTCTTAAATGCTTACTATGAATGCAAAACAAAAAGCCCTCAGTAAAACAGGGTCACATCATTACCACTGTACTAATGCAATAATAAACCAAAACATATTTACAATGTATATTTATTTGTGGCATTCACCCATACTGAGAATACAATTACAAATTATGCAGGGAATACATATTGAAAGACAGTATTATTCAAGATAAACTGTACCATTAACAGAAATGGAGTAATCCAGAAAAGTAACTGCGATTTAGATATGATTTTACATTTCTCTCTTCATTAACAGATTACGGTAATTGAAATATTCAAAGAGAATGCTGTTTTGTTGTTGGTGCTTTCCTTTTGTTTTAAGAGGTTTTCCTTTTTGTGGTTTTGCAACTGCTAGGAAAGCACTGTTTCATTAACCTCTGGCTTAAGAAATGAGATCAAGATGCAATTAAGAATGGGCCCCAACTTAGTGAAGCCCACGTCACACAGCAAAACAAAGATAATAACCCTCTGCTCAAACCCATAAACAAGAAGGGAGAACACACACAGTAGCAGAACAGAGGGATGTAAGTACTTCTACCAATACTTACTGCAATTTATAATCTTACAAATGTTTGATGTCTTTTAGCAACAATTCTGGAGTGGTAAAGTGAAAAAAAAAAAATCCATTAGGTTTAGAGAATTCAATTTTTTGGAGGTTTTGAATGCAACTAAGTGAGTTGTATATCTAATCAGCTTGGAAGGAGAAAATCTGCTTTCTTTGAAAACCTACAACTACCGTGTGGCATCAGCCCGGCCTTCAGAAAAGAGCATGTAATTGATTCATATCTTTGGGTTACCTACAAACAAAGGATTTCACAGCTTATGTACAGAATGGGATAGGATTTCATTTCATACCATATTCCTAAATATTAACTTTTAAACGACTTTTATTCCACATGCTCAGAAAATACTTCATAAGCCTGCAAGTGCAGTCTGAAAACAACTGAAACAGAAAGAAATTCTAGGAAGGAATTCTAATTAATCAAGTCCTTTCCACAATCATGAAAATGACACAACTGTATGGGACCATCAGGTCCTTGAGTAGGAAAAGAAGTTATCCTTCATGACATGTTTCACAGAGCCAATGGCCTTACAGAACTGCTGGTACGTACAAAGCAGAACACCTACATCACTTTCGATCCATCCTTACAAAGAAAGGTTTGCTTAGTAACATTTCAGCACAAAGGCAAATTCCTCACCCCAGAGGATGAACAATTTTACTGCTAAAGCACTACAGAGGCTTTGTTCTAACACAATTTACTTCAAGCAGATATTAACATAAAATTCATCTGGGAAGGAAACACCATATTGACCTAATAAATAAAGGAGTGATCTATACAGTGAAGACATAGTAAGATTAGAACTGTTTCTAGTCTTTTTATAAACTAGCAGATGAGAAACTGGGGAGGCACTAAAAGAACTACGAACACAGAGCTCAGTACTGGCTCTATATCAAAATGTATTATCATGTTATTCAGATTCATAGACGACTTCTTAAAAACTGGTTTTTTCTTTCAACTGAAACATACAATATTATGCAACAACAGATTTACATCTCTTCTTACGGAATATGTATCAAATTTGGTTGTGTACTAGGTTACACAACTCATGCTCAAGAATGTTACATTCATTATAAAAGACCTTTTCTAATCACAACATTTTATCAGCAGAGAGGATTATCTCCACATCTTGCCTCCAAATCGAGATGACAGAGATAGCTTTGGAATGCTTTAGAATTTAGTGTTTTACTTGAAATGAATTAATCTCTCTTTCAGAGGGGTTAACGGTAGGTAAAAAGAGCAAACAGTATGTACAGCTGCCACTGTCTGCACTGAGGGAAAAATTCCAAGAAGCTCAAAATAAGATTACGACATGGAAAAGCACAGCGCACTTCTTTTCACTTGCTTCAGTGCACCAGCTCAGGCTGATTTTCTACAAAAGGAAGCACCCCACTAACATAGTATGCTATTCCAAGAGACAGAAGAGCAATGACAATGATCAGGAGCAGCACTCTCCAGAAGCCCAGGTCTTCCACAAACTCCTGCCACGTCGTGCGGAAACTGGAAAGAACTCCTTCTCCTTGCTGTAGGTTTGGATTAAGGAGAGAATGGCTTTCCATTGCACTACAAAGGATTAAAGTTAAAAATAAATCAGAGGAAAAGAACACACCTTTAAGTAAGACAGTAATCCTACTCAGAGCAACCAAAACGTTCTAAAGGAAAAACTAAAGCCACCTGCAGATTTATAGCATTGCCCCTGCTAAATCAAGAAAAGCAGATCAGACTCTAAACTTAGGATAAGTGAAAGGATGTTTTTCTAACCAGGGTAAAGAGAGCAGTACCTCTATCTGTACGGCTGCGCTGAGTTGGCAGGCTTGCCACCTAAGAAGCCTTCGAAAGTCAATGCTCATAATTCCCACTAAGCATGGCTTTGTGAATTTAATGGAGAGTAAGATAAAACCTCAAGGGGCACAGCTCTTGTTAACAGAACAATTACAATTTAAGTACGCTCTGCCAAATGAAATGGCGACTTTAACCAAGATCATTTAGATTCCAAACTATGAGGTGATCTTTATTACTCTCTGCATTTCTTTGTGAGAGGCCTCTCTTCTAGCTTAAAAACACCACAGAGAATAATACATTTGGAAAAAAATAAACCAACCCAAAACTTCCTGATCTTCAAGACAAGTTAGTACTGCTGTGTTTTTTGCCACACGATTCTCAGCAGTCACTTTGATCTTGGTTTTAACATTCCACCCCAAATTCATCAAGCTCCCTTAAATTGTCCGACTACAAATTAGGGCCTGCAACTCTCACTTTTAAATGAGAAGAATTAGAATGCTACAGTCATCTTGGCCACGAATCATCTTTAGAAAAAAACATGAGTTGTTTCAAATACCACTTGGCTTCTTGCATCCTCCTCAGTTTGCTGGTTTCACAATTGGTCTATAAAAATTTCTCATCAATTTATTACACTTACGTATAATTCCAGTTGTCAGTACAGCCCTACTGCTCCTTGCAGTGAAATGACACACACGGGTGTTTAGAGAATCGTGCTTTGACAATCACAGAAAGCCAATGGTGAAACTGTGCACACAGTGAAATCAAAGCAGAAGGGAAGCAGAAAAGAAAAACACTTCTTCCTCTCCTCTAATTGCTTTTACTTACCATGTTCCTACGTCTCTCTTACACCGATAATAACAGAAAACCTTACATGGAAAAGTATTTTCCAAATCAAAACTAATTGTATAAATGCTACTGTTCACCAGTTGTGCTACTGGAAATAAAGCTATTGGAGATTGTCTCGTTTACGAATCGCCCTTTCAAGATTACACCATGGAAGTTTCACACTATTCATATGTTTTTCTTAGGAAGTACAGCCTCAGAAGAATAATTAACTTCAACTCCCATAGCTCACTGAAGCATCGCAGTGTGATGTGCAGAAAATTTCAGAAATTGCCTATTGAACAGCTTGCCTTTTTTGCTTCTAAAGTATTTAGTTTGCTGTAAAGCTATTGTAGCTTGCCCATAGCTACAGGATTTAGTCATCTTCCTTGCTCATGATTTCCTAAGCAAAACAAAGACTTTATTAGAAGACAGCCACTGGCTAAGACACAACTACTCACTCACTCAGTACGAACTAGTTAATATATAACCACACAGAGGTTAAATAAAGCTGCAATGTGATTCAAGTGAAAAGATCACATGCTTGCTCATTAAACAGAAAAAGGGACATAGAAAACATTTTTGATATTTTATACAGCAACCCAATTAAAAGTAATGGTACTCAAGGCATTTTTTTCTTCTGACAAATTACATCTGCTTAAGCAGTAGTATAACAGCAAAGCACCCCACAGAAGAGTCTGTGCCACACAGCCCAGGTGGACGGTCTTTTCTATTTCAGCATACTACGGAAGTTCACCTCTGGCTGTACTTGTGGGCACGACTGTCAGTCACGTCGGGCAGTGCGGAGGGACAGGTCACCTGCGCTGACAGACAGAGGTGAGCTCTGCCCTCCCCCTGTGCTGTCAGGAGGCAAAGCAAGAGAACAGAAATTTGATCCGGGAACTCAGCTCTGGCCTCTGCTTCCAGACCAGCAGCAACCGTTTGCAAAACAACCGGAGAAATTTGAAATCAGAGATTGTTGCTCAAAAGTGAAGCTCACGGTTTACAGAAAAAGCAACCATTATTTTTCAGTAGGTTGGTAGGTAATGTAAGGAGGAGGGAGCGAGGAGGACAGAAGCCATTCATCTGAGCAAAATTCATCTAAATTGTGTGAAAAAATAGAAAGGGGGAGGAGTGAAACTGTGGCAGTCTGAAAAGCCAACTGTTTAAAGACATTATTTATTTACAAAGCAAACAGCATACAAGCTCACTTGCTTTAACTGCTGCAGGCATCTGTTATTTGTTACCTTAAATATAATATATTTCAGACATGTTAAATGCATTCACAAACAAGCTGGGTAACGCACTGTTTATATGACTGTGCCTCTCCCCAAGGAGAACTGCTGACTTCCTTGCCAAACTAAACAATGTAACATTTACGAAGGTCAAATAACAGAAATGAAGCTATGCTTATTAAAGAGACACCATCAAATCAAAAATCGTCATTTAGATGCGACTGAGCTTTTGACACAAAGTAAGACAGAAATGATATATGGACTAAACAACTTCCAGTAAAATTTACAAAGTCAGAGAGATACCAGGCAGAAAATCCAATATTTTATACTAAAGCAATTTTGACAGTAATATTCAATTTTGTATCTCAGGGCTTAAAAGGTTTCTCTGATCACTGGGCTCCAATTTCTTTTCCCTTATCAAGCTTTTTTCCTATGGCATTCTAACTATCCTCTGAGCTGCCTGCGTCCCACTTCTCAGCATCAGTAAGATCCGTTTTCTGTGTCAGAATCATTGATGAAAGTGGTAACTATGCCCAGTCCCAGAACTAAACCTTTAGGAACTCACTGCTGTCTTCCCCCTCACGCAGCACGTACCCTGAAATGGTGAGCTGTTTTCCTGAAATCACCAGCTCTCTTTTAAACACTTGTTTGTCCACCACACAACTCATTTATTTTTTCCAGAACTACTACCAATAGAAATTTCATAAACAGCAGCGTATCAAAGCCTTTATTCAAGTTCAGAAGATGAAAAGCCTGCCACCCTTTCCTTATATAGACAACCCATGTTAATGAAAGTGTGGTAGGTCAGCGTGTGCCACTGGCATTTCTCACTTCCCCCCATATTCTCTTTGGCTTCGTGAGAAACAGTGCAATGCTTATTGCTTGAGGTTATAACAGAAAATGAGTTATTATTTAAATTTTTTAAAAGTTACAACTTTTAAAATGAGAATCTCAATTACAGTTCTTCCTTTCCCTTACGTTTGACCTATTGAGAGACTTTTCCAAATTCTAAAACTTAACTTGGATTTGGTCAGATAGTATCAGGCCAAACCTGATACTTTCCATTTTGAGGAACAAAGAAGCAAGCCAAATCATAACAATCTAAAGGCAGTAAACAAGTACTAATAAAGACATATTTTACATACACAAAATTATTTCTCCCAGTATCTCTTTTTTGTTTTGTGAATACCTTTCGCTTTCAGCAGTTTGCATTGTTTCCAGCTTTGAGTGGGCTCCTCTGTTAAATCCTTTCACCTCTTGCTCCTCCAAAGATTCCAGTAGTCTGATCACATCTTTATTTACACCCCTTCGTTTTGCAAGAACAAGTGGTGTTGCACCTTGGTGATTGCTAAAATAATGCCACAAAATGACACACAAAGAAAAGAAACTCTTGAAGTAGAAATTTGATACAAGACAACTTAGCATAACACACAATGTAAAACTTAGTGCTCAGAACCATTTTGTTAGACAAGATTGTAAACAATTCCTGTCTATAAAAATAATACCGTAAATGATTACAGAAGAATACCAGTATACTTTGGCTTGAAATAGCACAACTCCTCTTCCTACAAATAAAATAAAAATTCCTAGTGTTCTAATTTAATTGGAATCTCTGGGTGCTATAATAAAAAAGAGTAGATTTACAGCACTGTTTGAGATTCAGCATGATTTCATGAAGTTGTGCAATCTGCTTCTTCATAGTTCCTTTTTCCATGTGGGTATGAGGACATCGGGCAAAAATGAAATAAAATACAGATGGTCCCTCTGCTACTTTTAAAATAATACTGAATAGGACTGGAGCTGCCTTCAGATTACAGATTTTCACCAGAGTTGCTTGAAGTAATAAAAAGAGAACACAACCCTTGAAGAATCTGGTCTGCCATTAACTCCTTTGCTGGGATGAAAGCATCAATGAGGGAGAAGTGAAAAGGGAACAGGTTAAAAAAAAAAAAAAAAAAAAAGAAAGAAAGAAAAAAAGAAAACATTCTGAAGTTTCAAATATTTTGCATGCATTGTTGACAGTGCAGAAAGTTTCATAAACAAAATAAGTCAGTTACTGCAATGAAATAGCTAGTTATTTGTAGCTTGAGAGCCTGCATCTGAGCATTGGCATCTGACAGCTGCTGGAAGCCAGAAGGAAAGAATATACAATATTTAAAAGAAGGAGTGAGTCACAGACTTTGAGGGAGTGGGAAAACACTGAAAAGAAGCATTGTCACCAAAGGAGTACGGGAATGAACTGACACACACATATACTGTATCTCCTTTGTCTTATACAGTGCAACAATTAACACAAAAGCACTGTGGTGGAGAAAATCCTTTTAAAGTAGTCAATGTGATTTTCTTTTTTGGTGCCAACCACCCACACCTAGCTGTCTGGCCAAACCAGGATAGCAGTGTCATCGCAGAGGCAGAATTAGATACAACAGCCCACACCAGCAGCTGCTATTTTTATTTGCTTTGCTTGCTGCATTTGATCAGCAGAAGTGGCCTCTTATTGTTTTCCTGCCTTTTTATTCTTTTAGTAAGTGATATCGTACAAAGTCAAACTGCTCTACATACAGTATTTCAGCAACAGCAGATTTGTATACAATGTTCTAGAGATGAATGCCAATACATTATAAAACACGTGCTATTAAAAAAAAAAAAAAAAAAAAAAAGCCAACCAGAAAAAGCAACTTACCAGATATCAATTTTAAGTCCATTAGAAACTAGGAACTGGATGGTATCCACATGCCCACACAGGTGAAGGGCTGTATTACCTTGATAATCAGTGGCTAGTAGGTCAGCACCAAATTTGTGCAAGAGTTGACAGATGTCTACATTTCCTCTGGCTGCAGCAAGATGGAGGCCGGTTCGGCCCCGGCTGTCACGAATATTTGGGTCAAAACCACTCTCTAACAGGCGTTTGGAATAGTTAAAATCTCCATCAATGCAAGCCTGCAGCAGCGGCACATTTGTCTGGGAAGAATCATTTACAAAAACGTAGGACATGGTTCTGACTGCCTCTGCAATAGATGACAAACCTGCAAGAAAAGGCGGGAAAAGTGCCGTTGAAGCCAGGCAAATAAGTACAATGCAGGCATCTGTCAGACCGTGCTGGTTCCTGAACCAAAATGCAACCCAGCTCAGGAACCAACTCTGAAATCTTCCTGTCCTAAACAGTAACTTCATGTGCTGCATTCCCTCCTGTTAATATGGAAAGAGCTCTTCTACTCATGTCTGGGAAGTGTAGCACAGCCTTGTTATTACAGAGAACTAATAAAATCAATGCCAGCAATACAAGGCAGGCGAGTACCTCTTCCCTAGGAAAAGATCACATGTAGTTGAATTGATATTGAACTATACTACACCACAGGTCAAGACTGAAAGAAGGGAGAAGTACTTTTCATAAACTGGGTGCCTACAAGCAGTTCAGCTAACAGATACAGTGATAGTAAGTGCAATTCTTACCAGCTGCATGTAAGCAGAGCCTCTCCAGGGGTGCTTCCGCCATCTCCATATGAACTTTGATGCACAGTAGGTTGCTGAAAACACTTGGCTACTACAAATACTAACCCCTTTATTGTGCAAGAAATACAATTTTCAGCACTTTGCAGCAAATTGTTTTCATAGTGCCATAGATACACAAACTACTGAGCAAAGGAAGTGAAAACTGAAAACGGGCACGAGGAGGACAATAAAATGGAGTGGAACTGTTGTGTGTACAGCCAGAAGTGCACTATGGAGAAGCACTTCACGAAGCATGACTGAAATTTTGCAAAAGGCTATTTTAAGGATAATTCAAATAATGAGGGTATGATGACACAGCAGACTTATGGAACACAAAGAAGATTACTTGAGAACAAGAAGGAAGACAACAGAAGGACTATGCAAGAGGATGATACCACTGTTGCGTGCAGGGACTGGACAGCAAAGTTCTGCGCTGCCTCAGAAAGAAGGCAATAAAAGATCATATAAATCAGGACAACTCTTAGAAGATTCCATACAACCACAACATGGTTCAAGTGACAGGAAGAAAAAGAATTTTAAGCAGATAAAGTCTGAATGGAAACTGACATTTCACGTGAAATAGCATCTCTCTCTTGATGTAGGCTTGTATTTTGGGGTAAGGCTGTAGCTGCATCCTGATTAACTCTACAAACCTCCTATATGACTGCTATATGCAGATTTAAATTTTCTCATCTATACAAGGTATTCTTCTACATTAGTGCACCCATTCAGCTATGAGAATGGAAACGTGGCCAGTAGCCAAAGAATTCAATTTTAAACTCTTAAGAAAATGAGAGAATGATAAAGTCTGTATTTTATAGCTTTTCCCCCCATGTTTTTGATCACACTCAAGATCAAAGCACCCACAGGGCCATATCTAATGTTTATGCACTGGTTTGATTAATAGTACTGGGACTGCTGAGGTTATTAGATTAAACTTCTCTCCTTTGCATTTCCTATTTGAACAAACTCTGCCACATGTATCGACAATGCCCAGTTTCCCTGTGCAGGAATGCACAACTTTTTTGCTATCTTGGCCACAGAAGTCAAAGTGATGGGGATAAATGCTAAATACTGCTATCTGTATAAGGAATGATTTGAGACAGAGGACATTCCACTGGGCTGCAAATATGTTTTTAAGCATGTGATGGTATATCACTGACTTGAGCACACTTTCCCACAATTACTTCCAGTAGCAAAAAGTTCCTTGATACAACATAAAACATTTCATGTAAGGCTAGCATCACTTAGGGCGTCAGCAGACTTCTTAAAACCCTACATGGAAAGTAAGGACATGATGCTTTTATTTCAGTGAGTCTGTTAGAAAACCTTGGTGGGTGCAAAGCCAGGACTGCCAGCTGACAGCAATTTCAATTTTCTTGCCCACTTTCCACCCAAATCATGAACGAGATCAGAATGCTTCTTCACTTCTACAAGCCCAATCCCTGCTCACAAAAACATCAGGCCCAGTTTCTGCACGGTGTGGCTGACACCTTTACTTTCTGCACTAAATCTTCTCTAATGCAAGACCATAAATAACACAGAAACCTCAAATTATCAGCACGTTAACAGCATATCAACAGCACAAATCTCTACTTGTACTTGATAAAAAGATCATGGCTTGCTTATAACGCAGTATTTGAGTGCTTAAACTTCTTAAATAAAAAAAGGCCTAACGTATATCAACAACATAATATTATACTGGACAAAAAATATGCAATTTGAGAAACAGTATGGCACACTCTGCTAAATTAAGCTCATGTTTATATTTTCATACCAGATGTGTAGGTCTGGTAAAGCCCTGCAGAATTTCCTGTCACTTCACACAATGCTGATTAAACACAAGCTAAAAATAACACCAGAAATACCCTCACCACTTCTCAGGAAAGGAAGCACAAGGATTCACAGGGACCAGGAAGACAACTGAAAATATTTCCGATTCAGATTTTATTATTACTACGATATTTAAGAATTCATCACTGAAGAGCAGAAGACTGAAATGAAATCTCAGTATTTCACAGTCAGAAAGAATAGTAATAAAAAAAAATCCTGCTGCGAAGATCTAATTAAGTCAATTTAGAAAAAAATCCGAAGCGTGATTCTCTTTATATTGCTTCTGAAGATGAATCAGAACACAAGGCTGAACCTGTGGAAGCTGGGACACCTCCCTTTATGCACTCACGTCACAAAGGGACTTGCATTAGTGAGCAGTGAGACACTGAAGTACTGCAAAGTGACCATTCTGAATATCCCTACACATCACCACTGCGGGAGTTCAATTAATTTGGTTCAGTAAATGACTGCTTCTAAAAACGCATTGCTATCTCCTGAAAATCGAGCTTTTTTATCATCCTTCCATAAAAAGAAAAAAGGTTCACTGTTAAAAACTTAGTCCTGAGATAGGAAATCAGCCCCGCGGAAAAAAAGTAAACTCAAAGGCATCCTCTCAAGCAAGCACTCTCTATTAGAAAAGTATACTATAAGAGCACATTTTCCTTAAGTTTATACAACATTGATATTGTTTGAGCACAGGATACTTTTCATAATAATGCCTGCAATTTTGCTGTTAGCCACTTCTTCAGTGACACATAAGGCTCAGCACATGATGAGGATTACCCTGTTTCCCAAAGGAATGCTTATTCTTAGTGATGATGTCAGAATAACTGACCGTCACTTGTTAGCAGCCTGCTGCTGCACCGTGCACAGCCGTACCTCAGCGTCACACACTGAGCCCCCACACAGCACACTCCAACCTATGGAGGCAGTGGCCATGGGTTAACCTGAGCAATTCCAAAGGCAGAGCCAAATGCAAGTCTTGTTACTGCTGAAACTACTCAATTTGCACTAACTGTGGATGGCTTTATTTTTACAGTAAGCGTATGGTTTGGCCTCGGCTTTCTCGTTTGGTTCAACAGTTACCAAACAGCTCCAGAAGAAGGAGGTATGTTGTTTGAGACAGCCTCTCCACCACAAAAATATGAATGGACTTGACGAGCTGTAAGTAATCACCCAGCCACTGCTACGTGATTACCAGTTCTGCAAAACAACACTGTCTCCAAGAACATTCAGAAAACTGAAGTAATTGTCACTTCAGAACAATGGCACAATGTCAAATGGCACAACAGTTGATGTTGCTCAGTATTAAGACAAACACACCTAGAATCTACGTGTCAGTAAAGTGATCAGCAGAGAAACTGCCACTGACAGTAAATGGAAATGTAACATCAAGGACAAATAACATCTTCCACACCCAGCCTCAGCAAACACATCACGTCTTACATTACATGACATTTGCCAACTTGCTCATGGCAAACAACTTCCTCAAATATCTTTTTAGAGGACTTCAGAGGCAGCGGCTTGCTGAGCTCTTCCTCTGCAGCTTTTAAATGAATGAAAACCGTTCCAGCTTGAGTGTTTTGCTTCAACTGTATGTTCAGTTGCAGTCTCTGCTTAGGAAAGACCACCATTACCTATTACAATTTCCACTGAGAGACTCCGCATCTTCTACTAGCTACCCTTCGCTCTTCAGTCCAACTGGATGAGAGTTTTATTTCTCTACCAATACAGATCCGCTGCAAAAAGTAGCATACCTGATTCAGTAGAGCATTATGCCTGCTTTACACAGTGGCATTTTGTGTGCTGCACACACACTGAGCTCTGCACGCACAGCCTACAGAGCGCTTTATGAAAAGGATTATTTCTGCTTTTTTTTTATGGATTAGCAGATGATGGCAATTGCAAGAGCTTTGCTCATCGCTGTATGTCACTGTGAAAAGACAGAAAATAAACAAGACCTGAAACGTCAATCCATGGCTTTAGAATGCTTCCCTACATGATATGGTGCATTTGCTGTGTATTTATGTACACAAATTAAGGGAACAACAGGAAAGAGATCATTCTTTTTCAATACCTTTGTTGATAAGCAGATTCACAGACATTTTATCCCTTCTTGACTTAAGTGGCAATTCAGTGGCACTACATGTTTCAGTGCTCTTCTACCAAACATGCAAGTAAGTATGTCTGAATGGTTTATCTTCTGCAAAAGACCTATTCAGGTAGAAAGGCAATTTACAGCAGTTAGAAACAGATGGGCTGTAACTTTCAAAAGCAAATGGTATCCTTGGCTTCATCAGAAGAGGGGTGGCCAGCAGGAACGGGGAGGTGATTGTCCCTCTTACTCTGCCCTTGTAAGGCACTATCTGGAGTACTGCGTCCAGGTCTGGAGCCCCCAGTACAAGAAAGACAGGGAGCTGTTGGAGAGGGTCCAGAGGAGAACCACAAAGATGATCAGGGGGCTGGAGCACCTTCCCTATGAAGACAGGCTGAGGGAGCTGGGCTTGTTCAGCCTGGAGAAAAGAAGGTCCTCACTGCAGCCTTTCAGTACCTAAAGGGAGCCTACAAACGGGAGGGGAGTCAACTCTTTGAACAGACTGCCCAGACGGGTTGTGGATGTCCCATCCCTGGAGGTGTTCAAGGCCAGATTGGATGGAGCCCTGGGCAGCCTGGTCTAGTATTGATGGGGAGGTTGGTGGCCCTGCCTGTGGCAGGGGGGTTGAAGATTTATGATCCTTGAGGTCCCCATCCAACCCTGGCCATTCTGCTATTCTGTGATTTAAGCCCCACAACTGGCACATGTGAACCAGTAAAGTAACTTCAGTAGCTCCTTGATCGCTGATATCAGTTTGGGTGCACTCGCTTTTATAGAAAGCTATTTATTATGACCAATGTGAATGATTCATCAACTTCATCATCAACTTCTTCACAAACCTTTATTCAAATTCTTTGGTTCTGCTGGAAAAGTGCTGGGTACTAACATATAAACCCAAAAGTTCATTACAGGTTGTTTTTTTGTTTGCTTTTTTAAACAAACCCGAGAATCAGTTCCATCCTACCAAAGGGTCTGTCTTTAAATTTGCTGCAGATCTTGCAGCAGTCTTTTGGAAAAGACAACTCTAACTGAACAACAAGACACTGTTCACAGTATGAGCACCGTTTGTCTCTAGAAGAATGCTGCCACCACGTGGACTGACTGAAGTAAGCAGCATGATGGATAACCCCGGATCCACACAGACTGGGTTTTTTTGTAGATTTTATGGTGCTTCCTTATTTCCTTAGAAGAAAATCACAGAAATCAGAGGCTGATAAGCCAAGCAATGACATCAGCTGCAGAACTCTTGCTATGGCTCCAGATACAGACATCTGTGCTCTGAATTTTCATTTTCACGCAGGAAATCAGTTTATCAAAGCTGCATGGATAAATGATACACTCACAGATTCCAAAGATTTGAAATCTCTATCAGGACATCATGATTTTAAAGAATTAATTGAGCCATACTGGACCATGTTATACGTTATGGTAAGATGGAACAGTAACGCTATTCAGGCTGCATCTCTAATGAATATCTGCTGATGTTGTTTTTCAGACATAGCTACTTCAGAATGCTTAGATACAACATTTTCTCCATATAGACAAACCTGTAGTGCCAGTATCTGCACAACTCTGTGTCTGAAGGGCTTGGAGGTGGGCAAAACAGCAGGTTCCAAGCTCAAGGATAACTGGCAAGCCTGGGGAACAGCAGGGAGGCCATCCTCTGGCTCCTGATCTGCATGGAGGCTGGAACCGACCAAGAACTTCACAATGGTTGGAAGGGTGTGAAATGGCTTTGAAACTGTAGCTACAAAATCTGGGAGAGAGACAGCTCAACTGCTGTTAATCAACTGCTGTTAATTCTGAACCTAGAAACAAAAGACCACTGGTACTGGTAAAACTTCTGCCTCAAGATAACTGAGCCCAAGATTCCAGGGGCTCAGGATTCTTTTTACCCTATATAATGACACTGCATTATTCAGCTACACTGAATTTCCCGTGCCATTATATTATGTTTTGTTATCTAGTTCCCTTCCTCAGTTTGGCAATTTATTTTTGCCCTCTTTTTAATTTTTCAACTCAATTATTTCTTCATGTGAGAAACCTTCTTTGTGCTGTGACTGGGATCCGTAAAAGTTTCTAGCAGGGAACTCTTTTTTTTAAATGCATCCTGAAAATCCAAGTAAGCCTTATAAGTCACCTAAATCTACAATGGTTCTTAGCAATCCTCAGTGGAAGCTGATGAGGCTTAAAAGATTGCATACCTCTACAAAGGTACCCAGTTTCAGAGAGAACCAGTCCTAAACAAATGCAGGCACAAAAAGCACAGGTGTACACCTCTCTCTGCACTGCTCTGGCAAACATGAAAGGCCAAAGGTTCAGGACAACCCACAGGAAAACAATAAATCAGAAGCCTTTCCTGAAACACGCTGCCATTTCTCTATCCCCAACCTGTTATGCTGATCTGATGCTGTAAGAGGTCATGAGCACGCTGAACAACATGCCATCTACACATGCTAACAGAATTTATCTTTTGAGTTTACGATATGAAATTCTGCTGATGTATCCGTGCTACCTGGATGTGAAATGTTGCCTGCTGGCAAAGTTGGTGTTTCTATAACTCTGGTCCACTCAGATGCAGGTTTTAGTTTGTATCTCCACAGTACTCTTCCAAGCAGCCTTTCCTTCCTGTACTCTACTGATAAAATCTCAATTGACCAAGTCCTACAGCACAGATATGGCTTCTGTGAGGTACTGCAGGAGATCAGAGAGAAACTTTGGTCCATCATACTCAGTGGACATCTCCTTTAAATGGTGAAGCGAACTTGAACTCTTCAGTACTACACATACTTAGTATCATCATTAAATAGTAAAGCAAACCACAACAAACCTGAGTGTTTCCATATCTGCCTTTTTGACTTATGCCATGGCAGCACCTCAATAAAAAATAAATAATTACCAACAAGTGAAGTTTGGTGCAATAGATGCATGCACTCAAGCATGCCTGTCAGCCTGCCATCTACACTGACAGCGTGACTATGGACGGTCTTCAGAGAAAGCTGAACACATGAGGGATCTTGTATTTCATAACACACGTATAAACAGATGCTCTCCAAAATACACTATGCCCACATTAATTGGTGCATCAGAGCACAAGCGATACCATGAAGGAGGCAACCAACAGACAATGAAATAGAAAAGAACCCTCAGAATCCCAACATACCTGAATCCTTAGCAGAGCCACTAGCAGTTCACTCTGTCACAGGTCCCCAGGCTGCAGATGAGGACTTCAAGGCCACATGTACTCAGAAATGAACTGCACAAGAACAGAAATTGGGACAGATGAATGCATACATGAATGCATACAACTTTAGGCACCTCTTGAGATCTCCCTCTCTTGCTGATAAGGAAGCTCTAAATGTGGGATACCAAAACCTGCTAAGAAGAAACCTCCCCCTAAGTGCAGATCTGAACCAACTTTTATAGTTCCCTTTTGCAAAGGCAAGCTAGAGATCCTCTGGAAAGAAAACATAAGAAGCAAATGCCTTGCTTCAGTCAATTCATCTCAGTTTACTGTCTAGTACCTTCTTTTCAACTCAAAAAGAAAACAATTAGTCAGTGTAATTTTCTGTCTGTCAACAATTCTACAAGGCAGAGTGCAACCATTGCTATAAATACATTTATTTTAAAAAAATTAACAATGGTTGGAAGGGTGTGAAATGGCTTTCTTGTTAATCAACTATTTTACAAATTAAACAGGAAAGGGAAAAAAGACCTAAGTTTTACAGTTAACACCAAGCTTAGTTCCCTGCTGCAGTGAGCAAAAGCAATTACTCTAACAAACAAGCCACTTTCCACTTAAAAACATATTTTGAGTTCTTGCTCCTCCTTGACCTTTGGGAAGGCTGCTTCTGAACATCAGTGCTCTGGTGGCTAGAAATATTACATTCACATGCTATTAACCTTAACATCTATATTAAACTATTCATGTATCAACTGCACTCTTAAGCTGAATTTATTCCCTTCATAGTGTTCAGCTCGATGTTTCAACAGACAGCAGAAGAGGTGGCTGTTCTGCAATATTCAAGAGGCCAAATGTCAGCACAGACCCTTCACCTCCCTGCTCACCCTGTGCTCCCCTTGGTGCATCCATTCCCTTCCACTCAGTCACTTGGGAACAGCTACCACCATGCCAAGTATCCTACAGGTTTGTTCGTAGGTAAGAGTAACTTCTTTTTACAGATCACCATTGGTCAGCTTTTTTTTGCTTTTTTCACAATGAAATATTTTGAAACTACCTAGTGTTGTTTTTTTCACATCAACATCTTTATTAAGTAGGTCGTAAGTCTGTTTTCAAGACGAATCTTTAAGTAACTCATGTTACCCTTTATACCCAGGCTCGATGATCTTTCCCAGTTTGTCTCTAGTTACTCTCTGTCCTTACTCTCCTTCATTCCAACGCTATCCCTACCTTCTCAGCACAGGTACAGCTCTGCTGCTTTGCTGTTGTCTAGAAAAAAAAAAAGAAAAAGAAAAAGAAAAAAAAGAACTACCTAATTTCCCTTAAAAACAATAATTCCTTCATCTTCTAAAGACAGCTAAAAAAAAACACTTTTGGCAGAAACAAGCACTACCTTGGAGTTCCATTTACCTCACACCTCCGGCTTTCCCTCCCGCACCACTGTCGGACGGCAGGGTGGGACAGCCGGGCAGGGACAGCGGGCAGGGCCGTTCCGCCGACTCCTGCCGGGGCAGCCGCGCCCGGCAGCGCCCACCTCAGCCGAGCTCCGCTGCGTTCCCCCGCGGTGCCACCGCCGCCCCTCAGCGCTGCCCTGAGGCCTGCTGACCGGCCGCCATTCCCGCCTTGCCCTCGCGAGGCCTACCGCTACCGCTGCCCGCACGCGGACACACCGACGGCCGCCGCTCCTCCCTCAGCCCGACGGACGCGGCCTCCGTCCCCACAGCCCAGCGCCGCGCCACCCGCCCGGCTCCGGCCGCTCCTCGACGCGCACGGAGGAGCAGAGAGGCGGCGGAGAGGCCGCGTGCGCACCCTGGCGGGCGGAGGCCGCGCGGCGAAGGCCGCCGGGGCTGCGGCGGAAAATGGACCCTCGGGGGGGGGCGGCGGGGCGAGCTGCGTGCTCGCCCAAAAACATGTGTAACAGAGTATCTCCGGAGTGCCGGCACCCAGCTAACTTCGAAGTTCGCTGAAGTTGTGAAGTCTCTACATAAAAAGCACTGCAAAAGCCCTTGCACTGGAGTCTTCATATTATTAGTAAGCAGGCTAACTATCCTCGTGCTGAGTGTATCTGCAGCTTACTGTTGTTCTGGGAGAATGTAAAACAAATATCCTGAAGCTCCCTGCTAAAAAGCATCCATCACAAGGCTGCAGTAAGTTCAGAGCATCCATTCAATATTTGGTTTCACTTCCCTAATACCTTAGAGGTTTTTTTTACTTCCTACCTTTCTTTTTCAAGGCTTCCAAAAGGTGTAACAGCAGAATTGCCCAGATGCAGACATTCCATAGCACATCCTACACTATTTGCATGGTCTGCCCGTTGCATACAAGTTGGATCATTTGTGTCTTGATTCAACAGATTGTTCTTGGCTTTCCTGCTAAATCCTATGGCCGCATTAGATTACCTATTTGAACAAGAATTCACAGCATTTCTTATGAGTCAGCAGAAAATATTTTGCATGTTTTCACAGTCTTTGGACAGCACTCAGTTAATTTCAGCCACCTCAAAAGAAAGACTTATAAAGAGACTCTTGGGGATACTAATGGAAAAATTACAAAGACTCAAACAATTTTTTTTCCTTCAAATGAAAATGTGCGAGGATACATTTTTCAAGCACATTGCAGAGACAGAGGAATAGGAATGGGAAGTCTTAAGAACCTTAATATTGCTAAGTTAACTAAGTATGGTTTAAGATTTAGTATGCATTGTCTAATAAAGCAACTTGGTGCATGAAAACCTAAACCTGTTTAAATCTGCTGTACAAAATGAAGCATAGCATAACGTAACGTACCATCACTGTTTCACACAACACTACACCTTCACTCACTTTAACAAACAACTACATTCTAATCATCAACTGTTAATTTCTTACTTTGCTTAGTTTTATTTAATAGCCAGACACTGCTCTGGTAAGACAAAGCTGATGAGCTCGGTAGTTTTATGTCTTTATGTTGCCCTTTCCAAGGCTGCTTTCCTCACAAAAATGCAGCAGGAGTACTCACAGTCCATCTTGCTCCAAAAGCTAACAGTCAAGGAGGCATTTTACTACATGTCTAAGACAGAACAATTGCCTCAAACCCAGTGCTGCACAACTTACTTTTTGCTTCATTTGCAGCATCTCAACTTGTCCTGCAATGAGGCCACAGAGGCACATCCCTCGGTCTTCCTCAGATGCACAACAAGACTAATTGGGAAGTCTCCCTTGTTGTTTCAAACTTGTATTCACTTGTTTGTGAATACTGAAGGCCACACCTAACCCACAAAATAGTTTCCAGCTCTAAGAGCAAAGAGCACTTCCGAGAAAAGGGCAAGAAAGCCCACCACACACATTAATTCTCTAACTTATGAAAGAGTTGTTAGAGATGAGCTTTGTGCTGTTTACTGTACATTTTTTAGATATGTATTAAGACGTACTTTATTTCCATGTGGATTAAATTTTGGTTTTCTCTTTTAGAATTATTTCCTCCTTGGCCAATTATATTCTGTAAGAGAGGTATTTCTTTTACTTGCTTTATATTATTGCCTTTCCATGCATGAATTAGAAAAATCAACATTTTTTTAAAATCTATTTGCTATTCAGGAACTATTAGCTATGGATACTGATTAGAATCTTAAAAACTCATAGCTCAGGTTGGAAAAGACTTTAAAGACCATCAAGTCCAACCATGACCTAACCATACTACCCTAACTAACAACCTTCTGCTAAATCATGTCCCTGAGCACCACATCCACATGGTTTTTAAACACATCCAGGAATGGTGACTCAACCACCTCCCTGGGGAGCCTATTGCAGTGCTTAACAACCCTTCTGTAAAGAGGTGTTTCCTGATATCCAACCTAAACTTACCCTGGCACAACTTGAGGCCATTTTCCCTCATCCTGTCACCAGCAAGAAGAGACCAACCCCGCTCTCGCTTGTAAGCACCTTTCAGGTATTGGGAGAGAGCAGTAAGGTCTCCCCTCAGACTCATTTTCTCCAGACTGAACAGCCCCATTTCCTTCAGTCTCCCCTCGTAAGGCATATTCTGCAAGCCTTCACAAGCCTTCTTGCCCTTCTTTGGACCTGCAACCAATTACAAAGTTCTTGATTTGATTGATTGAAAGATTGAATGAAAGATTACAACCAGTGCAACTTGATATTACATCTTTTCTATGTATAGATATGTAACAAATTTTGCAAACAGATACAAGTCCCAAACTAATGGAAAAAGTGAACATGTAGACAAATCTAATACTGAATCCAAGCACTGTAAACTACAACGGCTGCATGTGGATATACACACATGATCAGTCCATGTATTTTGGCTTTCTACAAACAGAGGTCTCATTCAGAAACTTTTGCAAAAAGCAAGTAAAATGAAGGAAGTTATCACTAAATTGAAACTAAAAGAAAATTTTTATTCCGATGTTTTTTGCCTTTCTCTTCCCCCAAAATTCAAATTGATCTCCTTTTCCTATCCAAAGACTTTCCCATTACACTCATTTGGAGTCTTTCTTTCCCTTAGAGAAATGCAAACAGATAAACACCTCTAGCAAGACATACAATGTAGACATACAATTTCTTACTAACCTGTTTCTGTTGGATGCTGGATTTTTTGTGTTTTCACAGATTCAGGCATCTCAGCCTCCTAAATAGATTCAGAAGTTTAACTTACAATAAACTTAAATGCTCCCCAGCTACTCAAAATATGCTGAGCAAATCAGCATTCAGTTAAATCCAATAGGAACAATGATGTATTTAGAAATGATGTGTTTAGCCTTTTCTCATAATTTTATTGATAATTATAGCTATCCAAGTAGTATCAGCATCTGAATATTAAATGAACATTCACCTTTCTAATTAAAGATTTACTGAACTTTCATTACAAATAAGCATAGAACAGAGAAGATCAATACTTTTCCAAAAGTGATTGTTCATTTCTTCTTCTACTTTGCTTATAGTTTAAAGCTATGAAATAACATGTTGTTCTTTGCCTCACTGCTCACTGATCAGCATGGTTCTAGGAGATCACAGTTTTCTTTCCTTTTTTTCTCTCATATATTTTCAGAAAGCAGACATTCAAAGTCTTTGGATGTCACAGGCTTAAGGAAAGACCTTATTAATGCTAGAGATTAAAAAAAATAGCAACTATCTATATATATTTAGATTCTTAGCCCACACATAGCCTACTCAAAAGACTACAGAAATATTTTAGCTATAAATCAGATTTGAACAACGGGATTTGTTGTGGAGGATAAGAGCCTTTGGCCTTAGACATGCCCGACCAGCTAATGAATCTGCTGGATACTGAGTCCAGTAAGTAAATCCATGCTCCTTCCCGAGCTCACTGTTGAGTGTTAGTCATTTCTCTTGCCATAGAAAATAAAGAAACTCAAATATGTTTCCTTAGGTAACAGTCCCTAGGCTAACCTGCTTGAAAGCATATCTGTTGCACTCGGCTGGAGATGGACTAATCACTTTTAAAGATCCCCTATGGCTATAAATTACATTTTACTCTGATTCTTTCTTGAAAGCACAAAGAACTAACCCATTTTGTGTGCAAAACTATCCACTCCCATGTGCCTGAATCACTGTAATCAAATCTGAACTCTGTAGCACTGTCTTCACCACCACCCTGAAAAAAACACTGAAGAGAAGAAACAGCATAAAGGCAATCAGCCAAATCAGAATTAGCCCATCAGGTTTATTTTATACAGTATATAAGTAAAACAGTTGAAGATCAGTATCAGAAAAATTCTCCTGGTGAAGAGAAGGAGGAAGGGGAGGCCCTTCCAAGTGTAAAATTGGCTAGAGCAGTTCTTTTGCTGCCACAGAAAAAGTTTTGCCAACTCCTACTTCAGCAGGAATGGACAGGGGTAGGAAAAGGGTGATATGGAACACCAATGAAGGAAAAAGACAAAATAAGTTTCTAGATTTCATGATTTTACCTTTTTTCTTTTTTTAATTGCTATAAAGGTCACCAAGGAAATTTGTTCCAAGATGGATCTGGAGGGAATTATGGGCAGACGGAAGTGGACTAAAATGTAATCCCCCCTTTCCCCAGACCTGCCATTGCCTGACAGCCTTAGTTTTCCTTCAGAAAGAGCAATTTCAGAAACGAACTCAGTGAAGTACTTAAGAGAAGAACCTGCCAGCTCCTCAAGGTGTTAATTTCAAAGCTGACCTCTGTGGTTTGGTTAGTAGGCAATTTTATGCAGTGGTTAATCTCATTATTCCAACATGGATGTCAGCTGAGCAGCCTACTTCTAGATGGTCACAAACACAAGAATAGAGCCGTACGTATTCGCTTCAATATGGCCATGCTTGATTCCGACCATAGAGCAACCAGTCTTGGCTTGGAAAGGTGGGGTTTTTTAATTTATTTCTTTGGACCTGGGTATGTTGAGCTGGGTCTTTTGAATGCTTATCAGCCATGGTGAGAGGAAGAAATAAAACTAGCCAGTAGATAATACTGTGAATAGCTATCCCAGCAGTCTGAATTTCATTTTCATTTCTTAAAATTATGCCAAACCAGAACATCTAGTTCTGGCAAGAGGAAAGCTATGCTTCACAGACAAAACTCTTGCCAACCTTTGGGATCCAAGTTATTCCTTTGGGATATTTTAAAATGATACTAGAGATAGGAACCTCCTTTTCTATTTGGTAGATCAACCAGGAAATGGGAGACATGGGCCTGCAGCTCAAACCAGTCCACAAAACTGTGCTGTGTTTTCAGTCACAACCACTGTCATAATTGCTTTAAAAAACACTCTTTTAATTTGTTTATATTGTTTATAAGATACCATATTACCTTTTTAATATACCATTTTACCCTTGCTTTGTTTGTATGTTTTTTTGTAGAAATTCAAGGTCTTGCATCTGCCCTTCTGCTGGTTTAATCTAATTACTTTTTATATCCTGCACTGCCTGGAAAGATTTATATATATATATATGTATAAATCACAGAAATAGTCAGTGTACTAGCAAACATATTCCTTTTCTCATGCACAAGAAAAGACATATGAAAACAGCTTTTTCCCCCAAGCCCCTGCTTTAATTCTGGGACTAGTTTGCTCTACGCTGTTCTTTCCTCCTGCATTAATAGTTCCCAAAGCTACTGCAACCTCACGTACCTACAGCTCAGAATTCAAGTGCTGTAATATAACAGAAGACTGCTTACATACAGAGACTTGAAAATAAATTGGATGCCCGAGTATATCCTTTTTGTGCATTATTTTTTCCATGCACAGAAAAGAAGTGAGATATAGCATGAGTTTTCTAAAAAATAAATAAAATAAAAATAAATCAGTAGCTATACCCCCACTTAGAAAACAGCCACAAAAAGTGAAAAAAAGCTCTTTATGTACATATTTGATATTAATGTAATCACACCAAACATTTCAAGAACTTTAAAGAGATTTGTGCGGAATTTAGGTTTCAAAATTCTGAAGGCCTTTCGGTTTTATCTGCATGTATAGCAAATCCACTGAAGGTCTACAATCTATCAGCAGCATATTGAGAGTAGGATCCATATATTTCTTCCATGACAAGGGGGAAAAGATAATAATGCTAAAATATGAAGATAGGTTTCTAAATGTAGCTCTTTGATTTTTCAGCTGAATAAGATGGGAGCGCAACCCAGGAAGTTCCTATTATTTACTAAGATCATTAGAAAACAAAACAACAACAGAAAAAGCAACAACAAAAGAGTTCTGCCTTTCAAATGTGCACTTTATTCATTCTTTACATGTTGTAGTTGAATGGAAAAGCTGAAGTCAAGGCGGCCAACCTCTCCACTTTGATTTTTAAAATTTTCCTCCTCCTTCAGCTCAAACAAGTCACTTCAGATCATTTCACATCACTTTGGATATAATGAAAAAGTCTTTTACAGTGAGAGTGGTGAGGCACTGCAGCAGGTTGCCCTGTGATGTGGTGGATGCCCCAATCCCTGCAGGCTTTCAAGGTGAGGCTGGATCAGGCCCTGGGCAACTGATCTAGCTGTGGTGTCCCTGTTCATTGTAGGGGCGTTGGACTTGGTGACCTTTAAATATTCCTTCCAACTCTAAGGGTTCTATGATTCTAAATCAGGACTTACCCATGTAAAAGTTTCTAAGACTCTTAGAGCATCTACTACCACTGCTGTCATGATAGCATACAGGAGCTAACCTTGATCCAACTCTGGTATAAACTACAGCAAAAGTGCAGCAGGATCAAGCTCAGCAATACAGCAAAGCAAGTTAAATAGTCAGTTATCTGAGCACCAACATCTAACTTGGGACATCTTAGCAGAGGCAGCTAATGTCAGTACAAACAAATTACTGTGGGCTCCATGGCTGGCACTGCTGTAGTACTTTCATTGGACAGACAATACAGCTTCAACAGCACACAGACATCCCAGGATTGCTTTGTTTTCTGTTCGTGCTTTGAAGCTGTGTTAGATGGAGAAGTATCCACTCACTCACCTTGCCAAAACTAAGAATCACATAACGTTTTCACCAGTTTGCTAGTTCTCTGGATTGTAAGGAAAAAGAAACAGATGATAGGGAAACAGAAGACTTCAGGAAGGCCAAATTCTCACCAGTAGATTTAAATGAGACAAGATATAAACACCAAAAAGCAGGTTTCTTCGTAGCTTAAGACCAAGTAACCTTGCTCGCTGCCACCAAAAGGCATGATTCTGTTTTTTCATCTCTACTTCCAACCTCAATCCTTGCTCTACACATTCATCAGATGCAGACAATTCAACTCTTTTAGCCTGCTAAAAGCTATTAGGTTTTTTTCTTTTTCTTTGTAGAGAGGAGTAGAAAAAGCCACAACCACAGCAATTAGCCATTGAAGTGGCCCAGCTAAACTAACAGCACCCTCAGGGCACTGCCTGATAAGCAGAACTTTGGCACCAGACTCCCTGTCTCCAGGGTTTATCCTCACCCACAAGTCAGCTCAACTGTTTGCTGCGTAGCAAGTGAGGCTGGGGAGCCAGGCCGGAATGAAGTCAGCCCAGCAAATCCAAAAAAAGTTGGTCAACAACTTATTTTTAGCTTCAGTTACCTCCCCAGTCCATCTCATCGTGTCTGCCCTTACAGTTCTGTCAGCACAACAGAGGAGGAGACCAAGGTGTGAGGAAATGAAAGGGGAAGATGATCAGGTTATTGCCTCAGGTATTTTGCTCATTGCTATATAGATCATAGAAAATAAGTAATATCTGCCCAAATTGAGCTGTAGTTTGCAATTTGGAACTCAAAATTCTCTTTTTATATTGTTTTGTATGTGTATTCCCATTTGTGGCCACCATATCATGCAGGTATAAAAATCAGGAGTGAAGCAGCCACAGAAATATCTCTCATGGTCTGAAAGTGAGAGAATATATAGCTTATTGCAGGAATACTGTAGTGATAAAATTTAAAACATGCAGAATCACAGCCAGCAGTGAATTGCAATGAAAAATAGGACTCAAAGCCGACAAGTTGCTCAGACTGAAAGACTTTGTAACTAAGTTAATTCAAAGGATTTTTCCTCCAACACTGTTGTCATGGATCTTGCTAGTTTCTCCTAAGCTTCTTGCTCACCACTTTCTGATTCCAAGCTTACAGTGCAGCTCTTTCATGCCCTGAAGACTCACGTAAGGAAGTTGAGTTTTGCCAATTTTTGTTTCCTTTTCTTTTCCCAGTGGTGAAAAAAGAAGATATTCAGTGAAATGTAGAGTAATATCCCAGCTCTTCTCATATATCAGCGAGAGATAAAGTGCTGATTAGCACTGTGCTTTTGGAGAAGAACTTCACAAATTCTGGGAGTAAAATAAGGTGATGGGTTAATTGTTTTCCTCACTTCTGAGTCTAAATGTAAGTAGCTCTGTTACTGACGGAATATCTCTATCCCTTCACCTTATGCTCTTACAGAACATCCTTCCCTCAAAACAAAGCTAAGCAGAATAGACAGTTCTGCGTTTAAAATGTCTATGGATGTAAACTTCCAAGACCAGTACTTCTCTTGAATGGAAGACCAGACAACAGTACTCCAGCTGATAAATAGGAAGGAAAGCATGCAACTTTTCAGTGGTCGCTGCTTTCCTGGGCAGTTTTCTCCCCTCATTGTGTCGAAGTACAACACTGTGTTACATACAACAATGTAAACATATGTAAATATCACAGTTCAGCAGAATACAAACATGACTTCTAACAAGTAAGTGGTGTCTTGGCAGTGGACCATGGGTTCATTCAATTGGACTTGATGTGTTTGTAAAGAATATCAAAGATGCGTAAAAACATAATTTAAAGTACTTCCTATTTTCATGTGTATCTAATCATATCGGAATCCAAAGGAAAAAGAAAACCATCTCTGATTGCACAAGAGCAGCATATAGAATGTGTTCTACAGGATGCATTTGAGACTGGGACAGCCAGGGATTGTGTGCACTCAGCAATACCTTTTGTAGGCAGAGAGAGGGGAATGATAAATAAAACAAGCACAGACAGTAATCTTACTGCCTCACTGAGTAAGCCTGAGTTTAATGCTGGACCTCATCTCAAAAATGTTCAGAGGAGTATTAACAACTTTATGTAGATGAGAAGACTGAATAGAAAGCTACGTGGCCTGTCAAGGTGATGCAGAATGGCTGCAATGCCCAACTTCACTCCAGTCAATAGCAGAGACAATGTTCACTTCCCTGGTTTGGCCACAGCCTGTATAAATACCATGCTGTCACGGAGTTGACCAGATCAATCTATGTCCGTGACAGGGGCGACAGGCCTCTGCCCTCCCCCCCCCACCCCAGTCCCACAAAAATGGGAAGGAAGGAAGGGAGGAAAAGAGCAGCGGCAACAATCTATGGAGGAAAACTTATTTTACTATAATATTGGAATACAAGATAAGAAAACATAATACAATTTAATTGAAATTGGGATTAATAAATCAGACAAGATGAGAGGGAGAGTTCCCGGGACCAAGTCAAACCTGAAAAGCTTGGAACGGCTAGGAAAGCACCTCCAGCACCCACTGCAAGGCAGCAAGAGAGCGCCCCCCCACCCAGAAGAGCCAGATCCCGTGACTTCTGTAATGTACAGGGATAGGTAGCTGGGACTGGGGCAGTGACACTTTAATACCCCGTACACTACATGATGTTTTGATGTGGAATACTGAAACCATAAAAAAACAAGACAAAAACAAAAACATAGAAGCATGACACATGCCTGGATCCAGCCTCATCCACATGGGGAAAAAGGATATCAGAGACCAGTGAGAGAACAAAAGACTCTTCACATTTTATGACTAAAGCAACTCACAGCCTCAATTTGCAGCTTGCTCAACAGAGCTGTGTTTGATTTTAGTTTTCTGTCAGTTAAGAAATGAGGCCTGTCATGGTATAGAGGAAAATAAGCCACAGATAGTGGCTTATTTATTTATCTATAAATATAACAAAAGTTTCTTGCCCTGTTATTAAAATCAGCATGTGATCTGTGAATTACAAAGTGTTTTGTATAGGTACAGCATCTGATTAAATGCCTACGGAGGAGATATACCTAGCAGATCGTGCATGGTAAGGTTGCTACGTGTCTTATAAAAGGAAACGAGCATATTCATATGTGAAAGTTTTGCCCCTTGGCTGTCTGTACTGCTATACTTTGATCTCTGCTTCCATCCCCTCCCAGCCAGTAGCAGCTGAGCTTTATGGGGAACAGCCATGAGGGGCTTTATAAGGGGTGGGTCTTTCACCCAAAGCAAGCTCATGCTCTATTTGGAGTCTTCAGGAACAGCAACAAAGAAACAAGGGAGGGGTAAGTTAAGCACCTCCAACAGCTTACCAGACAGAACTCCATCATCATGATCTTGAATGAAAAATAAGCTGAGGCATTTTATTAATTCTCTACGTAACCCCATCGTGCATGGTGTAACCTTCAAAAACAGAGGAAGTCAGAAAGTTAGCTATCCACTAGCATAAATAAGAAAGAAATGTAGAGTATCTACTAATACAACTTGTTTTCAAACCTTTCCCTTATGTTATATAACGTAACAAAACAGAAAATATTTTCTACTCTGATATACACTTAAGTGTACTCTAATGCAAGACATCTGCCACACTACTCTGAATCTTTACTATTAAATCCTCAAATCCTGTTGTACAGTAAGCACTGTAATCTTCAAGATAATAACATTACTCATGAGCACCACAAATACATATTTCTGAATATTTCTATACTTCTTAAGCTGTTCGAGTCCTAATCCACTTCTATGAAGTATCTAAAAGTCCTGCCCCTTTTACTGAAAGCAGCAGACTTGTTGTAGGGTTCTGCAATTCTGTCATGGGTGTGGGTGTACGGAGCTTGATGTGGCCTCTCTGCATCTCTTTTGAAAGAGAGCAAAAGTGGCACCAACAAAAATGCACAAGTGAACTGCAGGACCAGCTGCATGGTGGCATGATGGAGACAGAAAGGTCAAGCAGAGGTGAGCTGGATCAGATCGAGGCAGTTGTCTTGTTTTGTTTAAGGTTCTGGGAAAAATATATAAACCTAAAAACAACCACCAAAGCGTGAATTAAAGCAGACATACCCTAAAATATCACGATGCTGTGAGAGCATCCCAATTAAGCAGTGGCCATAATCTCCTGATCTCAAAAAGATGCTGGACACTCTTTTGTCTGAACACAAGGTGGAGATTCAGGTTTTCAGACTTCTTCCATAAGGTACCAGTCCTGAAGTATTTCCAGCTCTTTGTCACAGTGAGAGCACTGTAAATTCACTCCATGCCCCAGAAGAGTCCTCCCCATCTGTATCAGACACATTGCTGTCTGTAGCAAAAAGCAGACATCACATAAATAGAGGTTGAGAAGAATTGCTTCAAGTTGAAATTAAGAATCATATCCTTGAAATTTTCCTTATACTTGTTAATATCAGGACTGTACTGGAGAAGGCAGCAGAGCACAGAAATCTCTTGCCTCACACTCATCAGGTATAAAGGGAAGAAAGTTTTAGAAGTTCAAACACAAAAACAAGAGTGGATTGTCAGTTGCACCATCCTGTCTATGTCCATGCTAACAAGCACCCACAAATTACTTGAAAATGGCCACAAAGCTTCAACATACTACCTTTTAGTTGCATTTAGATGAACCAGGTAGCATTTATCAGAAATGTCAGACGTATCAGATTCAGTAGGACTCTGACTTTTTTACTTCCTGTTCAAGGCACAGGCCTATGTTGGCCTGAACACAAAGAAGTTCAGCTGCAAAATCTAATTCCACTTCAGAAAGACAGTAAATGTATTTCTGCACATCTACAATGAGGTAACCTGCAGTAACTCAAAAAGCCCTATTTGTTTTTAAGACTGCAAATAAATGGTGTCAGCAGTATTTCAAATATCATCATTTTTTTAAAATGCCATAAACAAGTTAAATCTATATCTATAAAGGTGATATACAATGCAACATACAGTGCCACCACCTGGCTTTAATGTTCCTTGATCCACTGCAAAACGAACAAAGTTATCAAGCCTGAGCTATCAGTACTTTTCAGTTCATGCTATCAAATGATTTTGTAACTCAAGATCCCTATGCAAATTCCTGATAGGAAATGTCTCCTTATTTCTTCCATCCTATCACCAACTTTTTGCCTCCCCTCATTAGAATTCCCAGCTCCCACCAACAGTTTGTCCAACTCACTGTGACTCTGCAAAGATGCTGCATGCTCCTCCTTCTCTACAGGCATGGGGAAGAAACCCCAACTGAAGTTTTCCAGCACAAGCCAGTCTGTTGTGTCAACAATACCTGGTTGCTACTGGCTTCAAAATTTAACTAGCAATTATTTATGTTATGGATCACAACAGCTGATATCCCAGAGCCACAGTGCTAGTGATGTGCCAGTATTGCAAAGTCCCACAGTTTCACAGTAAGAACCAAGGAACAAAAAACAAGTAAAGAAGAAGCATGCAGCAATAAAACAAGACTTAGTAGTTGCACAGTAACCTTCAACAACAGTGTGCTGCTTAAGATTTATGCCAAGCCTGAGCCATCATTTTTTTAACTACTCACGTGAACTATACCAAAACAAAATGGATTTTATTTTAAGAATGTGATCCCAAAAGGAAAAATATATTTTCTGATTCTATCATAAATGAGGGAAATCTGAATTGGACAGTCAATGCCATAGAAGTAGAGAGAACATAACGTTAGGAAGAGATGATTATCAACAAGCATAAGAAGCAATGCTCACCTACAAAATCATCAACACCCTCAGCACAGCAAATCCCTCAAATAACAGAGTGTATACTTCCATTTCCTCCAATAGGGAGTTTTACTCTTTCCTAACTGAAACGATCCCCACTTTTGCCAAATTCTCGCAAGTGGAAAACTTCAATGCAATTCTAGAAGCCCTTTACTTGTAACATTCTTTCTGCGGAGTCCAGTGTCTGGATATCAGGTGTAACACTGCTGCCATCAGCAAGACAACTAACCAAAAAAGCTCTCTGGGTTGGGATCTTAAGCGTTGCCTGCTAGGTAGAAGCAGATCATTGTTTCATTGCTTCCCATATTACCAGATAAGATAATGATGCTCTATTTCCCTAATTATTCCAGTAAAATAAATGGTTAAAATAATTGTTTACTAAATAACAATTACTAGAACTACTGTTAAAATTTGAAGATGACAGGAAAACAAAGAATAGCAATGTTGGGGCCCACGACACAAAAAGTACATGTTGGACATGTTGTACAAGAAGTAGCTATTGGAGGAGGTCCAGAGGAGGGCCATGAAGATGATCAGAGGGCTGGAGAACCTCTCCTATGAGGACAGACTGAGAGCTGGGGCTCTTCTGCCTGGAGGAGGCTGTGGGGACTTTATAGCGGCCTTCCAGTACCTGAAGGGGGCCTACAGGACGTCTGGGCAGGGACTGTATAAGGGTATGTAGCAACAGGACAAGGGGAAATGGTTTTAAATTGGAAGAGGACAGATTTAGACTAGATAATAGGAAGAAATTCTTTACTGTAAGGGTGGTGAGACACTGGAACAGGTTGCCCAGCAAGGCTGTGAATGTCTCCTCCCTAGAAGTACTCAAGACCAGGCTGGATAGGGCTGTGAGCAACCTGGTCTAGAGGGAGGTGTTCCTGCTATAGCAGGGGGTTGGAACTAGATGATCTTAAAGGTTCTTTCCAACCCAAACCATTCTATGATTCTATGATGATTCTAAGGCCTTCTAATCCAACTTCTTTTCTTAATTCATCTGCTTTTCATTTCCTACAGCATCTCTTAGGTCATCATCATACTGCACGGTCTCTGCACTACCTGGTTCCCTGTGTTTCACGGCCATGGAACACTGAGGCTTGAACAGCATTGCTCCAGGCTGACTGCGTCCACTGGAGGAGCCAGTGATAGGCTGCAGTCTTAACCTTCTTCTGATGTCTGCATCCCGTATTTGTTTCATATACTTTTGTATCACATGTGAAATGTTTCATATCAAAATACGTGCACCAAAGGCATGTGTCTGCTTAAAGAGAGTAGTTAATTTGGTGGGCGAGCACAGGAGATTACCCCTTTTGTATCACCATGAAAACAAAGCAATCCTTCTTTAAGATGAAAGAAGAGGCCTGTCTCCTGGGTATGAAGGAAATTAGTTTGGTGATATATATTAAACCTGAGTGGGCTCTTGGGAAGACTTCAGACAGGCCGTTACAAGTAGCCCCTCCCCAGCTTTCCTGTAGGCCCCCTTCAGGTCCTGGAAGGCTGCTATATGGTATCCCCAGAGCCTTCTCTTCTTCAAGATCTTTTTCAAAATTCCTCCAGCTCTCACAGCCTGGGTACAGGCCACCTGGTCCACAGGGGCAGCTCTGGTTCTCAGGCACAGAAGTGATTCTACCCATCAGCTATTCCCACTCCCACCTTACACCACCCCACATGCCACCTCACTGCCCCACAGTGAGAAGGACTCTATCCAAACCTTCAGCTATTTCTGAGCAGCTGGAGTTCTCCAACAACATCATGAAGTACATCAGTAGGGAGATTGTTATGAGGATCTATGATAAATGTTTTGTTAGAGAACAGTCTCATTAAGTATCACTCTGTTTGACACACTAGTGGTTTCCACAGTCTTCTTTTAAAACTGCTTTAAATTCTTATATCTGACTCCATACTGAGCTATGGACACAGATTCATTTCATGGTCTTAGAGATAAGAAAGCAGGGAAGTTGTTCTAACTGTAGATAATATTTTCTGAACATAGCTATGGCACAGCAAACCAAAAATAAGAATTATCTTCAGCTGTTAGGTTTGGGGATCTTCCCCCCTTTATCAAATGCCTTTATCAGAGAAGACAAAACTGGCCATGCCAGTGACTGCACGCATTGTTCGGTGTTACAAATATTTGTGTTTAGCCCATTATCAGCAAAGTATTGTTAAGGAAAAAAAAAAAAAAAAATCCCTTCCAGAAAAACAAAAGGAGGAAACAGTGCAATGTGTAAGGCAGGAGAAGTCAGTATTAGATGAAGATGGGCAAATATAGACACGTCCCTAAAACAACACTGGAATCCAGAATAAGCGTAACACACATACAAAGGGCAGAGTGCTGATCAGTGACAGTGGCAATGCACTTAGTGAGTGCACTTGGCAACTAAAGCCATTCCAAACCAGTCAGAAAAATACTTCTGAAAGAAATAGCAGCATCAAATCAAAAAGGTTGAGAACTCCTTGCAGCCTATTTTTGGAAAAGCAGTAGAGTTACTGTTCCTACCTCCCCAAACCAGGTAGCAGTATCTACAAAAATACAAATTGTATTTTGGCAACACTACATATCCAAGAGTACTCTTCATATTTGCTATACTTGGGTCCAGAAATTCAGGAAGCATGCCACATAGTGAGAATTGCACACCTTCTTGCACTGCTTTAGGCTGCTTGTTTGAATCCCTCACTGTTACCAGCATTGTGGTAAAATCTCCTGAGAAATCTGGAGGTGCTTCCTATCCTCCACTTGCCAACCCCAGCAGCTGGAGCACAGTTCTGTCCCAGGTGTAATAAAGAACAAGCTGGCTGGGGGCTTTCTCTGGCTTAGAGGGGAAAAAAAATGCCTGTTTTATAATTTCCCCAAGAGGAAAAAACAAACAAACATATGAAACCCAATATTTTTCCTCCTAGTTTTCTCATTAGAAAGCTTAACATGAGGTGATTTTCTTTAACAGAAGTTAGCACTAAGCCAAACACTCTGCAGGGTCTCAGGGGGTTTGTTGCTCAGCACGAAGGCTCCTTATTGCAATATCTTTGAAAATATCAGCTGGTTAGGGGACTGAACTGAATCTTAACACTGAAACAAAAATGTCTTTGAATTAAAACTCTTTAGAACTTTTGATGCTAGAAACATCCCTGTCCCAGCATACAACAACATACAACAGAAGCTGGAAAGGACAGGAAGTTCCCCCACAGAATCCAGATTTCTGACCAGCTGCAATTTTGCAATTGAAGTTTGAAAAATAGAAGAATCTAAGTAAGAATGCAGCCTGGTTTGCTAAGTAAGAAATGTTTTTTTTAGAGCAGTGCTGAGAGCAAAGATACTCAGCCTGCCTTCCATTTGTGCACTTACCCAAACACGTGTGAGTTACTGCAAAGGAATACCCTACACCTGTGCATTCCTCCAGCGGTGGACAAACATAAGAGTGTTGCAATTGCACAGGGAACCTGAAGCTGCATGGCCAGAGGCAGGGGCTCTGTCCAAGAAAAAGCAGCCTGTGACCCAAACAGCTTTGGCTCGTGATAACACTTGCAGAATTCTGTGTTACATTTTACCTTCATTCTCAGCTGCACACACGCTTTATCTCCCCCAGGTGCATAACCTCTGGCCCCACGCTTTCACCAGGAAGGAGAAACGCCTGACGTCTGAGTCTCTGATAGAGGACTACATAGGAGTGCTGCTTTGCCTGTTATCAGGCTTTGCTTGGCCATATTTGCTCAAGCACTCAGAAACTTTCCATCTGTCTTTTTGGCAGCGCCTGAATACTTTTGTTCCTGATACAAGCTGCTGCTTACCAGCAACACAGACTGGGAGAGGACAGACTCCTAGACCACTGGCTCCAAAACTCCACTGCTGCAAGAAAGGATGGCTCAGTTTTATCTATACAGGTGTAACAGCTGGCAGCCCTTGCAGCCACATCACAGATATGTCACATTAGTCTTTGTTTGCCCAGTAGAGAGATAGACCATGGTCCCAAATAATACTCGAGGATGCAGATGATCTGCATTACAGTCAGACTGATAGGGATATACATTCCTGCTCATACCATCTTTATCCTGATGAAAAAAAGCAGGAGACAACACAGCCACAAAGGCCTCATCCAGTTAACATTACTGGCTGCCTGTCAGACTAGTGCCGTTCATCATTAGGAGCTGGAGGCTGTGGTGTACTTAGTGAATCTACCATTCACTGGCCAAGCTTGCGGAGTTTGGGAGAGGGGAAGAAGGGTAGGTTATGAGTCTGATTGTTCAACTGGGCTACAGGACAGTGTTGGTAAATATTTCAGCCATGTCTGTTTCCAGCAAAGCATACACTGTGCCAAGATGCTTCCACGAGCATCAGGAGCCTGCTGTCCCCTGATGGTGCCCTATGGGAGATCAGGTTGCTGGAAGACAGCCAGAGCACACCTACCATAAGGACCTATGCAACAAGTGAAGGCAGTGCTGGGCAAAGATGAAAGAATCTGCAAGCCCTAGCAGACAACACAGTCTCTCACTATGGGAGAGAACAGAGAAAGTGAAAAAAGCCAGCAATACAGTTTTTAGACAAGAAGTAGTCTAGCCATTCTCATTCACTTCTTGTCTCCCATCTTATTCTATCAAAACCAAAGCCTCTTGTCATAAATTCTGTGCTGACTTGATTTGTGACAAATCTGAATAGCTGTATCCATGGGTACACATTAGCAGCTGTGGTGGCAGAAGCAGGCTCTCCCTGCTGCTCATCCCACATCACCTTGCAGCTGCTCATATGAGCGTGCACTGACTCGTTTCTAATAGGACTGTGGCATCACAGCCAGCCTATGTTGCTGACGGGAAGAAAGTGTGCTCTTGCATCATGTCAGTGACGCTTTATTATTGAATCATTCATTAACCTCTTGCTATGTAGCAAAGAGCAAGTGTGAGGGAGACACCTGGCTTTAATGCTGTGTAGCTGTAACACTGAAACCCTCATTATGCTTTCACTCCTCAGGAATGTGTAGGACAGTAAGTGCTGCCCACATATCTCAGCAATTGAGAAAGAAGAAACAGCACAGAAGTGTTTTGAGGATGAACTTCACTCTGTGTCTTTCAAACCTGTTAATTTTGTCACTCTGCCATAAGACATTTCACAAGCCACTTAATATACTGGGGGATGCTGCTACACACACAATGAAGCCAGCTCATTGAGTGAGATTCCTTAATAGCCAAAATGAATATTTATTCAATCATCTGCTGCACCAATTAAAGGCAGTGTGCTCAGCTAATGACAGTGGATTCACTCGGGTCTTCCACACAGCTATTTGATCTCTCTCAGGAGTTTATTCTTTGCCATAATGAAAAAAGACACAAGGCACTTCTGTTATTTTTGTTATGAAGCAGAAATTTGTGCATGCACAACCATTGTAAGCTGAAGTTGTAAGCTTAAAAAGCTGGAGAACTACTGTCTTTGCCAAGCAGGAAGCTTAAATGTGTATGGAAATCCACTGTATAGTGGGACAGAAATTTGATTTTAATTTTACAGCTTGAGAACGTGCTGAGTTCACATTAATCTTTAGGGTATAATTCAGTGTCTGCCTTGAACTCTGCTGAATAACTGACTGCTTTGGCACTGCAGTCATCGCTTCCTTTAATAAGAACACTTACACTTACCTAACTGTAAATCAAGTGGGTACTGCCCTTGTACTGATCAAGAGTCACCTCTGTTTACCAAAAGGGTCTGCAGTGAAGAAATACACTGAAATGTACAACCTCATTTCTGATGGTACGTTAAAAGAAATCCACGTTACTGTCATGCCAAAAACCATCTTTAAATGCTGCAAATGTACTTTTTCAAAACTTGTTTCCTGCCAGATCTTTGCCAGAAAAGTCAATTTGTGGTGTTTGGGGGAAAACTGCAAGCATTCCTGCAGTTTCTTTAGCAGACCTGTTATCAGTTTAATCAAGACTAATTAAAACTCAACGGAATTGCTGGGAGTTACCTTTCAGGCAGTAACAGCTATTGGATTGGAACTGAAGAGAGCTCTCCTCAATAAAGAAATCCTCACTCAGAAAGAGGCTTCTCATCTTGAGCACTTTAGTACATCTGAATTTAAAGGACCATAAATAAGAAGATGCAGTTTCTTTACCAGGTATAAAGTGAAAAGCCTTCTTAGAATTTGTTAGGACTATTTCTTTACAACATTTTCTGCAATCTTCCTGAAATCTCCTTCCACACCTCACTCACAGCAAGTGAAGAAGTCTTCAGTCACAAAACTGTTACCTTGTCCTTCAAAACTTCCTCTCTTACAGAGTAACTCACTGAAAATGAAGGTATAGCAGCACACCAGGCACTTCCTAGAAAGCTTCAGCAGCATCCCTTTCCTGAAAGCACTGCTGGAGTCGTGCAGTGCGCATCCGCTCCAGCACCAAGCCAACCTCATAAAAACTACAACAGTGCACGGAGATGGGAGAAGGGAACAGCCGTGGCACCTTGCAGTGGTCAGGCACAGTAAGAGCTAGCTGGGCTCCAAGCCTACAGAAAGTCCAGGAGCCATCCTAGGCCAGGGCAGAGCAGAAGATAAATATCCTATTTCTTCATAGGCTCGTTGCTTTCTGCTCCACGCCTTGCTAGCTGAATTCATGACATATCTGACTGAAGTCTGAGTCCAGGTAGCCCACATTGAGTTCTCCACCATTTGCAAAATCAGATAAATACATCTAAAGGTCATTCAGGAGTCACTACTTTGTCTTCAGATCTTACATTTATAACAAAGTTGGGATTACAGCAGGGACTACGTATGCTCACAGAATTTAGTGGTTATTCTCTCTTCTCCTTTTCTCCTGATCTTTTCTTCCAGCTCCCCATTCCCGTCAAAGAATTGTACATGTCATGGGTCAAATTAAAGTGGATTTCAAAAGCCATCCAGGCTGCAACAACCCAAATACATGCCAGACTGTGCCCATCACTACAGTTACAAGATAAGAGAAGCTGACATTTTTGCAGCAGTCATCAATACACTTATCAGGATAAAGTACTGACACAACGAAAAAGCATTTACAGTTGCAAAATCCAAGAGTGGATGTAATCCTTCTATTGAGCTCTCACAAAGACTTTTCTGGGAACTGTTTAGAGGAGAAAGATCTATCAGATATGCCACAGGACATGAAAACAAAGCAAACAGTTTTTTTTTTTCCACGTGAGAAACAAGTTTGTACATGGACAAAACAACAGTGATCCTTTTTTATTGCCACCTAGGCTTCACAGAGAGCACCCTGCCATCAGAAGTTGCTGCTTTACAAGTAAGTCAGATATGCTAAGAACACAAGGAAAGGAAGATAGCAAAGGAAGCCTTTAACTCAGGAGGTAGGATAACTTTTCCACTCTTCCATGTAAGAAATTATTTTGAGGTTGAAAACCTCAAAACTTACCTGCTGTAGCTTTCAGAAGAATTCTGTGAAGATATCTCTGTTACGATGGTTGTATCCAAAGTAACTGAATAACATGATTTAAAGGGGAAAAAGAAGAAACCAGACCTTACCAAAAGAGGATAAACGTGGTCGGTTGTCTGAAAAAATGAGATGTGAATGATATGGCAACTGCTTAAACCTTCAGTGCTACCTTATTCACCCTTCAGTTTCTGCACAGCTAGCTTGACTAGTTCATTGTCAAATCACTGTGAAGCAATGAACAGTGCAAGATATACTCAAGGGAAGGAAAAAAAAAAAGTAGAACGAGTTCTTCTCATAGTAAGATTTTAAAGATTAATCTTGAGTTTGCTTTGTGAATCTTGGCACAAACTCTTTGATGCCAGAGACTACAAAACCTCTCTAAACTCGCCCTCCACCACCACAGGTTTTTGGGGAGCTTGGGAAAGTCAAAATGGTTATTTATATATTGGCTTTTGTAAAATTCATGAGATATAAGCCAGGCCTGCAGGATCCCTGTGATGCAACTCAACTCACTACACTTGACATTTAATTTTACCTGCAAACTCTTATCTTGCAATTTTCAGTTCTCGCAGCTCTGTCTGGAAGCTCTTGAAGGGAAGAAGTTTACTCATAGCTCAGTTCCACATTACATTTCTACCAGGCCAAGTGCCTGTCTTCTCTTTGCTTCTCCCTTTTTCCTGCCAGCAGCCACGAGTTATCACATCTGAGCCAATGCCAGCCCTGGTGGCTGTGAAGCAGCAGGCTCACATCGCTAATCCAAAAGAAAAGAGAGACCATGGTCTGCCACCGGCAGAACAAGTTGGCTTAAGCTAAGTGTAAAATTGCTCCCTTATATTTGGGAAAGCTGCGTAAAGGCAGTCAGTTAAGAAATAAGAGAAATATAATGTGCTGCTAATCTGGAGCCAGTGAATCACTAGGCAGGACAAGCTTGTAATGCTCATCTCAAGCCTTTTAAGCATATCCTTGCTCATTATAGGGTAAGAGGTAAAGCAGGTTGACAGCCCCAGCTCTGGAAACATCCTCCAAAGCTTAAGCCTTGGTCAGATTGCTACAGCCAGGCTTACTGTTCTGCAAGTGCTGCTCCAGCTGAGCCCGTCTCTCATTTGCCATTGACTTGGTCATTGCCAGGTAAAACTATGTAGGAAAAGCAGACACAGCACTCCTGAAAAGCCACCTCAGCTGCAAAATAGACAAAGGGACATTCAGCATCAGTGAAGAAGCACTCATAGTTTCCATGAAACTTTTGGTGTTCTGATAGAGAGATGCACCAAGACAGTGCAGATACCCACATGGGACCCCCCTGGTGCCCCTCAGGGCCCACAGCAAAGGCAAAGCTACGGCTTTTGCTGGGTGGCCCCAGAAGGCAAACCCAAGGCAGCCTCTGTTGGTGGGTTCTCAGTTTTTGTCTTACCACTTTGGAGTTCCTCTCTTCAGGTCAGAGAATTAGCATTGTACTAACCTCATACACTAGGTCTAATGGACAAAGACAACGTGGTTACAGATGTCTTTTCTCCACAGTAAGTTTATAGAGGATTTCTTTAGCAGATTAACTGCAGATTAAAATCTTAAAAGGTTGGTGACTTCTGGCCTAGAGTTGTGCTATCTCAGAGGCTTTTTACTATTTTGTTAATGAAAGGTTGTATGTTTTATCAGATCATGTAGTATTGTCAAAGAAAAACAACAAAAACAAAACAGAAACAAAAAAATGGAATTTTTCAGGAACTTTGTAAGTTTGACTCTTCCTCCAGCTATGTTAGCTAGCTAAGAAGTGTATAATGTCTCTGCACAAATCCTACCTCATTTATACAGAGGCCTGAAAGAACTACAAAACCTCTATTACAGTATCTTAGTCTAACATGAGACTGTTCTCATACAGGTTTGGGCAGCAGTCAGTCACTTGGAAGCATAAAGTCTGCTATGATATTTCCCAGTCTGTGGGTTTAAGGGGTCTAGCAAGTTTGCATCAAGCATGATTCTGTTTATTGTATTTTTTAAACCAAAACACACAACACTCTCCAGGATGCTGGATTTTACTCTGACAATACTGTAGTTGACTAACCTATTCTGAGCTTTTAATAGTTTGGTCAAGCAAATTATCTCAAGGCAAGGATGAGCTATGCTTATTTTCCCAGCGTGCACATTATAAAATACAACAAATGCAGTGAAGTCAGCTGGAAACATTCATTAGCTTCCAGAGCTGATCTCCCCCAAAACACACACACTGTAGTTGGTGCTGTTTCGCTTTCACCTTTTTGCAATAAATATTCCCTTCCTCATGAAGGAAGCATCATCAATTTTTCATTTAGAATGAATCATAGAATAGAATGGCTTGGTTTGGAAGGGAACCCAAGGATCACAAAGTTCCAACACCCCCACCACAGGCAGGGCCACCAACCTCCAAATCTGGTACTAGACCAGGCTGCCCAGGGTCCCACTCAACCTGGTCTTGAACATCCCTGGGAATGGAGCATCCACAACCTCTCTGGGCAGCCTGTGCCAGAAACCTCACCACTCTCTCTGTAAGGAACTTCCCTCTAACATCCAAACTACTCTGACATCCAAAATTCTTAATTCACCTCCTACTTAACCTGATTCCACAGGTTTCCTTTTTTGGTTGGATCCTGTCTGGATGAACTATTTCACCCATGACACTTCATCATGGTGTGCTGATGCCAGTGACAGACAGAGCACCTTTAAGAAAACTGCTAAGCTGAAAAGGCAGAGTAAAATTTTAAGCTAGAACTATGACATGTGGATTATACACAGAGCAAACAGGGCTGTGGACATGGTCCAGTTATCAGATTAATTATTATTATTAATAATAATAATAAAAATACAAATAAAAATAAAAAGATATATACTATTCTAAAATCAAAAATGTTTAAATGCATTTCATCAAAAAATGTAGATGTACATAAGCAGAAGCTGTCCAAGCAATCAAAGGTCCACACATCTGCCCAACACTGTCAGTCCTGCTGAACACATCCCAGCCATTTGCAGAGGGTGGCTGCGTAGGCCTTGGTTCAGCACGGTCGGCTACCTGACAGAGATGATGTCTGTCCTGGCAAAGGCAGCCTGGCTCTCCTCCTGGCCTTCCTACCACTAATATTTAATATGAACACTAATATTTAATAAACTTTCAGACAGAGGGAAAGAAACCTGGTTTTCCCATAGCTAGATGCTCTAGCTCCTAAAACAAGAGGCCAAAGTGGGGATGGCAGAGCCATCCATGCACAAGGCAAGGCTTCAGATCCACGTAAAGCGAGGGACATAATCCTCAGACAGAACTGAAGCTTTCTGACAACCCACTGCAATGCACTGCACTCCTCAGTATTTCTGCCTGCATAGCCTAAACCTGCCCTCCTAAGCTGGATCTCTTCCAGGATATCATTCCAGCTCATTCTCGCCTCCCTATCTGCCATTTGCCTTGGGTACTCAGCTTAGGGCTGTGCCTGCCCTTTGGCAGTAAAGGACCTGGGGTAAGGGAGCATGGCCCAGATCCAAAGCCTCGTGTGCTCTGCTCTGCTGAACAGTTGCTCCCTTCCTGCAGTGGGAGACAGCAAGGAGCAGAGTATGGGAATGCTAAACAGAAGCATTTACAGTATGCATTGCAAGAGAGGAGAAAGCATAGTGAGAAAAAAGGGACAAGTAAGGCACTGCAGCAGGGAGAAAAAAATCATAGAATCATAGAATCACAGAATGGCTTGGGTTGGAAGGGACCTCGAGGATCATCAAGCTCCAACCCTGCTGCCAGGGGTGTATTATGAGTTAGCATCAGTTGAGGAGAGGAACTACCGGAGGTGGAATAACAGTGCTTTAGGAATCGCCACGCTGAAGATGAGAGGTGTAAGTAGAGCAGTACACACAGAAGCAAACCCTTCAGAGAAGCATTGTGGAAATACTGTTGGGTATAAGTATGCAAACATCTGACCACAAGGAAAGCTCATCTGCTTCCATCACAGAACTGTTGCATTCATGAAGCCTGTGGCAGGAATTGCCTGGAGCATATATCCTGGAGTATAAGGCACGTGTATTGTTCCACCTTAACTGAGCATCTCAAGCAAAATGAGCAGAACAGGACACAGCAGCAGGATTGAAGAAACTAAAAATGAAAACCTGCCAATGAGTTGTGAAGTGCATCACAAGGTAAACCATCAGCAGAGGAGATGCAAGAAGCAGGAGATTTTGCTGAGAGTACCAATGAAGTGAGAACCTCAAGCAAAAAGCAGTAAGCCTTAAAGAAGAAGCAAAGGAAAAACTGGCGCACTGAAAAACATTCAAAATGCTCCGTAAACCAAAATAAAATACTACTGTCAGAGCTCCCATGGGGAAAAGGAACAGAGTCAGGCAAGTATGCTCCAGTGCACACTGCTTCCAGTGGCAGCCCTGCAACTGGCCCCATACCTTCCTAATGGCCCTCCAGCCATGCCCACACAGCCACTCACAGGCACACAGGTCTCGGGGAGACAGAATGATTCCCACTGCTGGAAAACCTGCTCTGCTGCCAGGAGGTCCCATGGATGCACTTGGGAGGGAAAGGGGCTAGAAAGAGCATCCATTGAACCCAGTGCCAGTGGTTTTGTTTAACACTCACAGTGGTGAGTGTTTATCAAGCGGGACCCTAAAATGGAGTTATGGAGATGAGTTAAGGCTGTTCAGGGGGGATGGCAGCATGGAGCAGACTGGTAGGAGAGCTGGTGGGGGCTCACCTGGAGCCAAGATCTGGCAAAGGCTGGGGAAGTTGGGCCCCCACAGGAGAGCCCAGTGTCTCTTGCTGTCCTTCCCTGTCTTGACAAAGCCAGAGGGAGAAGGGAGGGGAATGGGACGGAGGCTAGTCGGTTAGAAACAAACCAGACAGAGATGTGCAGATTCACCCAGGAACAATTGCCTTCAGCTAGCTGGAACCACGGGGCGGTTCCTGCTGCCATGCTGGTGCAACTCCAAATGCTGTGCTTGGTTAACCTGCCTCACCCCTTGGCCCGGGCAATGCTGAAACTGCTCCCAGGCTGAGCTCCAACCTTCTGGGGCCACCCCTGGGCTCACCAGTTGCTGTCTGTGGATTTACCCAAGTTGTGCTTCTGGAGACACAATGAGTTAATCGATATGGATATAACACAGATGAAATCTTATTCCTGTAAACAAACTGTTGCTGAGATGGTCTCACCACAAGGCTCTTTGCAAGAGAGAACAATATCTTTTGGAAAGGCTGTGACTCATACCATGACCTGAGGAAAACCCATTCTCAGTGGAACAAGGTTTGTACATATTTTTCAGAGTAGAACAAAATGCGGGAATTCTAGAAAAACAAAACAAAGCAACAAAGTAAATAAAATAACATTTTGTGCAACGTGTTTGATGACTTGTTTTCCTCTTTCATCTCTACAGCCAAACACAACCGGTCTGACAACTTCTGGAGTGCCCACGCAAAGCCCTCTGACGAGCCAGCTCCTGGTGCCACAGGCGCTGCTGGGCCTGGAGGTGGGGCACCCACACCCTGTGAGCTCCAGAACAGCTTTCCATCCCCTCCTGGGCAAGGCCCCTGCATGCATCCTCACTCACAGGCTGCTTCAGAAAGCCACAACTGCACCTGTGAGGAAAGGTGTGAAGAGTTTGGTGGAAAATATGCCAAGTATTGGCAGAGGAAGATCTATGCTCCAGGCCATGGACTGGAGCTTTCCAATTGGGCTGTCATTCTAGGCTGGTGGTCACTTCCCATCTGTATGAATCTGGTTCTTACCTGCAAAACCATGGCAGGGGAAACCAAAGTGGCAAACCTAACAGAGGCAAGGAACAGAATTAAGCAAGCTTCTTGTAGCAGTCAATGCAACACATTTGGAGCACACTTGATACTGTAATGCCTATTTTACCTCATCTATTGACTTCAGGTTTAACCTGGACCATGCACAACACAAGGTCCTTGTTGATGCAGCGTGACACAACAAACTCACCTGCCCAGGACAGCATTTTTGATCTCAGAGTGCTCAGATATCACATGGAATACTTCAAAGGTTGCTCAGGGCTATCAAAAGAGCATCTCCAGGCAGCAATAGCCAGCTGGAACACAACTTGGTTCGGGATGTTTCTTTAGCAGATTACGTGGGGAGCAGGAGACTCTGGCACAGAGACATTCTGCTCTTAGTACATAATGTGCAACAGGCCCATTATGTTGGCTCAGCTTGGAGTTGTTTGGTTTTTTTTTTCCCCTTAATAATTACATTAAATCTTAATTCAACATGTGAGAAAGCTAAGAAATGTTTCAAATTATTTTATTTTTGGAAAATATTCTTTTTTTTGTTCTTGCTGCCCAGCTACTTCAAAGGGCACCACAACTACATTCACACCTTGTGGTCTTGGCGTAGCCAAAAACATTATTTCAAATTTGTATTCAACTGTTGTATCCTAAGGATTTGTAATGCTGCCAGCTACATTTTCATTTGGAGACAGCTAATATCTGCCATTATTAAGCACATCCAAGGGGGACTAAAAGCCCTCCTTCATAGAAATAGTCCCACTGTATAGACCCACAGTTGCCTAAGCGATGGCAGTTACACTGCTGCCATGCTGAAGTCTCTGCCTGCCTCATTGAGAAGTCATACCTTGGTTGTCTATTTTTATTTTTTATATGCTCTTTCTGTTACACTGAGAAAAATCTGTAAAGAAGCAAGGCAGCAAGTGAGATACAGTCCTGGCTCAGAAGAAACTGGCTCCTACATGCAAATTGGTTCCCATGGGAGTAATGCATAAGAAGGATTCCCCCAGGTGTCAAGTCTTGACATGAACATGGGCCCAGTATACAGACCCCTTTTGCTAGCACTAGAGTTGCAGATTCTTTCCAAGTTGGCTTGATGGTCTTGAGATTGATCAAACACCTGCAGCATTTCTGAGCCAAAATTCATAGCTTTCCTATGGCTTTTCAATGCAAAGGTGTGATGTGTATCACTTGCCATGATGCTAACTAATTGATACAATAGTACTTAAGGTACGGCATCTCCCTTTGTAAGGAAAGGACAAGCTGATTAAAAAGAAAATAGGAAAAGGGAAAATGGCCAGTTCAGTTCAGTGTCTACTGGTATCATAAAAAGGAAACCAAGATAAGAACAGAGACCTTTTTGAGAGCAGCCTTCAGTTCCAGTAAATTCAGCCCAGTGCTGCCCACTGATGTGGCATTTCTAACCTCAAACTGCCTTTCAAGGGCCCATTCTAGACATGGGGAGCTGCCACAGTTCACTCATGCAGTAACAAGGTTTGAACTACTGCAGCGGGAAGTAAAAACGTTCCTAGCATTAGTGGAATAAAAATCCCAGTTCCTAGACTTCTGTAGGGCATAATGCACACATCCAAATTACCTCTGCACCAAACCTTGAGTTGCACATAAAAACCCATCCTGCATGGGAAAGCTGACAGTGGAACATGGTACTATTCATTCATTCAAATCATCATTCATTTTAAGAGCAGGCTTTTGGCCACTGTTGAATTCTGATGTGTTCACTTTGGTTAGAGAATGGAAGGTGGGGAAGGAATACCCCAAAATACTGGAGGATTCAGAAAATCAGCTTAGCACTGAGCAGTTGCATGGCTGTAAAGGATCAGTGTAAGCCTCTGACACGTGCTATGAGAGAACGTAGCGTGACTGCCAATTACATTGTCTTTAACCCAAAGCAACAAGGCTCTACTGCCTTAAATAAATTGATTTTTCTGTATGGTGAATTGATACATCTTGCTTAAACTGCCTCCATTGGGGTATTTTGGAATTTACCATCAACTTTCAGAAATCCTTAAATGTAGTCACACAACTCAGCAAGACTGGAAACTAAAGGGTGATCAATCTGCCTCCATCAGGAGGGGGCTAAATATCAGAACTGTACAAGCTCACCCTACTGCACTTTTTGTGATGTGTGGGATAGAGGATTCATTTGTGTCGGACAACCTCTCTATGCTGGCTTACTTCTCAAATTGATTCAGTGAAAAGAAAAATCCATTCTGAAGTTCTCTGCAGAAGGGAAAAAAATCAAGTCCAACTCTTGCTAATTATTTTTTGGGGTGAGGAGGGCATTTCAGAAAGCATACTACAGTCCTCTGATTGCAGCAATAGGTCCAGAAAACACTGACATCCTCCTCCAGAAAACACAGATTACAGATAGCCTTCTATCAACAGCTCATTAACCTCCCTGCCTGCAATTCTGCAGAAATTGTATCCCTTAAATACAACACTGTTGCAGACAATTCTCGCTCATTCACATCTATCCATACTAATCTACCTCTACCTCAGACACAGTGAAGTTTATTTGCAGGTTTGGGGTCAACTCCAAAGGAACATCAGCTGACCTATATGGAGACTGCTCCTTCCTTCAAGCACTGTAAGAGCAGAGTGTGCAAGTGCCACATGGGGCTGTGGTGTGCTACAGAATCCCATCACAAGCCTTTTATAATGACATTTCACACCTACAAAGGTATAGTATTTAAAGGACTGTTTCTAATCAGACACTGACAAGAGCCCAGACACCGTGTTGTTAGGGATTTTAAAACCCTAGATGTGGGTCTAACTATTCTTTTTGTTTAATGCCTAAGCTTAACAGGTAGCTATAAGATAATGCTACAAAAAAGCTGGATTCTAACTTGGTATTCTGACAGGTCTCATCAGAAGTACAACGTACAAAAAACCATGACAATTAAATCAGTGTTTAAGGAATTTTTATTAAACGAAGAATTTTATAATCCAAATTACGTTTCTTTGCTCAGCTATCAATTCCCACTGTCAACTAAAACAGTGGTGATATTCTGAGCTTTTCCACAGTAAAGAATTACAAAATTAAAGAAAGGAATGCTTTAAATTTTTGTACTGTGCTGAAAATTCTTTTCCCCCGGGTTTATAAAACATTAATTTGTATTTTTTATTTTACTATTTTTTTTTAATTTTAAATCGATAAGTAATCTAGGACTAGCATTTGTTTTACTAGCCCCGGCATTGCTCTGTACATTGACTTCAAAGTTTCCTTTCCTTTTTTTATTCATTTTATATTTTGCAATGTTTTTCTCAATATTTAATAGTTTTTCCATGTTTAAATTTTTTTTTTTTCTTCGGTGAAGCGAAGTTCTAGATTGTAGTTCCCGGATCTTCCTGAAAACAAAAACAGTGCTGTTAGGAGGATTTGAAATCAAAGCATCCCCTTCCTTTCTGACATGCTTTCTGCAACTGCGTACCTGAAAATACTATGGGCTTTCAGACTATAAGTCACACCAATATTCTTTACAAGCACTGCAGAGAGGTAGGTGTCCCACTTTTTAGAGATACTGAAATAGAGCGTCTCAAGTCTGTGATGCTTGGTTAAGATAAAAGAGCCTACAACTGAACAGCACACACTGCACAGCCTGGCCTTGGACTAGGCACAATCCATTCTTACTGTAACAACTTGATTGCAGGTCATCTCCAAGGCCAGCACATCAAAAGCTCTAACAATTAGTAACAGTACTTTCAAATTCCATAAAGCATCATAGAGCACAAGGAGTAACATTCTTAGTTCAGCACAGACAACTATTCAGCACTTGTTATCTCCAGTGTGAAAGTATCACTAGCAAAAAAAAAACAAAAAAACATGGGAAAAGCATGACTCGAAGGGCATCTCATGCCTGTAGAAAGGAGACCACCAAGAAAAATGGAGGCGAAGTAATCAAATTTAATAGCAGTCCTCTTCTACCACTAGCTATAAACATGAGAAGCTCACATGCACACAAAGCCCAACCAGACTAGATGGGGCATACACTTCTATGTCATCCTCAACTCCACAGCATTTTTTACCTTTTGAAACTGTAGAATAGCACCTTTTGCTTCTTCCTGTCATGCAAGATTCAGATACTAACCTCTCAGAAGATAACCAAGAGAACATTTTAACTAACATTAAAGCTAAACCAACTAAAACATAAAATCAAGAAAATCTGTAATTTAGTTTTAATTATTGTGATTTTTAATTTTGGCATATGTAAATTAATTATCGTGTAAATAGACTATTTCATACTTAAAAAAATAGGGTTAAGCATCATTTTAAGCTTACTCCCACAATTTACTCAAGTTCTTCCTGAACAACAGTACGAATAGTAGTGTCTGATAGAACTGCTCATTTTTGCAGGCATGCACCAGCTAAATTTGCTGTTAGAAACAATGCTCCCATTCTTGCTAAATACACGAGATGAAGTGCCAGCAGCATTTGCTAAACAAGAGCTGCTGAACTGAACAGAATGGAGCACAAAACTATTCTACAACTGCAACCATAGCTGCTGCTGCTTTCTGTGGCTGTAAGTGACAGACTGCCTGGAAGCTCACTGCCATGGACGAGGTACTACTGCCCTCATTAACCTACAATACTTCATTACTCGGAAAACTTACTTATTAAACACTTGGAACCCCAGTAGGGTTATTAACTGCCTTTTGAGCAGCTTCTTTAGCTTGGTGGGCTTGTAGTACGGCTACAGCTTCATCAACCTGGTAAGTAAAAAAATATCAAAAATTAATAAAGGGAAGCTTATTTCTGTTTAAGCTAAACTGGTTTGAAGTATACATACAAACAATTCCTGCATCATCAAGAAGGAAAGAATAACATCACAGTCTCAGTTCATGCTAAGTTAAATGACTGCTACCCACCAAAAGAAGATATTAGAAGTTCACATTCTGGGCCACATTCTGTTGCACTTTGCCCACTCCACTGTGCCAGCAAGAGCACCTGTTAAATCAGTGTGAAAATGACGAGGCAGAAGTCCACCTACCTTCGAACGAAGAGACTCAGGAGACTCGAGCATGTGAAGGAGTTCAGAGTTGTCAATCTCCAAAAGCATACCAGTGATCTTACCCGCCAGAGTAGGGTGCATGCTTTGAATAAGAGGAAATAGACGTTCACCTAGAAAGAAAAAACGTCATCGGGAGTGAGAAATCTCAGATGATGAGCACAGCCTAGATTGAAGGAAAAACAGCAACACAAGTCTCCTTGTTCCACCCTAAAAACCATTTATTCTGTATGTTAAGATTAGTAATAGAGTACTCAGCATACTTCTGCTACAAGTGATAAAGATACCATGTACATACCTAACATCTGCTTTTGTTCTTGTGGAGGGGCAGAAGCCAACATGGAAGCAGTCAAGGGTTCCTGACCTTGCACATGGACAGCAGGCTGCAAATTAATTTTACACCCTTTAGAGATTAAATTCTAGCTTATAATTAGTTGCAGCTTCAAATATCCTGTGTTACACAACTCAGCATAAACAATGCCTACACAGTCAGAAACCTGGAATACATTACATCCAAGTCAATTTAATCAAACAGAGCTGGTTCAGACTGAGCGATGCTGGAGATAAGCATCAACCGTTCCATTGTGGAGCAATCACAAGGAAAATTCAGGTTAAGGTATCAAACTGGAAAATATAAAGTAACACAGGATCACATCCCATCCCAGGTGAATTTGAAACATACTTAAAACCCCAAACTCTACTGGTGCCATAATGCAAAGCCTGAATTCTAGATAAACAAAGGAAACTCTTAATCATACACACCTCCACCCTTAATCTGCAGAAAACCCAGCAAAAGCATGACCAATTCCTAAAATTACATACCTGCTGCATAGCAACCTGTGGCTGTGTATTAAGATGCTGCTGAGGATTGCGAACACCTGCAGCATATTTGTACTGTGGTACTGTGCGTACAGCAGGAGTAGCTGCAGTAGCTGCTGCTGCAGGACGTGGACCCATTGTTTGTGTCGATGTATTAGCTGAAAAGATAACAATTCAGTCGGTGAACAATTCAATCTTTAATTTAGCATGCACTGTACAAAAGTTAACCAATCAAAATGGAACACCTAATTCAAGTACTGTGTTATAGATTCATCTCAGCAGAATTGTCACATCGAAGCTTCAAAGCTAGAAGTTCACTGGTTGTCGCTTTATAGCCATAATCACTAATGAGTTGCTTTTTCCTACGTGCTATTTAAAGACATGCAAGAAAACATTCACTTTTGGTTAAGTATTGATTTAATTTCATTCTAACCTCAAAGGACGTTTGATTTCCTGAGTGCCTGTTGTCAATAGCAATCCTAAAAAAGACACTTTCATGAAGCACATGGCTAAAAAAAACCCACTGCTTTGGATGTTATCAGGGAGTTAAGACTCCAACACAATTAGATCTGGTTCATTCAGTGACATGCAGGTTCTGGACACATGATAGTTCTGCTACTCAACAGTAAGAGCTAAAATTGTATCATCTCAGAATTTTCACATGCAGCTTCTTCTAAACACCAGGGTGACAATTGTAAGAAATAGCAGAAGCTGACATACAGCACCATCGAAACACACGCTAAAGGAAGTAAGAGATGGGGACCACAGCAGAAAACTGATTTTCAGTCTTTGCTGGGATAGTACTCTACACAGTTACCAAAAGGAGAGACCAGCTTACCAATCCAGTAAGAGCTAGAGAAGAACTTTTGAATGTTGGAGAGATTCTGAATCAGCAAAACTAAAAAGAGGTTTTATTCTTAGACGTTATTAGAAGTGAAACTCACCAACACGCTGCGTTGACATGACTCGCGGTACTTGTGAAGAAGCCGGTCTCATGGTACTAAATGGCGGTCTGGGAGCTGCCGGGCGGATAGCACCAGGCATGTTTTGGAATGCTGTGTTTTAGGAAAGATGTATTGTGTTACACACTGAGACAGTGAATGGGGGAAAGAGTTCAGAAGTAATACCATAAAATGTAGCAAAGACTCATACTGCGGTTCCACAAAACACATATAAAATTTCAAAGGTAAAGGCTTATTGAGTTGATCACCATTGTTGGAAAAGCAAAGAAGAGACTTACGATGAGGTCTGGCACCCTGAGCAGTCCAGCGAGGACTAGGTCTAGCAAGTTGAGCAAGTTGATTAGTAGGATAGTATGCAGCACGGTTCTGAGTCTGTCAGATGCAAAAACATTATGTTACCCTGTTATCTTCAGAGGGCGTACTGAGCAGTGACTCATCTTTCTGCTACAAAATTACAATGCTGAAATTATGAATCAATGCTAATTGTTTTATTTACTTTTAAATCTAAACAAATTACATATATAGTACTAAGCATTTGGTTACTCAGCTTTATACATACCTGTGGGATAGCTGCCATGAAGTAACCTGAAGGAGGTGCTGGTTGGTAGGGGTTGATTACTGGGTTAGGGACTGCTCTGACACTTGCCATTCTCTGCATATACTGGTTGGTGAGATGAGCTTGGCGCTCTTCTTTACGCTGGGCTAGAGCTACGTATAATGGTTTAGTAGCCACAATTCTACCATTCATCTCTGTGACAGCTTTGGTGGCTTCTTCTGGTGATGAAAAGCAGACAAACCCAAATCCTTTGCTGCGTCCACCTTCCATCATGACCTGTCAGTAAGACAAAAAAAAAAAAAGTTACATCTGGCCCCATTCAACTTACACAAGCTCCTTTTTTCAGCTTATTATGCAAGTGAGACCACAGATTTGTTTTACTGAATGGATTTTTAAAAAGAAATGTAATTTGACGACAAGCTAATTCTTTAGTGAATACAGATAAAAACCTCAGTGAGGTAAAACTGAGCACACAAATGCACTAAAACATAAAATTTTTCTTCAGTAACGTCAGTACACAGTTTATGTCAAGAAAGGCATGATGTATTTAACCTGAAATATGTAAAAATCAAGGCAACAGGTGTTCATGACTATATAACAATAGTAAGAACAACAGGTGACTGGGTCACGTTTCTCATTTCTCCCTCTCCACTCATCAATAAAAGCACAAGTCCAATCAGTAAGATTTACCTTTGCACTAGTGATTGTACCAAATGGGGAGAATTCTTTTCGAAGACGTTCATCATCAATTCCATCATCAAGATTTTTCACATAAAGGTTTACACCCTAAGAAAATAAAAAGTCAAGTGAGTTTTGAAAGCACATGACCTACATAAATACAAAAATGAAGTTCTCTTGAATTAAAAGGGAACCTGGTATCTGGTGATCCTGTCCTGCTTCATTTGCTCAAATTTACGCTTCAGCTCCGTCTGTCTTTCCACTTTTTTCTGAGCCCGTCCAACATAGATTTGTTTCCCATTGAGCTCTTTCCCATTCATCTCATCTACAGCCTTCAGTAATAAACAAGAGGTTAGCAGTGCTTCGTATTTACCGAGATATTTGTATTCCATGTTATTTAAAACATCATACATGCACATTTGACTACTGTAAGAGAAGCAATTCACTTATGAATGTATGCAAGACTGAAAAAAAGTACTCTTAAGACAGTACTTATTCCATCTCATGCATGGATTCTTGCACTACGAACAAATCAAACAAATTACAAAACCGTCTTTTGAAAAGCAAGCTTGATTTGTTGCCTTTATCTCTTCTGGGCTGAGTTTTTCCTCCTGATTCTATGTCCTTCCTGTCATAGTAAACTGACAGAAAGCAACCAGCTGCCAAAGAATTAAATCATACAGCACACTGGCATGCTATAGACACATACACAAATTAATAGGATCCTTGTTCCAAAGTTACCCTTCAAGGTAAAAGCAACATCACAGGGCTGACTATTTTCTTAAAGCTGTGCCAAACATACTCATAAAATTAATAGCCTTCCTGCTGACTTTGCAGTACTGTAGTCTGAAAAAGCAATCCTTTCTGCCTTGCACTTGCACAAATGTTTTGTGCAACCAAATTAGATCCAATGATTCATTTGTGTTTTGCAGAGATGTAATAATTTACCATGCTTGTGTGTTGCACCAATGAAGAAATCCAAATTTCACTGAAATCTTCAAGCCTAGCTCCAACAGGTTCTCACATTATTCAAAACGTCTCATCTTACATCAGTTCCAGCTTTCTCAGAGTATCTTAATAGGCGCCACAGATGAAGTCCTTTTGCTCATAAGAAAGCATTTTCAGTGACAGAAACTATGTTCAGTTGTTTAGGAAGCAAATATCTGGTTTTGCAGTGCCCATGAGCAAATAAGAACTCTTGATCAATTCACAAATTTCCCATGTACTCACTGAAACTTCTTATTTGGTTTTCTGTCAGAATTCCTACAATGAAGTACAAAAACTTACTTTTTGGGCATCTTCATGTCTTTCAAAACTAACGAAGCCAAAGCCCTTGGATTTTCCACTCTCATCAGTCATAACTTTCACACTTAAGGCAGGACCTAAAATGTCAATGAAATATTTTATGTTGCGTATGTTCTCTTCATCTCTTGAACACTGTTTAGAAATTTCAGTATTTCATTTCTTCATTTTTACCACAAAAGATTCCTACATCAACGACAGTATCTAAGAAATGCCACCCATTAGGATAAAACTGCTGATCTGCCCAGATGCTGAACTGTAGCCTTTCTGGCTGATGCCTGCCACGCTGAGTATCTTTTGTACTGCATTTTCAATCATAATGGGATAGGAATTTAACTTCAAAGTGAATCCAGTAATTTTTAATGGAAAAAATAACATTTGAAGTGCTAGTGCTTCCACACTCTGAAAAAGGTACGAAAGGCTGGAAAGGAGACTCTTCTATTAGCTCTACGTGCTTTGGCAAAAGGACCTCAGCTCAGCAGTTCTGAACCTTTGTAAAACTGCCATCCAAATTCAGTTGCAAGAGCTATTAGCTAAATTTGCTACCATTTCATCCACAGATATGTCAGTAGTAAAAAGTAATTTCCTGTGAATGCGACTTAAGGCTGCTACAGGATCTCATATACAAGGCTCTGTCTCGGTTTACATGACATCCACTGGAATCCAGCAAGACAGAGGAAAAAAACGATACAATAGATGTGGCCTATAGACCAGTATAAGGGATCTGTGACTGGATAAAGGAAGTTTGCCACTTCCTAATTCAACAATAACACCTCAGATACATTACTAGATATACTCCCACAATAATTCTGCCCTGCGCATAACCAAGGGTCAAGACAGAACTGAACGGCTTGCTCACGGTGAAGTTCCTTGCAATTTCTTAAGTCATCACTGTGCAACTAAATAAGGAAAGCACAGATACTCTGAATAAAGGTTAGTCTGCAAATCAGTGAAAAAGCAACAGGAAACTCATTTGTCACGTATCCTGTAGTGAACTCATAGCATCAATGCGTACAACAAAACATTTCTATTCACAACTTCAAGATTTGCAAAATCCATTAAAGAGACTACACAATATTTTCAGCTCATCAGAAAGCTCTGATAGGAGGATTGTATTCTATTCCAGTTATTTAAAATTCTGCAGTGAGTATTAATTACTAGCTCAAATTCAAAGTGTAATAAGGACTAACTTATTAAATAAAGCTGCAGAGAGCCATCTGATTGTTCCTATTACAAAGCACTGTACAGACACAAACTAAGTACAAGTTCAGCGGTGTTTATATAAACTCAAAGCATAAGACATTACCAAACTTGCCAAAGAGTTCCTTAAGTCTCTCATCATCCATGTCTTCTCCAAAATTCTTGATGTAAACATTGGTGAATTCCTTTGCTCTGGCTCCAAGCTCTGCCTCACGTTCCTTGCGGGATTTAAACCTTCCAACAAATCTGATTCCAGGAGAACAGAAAAGGTGTATTAGAGAAAGATTTAAAAAATTACTTTAATCCTCTCGCATCATATTTTATTCTCACTCATTCTCATTATTCATTATAGGCATGAAATTCTTGAGATAAAATATTCAAGATAAAGCTATCAAAACCAATTTCCCTATCTTTTTCATATCGGTGCACTTATCGCAATTACGAACAAAAATGCTTTCAAGTTATTGGCAACACTGCTTGCTCTTGTACAGCCTTTGACATCAGGAGATGTGGACAATGGGAGAGAGTGCTAGGTAAACTGAAATTCTAGATACCAGCATAATCTCTCTGCCACACGGAAAACGTGGCAGCCTTAAAACCAGTCACTGTTTGCCAACCTAGCTTTTAAGCAGGGGATACAAACTAGCTTCCCTCACACCCTTATGTACCTTTCTAACCTATGTCAAAGCAAAGTTTTGTTGGGTTTTTTTTTTTTTTTCCTTCACTCAAAGGGCATGGAGAAATAAATAGTGCAACTTGCTCTGCAGTCAAATACCATTGTGAATTGGCTGAGAACACTAAAGGTCAAAAACGTAACAGAGACTGAACACTCCGCACTGCAAAGAACTCCTCTAACACAGAAATTACAAGGCTAATGCTCATTTCTAATTATTATTCCAAATGCCATAATGATCACTCAGCTGCAAGGCAGCCATCCGCTAGTCCGACCTAGTTATCACTGATCAATAACCTAATAATCTGTTTTTTCACTACAGCATAAGAGTAGCTATGGTTTTCAAAATATTGCTTCCTTAAGTTTTGTTTCCTACTCCTGTTCCCTAGGTGTCTATTAACACACACTCATACATTTTGTATAATCAGACTACTGTTCAAGATTGAGTAGCTTGAGAGCTCCAAGCTTCACCCAAAAAAGGAGAACACACCTATCACAAAACATTTATAAAGAAATCATTGTTCAGAATACCCCATGGGCTACACTTCATCTGGGATCAGTAGCATCATAAAAAAAATTTCCCAAATCTTCATCAGAGCATCAGCTCATAAGAGAACTGATAGAACTTTTTTTCTTCTCTAGGAAGAGTTTTCTGAACTTATTCTGCCTTAAAGTAGGTAACGCAGCTCCTACTATTCCTAGTGCTCAAATTCTAAATCCTCTTTAGAACAGAAGTGTTTAGAACAACTTGCCTTTTCTAAGTAAGCTTTGAGATATGTGTCTACTGTAACTTGAATTCAGTCTGTTGATCTCCAACAACGTATTTATGTACTTACACTTTGCGGTCATTAAGCAGCATACCATTCATTTTCTCAATAGCTCTTTCTGCAGCTTCTTGTGTCTCAAAATGTACAAATCCATAACCCTTGGATCCATTTTCATCACATACCACCTATTAAAGAAAAACTTTGTTGTAATAACCATGGAATGCTTCCCGCATAATCTGAATTCTTTTTTTTAATGTCAAATCGTTAAATGCACCCATAACTTGTCACTAACCTTACAAGAAAGGATGTTTCCAAAAGCAGAAAAAGTGTCATACAAAGCTTTGTTATCAATTGATTTGTCCAAGTTTTTGATGAAGATGTTTCCAACGCCACTTTTGCGTAGAGATGGATCACGCTGGGACCACATAATGCGCACCGGTTTGCCTTTAATGACATCAAAATTCATAGTATCCAAAGCTCGTTCAGCTGGAAGAGAACCATGGAATTAGTGGGAAATACTAAAGTTACTGAAATAAGCACAAAAATAGCATTTTAAATACAATCCTTCAGAAAACTTCAGCTGGACCACAGCCATCAAGATGTATACCCAAACTTTCAATGCAAACAAAATCCTCTCTTTTAGGCAAGTAAAAATTGGCAAGTATCTCCTCTGCTAAGGCTGCACTGAAGGAAAAGGAAGGCACGCAGGTCAGCTGGGTAAACAGAAGAAATCCCAGTAGCAGTAGTGACTGTACCCCACTATGCAAAGGAGGGACCTTCATGGAGGAAAATGAATCAAATGGCAATTCTAACCCATTTCCAAAGGAGGAAAGGTTTTAACATCCGTGAAATTCAGCTGATCATCCCTAGACCACGTGTATATTATACCAATAAAAATGTTTCTGGGGGTACAACATATGCCCACACCAGGCCTTTTGCCAGCACTAACACAGCAATGCTGTCACCAACATCCCCATAAACTGACAGAATTGCATTGCCAGGTGCAGTTCAAGCAACTGTTCCACACAGCACTTCAGTAACAAAAATATCTGTGATGGACTTCCAGGCCAGGGACAGTTCAGAGAGATGTAAAACTAGTATTTAACTTAGAAAAGTCTCAAAAAACATACATTAAAAGCTCACAATTAAATACGCACAAGGTCAAAGAAGGAGCGAGCATTGAAACAGCACAATGCAGTACTATAAACCAGCGTTTGTTACTCCAATGGAGCAGCTTTTCCAGCGGAACTCCTTAACTAACTTTTCAAAGTCTGAATTTAAGGCCTCAGTATACTTAGGCAGGGAACTTGTCAAGACATCCTCAGTTTTCTTACGTCCTTTCAAAGCAACGACACACGTCTGTGATCATTTAAGTCAACAAGGTATTTATGCAAGAAAGAAACAGCTCTAATTTACGGCAGAGCTCATCTCCTACGCAAGCTCTTTTTAATTTTTGTTCTTGTCTGGAAGAACATGGGAAAAAGTTCTGATATACACCTGAAGTCATATCCATCTGCACCAACTCATTTCACTGCCATCTGCGTATAGGAGAGCACTGAGATGTTAACGAGACTGAAATAAATTTGTATTAATTTAAAGAAAGACTGTAACCGTGTCAGTTATTTGCTTTTCTTAGAAGCACCAAAGGCCAGCCACACTGTCAATCTCTCTTTTCCATGAAGTGCTGCTCACATATCTGGCTTTGTTACTGAACACCATGGCCAAGAAAACTTGCAATCAGCCTCTGGTTAGCTGGTACACTGCGTTATCGCCTTTCTTGCCATGTTTCAGATTACAAGTGAATTTTAAGATTATATTTCCTGAAAGACATCTGTAAAGGATAACCAGGTAAATAGCTGTTTTATTGTTAAAAACGCCAATTGATACTGTTACCATATCCACATGACTGTAGCAAGATAACTGATTTAGAGCCAAAATGACAGAAATGTAAGCATCATCAATCTTGATACACCAATGAAGATATCACAAACTTTACTACAAGTAAAGCAGGAGGAAAAAGCCAGCCTAAGTCACTGATTTTGGGAAATGGAATGCACCAGAGCACTTTAAATTACTAAAAAACCCGATAAACAAAATCAACTGTGGACATCAGGACATGCTGCAGAAGAACCATCTAACACCGGCCTTGCCCTGGAAGTCATTAGAACTATTACTGCCGACACCAGCAAAAGTGCCAGTAATAAACAGCTCATTATTTCCAGAAGTAGCAACAGGACTTGCTTTTACTAGAAAATAGGCTTTTCCAATTTGTGCTAATTGCTTCTAGAATAATCCTGGCACTTCTCAAGAATGTGCGTTCCCAGACACATTTCCCAAAGACCCAGACATCTGATTCCAAGCAAGGGAGTCCTTCCCCGCCTGTAACAGCCTGCTCTGCGCTAACAGCCAGCTGTATCTTAGCCTGATACAAGTTATCCAGAACAAGGACAGCATGGCAACTCCACTCCTCCTTTTCTCTGGAGCACACGGTCAAGGAACGTCAAGACTTCTGCTCAACCAGCACCACACTGCCACACCAACACATACTTTAAAACATCACTTGAATATTTTGCACAATTTACTAGGTATAAATTACTCTCATCAAAATCTGTAAGCAGTAAAATTGGCTTGCTTCTTTGCATTTCAGCTGGCTGCCACAGAAGTCTGTGCTGGTTTGCAGGGGACAATCCCATTCAGCAGTTCACTCGTGACATGAGACACACCTACCTACGCTACGCTTCTGCTGATGCTGCCCAGCTTTAAGCAATGAGTCAGGGCTCACTTCAGTCACAGCAACTGGCTGGTCAACTTCAGAGTAACTTCACAAACACACAGAAAACATGCTCAGCACTGAGCTGCACTGTATCTACTCAGGTATAGCTATAAAATAATATAATAAAGCTCTGGAAATGCAGCCACTGACAAACTGAAGGGAAACTGCTCAAAAATAGGTATAGTTCAGTGATGAAATGACGTTTCCTGGGCTTTACTCTGGACAATGACTCAAATTCAGAGAAGTCACAACTGTGAAATGCGTGCATACCTCACAAGTGTGTCATGAGCCTAAGGAGCTTGGGGAAGAGCTGTGAGATCCCTAGTTCAGACAGCTGCTAACTCAAATGCGCCTTCCAACACTTTCCTAAGCCCCAGCTAGTAGTTACCAGCTGCTTAATGAGCACAGTCTGGAGTGTAGCTAAAAATTAGGCTAAACCAGGAGAAGGCAGCAAGCGTGGAATTAAAAGGAAAACAGTATGATGACAGGAGTAACCTTTTCTCCTCAGAGTTGCTATTTCAAGGCTTCAGAAAGTGGGTTGTGTGCCCAGCAGACATTTTCTAGGTATTTGTCAAGAACATCAAATTCTAAACTCACTGCAAAACTATAATCACAGTATCACTGCAGTGCACCTTAAGTAAAAGCCTCCAGGTAGCTGGCGTGCACGGAGGGCAAGATTTGGACACCTCCACCACAAAGCTTGAAAATTACCTAAAAATGTGAAGTAACAGCCTTTTCATAAGAGGTCTGCTCTCACATTCTGTCTGCAAGCACTGCTCAGGTGAAAAGCTCCATTGACTCCCACATGCGACAAATGATAAAATAAGTCACAAAGCTTGGGGCTGTTCAGCTAACCACAAAGGTGAGGCCTGTTTTACAGAGCTCTGTCATTACCAAGGAGGAAAAGCATGTGGAACACCCTCAGCTTCTGCCCTGACATTATCATACCACAGTGCTGAACTGTGCTGACCCCTCATTTTCTTTTTGAGTGACCTGCATCGTAACTTTTTAATGACTAAAAGCAACGTGCAGCAGGGCAAGCATTCAGATTCCATGATTCTGAGCACTGTCTGGGCAGATGAACAGCTCTATGAAGTCAGAGAGCTGAAAACAACTGAAATCTTTCATGGAAAGGGGTAACTTTTACTCCGCCCCTCCCACCCCGATATCATCAGGGCATCAGAGGTCCCACCCCTGATGGCAGCTGCGTGCTGAAGCCAATTCCGACGGGCAGACAATTCAAGTGCCTGAAAAGTTTGTAACTCAGACCTCTCACTCTCTTATGCTTGAAAATAAAATCACAAATAATGGAAAGCTGTTTAGTTGACAGTATTTGAAAGCGAGCGTGCTCTAGCTGGCCAAATTCTCTCTCGTAATTGGATTCCATAGAACTTTACATGGATCAGATGTGGCCCTTTATAGGAACGCCCTGGCACGCTGAACTTGGCAGAGACGCGTCCAGAGCGAGACGGGAACTTTCCTTACTGATATAACTTCAGAGAAACGGGAGCACCGCACGAAGAGCGAGTTCAGGAGAGGCAGCAAGGCGCCAAGCAGTCGTCAGCGTGCGGCGGGGCGGGCCGGGATGCGGCAGGGCCGGGAGGCCGAGCAGCTCCCCGCTCCCACACGTGACGGGCCGCACAGCGCCGACGCATCGCTCCGGCCTGCGCCGGGGCCGGGCCGCGCGGCACCCGGTGGGCCGCCCGCTTCCCGCCGCCTCCACCGCCCCAGCCCCGTTCGTGCCGCAGCCACGGCCGTTACGGGCGGCCGGCGCGGCGGCGCCCCCCGCCCCCCGCCGCTCCCCGAGGCCGCCGCGCCGGGCCCCGCGCGTTCCCCTTTCGCTTCCCGGCAGCGCCGCCCCCCCGCCCGCCACGAGGCGCGGACGGCCCCAGGCCGCGCGGCGGCACCAACTTCCCGGCCTCGCTCCCCGCCCGGCGGAGCCCCACCCCGCGCCCGGGGAAAATGGACGCGGCGGCCGGGCCGGGCGAGAGGGGGGAGGGAAGGGGGGGGCGGGGTAACATGGCTCCGCGGCCGGGCCGGGCGCTCGCTCACCGTCGGCGGGCTGCTGGAAGTTGACGTAGGCGTAGCCGAGGGAGCGCCGGGTGATCATGTCCCTGCAGACGCGGATGGAGAGGATGGGCCCGGCGGGGCTGAACTTCTCGTAGAGCATGGCCTCGGTCACGTCGGGGTGCAGGTCCCCCACGTAGAGGGAGGCCATGGGGTAGCTCGGGGCGCTGGGGTTCATCCTGCCGCCGTCTCCCGACGCGGGAGGGCAAGGGGGAGGCGCTGGCGAGGCGAGGGGGCCGCGGCGGATGGGCGCTCCGTCGGGGCAGCGGCCGGCGGGAGGCGACGGCGGCGCCGGTGGATCTCCGGAGGCGGATTCGAAACTTAACGGCTGCGGGCGGCGGCGGAGCGGCGGGGCGGGCGCTCCGAGCCGGGCCTGGCGGTGCGATGCGGTGCGGCGGGGTCGGGCGGGCTGCTCGGTGTCTCCTCTCGGCTGCGCCGGGTCCGGGACTTCGCTTCACCGGGTTCTTTTATATCAAACCGGCCGGTTGCAGGAGGTCGTCGGGAGGTGGAAGGAAGGGAGGCTTATTTTTTTTTAAAAAGGTTTTTTTAAGATTTTTTGATTTTTTTTGGCTTTTTTAGTATTTTTAGTAATAAATGGTGCGGCGGGGCCGGGCCGGCGTGTCCGGGTGTCCGGAGCACACGCACTGCGCACACAGCTCCGACGGCGGCCGGGGGACAAGGGGGAGGCCGCCGCCCCGGCCGCGCACTATATATACCCGCCCCGCCCCCACCCGCCCCCACCGCTCCGCACGCCACGCACCGACGGCGCGCACGACGCATGCGCTGCCGCGGGGGGAGGCGGGCGGCCGCGGGGGGCGCCGGCCCACGCGCACGCGCAGCGGCCGCGGGGGAAGAGGCCGAGAAGGAAGGCGCCTGCGCCTCGCGACGTCACCGGGGGCGGTGGGGGCTCGGCGGCAGAGCGCACGCGCCGACGGCGGAGCACATGTGCGCAGCGGGGGTGGGGCGGTGGGAGCCGGCCGAGCGCCACGCGCACGCGCGAGAGTCGAGCAGGAGGGGTTTAGCGGCGAGGCGCGTGCGCCGTGTCGCGCCCCGCCCCGCCCCGCGCGTGCCTGGGGCCGTCCGCGCGGGGAGAAGGCGAGGGAGGGCGCGCGCGCGCGGGAGGGCAAAGAAGGTCGCGTGCCGGCCGGAAAGGGACGGCCCGGCGCATGCGCGGCAGCGGCTCCTTCCGCCACCGGGGGAGGAGGGCGGGGTGCGGTGTAGGGGGCTCTGACGTCGCGTGGCAGCGGGCGGGGTTTGTAACGGTCTCGGGGCCGCCGCAGCGGAGGGTGCGGGTCGCGCCTGGCTCCTCGGCGGTCATTGCACTGAGCTTCGGGGCTTTGGCGGTCCGCAGGTTAAAGCAGCTGTGCTGAGGGTATGGGAACGTCCTGTGTGGTTTTTGTCAGTTCTTTGCACCTGAAAGGCTTGTCGTGAAAATGGCAATGCTTTCTGTGCGTTTTTGCGCTGCTAACTCAAGAGTGCTGGTTCTTAGAAAAGAATGCAGTCAGCTCTGCCTCGTTGTGCTAAAATCATATTGTATGTGCACATACAAGGCCCGCGGCCGTCCTGCATTTGTGAGAGCCTTGGGTAGAGCGGTTTTTTAATCTGTAATATAGTTGTTGAATAAAAGTTCAGCAGAAAGAGGAAGCACTGCCTCTTGTCTCATTCTGCCACCAGCATAATCACCGTCTCGGGCCGCAGGTTCCTCTTGCACCAGCACTGTGGCTCTGCTCCTTGTGGCCCCAGCCCACGGCCGGGCCTGCATCACTCGTGCCTCCCAGCAGCAGCCTTTGCTCACCTCCTGCCCACAGAGCTGTCGGTGCTGTTAAGGTGAGGCTCTGCGTCGGGGTGGCTGATGTGAACTCGCCCTTGGCTGCTGGCCCTGGCGTAGCAATGGTTGATTCTGTCAGTAAGGCAGACGGTGTCAGCAGCACCTTTCAGCACGGTTGGACGCGTTAGAATTTAAACTCCGATTTTTCCAGTAAAAAAACACATTCATCAGTTTATGTTCTGGTTTGTAATGCCCTCCCTCCCTAGGATGTGCTGTGTACTGTTCCATTCCTGCTGCTTCTTTTTCACCGTGTCTAATTTCCCCATGATTTCTCTCTCACTGACATTTGGGGTTTATTCTTTCGTATTTCTTCCTGCCTACACACCTGTCCTCAGCACTCCTGGATGGCAGCAGACATTGGAGTTTTTTGACACTGAATGCTATTAGGGAAGTTAAGATACCCATCTTAACCTCAGATGGATATCTGGCAAAGTTCAAATTATAGTTCAAAAGCACTGGAGCTTTCTAGTTAAATATTTCTTCTACTACTTCTTTCACCAAAATAATATGCTTCTTGTCTTTGTAGGTTACGTTCATGCAGTTTTGACTTGAAACAGGGACGTAACCATTAATAAAAGTATTGCTGTCTTCACACCCTACTGCCCTATGATGACATAAATTGTTAAACTGGAAATGTGAGTTTTCCTTTATAAGAGAAAAAAGCTTCATGATAGGAAGTAAGTAAGTTGGGCGGTGCCCAGAACAATTGTCCTGTCCTCCTGTAACAAAAACATTTACCTTACTTTTCAAGATGTGGCCTAGGTGTTTTAAAGCAAGAAGAAAGGATGCTTTTGTGGCTGGGATACCTAAGTTTGAACTGAGGTCTAGATTCTGTTGCTGGCAAACTGTGCTGGTCATTTAGGAGTCAGTCTTGTAGAGGTCTTGGAAGATTACACACTCTGTCCTGCTGCTGCTCCCCCAGAGCTGCAGTATAGAGCCCCAACTGAGGGCCAGGCTGAGGAACGTAGCCTGGCGGGAAGGCCCTGGGTGGTGCTGCCCGCTTTGCCCTTCTTGGACTCTCCGAGATCCATTTTAGCTCTGCTACTCTGCAGTTCTACATGTTCTCGGGTGGAAGCTCCTGTAGCACATTTGTCTCATCAGCTGGGCTTCCATTGCAGGTGTTAAACATGCACAACTGAGCCTAGAGTTGGTCTTCTTTATGGAAACGACTTTTTTGAAACCACAGGCTTGGGATGTGGCTAGAAAATGTAATTCAGTGCTTGATAGCTTTCAGAGGATCCAAGCCCAAACAGGAATTGAATGAGGGGTAATAATTTCTTTATTACAAATCTTTCAAGTATTTCACAATCCAGATAGTAGGACTTACCTGGTGGGTACATTGTCTCCTTTCAGCTAAAGGTTTGTAGAAAATAGAAAAATGATCAAACTTCATGCATTATTTTTCAGTAAGAGCAATTGATTAATAATTAAAACTAGCAGGATACCTGTTTTCTAAAGTGTTCTACAGACATTGGGTAAAGATCCCTTGTAACTCGGAGCTCTACACAGATACAAGAATCTTACTTTTCTGCCAACAGTATTACTAGTTGTGAATGTGATTGTATTTATTCTGGTTTATCATGGAAATGTGGAATTATTGAGACGTGTTCAGACCTCAATGAATTTCTTCTTCATTGCCTAGAAATTAGGGCTTTTTGATGTATGGTGGATTGCACTGAGCTGGTGGAAGTGGTGCAAATCCAGCTTTGTAGTTAGCTAAAGGAAGCATTTTTAAGTTGTACCTGAGAAGTGCTAATACTGAAGAGCAATACCTCTTAAAATTGGCACAGTTGCTATTTGATTTGGAAAAAAGTTTCATTGTTCAGAATCTGCATGCTGTGTTGCTGGGTTGAGGAACTGCGTGATCTCTTTCTCATCTCAGCATTTTCCTTCTCAGTTTAGCTGCATTGTAACGCTGCGTGCTAACATTGCGTTGTGAAAGCTAAAACCTTGATGCTCTGTGTCAAAGAGATAAGGAAGAACGCGTACCTTTAGAAGGGGAGCGCTGCTTTCTTTAAACTGAGGGACTGCTTGATAATGCTGTTTGCTTTTGGTAGCTAACTTCGTCCAGATATGCTTCCAGTACTGAGATAAACTTCTAAGCAGGGTCCCAAATTCTGAGTATTTTGTTTAATTAAAAAAAAAAAAAAAGTAAAATGGAAAGCTAGATCTAAACTTCATAGCTGTGTCTTTTGGATCTTCTTGGGGATGGGCAAGAGCACATTTGCAGTTTTATTTTAGTGACTATTTAATGAGCAATCTTCTCTCATCATTTCCTTTACTGAAACAGTGAAGGAGAAGTCATTTTTGCAGAGAAAAGAGAACAAAGGTAGCATCATCATTCTCAGGCAGCCTTGACATAAGGGAGCTGGTTAATAATGGTGTAATGTGCCTGAAGCAAACAAAGCAGCAGGTTTGTGTAGTGGCAGTTGTTTCTCCAGTGCAAAGTGCAGCTGAGGGAATGGGAAGGTGCTGAGTACGGTCAGAAATAGTGCAGCAGTTTTCCCCTCATGTCTCAGGAGTGTGCTCTGCCTCCCACACCTCACTTGAAGAGAGCCTTGGCATGCACTGTCAACGTCGGAAGGACAGATGGACAGAGGAGGAGGTGCTGGAGCAGAGTCTGGGTGCAGAGCTGTGCTGGGAAGGCCCTGTCTGGAGGCTCAGCTGCTCTGGATCAGAACTGCTTAACTGAGGGGCATGCTCCCTTCATCAGCAGTTATAGCATTTCTTCCTAAAGAGCTAAAGTACTTGAAGCAAATATATTTGAGCATTATGCTGCTGTTCTGAGTACCCTCAAAGTGCCTCACAGTGACTGGTAATTGCTGTGCACTTCGGGGAAACAGCAACATTACCATACTTCTATGCAAACATCTACTTTCTGACAGATTCTTAAAGATACAGAATGAAGGAGAAAAAAAAAAAAAGCCGGGCAGGAAGGAAGCCTGGTAAGTGTCCTAGTCCATTATCTGCCCAGTGAGGATACTATGTCACCTCTGACCAAGATTTTTCAGGCATTTTCATAGATATCCTCAAAGGATGGCAGTTCAGTAATCTCCAAGGATCTCTGTTCCAGCACTACACTCTTCTTAGCTTGGAAATGTTTTTCCTAATGTCTGACCTAAGTTCCTGTTCTTGCAGTTTCTTCTCATTTTATTCCCAGTGGAAGTGCAGGACATTTTCTTTCTTTTTTTTTTTTTTCTCTCCTTTCAACTACTTTTCTCCTAACAAAGTCATGTCTCTCTGCAGGGCCTGTGCTGGGGTCATTTATCCTGGTTCTGCGGAGCTGGCTCAGTAAGTGGGTCAGGCCAGAATGAGTTCTGGCATGATCAGATAATGTGTTTCAGATGGGCATTGCTGAACGAGCATGTATGTGTTATAACTTTGTGCCAGCATGTGTGCTGGAGTCTGTTGCTCCCTCTTCCAGGGCAAGTCACAACAGCTTGGTCGTGTGCTCAACATGGGCATGATGGTGTGCTGGACTTTCTTTGCTGCAGGGATTTTGCGTGTGTATTCCCTTTGCAGAAGGCTGATGGTAGTGGCATGAAGATGTGGTACCTAAGAGAAAAAACGGATTTTTTCTGCAGCTGGCCAAGTAAAGGTCTACAGTGATGTGAGATTGTCCGTATGCAGGGCATAGATCTGTGTTTCTTATTCCTTGGACATTGCTTACCTGTAAACATTTATCACAGGTCTCACTCCAAGCCCTTCAGCCGTTTGTTGTAGTCCTGCAACTTTGGAATCAGTAGCCCAGCCTGCAGCTGGTTCTGAAATGTCAGCCTGCAGCTCCTCTAGCAGAGCCCTACAAGCCCCAACAGCCCACAGCTAACTATCTCAGTTGACACAGGGAGCCAAAGAGAAGCATGAGGACTGGAAGTGATGTATGAAGTGGCAAAATGAGATGGTACCCAGATTCCGGATCTGTGTAAAACCAAGGTAGGGAGATGAACAAGATGGAGTAGTGACAAGATGGCCACTCTGGACCATCTCTGTTCATGGCCATTTGCTTGCTGAGCTCCTTTGTCCTGCTGCTAGGGCACCTCCTGTGCTTTGCCTACTTTTTCAAATCATTACATCAGTTGCAGAAGAGTCCAGGCAAATCTCTGCGGTAAGATTCAGGTGTGAGACCTGAGCTCTGAGGAAGGAGAAGACCTGCTATAGCAAGTACCTGGAGAGAAGGTTCAAGTAGAGGATCAAAGGGCTCTGTTTGAGGGAAGCTGATGACATCAGAGTAAAGAGGCAGGTGGAGAGCAAGAAGGAACAGATTACAAAAGCTCCAAGGTAGTTGGACTAGGCCCCTTGAAGCCCTGGCCTGGACAGAACCTGCATAAAACCTGCTTTGAGGTCAACCCATCACAATTGTTTGGACAAATCTAATCCACCATGAGGAGTTTACATCAGTTCATGCTTCACATCACACACTGCTTTTAACCCAGTTTGTGGACACTAAAGATCAATTTATTTTATCATGAATCCCTCATTTGAGAAAGGAGCCAGCCAGCTTGCCCAATGGCATGACATGAATTTCTGGACAAAGCTGACCCCTTCTCCCCACCACAGCAGAGTTTTTCTCTCAGTTTGAAGGAATCACACTGCAATTAATAAGTGCTTTATAGTACAGCTCTGACCTGTCAGAGGTGGGAAGTAGGCTTCTGCCTTTGTGTTTTGTAACTTCAGGTGTATTTTGTGGTGTCATTCAGTGCATTTTGGATTAGAGCTGGGAACACAATGTGGCCAAACCCAGCCTTTTTGAAGTAGGCCTGTGCAGCCATCCTTTAGAGGGCACTGAGTGAACACTGGTTGTTTCACCAGCACCTGAATGTACACAGTGGCTTGCTGCCACCAAGGGAAGGGCTATTTCAATCTCCTTCTCCTTTCCTTTCTGCTTTTCCCCCTTCTTCAGACCACACAATCCCAACTAAATTCCTCTGAAGGGTTTTGTTTGTTTGTATTTGCAGTGAGTTAGTTTGGGTGTCTCAGTGGCCTAGGTCTGCTCACAGAGCCACAGATAAGCAGCAGGGTGTGAGGCCCGGGTACAAAGGGAGTGTGCTGCAGCCTTGATAACATGTTAATTGGCCTTATGGCCTTCTGTGAAGCTCTTGGGAGCACAGTTCTGGAGGAGTAATTACTAGTTGTTCTGCGGCTCTGTTTTACCCAAAAGGAAAAGGAGAGAAAAAAGGGCTGAGTATTGGTGAGAGGGCTGAAGAGCAATGATGTGTCTGGAGAGGTTGGGACCTGGGCCCGAGAAGAGGTCTGATGGAAAGAAGATGTCGAAAGGGGAGAGCAGACCCTCCTCTGGAGCATGAGGCACTTCATGAGAGCCCTGAGAGATACCTGAAGCAGGAGTTGGCATCTAACATATGCTGACAAAACAAGGCCCAGCTGCTGTGGGAAGTTCATGGGGGGTCTGTGGCCTTCCTGAAAACCTAAATCCAGCCGCCACTGCCACTACGTTGTCAGCACTGGATAAAACATTTTTGTGTCTTTTAAGGGCATCAGCTTTGCCTGGCAGAGACTCCCATAGCTATTCCATGCCTCTTTCTGGGTCAGCTTCCTTCTTCTTGGGTTTCATGCAAGTCTGCTCAGAAGTAAAGCCAGGAAGAGTTGAGCTAGGCTGCAGTAAAGCAAGACTTCTCCTCTTCACCCAGATAACTACAGCATCTGGGCCAAGGGCCCATGCTGGCCATTTATCCTCTGGTATCCTTGGCCCCTCAGCAACTTCTTCCCACTGAACATATCCTGCTCCTCCGGTGCAGCCTCAAAGGGAAGGTCAGGGACCTGGCTGGAAGGGCAGGTCACACAAAAATTAGGTAAGACACCTTCTCTGATAGGAAGAAGGTAGAAGAAGACTTCTTATGGAAGAGGATTACGCCTTATCCCAGCACTATAGCTTTAGCTCAAAGTAAGGGCTTTAAAAACCAACTAAGGGCAAACTGTTCCATCATGGTCCCTGTTAAATGTACTGCTGCTTGAAATAGAACATTAACCATTAAACTGCCAGTGGTATTTAATTGCAGTATATATATATATATATATATAGCACAGGTATAGTTAAAACTGGAGAGAGTAGAAAATAAAAAAATAACAGATACTCAATCTGTAATGTCCAAAGTTATCCGAAGAAAATGTATAGCATAAACACAGTAAGAAGCACTGTCATAGAATCATAGAATCACCAAGGGTTGGAAAAGATCTCCGAGACCATCCAGTCCAACTCTTCACCTACTACCAATATTTCCCCACTAAGCCATGTCCCTCAGTACAGCATCTAAATGTTTCTTAAACACCTCCAGGGACGGTGACTCCACCACCTCCCTGCGTAGCCTATGGCTTTAAGGTCACATGCACCTTCCAGCTCTGTGGCTGATGCTTCTGTGCTCTTTGCCCATGGTGCATACTACATGGGCATGAATGAGTAGGTATGAGTACAATGAGCTTGCAGATTCCTGCACTTCATTCCCAACCTTCATTCCACCTTTCTTCTTATCACAGAATCCCCATGAAAGCACCAGGATTTGCCCCCTAACCCGAGCTGCTGGAGGAAGAACAATGGCTCCAACATATACTGTTTGTTTTATCAGAAAGTGAGGGTATATGTTAGGGTATATAGAAGGGTATATATAGGGTATATAGAAGGCAGGAATGCATAATTGGTTGTGCAGCAACCTTCCTTGAAGAAAAGACTGCTTGATACCCTGCACCCATTAAGCCCTGCCTTGACTGCCCTGCTGTGGTGCCCCGCTGTGCCATGGAGCAAAGAATCATGAGGAGAGGAAAACAGGTTAGGACATCTCTGGAGATGCCAAGTCCTTGTTAAGACAGTGTGGGCATAGTGCAGCTTATAGTCCTTGGCTATCCCCAAGCACCTCTGGGCAACTCACACAAAGTCTTTGATACCACCCAAAGGGCTGCAGGAAGAGCCCCACTGTTGGAGCAGAGCAGTGCATCAGGGGCACAGCCCCTCACCCAGATCGCTGCTGGCAGTGGGCTCCTTACAGTTCTGCCCTACACAGGCAGTTCTGGTCTAGCTGCTCTTTCTATTCTGCAGGGGCAGATGACCAGGCAGTGCTGCAATGACCAGATTCTGCTGCAAGTGGTGAAGCTATTGGAGCCCTGCTAGGACATGCAATGGCTCCATGGAGTGAAGGAAATGCAGTCAGTTCTTCTCCCTCAACTTGAGAGATGAGGTTCTTGTGCCCTATGTAGGCAGCAGGCACAGGTGGCAGGGGAAATATGCCTTGGTTTTAGAACAGGCAGTCTGTGGGCTAAATGCAGCCCTTTTGCTGGGATGCAGAATCTGAAGCAATCAGGTTAAATTATCCTACCCATCTGCTGAGCGTGGTCTGGCCCAGAGCAAGGTGAGGTGTCTCAGATTACCAGAGCTCCCAAGTCACTGCCATCAGTTGGGGCTCATCTGCCATGCATGCCCTCAGCAATGTGTGGTAGTCTGAAGCACAGAAGATCGGAGCCCATTGCAACCACTCTGCAAGAACAGGCTGGACCTGGAGGTCTGTGTGCTCCATATCATGAGGGTGATGCACTGAAATGCTCAGATACATCTCTATCTCCAACATCTTCAAAAAAATGTGCAAGCAACAGGATGATGCACAAGCTCTTTCCTTCATTCTTCTCCACAAACATATTTGTACAGCTAATGGAATCCTCCCATTATAAATGAATAAATGATGCCCTGAGTGTGGGGTAAGACCAGCCCCTAGGTCTCTCCTGGCTCTCCCCTGCCTTTCTTCCGTCCAGTATCATAACAGTGATATAAAGCCTTTCTTCCTGCTATGAACAAGGATTATCGTAGCCAAGGCTACATTATACCCTGTGTCAACTCAAATATCAGGATAACCAATTAAAACCAATTACCTTCTCCGTTTCCCAGCTCTTCCCTCTGTGTCTTTCAGCTATTTTCACCAGGAAAACCCAATTCTCCTAACAAAAGAATCTTGTTCTCCATTTACCTTGAGTAGGATTTTGTGTCAGTGCTACGCCTGTCTGCTGCTGCCTGGAGAGCAGGGTCAGGGTGCTGGCAGGGACTTTCCACCCAGCCACATCCCTGCCTGTCTGCATCACTTTGGGATGGAGCCAGAGGGAGGTGGCTGGGGGCAGTGGTGCCAAGATGCAGTCCCAGGCACTACCACAAAAGCTACTTATAACTTGTCCTCTATGTGCCGTGGTGATGAGATAATAGCATAGCTAGGCAATAAAATATAAAAAAATAGTTTTGCTAGGCAAGCTGTACTTTTTCCCCACAGATATCTCTTGGCTGCGTCATCATTGCATCATTGCTGTGATCTAATAGGAAACCCCCCTTTTTTTTTTTCTTCCAGGAAGTGTCTCCTTAATTCCTATAAATAGGAAGACATTCAGTACGTGAGACACATACTGAAACAACATAAAATGTTGGCAGCAACAACCAGCCTGTAGAGAAGAGGGCCATAGGCTGGAAGCCAGCCACTTGGACCATGGCTCACCATGTCGTCATTTGGAAGAGCCACCTCCACCAGTGGCAGTGTTGGCCATCTGATGGCTCCTCTTTCATGGATTCTGGTGGCCTGATTGTGAATGTGCTGGTCCCTTATGCTGACTTCCACACGACTCTCCATGTGTTTTGTATGGGCACATTGTCATTTTGGTGGACCGAGTTTGGGGTACTCAGCAGAGTCCACATACCCCCCTTAAATCTCGTAAGTTTTTCTAGAAGCAGCAGGGATTGAAACATTTCTGTAAAATCCAATAATAATCCACAAGGGAATGAGTTTCTATAAGTAGCAGCATTCTTAGAGAGCTGAGCAGAGAATTACAGCTGTATGATGCCATTTAGAGAAGGTTGGCTCAAGAGCTTTATAGCTAATTAATGCTCTCTGCAGTCCCACGTGCTTTGCCACAGCAGCGTGCTTGCAGGGGTATATATACATATTTCACTTTTTGTTCCTCCATGAGCATCTGTGGCAGCTGCTTATGGCACCTCATTCTCCTTTGCAGACCTGTAGTATGCAACCTGTGTGTGGAAGGGAGGCTGAAATCCCTTGGGATTCTGCTGTCCCCTTTCTTCTGGCACAGGAAGGAGATGCTTTGTTCAAATGTGCAATGTGATGGCACTTGGGGTCAGCCTTACGTCTAAACCAAGATGTCCAAATTTGTCAGAGTGCTTTTTGAGGATGGCCAGCTGCATGTCCACACTGCTGGGGATGGGATGTGATGATGTGTATAAGTGCAAAGGAGCATGCCCATGGGCTCAGCAGTTGTGAGGAGCATCACATCCATGCCCATACAGAGTCCCGGGCTGGCAGAGCCCTCTGTACCCCTCTGGCACACCTCTGCTCCAGCAGGGACACTCAGAGAAGGGGGCCCAGGCAGCTTCTGAACATCCCCAAGGAGGAGACCACACAGCCTTGGGCAACCTGTGCCAGTGCTCCGGCACCGCACAGCACAGCAGTGCTGCCTGGTGCTCAGAGGGAGCCCCTGTGCTCCAGTTGGTGCCCATTGCTTCCTGTCCTGGCACTGGGCACCACTGAGGGGAGCCTGGCTGATTCCTCTTGGCACGTTCCCTTCAGGTATTTATGAACACTGATGATGTCCCCCTGAACTCCCTCTTCTCCATGCTGAGCAGGCCAAGCTCTCTCCACCTTTGCCCACAGTAGAGGTGCTGCAGACCCTTCAGCACCTGATAGCCGTCTGCTGGACTCTCTCCAGCGCGTGTCCAGGTCTCTCCTATACTGGGAGGCTGTAAACTTGACACAGCACTCCCGGTATGGCCTCAACAGCACTGAGCAGAAGGGAAGGATCACCTCCCTCCACCTGCTGGTGATATTTTGCCCAGTGCAGCCCAGGACTCCCACGTCCTTTTCAGCTGAGGACTTCCCGGAACTGCTACTCCCACTGCCAGCATGTGGACAGTGACTAAATAAACCCAATTTGATTTTTAACTTTCCCAGCACATGAGCTCCTATTTTAGCAAGATGACGTGCTCCTGGGAGGCTCAGGCACTGACAAAGCAGCTGCCTTGCTGGATTTCCCCTCCTGCTGCTGACAAAAACCACTGCTTCCTTCCCATGAAGTGGGTGGGAGCATCTGGCCTCCTTCTGACTGTGCTGTCACCTCTCACCATCGCCTTTCCCAAGGCACATGGGCAGCACCTAGAGGCATCAGTAGGGGATGAGGTCCAGGAACAGGGTTTTGAGGCTCTTGCTGGCACATGGCCATCCTGCAGAGCAGTGCTGTGGATGCTGGTTCTGCTCTTGGCAGGGAGAGCTGGCACATAGTCCTGCCTTTGGGACGCACCTTGTCTCACTGCTCTCACTGGTTCCTTGTCCCCTGGTTTTCAGCAATACAGCTGGTGGCAAAGGCAGCTCTGCAGGACTCCCAGTCCTACTCCTCCATGCACAGGCTCAGCCCACAGGCTGCTGCTGCAGTTCTGCATTGAAATGCATGAGGATATCCTGCCTGGTTCCAACCCCCATACCAGTCTGTATAGATCACCTCACCTTTGCAAGGCTTTTCCCAGTTCCATGCCAAATACCTCTAGTGCTTCAGCCTTGCTATGACAGGAGCTGCAGGACATGTGTTGTTCCTCACAGCGACCTCCCCTGACTTCAAGGCAATGAGTGACTCTGCCTGCCTTGCACCTCTTGGAACAAGACAAAATGACCGATCTGACTCTCTCCCAAAACTCAGTTTGGACTCTGCTCAGCATTGGGGCCTGGAAAAGAAACTAATGAGACAGCATGCATCCCACAGAAACTATGCATATAGCTGTGGAGCTGGCGAACAAGGTGTCTGGAAGGTAGCTGGGGGTGTTCAGGCTGGATACAAGAAGGCCAAGCAGGGTCTTACTGCTGGCTATGGCTACTGTCTGGTGGGAAAGGGAGGAGCCAGCCCTGGCCATCATTACCTTCCACCAGGAAGTAAGCAGGTAAGAGGTGGTGCAATTTATGTTTCTGACGTTAGGACGGCAATGTGTGAGTTGCTCAGGTGTCTGCAGATGGTGCCAGCAGCACCCTGCACAGTGCCTCAGGCTGCAGCAGGCACTGCTGTTTGAGGGTGTCTGCAGGATTCCTCTTGTTCCTTGGACCTGCATGGCGTGTCATGACTGCCCGCTCCGAGGTCTCACCTGTGCTTGCACCAGTGTCACTGCCTCCAGCCTGTTCTGGGCCAGAGGATGGGGACAGCCCCAGTGCTGTGCAGTTCCTATTGGGTGGCATGAGTGGGATCAGAGCGAAGACAGCCCTGGTGTGTCTGTGCACGCATCTGCCTGCCCAATTAAAGCCTGATAATTAGGATTGCCATTCTCTTTATTTCTAATTATGAGGTAGTACTTGATTTTAGAAGGCAAAAAGAACACTGTAATTACCTTGTAAGAATACTTGGTTATTAGATGGCTTGTGACACTGCAGAGACCCCTACCCCCCTCAGCACAACAGCACCAGGGCTGGATGGGCCCTGGCACAGCCCCTGGCACGTGTGAGCAGGGTGATGTAGGAGTCCCATGGCTGCCCCTGACCCTCCTGGGAACCAACCATGGGGCTGGGACAGTGTCAGGGCTGTTCTGAGCGTATGAGTGTTGGCTCCATGCAGAGTGGGAGCACTCATGACAGCCTCGGCACAGCTGTGATGGAGCTGGGAAGCCCAAGCAGGAAATAACAGCAAAAAAAAAATGCTTGCAAAAATAAAAATGCTTTTGATGTGGATAGAGGTGTTTATAATACTTTGGATTTTTTAATGCGGAAACTCAGAAAGCACACTTGGTCAAAACAGCATGTCGTGAGCTGTGAGAGATGTGCCAGTCTCAGGACGAGAGGAGCAGGCACCGTTCGCCTGATGGATCCCAATGCTTTCCTGGAATTACCAAAGGAATAAATGATGTCAGCCATATAAACTCCTGGGTGGTCACCTGAATGTTTGTGAACACTATTCATCATATCCCAAACCATCTCATTTTATGCCTCTACAAGTTCTGGTGATCTCATAATCTCTTTTTCGGCACTATAAGTAATCACTACCACACAAAAGACATTCTGGATTTAATTTCCAATAGGAAAATATGGGCTGTTCAGAGTGTGCCCAGTTCAGTGTGGCTCTGTGGAGGAGGACGAAGTGCTGCTGCCTTACTGTGCGGAGGTTTGATAAATTATTGGGTATATTGACTTTCTAAGGAGGACTTCCTAAGGAGCGTCTCTGAAATGAGGCTAACTTGTGTCTAATTTGTTTATCTGTCTCATTTGTTTTGAGCTAACTGGTGCGCTATCTGAAACAGGGAGGCCATCCAAGCCAGGCAGAACGTGGGGAGGACACAAGCTGTGCTCCAGCCTCGTCTTCCCTGAGCTGCTCTGAAGGCCATGGAAGGCAGTGGCAGCCTTTTGGCTCCTCTCAGGAAAACAAAGATAGAGCATGTGCTTTGTGAGGGCTGAGAGCCGTCCACAGGAAGGCTGCGGAGGGCAGTGTGGAGGCAGATGACACTGCAGGAGGCCTCATGCAGGCAGCAACACATTGCAGCCTAGCTCCAGGGCCAAACTGATGGCTCTGCGTCATCCTAAAGGACAATAGCACCAAAAAACATGCCATGTTGTACTTTTCCCTTCAGCACCTTATTATTAAAAGCAACTTCTCTTTTCAGCTCAGGTGAGTAAGACTGCTAAACTTTACCATAGCTTCATTGGTTCAGTGTTGTTGCCAATATTTATTTACAGAAATCACGAAACCCCAGGATGGCTGCAGATGGCAGGGCCCTCTGTGCTCCTCTGGCACACCTCTGCTCCAGCAGGGACACTCAGAGAATGGGCCCAGGCCCTTGGCCAGGCAGCTCCTGAACATCCCCAGGAAGGAGACCACACAGCCTCTGTGCAACCTGTGCCAGTGCTCCGGCACCGCACAGCACAGCAGTGCTGCCTGGTGCTCAGAGGGAGCCCCTGTGCTCCAGTTGGTGCTCACTGCCTCCTGTCCTGGCACTGGGCACCACTGAGGGGAGCCTGGCTGATTCCTCTTGGCACGTTCCCTTCAGGTATTTATGAACACTGATGATGTCCCCCTGAACTCCCTCTTCTCCATGCTGAGCAGACCCAGCTCTCTCCACCCTTGCCCACAGTAGAGGTGCTGCAGACCCTTCAGCACCTGGTAGCCGTCTGCTGAACTCTCTCCAGTATGTGTCCAGGTCTCTCCTATACTGGGAGGCTGCAAACTCGACACAGTACTCCAGGTATGGCCTCAACAGCACTGAGCAGAAGGGAAGGATCACCTCCCTCCACCTGCTGGTGATAGTTTGCTTAAATCAATGTTCTTCACCAGAGGTCTTAAATGTTTTTTTTGGTCTTACTGCACATGTTCGTCATCAATTCTGAAATATGAGGAACTCCCAGAGCAGCTTTCTTTCCTCGAGTTGCCATGGTTTACCACACGGTTCCACTTGCAGATGGCTCCTGGGAGCACCGCCTGCTCTGGGACATGACAAGAGCAGTGTGAGCAGCCCTGTGCTGCTCCTGAAGGCAGGCTGGGGTGAAGCTCCATAGAGGGACCTTGGTGATGTTCTGGTTTCAATAAAAAAATGTCTTAAGAGAAAACATCACAGGGCAGTGGCAAGTGAAGCTTCCTGCCCCTTCTGTCCCCATCCCCATACTTGACACAGAGGACACAGAGTAATGCTGTGCTCAATTTTACAGCCTAAACGTGGACTGATACAACCTACTAGTGTCTCCTTAGAAAGCTCTCTTGGCTTGTATCCTCAGCTCAGCACGGTTACAGCAGTGTGCTACTATAACCAGAATCTTGTGGCAAATACTGAGATCAGCCCCCACTTTTTTTTTTTTTTTTTTTTTTTTAACCCATGGAAGAACAACACAACACAAGGATACAATATATTCTCTGATGAAAGCACCTTTTGCATACTGGCTATAAAAAAATTGTTCACCTTTCTCTCTCTTTAGGGAACAGAAGATGAATCATTGCATTTTCTACTGCCCAACCCAGTTTCTTTTCAGATGTAGAAAAAAATACGAGTATTCTTAGGCTCAGTAACTATATCTGGCATTGAAGCAGAAAGTGTGGGACCCAGCACGGCGTGTCCACAATTACATTCAGCAATAGCTCAGCAATGGTGTGGATGTGTTGTGTCCCCAGCAGCATCCTCTGCTCCCCGGCAAAGAGCTGTGGGCTTGCGGGCTCCAGCCCCACACAAGGGGCTGCTCCAACAGCTCCATGTACTTCTTGTGTTGGTGGCCCCCAAACTGGACACAGTACACCAGGTGGGGTCTCACAAGAGCAAAGTAGAGGGGCAGAATCACCTCTGTAGACCTGCTGGTTACACTTCTCTTGATGCAACCCAGGATATGGATGGCCTTCTGGGCTACAAGTGCACGTTGCTGGCACATATTAAATCTTTTATCAACCAAGACACCCAAGTCCTTCTCCTCAGATCTTCTCTCAAGCCATTCTCCACCCAGCCCGTACCTCTGCTTGAGATTGCCCTGACCCAGGTGCAGGACCTTGCACTTTGTTTTGTTGAACTTCATAAGGTTGGCATGGGCCCACCTCTCAAGTCTGTCCAGGTCCCTCTGGATGGCATCCCTTCTCTCTAGTGTGTCAACTGCGCCACTCAGCTTGGTGTCATCTGCAAACTTGCTGAGAGCGCGCTCAATTCCACTATCCATGTCACCTACAAAGATGTTAAATAGCACCAGTCCCAACACCGATCCCTGATGAATGCCACTCATCACTGTTCTCCAATTGGACATTGAGTTGTCAACCACAACTCTCTGAGTGCAACCATCCAGCCAGTGAGTGGTCCATTCACCAAATCCATTTTTCTCCAATTTGGCCACGAGGATATTGTGTGGGACAGTGTCAAATGCTTTGCATAAGTCAAGGTAGGTGATATCAGTTGCTCTTTCTTTATCTGCTGACAGTGTAACTCCATCACAGAAGGAAGTGTTGATCTGAGGGCTGGATCACTGGACTGAGGCCTGTTGAATGAGGTTCAACAAGACCAAGCACGGGGTCCTGTACTTTGGTCACAACAAGCCCATGCATTGCTACACCCCATGCATTGGCTGAAAAGCTGCACAGAGGAAAAGGATGTGGAGGTATCATTCGACAGCTTCTTGAACATGAGTGACAACAGTGCCCACGGGGCCAAGAAGGCCAACAGCATCCTGGCTTGTATCAGAAATAGTATAGCCAGAAGGAGCAGGGAGGTGGTACCTCTCCACTCAGCACTAGTGAGACCACATCTTGAGCACTGCATTCAGTTTTTGGCCCCTCACTACAGGAAAGACATTGAGGCCCTGCAATGTGTCCAGAGAAGGGCAACAAAGCTGTGAGGGTTCTGAAGCACAAGTCTTATAATGAGTGGCTGAGGAGCTGGGATTGTTCAGTCTGGAGAAGGAGGTTCAAGAGAGACCGTACAGCTTTCTACAGCTGCTAAAAGGAGGCTGTGGTGAGGTGAGGGTCGGACAGCGATAACAGCAATAAGATATATATAATAGATAACAGCAGTAAGAGGTGTTGGCCTGAAGTTCCAAGCTCAGATTGGGTATTGGGAAACATTTCTTCTCAGAAAGAGTGATGAAGCATTGGTACAGGCTGCCCCAAGAGGTGGTAGTGTTGCTGTTCTAGAAGCGTTTAGGAGACGCTTAGATGTGGCACTGAGGGACACAGGTTAGTGGGCATGGTAGGAGGGCCTAATGATTAGGCTGAATCATCTTAGTGATCTTTTCCAACTTCAGTGATTCTCTGATTTTCTCTGAAAGGCACTGAAAGACCCCCGCTGATCTCCTGAAACCAGAGGGAGACCCCTGGAACAGGCAGGTAGCTCTGAGGACTGCGGCTCCTTTCCTATGCCCAGCAGTGAGATGAGGGCAGTGTCCTGAGCGCACCTCCCGGTGCAGCTATCATCAACATGCTGCAGACAGCTCTGAACTAACAATAAGAGAAATGTTCCCAGGTCCCATTTGCAGGGCTCTTGAATGCTTATTCTGCTTGAATGCTCGTTCCCAGCAGTTTTGCATGTCATTTTGCTTTAGTGCATTGCTTCACACCTATGACAGGTTGAAACATCAAGGGGTTTATTATCTGCACAGCTCCTCTGTTTATGCAGAGATTGCAATTTTGGCAAGTAATAGCTTTTGTTGGTTCTTTGCAAACCTTCATCTCCAGCCATGCAGAGGGTGCCTTTCCCAGGAGCCCTCCCACACACATTAGCTCAGAGCTGCCTGCTCCCAGGAATATAGACTTATAAGCACAGGCACAAGTCAGGATGCAGGGACAACTCCTCCAGCTTCAGCCACCAAACCAGGCTGACTTATGACCCTGTGGTGCATGCAGCCCAATCCTAGGGGCAGACAGAGAGCAGAAGGGAGCTCCCCATTGGTCTCTTCCACCTGCAGTACCAAACCCATTTCAGCACCTTGGCCCCTTCTGTTCTGTAGCTTGATGCTGAGGAATGCTCTCTAGAGGCCACGACGCTCAGTAACATCTCTGAAGCTGGAGATGGTGTTCAGTGCAGGGATTCCGACATCCTTCCCCTGCTGCTTGACCTGGCACATCACACGCTTGCCATCATGAGACAGATAATGATTCTGATCTGCAAGTTACACAAAAATAAAGACTATAGGTATGCCTGGATAAAAAGCACATGCTGCTTCTCTAAGAGAGCTTGAGGGAAATGGCATCTCCAGGCAATTGCCCCAAGGCTGTGTGCCACCGAAGCTGTGTGCCAGATGGGGCTGCCGTACACTGACCAACAGAGATGTAACCCCAGAATGGTGCCAAGTCTCTGGGGGAATTTTGCAGACTGACTGAATATCTGAAGTGAGTGCAGCTCTCCCAGCATGAGCTCTGTACACCACTGTGGAGCCCCACGCAGCACACGCTGCCATTACCAGCAGCACAGCCATCTCCTAAGAGACTTTCCTCTATGCTCAGATAATTCTGCCTCTTCTGGAAGTTCTGAGATGTGAGCAACCCTTCCCTTGGTGTACATTACTCAGCTCTGCAGCAGCTTGGGTTCCACCGCAGGGCTGCAGCCAAGGCTGGGAAGGACAGACACCTTCACCAGGAGCCATTCACCAACTGCAGGAGCTTAGGTTTTCCACCAGTAAGAAAGCAACATTTTCATCCTTCAAAAGGTAGATTGTACCTCTTGCTGCAATTTGCCACTGCACCACTTTGTAAGAGCCAAAAGCCTCTTGTTTTTTGCTGTTTTAGTTTTATCTTTCACAACACACAGCATTAGCATAAGGAGTTTAAGCTTCTCGCACCCTGGAAGTCTTGGCTCATTCCACACAAAAGAAAAGACGCAATTAATGAGAACCTAATATCACAAAAGAGTACTGCCATTCTTTCTGGAGAGCTAACAGCTGAAAGAAAAGTGTATCACCAGATCATAACAAACGTTTCTTGAATCAGGAAAAGGTCATCCATCTCATCCCTCCTGGATATCTTATTTCCTCTTGAAAAATATTTAATGGGTTCTTAGTTTTAGTTGTTAGGAAGTGTGTGATGGAAGCACTGCTCTGCACATTGCACGTGGCTTCAAGTCTGATCCAATTCAGTTCACATTGCCTCAAAAGGATTATTTTATAAGGTTTAAATTACATTTTGCAGTTCCTTGTTTTGAGTAATGTTTTAATCAAACATTTCAATTAAAAGATCTCTGTCATGAGTGGAAGTCCCTCCTGGCAGCCCTGCAGACTCCAATCTTCAGCCAGGAAAGTTTCTTCTGAAAAAAAACAAAACAACAACAACAAAAAAAAAAAACAAAAAACAAAACAAAACCAAAAAAACACAACCCACCAAAAAAAAAAAAAAAAACCAAAAAAACAAAAAAACAAAAAAAACCCAAAACTTCCTGGCTGAAACCAGCACAGCAACATCTTTTCCACTTCCCTTTGTTTCCAGTCCCAGGGAGTTACTGGGATGCAGAAGCTGACTCAGGAACAGCTGTAGGTCTTCAGAGGTGTGAAGCACAGCCTTGTAAGGCTGTGAACTCATTGCAGGCTTTGCTACTGTGCTTGTTACAAGCCACTGCCCCTCTGCACACCTTCTGCCACCACTGACTGTTGACACAGGCATGAATTCTAGTCTTTCATTGTACTTTCGGTCAGGATCATTAAGCAAGCCCATAATGACTGCAAGGCATCTTGGGCCCATCTTTTACATTTCCTTTGGTTTGGAACATGATGTACTGTCAAAATATTATCAAAGGACTCCACTGGAGATATTTTCAGTTGTCACTTACGTTTATCCCACCTTAGAACAACTTCCCAGTGCATCCCAACTACCAGCACCCTTTCCTCCCCCTTGCTGAAACTTTATCCAACCTTTCCTTTTCATAGAATCATTTGAGTTGGAAGGGACCCTTAAAGGCCATCTGGTTCAACTCTCCCAAAATGAGCAGGGACAGCTACAGCTAGATCAGGTGCTCAGAGCCCCTCCAGCTTGACCTTGAATGTCTCCAGGGATGGGGCACCCACCATCTCACTGGGCAACCTGTATCAGTGCCTCCCCATCCTTTTCATAAAAAAACCTCTTCCTTACATCCAATCTAAATCTCCCATCTTTTAGTTTGAAACCATTTCCCTTTATTCTATCACAGCAGACCCTGCTAAAGAGTGTGCCCCCTTCTCTGCTGTACCCCTTTTTCAGATACCGAGAGGCTGCTATCAGGCTTTTCTCCTGGCCAATTCCACCCCTCTGCCCACATCTTCCCACTGCACCTGGTGGCAGGGCAGCCAACCCTGACCACAGCAGCCCCTCGATCCTCACCTCCAACTGTGCACAGGGCGCTGCTGTAACGCTGTGGGCAGCCCTGGGCTCCTGCACACTGCAGCTGGAAACATCAAGGCTGATTTTGGTTTTACTTTTCAATCACATTGAGAATCTCTAGCCTTATTTATACTGCAGATCTGAGAGCAAGGAAGAATTATTCCTTCTGTGTACTACATCACTGTAATGGCCACTGAAGCAAAAACCCTCTTTGCTGAGCGACCCCTCGGGATAATCATTTCCTTCTGCAATAATAGAAAATATGAGAGCATTGAACCGCCAATGACATTCCCCAGCACTTGTCAGGCATTGGCAGCTTTTTTGTTTAAGAAAAATCAGAGTCAGTTGGGAGCTTCCTTTAAACCCTCATTTGTGCAACGCTCTCTGTTGCCTTCAGTCTGAAAATATCCTTTCAGATACCTATCCAGCCTTAATTAGGACCTGAATTTCCAATAGAGATAGGCCATATTCTTTCTAAAAATTCTCGTTTCACAAGGCCACATGTGAATAGTTCCTCAAACCCTCCACAGTCCTACAGAATGGAGGAACAATCTCCCTTGGTGCACTGCTCTGATCTCCCTCACCACCGTGCGCAGATGTTGGGCAGTGTAAGCCCCAATATGCTTTGTGGTTGGCTTCCTGCTGCTCACTTCCCTTTCTCTCAGCAGTCTTCTTACTTCCTTTTGTTGTGGGCTTGTTAAGAGAAACTTCTTTGCTCACCGCACCAATGTATGCGTTTGGATTCTTTGTAAAAGAATTATTTAATTCCAGAATATATGACACCACAGGCTTATCCTCTCTAACGTTTAAAAGCAAGCTGTTCCTACAGCCCCAGCCATGCCACCTTCCGTTTTGCTGGGCATCCAGCACATAAATAACTCTGAATTATTAAAAGAGACTGGAAGAAGATCAAGAGTACACAAAATCTGCTATGCAAAATTAGGCTTCTTTACTATTACCGGTGGGCAGCTGCAAGTAACACACATCCTCATGCTGTGGCAGGTCAGCACTAAAGCTCCATCTGTGCCAGAACTGCAGGCTGACCACCAGCTGCTTCATCTTGGAGGAAGTCACTTGCTACTAACGTTCACTGCTTTAGGTAATGGGTGTGTACTTCTGTTTTCCTGCTATGAAGAGCTAACAGCTTTGCTGCAGGAATTGACTCCTTTTCACTCTCACAAAAGAACCTGTCACCCCTTCACAGCTGAAACTGGTGAAATTAGCAAGACATTGTACTTCTGCATGGAACTGTTTTTTAATATATGCTGAACCCATCTTTCTACCACAGACACATGGCAGGATGAGAACATCAGAGCTGAACGGTCTGGATTCACACAGAAGTACCTTATGTCTCCCAGTCTGGCTGACATCTCATTCAGAATCAAACTTCTCCCTACTTTGAATGTTATTGTGAAACCAAATAAAGGAACAGTGTTGGGTCTCAAAAAAACACACATACAGATGTCTTGCTGAGGTCTGGTGTTTTCTGTCTGAAGCACACAGCTCTGCTACCTCTGGACAGCCAAGGACACATTAAGCAACCAGGGGCAATGGCACAGCAGTGTCTTTGGTCAGAGAAAATGTCCCTGATTAAAATGCTGCTTGTGGGCATTCCAGAGACAACCTCACTGACCTAGAAGGGTTCTCCAGCTCCTCTAGGGAGCAGGGGTGGAAATTAAACATGCTGAAGCTAAATGGCTTAACATTAGCAGCAGAACAGCTTAGCTACCCTGTACCAGAAGGTTAAGCTATAGTGAGCCTTTTAAAAACGTTCAGTGCAATGGACAAGCACCATATTGCACAGCACTGGGTTGGGGATCAGTCTTCCTCCCTACTGTGTGGCTATGCAGCCAGCAGGAAGCCTCAGCCTAGATCACAGAATCACAGAATTGTAGGGGTTGGAAGGGACCTCCAGAGATCATCGAGTCCAACCCCCCTGCCAAAGCAGGTTCCCTACAGCAGGTCGCACAGGTCGGCATCCAGGCAGGTCTTGAACATCTCCAGAGAAGGAGACTCCACCACCTCCCTGGGCAGCCTGTTCCAGTGCTCCGTCACCTCACTGTAAAGAAGTTCTTGCGCACATTTGTGCAGAACTTCCTATGCTGCAGTTTCTGGCCATTTCCCCTTGTCCTGTCTCCACTCACCACTGAAAAGAGCCCAGCCTCGCCATTCTGCCCCCCACACCGTAGATATTTATAGACTTGGATCAGGTCCCCTCTCAGTCTTCTTTTCTCAAGGCTGAACAGACCCAGTTCACTCAGCCTTTCCTCATAGGAGAGATGCTCCAGGCCCTTCACCATCTTCGTGGCCCTGTGCTGGACTCTTTCCAACAGTGTGTCTCAACAGCGAACATTAAACCTTTGAAAGGTAAAGAACTAATCCAATGGAACTGAATTTGATATTCATTTATTTTAAAAGGTATTTTACCATGATAAGAATTTATATTCTTATAATTCTTTCTTCAAGGCTCTTGCAGTTCCCAGCAGCTTGGGATTTGGCTCTGCAGTTTCACACATGCTGAACAAACTGTTACTGGTCCCTTGGGATGTCCCCGGGCAAATAGCACTCAATCTAACTGGTGGAGGTGAGGGACAGCAGCAACACCTTGTCCTGTGACCCAAGGGTCCTCCCACACCAGTCAGGGCTAACAGGATGATCAGCATGTCCTTACGTCCCCTCTCTTCTTCAAGAAGTACCTACACCTCTATAATTAATACTATGTGTAACATTCATTTGAAGATTGCAGTTTTGCAACCTACTCAAGCTCCAAGCCAAACTTGGATTCCAATCACAACTCCCCCAACCTGTGCTAATGCAAAGTGCTGACTTCAACAACAATCACCAACCCAAAATCTCTCACCCTGAGACCATATTACTGATAGCCAAGTATGAGGGCAGCTCTTGCTTTCAGTTGTAAACCGAACTATGGGGGATGAGAAGTTTTTGGAGCACTTTCCTGCCACCTACCTCTCTAAAGTAGAGTTAGGTGACACTGGAGCACCATGAAAAGGCCACAAAATTGAGCTTCTGGATTTTCTGGATTCATACTGAATCCATCTCTTGTCATGAATGTTTCTGCATTTCTTAAAAGCAGATGTTATGGCAATTGCACTTGACAGCTTTAAAATGGTTTTTCTTTTAATTCAAATTACAGACTAGGCTACATAAGGGTAGGAAAAGATTCCTTAAGAAAAGTATTTTTGTTAGATTAAAACAGAAGAATAAACTGAGCAAACAACCTTTACCGCACCATTCAAAGAGTGGAAAAGCTTGGGTGTGACTTACCACAATGAGCAAGCAGCTCCTCCTCCTCCAGCTGAGCACTCATTTTACTCCAGGTAGCACTAATTCTTCTAAAGGTGATGAGGGCAGAAATTATTCTCAATCATATCCACTAGACGAATGCAAGACCTCTGAATGGAGCTTAAACATTACAGCTGTTTAGAACAGCTCTCACTTTCAACAGATTCCTTATATGAACTTTGAGGCACTTAAAGTTTTATCACCAGCAAACAGCTTCCCCTCTCTGAAAGTGTACTTTGAGTAAACATTTTCAGAAAGCTGGTACCTTGAGTCATCCAACAACTTTTAACCGTACCACTGAAGAAAGTAAAGCAACTTACCATAAGAAATTCAAAGAAAGGGTGGAGAACAGAGGCTAAATCCCAATTTCCAACACGTTTTCTTATCCATGGGGCTGCTCCTCCCTCTTCCATTTAGAATCTGGAAACATCAGCTTGCCAGGACCTTGATGAGATGTTAACTAGTAGAAATAAGGAAGCACACCCAGTCACACTGCCAGCTACACACAAGCCTTACCAATACAGGATTTGGCTAGCTCAGCTATCCACCATCCAAAAAGACCAGAAGCAAGAGGAATGATAAATAGCAGGTAACTAACTGGACTATCAGAGATTGCTTCTGCAGCATCTCCAAATTGTATCTCTTTCCTTTGGGTGAAGTTTCCACGTGCCCACACTGTCATTCTAGAAATGCCTCCCTCCAGAAAGGCACCACAGCAGGGGGACAAATTCTGTTCTGAGTGCAACATGTGGTTCTGCTTTAAAAGCTCTTCAACCACTGTTCTACCTGTTCAACCTGAGCTATCTGGACTGCAGTTTGTAAGCACCACAACCACAGTTCCTCTATCAACAGCTTTTTAGTATTTTAACTGCATGCCAATACTGCACTAAAGGCTTGATGGACTCTAAACCTTTTCTGCTCAAAGACTGTTTCAGAGCAGGAAACACTGCACGAAGCAACACCATCACATTTCAAGAAAGCCCTCAGTGTCAGAACACTGACTAAAAATACCTGGAAATCTGCCTGCCATAGGAGGCAGCTGATTGTTCACACAGGAAATTATTTCCACTATTAAATATTGTAGATCATTTTCTAGCACTGGAAGGTAGAAGATAGAGAGTCAAGGGAGAATCTTTCATAGTATTTGAAGGATCAGCTTAGACACTCCAATTAGAAAAGGCTTTCAAAAAACAATCCAGAAATCCAGAGACCTTTTGTGTAAAGGCTCCTTCATATTTAGCGATTAAAGATAAAACGAGAAGAACACTTATGCTATATTCCACTGGTGCCCATTTAGTTGCTTGCTTTTTTATTTTTGGTAAAACTTTGATTTCTCCAGACACACGGAGTAATTGCACAGAAACATTAACGCACAACTTTCTTAAACAGTTGGATAAAGGTTTAAGAAAAAAAAAAAAAGCAGCAATTCCAGGTCAAGCTATTTTACATAGCTTAAAGTTAAGCATTTAGAGAAGTAGTTCACCACGCAGCTTGGAAGTGCTTTCAGCAGGCAACATCTCCATGAAGGCCTTCCTTAGAAACCACCTGTATCTGCTATAGAAAAAACAATGATCCTTCTTTTCTGATAGCGCACTCAACATCCCTGAAGGATTTTTCATCCGTGGATTGCCAACTTGTCTTGTTTCCAGACTGGAATGCAACCCTTTGTTTTGTCAATGTAATCAATTACTGTTTTTTCCTCTTAACAGGTACTTTTATGTATTAAGGTAATCATGGTTTCTTCTCCCCACCACAAAAAAAAAAAAAATAATTGGTAGTTGTGGATTATACAAATTCACCCCTAAAAATCCTCATTAACCTTTACCCTCCATATTCTTTCTTCCTTCCTGTTCCTCAACAGATTCTATTTTTTGTTACCTGTAACAGATAGTTCATTAACTTCCCATTCCGGGAATGGTTACTATTGTTCCTAGTTACCTTTATTTTAAACCTTAACCTATCCTACCCCTCTCTTCTACTAATCTCAATACTTAAATTCTGGGATAAGAGACTCAGCTGTTTCCATGAACAGAGTATCACGCAGTGAATGCAATGATCAAAAGTGTTTTATCAAAAGTGTTCTAACCTTTTACTATTAAAAAAAGAACAAGAGCAGGAAAAAGCCTGTATTGAATTTTTAGGTTTGACCTGTGTCTTAAGACCACCCCTATGTACAAAAGGTTAAGGCAATCCTGTTCCTTTTCATCTCATTCCTCCCAGGAGCAAGATGAACCTGGTGACACTAAGGTAGATTTCCACCCAAATATAAGGTACCTAACATTACAAAATACTTAGATCTCTGCTTACGTGAGCAGCTCAATCAAGAAAATAAAAACACAAACCCTCTCTTTATGGCGATTACATAAATACTTCACAACAGGAAGATTGTAACGAAGTTTAACCATTTTCTAACAGCTTCAGCTCTTGACAGATGTGATATGATTTGAATATTGTCTACCTTCCTATTATTATTTCAGCTTTGAACTAAATATCCTTAAACACCGTAGTTGTTCTGTGAATACCATCCACGCAGACATCAGCAGGGACAAGGAAAGGAAGAACGCCACTACTCCATGGAGCCTTTCTATTGGCTGAGTTAGGAAGCCTGAACTTCCTGAATGCTATGGAGGCTCCTGCTCAGTTGTACTTCAAAGAGCTCAGAAAGGGAAGCTGCGGGCTTTCCACTGACTAGAACTGATCCAGAGGTCAGCTCTTTAATAACTGCATATGCATTTGGCCCGAAGTACAGAGACCGTATGTTTAAGAGCTCTCCAGGTTACCAGCCAGCCAGAAAGCAACAGCCACCTAAAAAGCTGCAAATGAGAGCAATCAGAAATCTGATGTGCCAATTCCCATGAAGTTAACTCAAGCTCAAGTGTGCATTAAGATTCTCCTTAACAGAACTACTTCCATATTTAATCCATATATAACACTGCTGCTACTTTAAGAAGAGTGGAAAGAGATCACATGAAATCTACAAAGGTAGTTGAAAAGTCCATTCATAAAACTTTTATTCCACTTACATCAACTTAATACACATGTTCTGAACAGTTATGCTTGGATTGTTCATGAAAATTTCATAAGACATTAAACAAAGCTAGCCATCATCAAGTTATTTCCCTGTTAACTATTTTTACAGCACATGCATGTTAGGCAAGTATCAAAAAAAAAAAAAAAAATCACAAAAGCAAAAAACCTAAAAAAGTTAAATACATGGGTTTTTTTGTTTTACTGCTGTGCTCGATATACAGTGTCATTATGGATATCAAGCAATTCATTTTTACTGCATCTTTACTTGTACATTTGTTCTTAGGTTGCTTAAACCATTTAAATACAAATAAAATGTGTAGCAAAAATAATGAAAGCAACAGCAGGTAACTTTACAAATAATGGAATGTGAACCGTTTCTCTGTCCTTCTCTAGAGAAAGTTGACTGGATTATCAAACTGTCTTAAGGAACACTTCAGCTGCAATCAGATGTACACTTGATTGGCATATTCCACAGATTTCACATGTTTACTTGACATGCAATATCTATGGGACATAATTGTATTCACAGCCATGTGTGCTCCAGCTTGATTATTCATGCTAACTACACCTGTGGCTGCAACCGATTATCCCTTTTTTCCACCACGCAGACCAACATGCAAGCAGTCTTCCTCGCTTGACACAGAAAGCTGTTTTAACACTGGCCTTGTGGAAGCCACAATGTACCAAAAGTACTATGCCAAACATGTAAAACTCGTATAAAAATTTCACAACCCTATATTGGCCACCTCAGATGAAGACAGATAAATTCCCCCAATGTTAACTGGCTCTATTCCCCTAATATTAAACAAAACCACATGGGAAATATAGAAATCCAAATAGAAGTAACATAAACCTGTCAAATCGTAAACAAAAACTATTTGTGGGACAGCATGGATGACAAATGGTTTACTGTGTAAGTTTCAGAATGAGGCAGACGGAAGTTGGAAGGCTGGTTAATTCTCCCCTCCTTCTCCTGCTTCAGCTTCATCTCCTTGGGTATCCGATGTCCACAACTGTTTGGGAAAGAAAAGAGTAAGTATTAATACCTAACATGTTTCACACTAGCAATCATCATTTGGTAAACTAGATTTCTTGTTAATAATAGTGTATGAGGTTATACTAAGTGCCATGGGGAAAAAAGCACATGCACAAATTGCTCTTTGCAGACAGCAGGAAAGGTGAATGGCCATTACTTCTACATGAAAATGTAGATCTAGTCCTAGATGACCTAACCCTACACTCCTTTAACGAGGAAGTCCATGACCAGTCAAAACCAAGGTTTCATATTCACATGGATAGGTATGTTATAACCACACGTAGGCAAGAGTCAGATAAAGAACAGATGCATACGAATAAGAAACTAACAGTATTTGTTTTCTTGAGACTTCAAGTGGGATTTACACATCTTTCTGAAGGGAAAGTTTCAGCAAAAGCCTCTCATTGTGCCCTACAGAAGAGTGAATGCTACTTTTTCTTCAGAATAGACATCTTAAAAGATTTGCCTGCTTTGTTTTTAATTAAAAAAACAAAACAAAAACAAACTACACAGCACATTTCACTAAAATCACTATCCCTTGGCTACACATATAGACAGTTGCTTAAAGAGAAGCCTGTAGTGCCTCCAAACCTGGAGGGCAGAGAAAGGAGAAAAGAGAAAAGAAATATCTGGCTAAATAAAAAAAATATATATATATGTTGTATACACCAAATCCTATTTTCAGCTCCATAAAACATGTTAAGGAGCCATATATCAAAGTTAAGCATCACTTAGGAAGCTAAATATCAGTTCCAAGGCAACACCTGGAGCATAGAAATCATTATTATGTGAACAAACTGTTACCAGCCTAATGCTGTTTGTAATTTCTCCCTGGAGCTTTAGCAGCCTTAACTGAGTCCTTCATGCTCTATGGTAGTAAGCAGTAAAACCCAAGAATAACTTAATTCTTTGTCTGCCCGCATTCTAGCATGGCTTGGGATCTACCTTATTGCAGGTCTCATATGATGCTTATAAACAAAAAAGAAAATTAGCACCAGAAACACTTCACCCTTTTCAAAAATTACAGGATGATAGAGAATCTTGTGCAAGCCCAATAGCCTTGTTCTTACTACAAAGAACACAAAGTCACTGCCCTAAACGCTCCTTACTAAAGATATTAAGCAACAAGATAGTCTACTTGAAACAGCAACACACTTGTCTAACCTCTTTCTAACCTCTCCACTACATTTAAATCCATTACTCTATTTCAGCACCACTCCACACATTTCTAAGAAATGCAGGAAGAAGAGTTTAAGTTAGAAATTTTTCAGATGCTTCATTTCTAAAACTTTACCTCTAGAACATCTAGAGATACATATGTACCTGTCTTTACTAAGAAGAGCCTGTCTGGTATAAGGATTCCCAACTGAGAGAGCAGAGTTTAAATAACCAGCTGGGAAGAAAAGCCTTTAGGGGAACAGGAATGGGCAAAGATATTCCCCATTCCCCAGAAACAAACACACAAGACAATTTCGTAACTCAGCAAAGATGAAATACCTAGCAATCCCAGTAAAACAAATTTTGATCTGCTATATTAAAAAAATCCTCTGAACACTTCTCTGCCTTTGGTCCCCAACAGATTTCTTCAGACAGATGAAACTCAGTCTAGAAAGAATTACCAACTGAGAAAGCTGCTACTGCACGTAAATGATCAGCATGCCAAATCACAGTTAAAAGCCTGCATCTAAAAGACAAGAGACTTGCATAGCTAGCAGACCAGACCCTTCTACACTTAGGATATTCACTGCAGTCTTTGTCAGAAGTTACATCAAAAGTTGTGGAAGAAACAGGAATTAATGTAAGAGCAGTACTCACACAGATCACACAGGAGGTACCCATCTGACATGGATATGGAATCTTGCAGCTACCTAGAAAAATCTCCCTTATAATAGAAACCTGACATTAACCGTCAGGTCCTGCTAAGGTAACACACACAGTGTGGAAGCTCAGTCCAACTTTTGCTCCAGGACAAGACAAAGCTCTCTTAAACTGCTATGGCCAGCTGCATGTTATTTTCACTATGAAGCTGGCAATTGAAGTCGCTTCTATTCTCTACTTCAGTTGATCTCTCATTTGAGGGACAGCAATCTCACCCAAGGGACAGCACACACAGAGTGAAGCCAATGCTGTCTCTGTCTCCCTTACAGAGGCTGAGAAATCTCTGCCATTTGTTTTGTAATCAACAGCTGGAACTATTGCAAGTAGTTCTCCAGAAATATATTATGTTGTCATTCGAGTGGAAGAGGTTCCAAGAAACAGGCAAATAAAGCCTTACAAACAGAAAATATGGCAGCTCCAGTTTTATGTAACTGAACAACTTCACTTTGGTTACAGTAAGAAAAGTCCAGATATTTGCAAAAGTCTCCAACACTAGATGCATTTAACATAGGAACAAGGAGTTACATCTGGCAACAAAAGAGCCTCTTATTTTTTCTACTCTTGCTTGTAGTTCTCCCTTTCCTCCACAAGATGACTGGGAAGTGAACTATGTCATTAATTACAGCACCGCATGCTTGCTGTTGATCTAAACTGTCTTGTTTAGATATTTATCTTTGCCTTTTTTACAGTTCGAGGTAGGTTAAAAAACCAAGATGATGATTTTATTTACTGTGACAGAGTGACAGCCCCCATCTTACACCACAGATAGCTGAGTCCAAGTAAAAAGGAATAAGACTGTCCTATGACTGCCCTGCAAACAGCCTGACTTGCAACAATTCCAACTTCAGCTTCACTAAAGTTAAAAACCAGCCAGAAATACAACAATAGGCCCTTAAATGGATTTGCTATGAAGTCTTCATACAGTTCAAGCACGCTGAACAAGTTACATGAAATCATACTGAATTTTCAAAGTAGCAAATGCAACTGTGTTCACTAATGCTGTTACAATAAAAAGGTAACTGTTTTGTTTCCAAACCACATCATTCCAACATGCTAAACTGCTTGAATAGAAAGAGTGAAACACTTGGTTGAATTGTTTTGTTAGAGAACTATGACAGTCAGCCTACAGATACAGGAGATTGGGCAGGAGAAAGATACACACTCGGAAACACAATGTGAACTCATCTGTAAGTGACAGACAATTCCACAGCTGGGGTGAACAGGACAACTCAGCGCTGTAAGGACCAGTTCTGCTATGAGCAGTCTGTAAAATGTAACAATACTCACTGTCAAGTTGTCTCTCAGTAATTGCATTATTAGCGTGCTGTCTTTGTATGACTCTTCACTTAATGTATCAAGTTCAGCAATTGCTTCATCAAAAGCCTAGAGATGAAAGAGACATCCAAAGCTCATTAGCCACGCAACAAAAGGTTATGCAAATAAAAATCAGTGGAACTCCCCCTGCACCCCCCGCAGACCTACCGTTTTTGCAAGGGAACAGGCCTTCTCTGGGGAATTGAGAATCTCATAATAGAACACGGAGAAGTTTAGAGCCAGACCTAATCTGATAGGATGTGTTGGCTGCATCTCCTTTTTACTGATTTCAAAAGCTTCTTGATACGCCTGTTGTGATTGCTCCACAATCCCTTTAGGATAAAACAAACAAAACCCACAGCAAGTAAGTAATTCAAATACTGTGTTCTGACATAAAATCGGTTCATGGTTGTGTGAATAAACTATCCTAAGAGTGAACACTTGTTAATGAGCATTTACGTAATCTTATAAGTATTCCACTTCTTCTAATAGTCTAAAAGTTTAGTTAAGTTATCGCTATGTCACAGATTTAAGTATCTCTGCTTAAGACTGCTTAAGACCCCTGACTGCCTGTATCAGCAACAGCTCTGATGCTTACAACACTTTTACAGTGTTTCACGAACATAAAACTCACAGTCTACAGGAAAGAAACACAATGCTGAAGGCTTAACTATACATAGGTTTGATGTGACACAATTTCAATGTCTTCAAATACCGCAAAGCATTACAGATGCACATTCGAGTCACAGAAAGCCCCAGTGACCCCTATGCCTTTCATTCAGTTACCTGTGACTCCTCGTTCAAACTGTCTGGCAAAGGTAGTGTGTAGCATACCTAAACCTGAAGTAAATACAGCCCAACATAGCTCAGAAGTTGGACTATGCTCTTGATGACCACAGGAGATAGACACTCAGAACAAAGGGACCATTATTCTGCACTCTCAAAGACTGTTATATATCTGAGAAAGAGGTAGGCAGGAAGTAATTTGACTCAGATGAAAGAGGATTCACATCCTGATTTCTGGATCAAACCAGAAATACATCCGGAGTGATTTCTAAGTGCAGTCACATGTATTCAGAAACAAAGGAAAAAAATCTATAGGTTAAGTACTCAAAAATATCAGTATTTGTTTCCAGAGTCTGAGTACTTCTGATACACAATATCTATTGCTTCAGCTTTGAAGATTTATAGGCATTAAAGCATCAAACTGTTCTCAACGTGGGAGAGGGAGGACACTCTTCCCTGCGTATTCATGCAGGGCTCTGGCCCTCTTAATTCACTGCTACCAGGTGAGCATTTCAGAGAAGTCAGACATCTGCTGCACTGCCCTGAAAACGTCCAGCACTCAGCACACTACAGTTGAGAAGAACTGGTTTTACAGGAAGTTAAATTTAGAAATGGTGGGAGGTGTTTCACTATTTCCATATTGGGAAAGTCTTAGAAAATGGTGCTGCTTCTGAAAGCCAAAACAAGCGGCATGAAAAATAAGCAGCTTCAATTAACTTCAGCATTTTATGTTAGATGTTTACGTTTGAGGAAAAGCTCCCCAAAAGCGGGCTTTTTTTGCTTGCTTGACAAGGCAAGAATTACCTGTTGAGCACCAATTCGTGGAATTTATAGCAAAACTAGGTATATTCTGTTTATTTTGAAGTGAGTCATCCAGTGTAAGAAATCTGCAGGACATTCAACTTTGTGCTCCTCAGATAGCATCATACAGCTCCAAAACTGAAGGCTGAAGCAGCAGGGTGAGGCCACCTGCTTGACATTCCTGCCCACCAGATTGCCATAAGAAAACCGTGGTCAACACAGTAAGCTGATTTATGAAGGCAAAAATCCAATTCCTATAACTGAGAGCTTTATATGGATGCAGTAAAAAAAAAAAAAAAAAAAAAAAAAAAAAATCTGCTTAACTAAATGGCCATTATTTGCTACAGTCATTATCAGTTGGTCCTTTTTAAGGTTAGGCATCACAGCTAACATGCAGAAAAAAGCCTTCAAGATAAAAGACTTGAGGAGCCATAGCAACTACGAGCCAGATGGGCTTTCCAAATTTTTTCTTTATCTGCAAGTCAGAACCCATTGGTAACTGCTGAGCTAGGATACTGAGCTGAATAAAAATGAAGTTTAAAATTACATTAAACAAAGGTTTTCACAGTCTAACTTTATAGTCAGTAACTACCCTCATGAGAACATACATTCTAGTTCGTACATGAGAGATTACTGAACAAAAATATGTTTGCTACGATACACAGTAACCAACATATTTGTTACACATGGGACTCTGCAGTCACCAGACTAGGTCAGCTTGCATACAGAGAACACCTGAAGTCAAATCAAAGCCTAGTTTACTAAGTCTTATCTTACTAGCCTTGGTAACTTTATTATCCAGCGTGGATAATAAATGTGGAGACAAGCTCCAGGAAATGCCTTGGAGTTTGTTGCGAACAGTGCTATCTAAATGTAAGATATCCTCCCAAAGTGAAGGTGACTGCACAAAGACAAGGTGTTATGTAGGTGCCTCTTCAATACACCAGGTGGCTTAACTGCTGCAGTTAAGTACAGTATTTTAACTTTACTCACCAAACTTGAGTAAAGGCAACTTACCTGCTATTAGGACAAACTGCATAACAAATTCAGGAAATAAAAACCATTTAGAAATCAAACTACCATGGCTATGGAAGAAGTTTACTTAACACTAACATCTGTTTTATTAATCCTTTTCTTCCCCAGCTGTATTCTAGTCTCTCTGCTCACTGAACCTACACAGACTTCCTTGCGTGCTGCAGAAACACAGAACTAGCATAAAAAAACACTTCAGAAAGCTACAGTGACTCTGTGCAAGAAGGTAACAACAATACTCAGATATCCAGGAAAAAAAAAAAAAAAGCACAAAGTGGTATTTCAGTGATAAGGCACATTCTTGTATGCATACACTGGATCTGATTGCAAGATTCTGTGACTGCAGACTGCACATCTGCTTCCTGCTTCAGACTGCAGAGGCACACAAACCTTCATAGCTCATCTGAAAGCGAGCAGCCTATGATTTCTTTTTAGAAAACAGGAAGGTTATTACTAAAAGAAATCTACATCTGAAAAAGAAGTATTCCAGAAGTTACATTAGCGTTGCTGTCCACTAAAAGCAATACAGTTTAACAAAAATATAGTGACAACTGACATACCTTTCTTGTCATCTCCAGCAGCAACCTCGGCCAAGTAACGGTAATAGTCACCTTTCATTTTCAAATAGAAAACTTTGCTTTCTGCTTGCGAAGCATTAGGGATCAAGAACTTTTCCAACAGAGACTAAAATGGAAGCAAAGAACATCATTTTGAACATGCATACTTTCATAGCTTTTGAACCAACAGTTTGATTGTGCTACCATCTATTTCAAAGTCAAGACAGCTTTACTTCTGCCTATTTTTGTCACATCCTACATAGCATATTCAGCTAAGGAAAAACGTGTTCTGGATCACAACTGTGGGTACCAAAAAGAATGTTCCATGCTGTGACTCTATAGGGAGAACAGGAAAGAAGTCTGTTCATTTAGCAGACCAGTGCTGAAGAGCCAAAGGAAGGGTTTTTGTAGGCCCTGACAAAAATAACACAATCCAAAGAGTCTGGGCAGAGTGTACACAATGGAATGAAGTCTGCATCCACAGATGATAAAAGGATTCAAAATATCAGCTGCCAAATCAAGACCCAAATATCTTCCATACACAGGCAATGGCAACTAGGCCAGGCTAATGAGGTTTGTTTCTTTTTTCAATTAGCATAAAGTGGAATTCTACACTAGAATCACCGAAGAGAAACTGCACAGTGAATCTGGATTCCTGCCTTTCTAGACAGTTGAATCAACAGCTGTTCAGCTATGTGACTACACGCTGCCCTAACAGGAGCTGCCCATCCATTCCAAAGCAAAGGCAGCTCTCTGGAGTCACCCCAGCAAATCCTCCCAGGTCACCAGTTAAGACCCGTTTTTTTTTTTTTTTTTTTTTTTTCTAGATTGTTCTACCTGCTTATTAAATTAACATAGCAAGTTACCAGCTGCAGCAGTCATGTAATTTAGCAGGAGTTCTATTATGATGAAAAGAAGAAAAAACAAACAAACAAACAAAAAAAAACCACTAGCTCCAACACATTTAGTCAAATTAAGGCACAAGCCTGTCAAACTTCTTTATAGTGAGAGCTTGAAGTCAGACTTTGAAAGAAAAGCCAGTTATTTAAAAACCAGAATAAGTGCAGAAGAGCTGTTGAGTACTCAAAATGAAATCAGAAACCAGAAAACTGTCAAAATGAAGTGACCTATTGCAGTAGGTCTCTGCCATCAGACAGGGCAGTGAAGTAGCCAGGCTGCCAGAAACAGAAGTTAGACAAGGTTCAGCCACACTTAGGCTCTGGTTAGATTCAAACAACCCACACTAAGTGGGCTTCGTTTGCCTGCAAAAACTGAAAGGGATAAGTTCAGAAGTATTAACCAATTTAAATGGTTATCAGTTCTGCTTGTATTTGCAAATTTTAATTGCTTGTCATCAATTTGTGGCTATGTGGCATAGGGAACAGCTTTTTATTTTTTTTTTTAAGTCACCCAGAAGGCATGAAAACAACTAAATTTTTTTTTTTTAAGCACGGCTTGAAAACCCATTTCAACATAATGGGGGAAAAAGTCATCTCTACTAATTGCTATTTTCAGCATGGCCAGGGCTGGCCCATAACCTCGGTTTATAACAGTGCAAGGAAACATCAAGAAATGCTCCTGTTAGAATGACAGCACAGATGATCCTTTGGCAGCAAAGGGAATGTGACACGAGCAGGACAGCAGAAGCACAGTTACAGAGCCAAGCAGGCTGCCAAGCTGCCAGAGGCATCCTTCTGGAGGGCACAAACTATACCTGGAGGGCTCAGTGCCACTGCTGTCACAGCACCATGGCACAAGCAGAGGGCTGCCAGGTACACAGGGCACACGCTGGCTCTCTGCAACTACTTACAGCTCTGCTCTCACCGTTACGGAACTTCAGCATTCAGAGCTACAATACCAACTGTCCCTGCCAAGACAGAGACTTCAAATGACATCTGAGGGTTCTTAACTACTGACAGTAAGGCTTATTATTAATAGGCTCTCTCTGTAGGACTGCAGTTAAGACAGGTGCAGATTGCACCCACCCTCCCAACACCCTGAGGAGCTGCCCTCACTCTGTACACTCCATTAATTGGCCTGACCAAGGTATTTGCAGCGATCAAGAAACAAATTCTGCATTTTAAAGGAAGCTGACTGGAAGTACAGCTCTGCTCAGTCCCATTGCAGCAACCAAGTTTCCAGACCTAAACTTCACTTAAGTCTCAAGTGAGTTAACTCAATGACCTAAATCATACAAGCAGACATGGAGGAGAAAAGGCTACCAATCAAATCTTAATTATCAGATAGATGCTAGCAGGGCAGTAACTGCTTGGAGAGTGAGTAAGAATCATAGCAAAAAGCATTCTAAGCCAAAGCTGAAGACTAAGGTCCTAGGAAAATCCCTCTGAACATCTGTTCATTCACACAGCACAAGCTACATCAAGTCTAACTCCTGGACTTCACAGGTAGCTCACTCCTGCCTGGGTGAAGGAAGCCTCTTCTACCTAGATACCAGGTAGGACACATATTCAATTTCTCTTACTTGCACTGGTCTTTTCATTTCACGTTGTACTCCCCTTTATAGGCATGAAGTTATAAACACAGAACATCTTTAAATTTAGTATGAAGACTTGAAGCATACTCAGTCACCTCAGAACTGCAGTGACAGCAGCAATCTGCATGGTGTGCCTACTGAAAGTCACACACGAGACCAATAAAATAAGTAACCTTTTAGAATGCAGTTACAGAACATCATAAAACAAGAGGAGGTAAAAAAAAAAACAAAAACAAAAAACACACTAATCTGACATTATTTAATGGTGTTCCTCCTCCAGCTTCTGGGGAATTCTGTCTTAAAAGAAAATTTAACTGCAAAGCTGATTTGTAAGATTCAACTTTTTCTCCCACAGGAAGCCATATCTAAGTATTTGCCCAAAAATAAGATTCCTACAGATAAAACAAGAACTGATTAAGTAGTGCTACTACTTAATCAGTAGATGCTGTACTCAACCATTCTAATACGAGGCTGTCTTCTTTCTCCCTTACCAGTCGATGTGATGCTGTTTATCAGCAGAGTTGATCACCATATGATGATGTGGTAACCACCAGTCCACAACAGCTCCAACATGCTCATCTGTAACTAAGAAGCTTGTTAGCTAAGCCACATCACCACAATGCACGTGGCATCCCAACCACTAAGGGAAGTCCACAGAGGAAGGGTTATGTCACACCTACATGGTAGCCAGGTTCTCATGTTCATTTAAGACATTCTACCTACTGTGCCAAGTTCCTACACATTTTTGAACGTGTATTAGTATGCAGTAACTACGATGCCATGGACAGCTGCAATGCCAAAACAACAATCTAGCAGAAACACCTGCTCAAGGAAAAGCCACCCCTCTTCCAAACCCATGGCTCTTCAACTGTAGTTGCCAGAGCTTTTAATATGACAGCAAAAGTTAACTGTCGTAAAACGAACCATGGCATTGCAGCCAAGCAGACAGATGCAGCAGCATCTCAGAGCTGCTAAAACCTGTAACAGCTTGTACAAGTGCTTCAAATACTTTTCATAGCAAAGTTGAAAGCTCTCTTTCCAAGATGATTTTCAATGAAATGTTATTATTATTATTTTTTTTCCTATCTGTTAAACATACATGCATTACATTTGAATATCAACTCTCATTGATATGCTAGCAATGAAAAGCTCAAGCTTCAACACTTCCCAAGTGGTAGCAATAACTGTAGCAATAATAATTGTGGATAACAGGTTTTGGTATGCTGGACTGGGACAGACAGTGCTTTCAGGCTCAAAGATGCCAGCTATGCTCACACATACCACAGATAAGCAATCTCACAAATGCAGTGTGTACCCCCACTAAGTATGCAGCAGAGAAAGCCTTTGTCTCAAAAGATGTAACAGACTGCATCAGCACAATTTTTTTTTTCCTATTCCACCAGTGAACTTCAACTCTGGCTTATATTAAACACCAAATTAGAAAGAGTTCACTTTCTTAAGTTCTTTAGCTAAAGCAGGATATATTCAAGGACATTAATCATAAGCACAATGAGTTTTGAGCCTATTTTGATGGAAACCCCTACAGACTTGTTCCTGCAGTTTTGCAAGCAAGTCTTAAGAGTTAAGCTCAGTATTAGAGAAGTACAACAGTAGTGATTCAGTCTTTAAAAGGAAAAAAAAAAAACCCAACACCTTCTACAAAAAGCTTGCCAGCAAATCTATGAGGATGCTCCAAAACTAATGCTTCCCATTTATTATGTTGGCCCATGACATCAGCAGATGTTGATTCTACAGCAGCAGAGGCTGAACCTTCCCACCAGCACACTGTTAGATGTTGTTGCTGTGACAGATGGCAGCAGAGGGGCAGTCTGACAGAAAATCATCTGACACAGAAGTGTGCATGGAACAAAGGCATACTGCTGAATTCCTCCACACAGAAAAAAACGGCACACAGTGACACTCACCAACACTTGCTGAATGTTCATGGAGACTCAGCAGCGGATGTCAGCACAGGGAAGCAGTGGGTTTTTCAGCAGTGGCAACAGCAACATGAAAGGCAAGTCATGTTCTGGATGGTTGTGCACAGCTGTCACACCACAAAATAAAGAGCAGCTCCAGCAGTTCACCCAGGTGAACCGGCTGACAGCTGTGATTACATTGAAAAATGCTGTTTTGCAGCTGAGAATTTGCTCTATCAAGTAGTGCTACTGTGCTCTTTGTATCTGTTGTATTTTCTATTGAAATAAATAGGAGGCATTATTTCCAGAATGACCTACATATATGCTTCAGTTTGTCAAGCTGTGGTGAGAACTTCTGTTGAAGACAGGAAGCCAACCCATAGAGACTTGAATAGATTTTTTTTTTTTTCCTTACAGTCTCAAAATATCCTTTTGAAAGTATTTGCATCTCTGGCAAATGACTTGTTTGGGCCCAGAAGACTATTCCAAAATCCACTGTACAAGCATAAAAAACCCCAATACCTTAATTTTATTCCATTACTTACAGTTCTGTGCATATTTCCCTTTATTAAAAGCTCAGTTTCAGTAGTCTGATTACCTGGGAACTTTACATAATTACTCAAGTGCCTGAAGATTTCAACAGCTCAATTCTCCATTTAAGATATTCCCCTCCTGACAAACAAGTCCTAAGAACAAAATCACCTGATTCTACAGCAATACAGTTGTAAATGAGCAGGTAACTTACAGTTTAAGTACCGAGAACAAAACAGCTCTCTAATTACCAAGAATTAACTTCTAGCGAGACAGGTAGTTGGGTAGAAAACTCTAGAGAGCAAAGAAAAAAAAATTTGCCTGCAAAAACTGAAAGGAATAAGTTCAGAAGTATTAACCAATTTAAATGGTTATCAGTTCTGCTTGTATTTGCTGAATTTTAATTACTTGTCATCAATTTGTGGCTATGTGGCATAGGGAAGAGCTCTTTTTTTTTTTTTTTTTTTTTTTTTTTTTTTTTAAGTCTCCCAGAAGGCATGAAAAAAACTGCATATTTTTTTTAAGCACGGCTTGAAAACCCATGTCTTTGCAGTTAACTGCACATTAACGGACAGTGGCCCAATATTTTCATGATGCAGACCACACGCCATTATCTTGACAAGAACACCAGTGTGACTGCGCTGGCCAACAGGACTATTCTACCACCTCATCTCTAACAATGCCCCAGAGAAGCTTCCATTAGAAAAATACCATGCTGCTGGTATGTGTAGGGACTACACATCCATGTGTAGGGACTTCCTGAGCTAAGTGTGGTTTCAAAGTGCAGTAACCGGGTCTATATTCTACACAAGTGGCCACAGCCTTGAGAAGAGAAGACTGAGAGGGGACCTGATCCAGGTCTATAAATATCTACGGTGTGGGGGGCAGAATGGCGAGGCTGGGCTCTTTTCAGTGGTGAGTGGAGACAGGACAAGGGGAAACGGCTGGAAACTGCAGCATAGGAAGTTCCGCACAAACATGCGCAAGAACTTCTTTACAGTGAGGTGACGGAGCACTGGAACAGGCTGCCCAGGGAGGTGGTGGAGTCTCCTTCTCTGGAGATGTTCAAGACCTGCCTGGATGCCGACCTGTGCGACCTGCTGTAGGGAACCTGCTTTGGCAGGGGGGTTGGACTCGATGATCTCTGGAGGTCCCTTCCAACCCCTACAATTCTGTGATTCTGTGATTCTGTATGTTAGTTCAGTATCTGCAGCTTCTTTGACATAAATTGGGCACAAGGAAGCATTACTTTTCTTAAATCTACTTCCCAATTTCAATTACAAAAAAACCCCACAACATTAGCTCCAGTGCTCAAGTCTGACTTTCTTTTCTTTCCCCCTCAGAAGACCACTAGATAAACTCTTCAAGTGATCTGAAGTTACCATTTCCAAGCAAGAATCAGAAGCCCTCACTGCACTTTTTACACCATCCAGGTAGCTATTTACTTTGCATTCTACACGAAGGTGAGGAGGGAAAGAACAAGATGGGATGGCTGCTAAGGAGAGCAACACACAGCTGAAGCACTGTGGTAGAACAAGCAACACAATTACAGCCAACTGAAGCTCAGTGAATCCTATGATTTAGCTTTTCAGATGTACTGATACACTGACCAGCTGATACACAGAGAGTACCAAGCCCATCCACTGCTCCAGTGAAACAGCTATTCATTTGTAGTCAGAGGCACAAAGCTATCCAGAATGTTTGTACAATGTTGACTTGGTGCATTATGCCTTACCTGCACAACTGTGCTCAAGTACTTTCAAGAGCTATAAAGCATCAGGTATATACAGGCAGACATTCAACTTACTAATTTGGATCAACATTTCAGGTACACACACTGCAAGAACAACTATGTGCACTTAAAGCAGATTCAGCTACCTAACTAGAATAGTAGCTTACAGAGATTTTCTGCACATATTTCCTCACATGCCTCTATTTTGATGACAGAACTGAAGTAAATCACGTGTTGGACAAGTTTAAGACACCAATCACTCCTTTAATAAGCTAGTGTTTGGCTTTCTGTGCATGTTTTTTGTCAGCATCACAGCCAGGGAAGTTACACAGGCTATGAAATGTTATGTGCAATTAGCTACACTACACAGATTTGCATACTCACAAAGGACTCGACCAAGCCATCTGTGGCCAGCAGTTTTACTTCGACACCTATCTAAACCATCAGAGGAAAGTGACTTACTTTTAAGATGGATGTTTTCAAACAATCCCTTCCCAAACATTTTTGAAACAGCCTATTAGGATGCTTTTGATGACAGTCCTACTCAGAGTTGAGTATCAGGGCTCTGGGACTGCTGCCTCATGGATGGCCTCCAACTCTCTTGGTGGAGGGAGAAGAGGGGGGGAAAACACAACCCACAAACACCACAAGAGGACCGTTCTGCTGCCAGCCTTCTACTCTGGCCAAAAACAAAGTCTCTATTTAAAGCCAGCTGAAGATTTTTTACCCTCTCATTCACTCAGCAGAACAGGTATACAAGAAAGTCTGACAAATACCAGTAGCTGCTATTGCACTGGAGATTTGATGGAACAGCTGAAAACAAGTCTGCTGCCTGTACCCATTATCCTTTCCTTCTATCAAACTGGCTGCCCACGCAGGAAGCAAGCAGCAGCTTGAATCAGGCAAGGAGAGAAAAGATGAGGTGAGAACGATGAGCCTTAGCAGGGGAAGAATTCAGATTCTGGGATGATGGAACAAAGCACTCCATCCTGTAGGCAGGGACTCAGTGCAGAGTTCAAGCAATGGTGGGATATGCAATATGCATAGGGACATCTGGCATTGGAGAGCAGGAAAAAGGTACTCTTGATTATGGCAAAGCAGCTGCTTATCTGATGAAGAACTAGAAGGGGAAATAGCACAGAAACGAAGAGTAATAGGAGTATAAGTAATAAGTAGTAAGACAATAAAGAGTAATAAGTCAATAAAGGGGAAAAAAGAACTAAAGGACTAATACAGAAAAAGGAATCCTGTGTAGAAGAGCAGCAATACATTTCAGCTCGTGCAGGAGATCTTGTTAAAACATTCTAAATATGTTTCTGTAAAAAGAGAACAAAAGCAGTGTCACATATGGGCAAGCGGAGGAAGACAAGGGAGAAATAAGTAGGACACCCAGAAAAATCATCCTCGTGCTCACACGTGCACCGGGGGCTAGAACTAAGTCAGTAAGTAGGTGTATGCACTAAAACACCTAGGGGGTGTTCAGCACCAAGATCCAGTACGTATGGCCATGTTACCCATCTGCAGTGAAGGCATAAGAACTGCAGCAATGAGGAGCTCTCCTTGCAGACCTGCCTTCCTCAGCTCAACTTTCATGCCTGCCACTAGCTCCTTCCTTCTACCGCTGTCTTCCAGTTAGAACTGATGGCATAGGAAACAGATGTTTTTAATATCAGGACATATTCTTAGAGGTTATTCAGAAGCCTAACTCACCCGTACTAATGGCTACAAGCTTTTACCAAAGCACGCTGAAGAACACATGACAGTGAAGGAATTGAATTCTAATTAAGTGAAAACACCTTTCCAATTTAGTGGAATCTGAGAAAATACATATAGAAGGCAGCAGCCAATAAGGAATTTACTTTAATCCTAATTATTTTTCAAGGTTTTATTAAGGCATTGCTATAGGCATTAATACTCAATGAGAAACAAAACCAACTGCAGCATTTCCCTGTGCTTTTGGCAGCGCAGTGATTTTTTAATGCTATGGACTCGAAATAAAGCAGTAAGGTGCCAAAAGCACTTCTCACCATTTTTCAATAAACAAATAATTAAAAAGCCACAGAACTCCTTCTAAGAAACCTGTGATAATCCAGAATTGGAACCACTCAAGTTGGATGAGAATTTCTGCTAGACTGGTATGTCTACATGAACCATCATGGCTGTACTGCAAACTGGAACACACCGCTGGAGTTGCCTGGAGATTCTGCAGTCTTGGTCTCTGAAGAGATACCATTAACAGCCCCTAGAGACATGATGTAACACTTTATCCTTGCTAAGAAACAGAAGTAAGAACAACTTATACTTAGTAACTTGATCTCTGAGGAGACCTGAAACCTGCAGTATACTGCACTAAGCAACGTATCTATCAGGAGTTCTTTATAGCATATAATGCTAATAAAAGCACTTTACTACTAAAATACCATGGCAGTGATGTAAGCCTGCTCTGCCCTAGGAGAATCTAATCAATTAGAGACTGAAGATCTGATCAATTACAGGCTGAAGAACTGGGATTCCTGCTGTTAAATATTTCTTTACCTGCTAATTACAAGGGGTAATAACATCCAGAAATAAACCTTGCTACTTCATTTGATCTGCATTAAATCTGATTAAAAAGACATACTGGTTTCTTTAGCAGCAGCATGACTTACTACTGCTGATCAGAACAGGCACTGCAAGTCTTCCATCAGATCTCAATGAACAATAAGCACTTTTGCAAGAGCACTCAGTAAAAAACAAGTTTAGAAAATAATTGTGATCAATTTTTATTTTACTGCTTATTACTGTAGTGCTAAGCATATGTAAAGCATATGAACACTCAAGATTGATTTCAAGTAAATCAGCTGTTAACTGGAAGCTACTGAACAGTAGAAGCACTGCATACATTAGGTTTTGCTTTTTTAAAAAAAAGAAATCAAAGCCAGTTATTAAGCATTAATGTAAGTTACTAAGCATTAACACAGAGTGAAGTGAATTCAGCAGGCTGCTGTTTATCATTAAGGTTTGCTCTACATCCAACCAATCCAAGAAGATATAGAGGATGCAGATACATGTATACACACATGCACAGCAAATACAAGTAGCAGACATAACAGCATATTTAAGTTCTTTTTAGCATTTATGCAAAACAACTTATCAAATTTTATGATAAATGGGTGCACTGAAAAAAAAAATAATAAAATAAAATCAACATTATAGACATGTTTCTTGTTAAGACTACTAAGTACAGCCTCACCTTTACTCTTGGGACCCATCCACCAGTAAGTTTCTTACATAAGCTGGAATTGAAAAATCCTGTCAAACATGAGCTGAAGCTTCATCTGTTCACAGATAGTTACACAAACAACATAAAGTGAATAGAAACTAACAGATTAATTTTGCATGACTGATAACTAAGAATCAGTTTCATTTGAACAAATCCATGGGCGTTTTAACTCTGATTCAACAGCTTTTCAGCAGTTTCAATCAGAATGGTTCAGGTTGGAAAGGACATGTAAGATCATTTAGTTACAAACCCTTGCTATAGGCAGGGACAATACAGTACAGCACCCATGCTTCAAAAAAAGAAAAAGCACAAAAGAAATTGCTTTAGTTTAGGCACTGCAAAAGAAAAAAAAAAAAAAAAAAAAAAAAAGACAAAACCAGAAACACCTGAAGGGGTGTAACTACAACCCGGAAAGTGATTAAAGGGATTAACAAAGTGAAATCATGAGGTTGATACAAATCATCTCAGCCTCTTAACTTCAGTGTGCTTGAGCAATTATATCAGCAGAATCTTAACTTAAAAACCTGGTCGTGGAGAGTTGATTAAAAGCTTTGATCATCCTGGGGAGGACAAAACCCTACCCATATTCTGCTCAGCAGTATCTTAAAAATAATCATTCAGATAAGCAGTTTTTGAATCACAAATATTCATTTATTTTCACACACATCACTAACATGTTACCAGTTAACATTTTTCAGTATTAAACTTAGAAACAGGAGAGGACACCTGGAGTTCTACACCTAGGTTTGAGCTCCACAGTGCAAGGCAGACATACTGAGACAAGGCTAATGGGACACCACGATGGTTATGGGGCTGGACACGTGACATGGGGAAAGGCTGAGAGCTGGGTTTGCTCAGCTTGGAGAATAGCAACAGAGTTTATTGCAGTGGACTGGGCAGCTGCCTAAAGAAGATGGAGCCAGACTATTCCTGAAGGTCTGTTAGTGCAAGAGACAGCAGGTGAGCTGGAATGCAAGGAGTTCTGATTTCACAGATAGATATGGTTTTGTTTTAACTCTATGTATAACCAAACATTGCACAACCTCTCTGGACAGCCTATTGTAATCTCCATCCTCAAAGATACTCCAAATTTGACTGGACAAGACTGACAAATGATGAAGGCATACCTGTTTCGAGCAGAGTTGAACTTCCCAAATTTGCCCCCCTTCCACACCCCTCCCACCCACCCAAGACAGATCAGTTACATAGCACAGGTCTCTCAAAGAGAGAAAAATAAAAATCAGCCCGAAGGAGTCACTGAACTAAATGTATTAGTTTAGACAATATCGCAGAGGCGCTAACAAAAAATGCCATGAAAGCATCTGGAGTTTGTGTAATACAATCATTCTACCCCTCTGCTTGTTACCACCACTCTGTAGGCTAGCCACACTCCCTGACCATCAGGAGGACACCATGAGCTTTACAATGGCCCACATGTACACAATTGTCTGCAAGCATCAAAAAGCATATGGCTGTCTGAAGGAGGGAGGACATTCCACACAGGAGGAGGCTGTACAGATGTTAAAACAGTAACATACCAGGTGTTTGCAAGCATTTAGAAAACAGTCTCTGAGGAATTTATTATTACAACAGCAACAAGCATTAATTCTGTGCTATGTTCTTTAAGAAGCCATTTAGATGCATTCCGAATGGAATTTTGCTCTCAGCCCCCAGTGAACTGCTGTCCCATAAACTACTTACTTAAGCCTTCCTCCTACTACCCTCGAAAAAAAAAATACATGTGAAAGAATTGCACAACTGAAGTAATTTAGTTGAGATTTAACTTCACTTTCTCTTCTCACAAAAATAACCACCTTTATGGATCTCAATTTAGAAAACGTAAAGAAATCTAAATAGGCACACAAGGAGCACCATTTTATGCTTTAGGACATGATGTTAGGAAGAAGGACAAGGAGAAATGGTTTCAAATTAAAAGAAGGAAGATTTAGACTGGATATAAGAAAGAAGGGTTTATTATTATTATTATTATTATTATTATTATAGTAAGAGTAGTGAGGCACTGGAACAGGCTGCCCAGAGAGGAGGTGGATGCCTCATCTCCAGAGACATTCAAGGTCAGACTGTTAGGGGCTCTGAGCACCTGCTCTAGCTGTAGGTGTCCCTGTTCACTGCAGGGGTTGGACTAGATGACCCTCAAGGGTCCCTTCCAACTCAAAAGGGTCTATGAAATAATAACCTGGCAACAAAAGCATCTTATTCCGAGGATCCTGAACAGCACAATTATCCTTAAGCTTCTCTGGCAGGGAGGGGGAATGTCATGTACCACCTATGGAGACAGTTTCAGGAAGGCACTTCAGACAGTAAGAGGAAGGACCCAAACAGAAAAGAAATAGTGAAAGAGTAGCTGCTCACAGTGAGCAAAGATCCATTTAAGATGAAACTGTAGGGAACTTGGGGTAGGAAGACAGATCACCCAGAAGACTGGGCACAGGGGACAAACAAGACAAATCACACCAGACATTTTGGAAGAAATGCAAAGGACTGTTCTGTAGGCTGGCACATACAGCAGTAGAAGGCAGCCATTTAGAACAGCATTCATAGTTACCAAAAAATGCTGGTCATGTTTTAAACTTTTTCATTTACATTTAACTCATATCAGAAGCTGCAATGAAAGCCTATAGTATTTCAAATCTCCTGAAAACCAACATGCAAGCAGTAAGAAATATCAAACACCAGCCATGCAAAGACCTCTCTACACATACTCTGTATTTCAGAATTCTCATTAGCTGGAAAACTCACCTTAATGTAAATGCAATGCAAATCACTTCAGCTACAGTTGATTCCCACTAACTGCAAAAAAGCATTTTTAAGAAAATCCACACCTGTTGATTAATATTTGGTTGTTTTTGTTTTTGTTTTTTTTTTTTTTTTAATATGGAAATGACAAATAAGAGGTTATTACACAGGCATATTTCAGACATACTTTCTACTGCAAAAAGTGAAACGGGATGTGAAGCACACACTTTGCTAACATGAGGAAAATTACTTAACTAGGAGTTTAATTTCCTGTATCAATATGAAATTACTGAGGCTGGAAATTCTCTGTAATACTCAAGTAAATATACTGTGCATTGCCATGCTCAAGCATTGTCTGTAGATGTTTTTCCCCCACTATTCTTGAAGTATTTGGAAATTCATTCTTCATTACACACAAGATCACAATTACTTGCAGTTTATCAGCGCTACCAAGCCAACTGAAACACTGGAGTTGGTTATAACATGCCCGAATATACTACAGCACACATCTGACAGAATTGGTGCTGGATCAAGAGTTTTGATGCCTCTGCAGCAGCAAGCAGGAGGATGAGTTCACCTGCTTAGAGAGCTGTAAGGGTTCTCCATGTCAAGCTCAAGGAAAGGAACACTTAGGAGATAAAGACACAGATGCTGACTTTTCATAGCAAGGTCAGCATAAAGAAAAACAGCTGGATGAACTCATGTAACTGCCTGTGTGTGTGTATGTGTATATACATATATTTTCTTTTTTTTTTAAAATCACTCCATCTCGTCGCTACAAACCAAGAAAAAAGTCCATCATTAACCACTCTTATTCACCCCCTAAATTAGTGGCAGAGCTGGAAACAGAACCAGACACAGTTTGGTACATACTCTACACCAAGTGGGTTAGAAGGGCTGTTTCTTCCAACCCACTGGAGTTTGATTCCAACAAATGAGGGAAGAGTGAGGAGCAGCAGAAGAGCCAGCCCTGGCTGCATCTCACTAGTCACAGTCCCTTAGTTGCTTTCCTCCCCTCAACACAGAAGTTGGAACAGCAGTCACTTCCATGCTCAGCCATGATGTAACACTCCAGGGCATTAACTGTTACTTAAGAACCCAATGAGCGATTGAAGACAAAGACTCAAACAGATACATAGTCTTAATAAAGGATACAAAAGTATTCAAGCTGCACTTGTACTGAAATGGACAGGCTTCCTGATAGAAAACTCTGGAAATTCAACACTCCTGGTTACGTTAATGGCATACTTAGCAAAAACCATGATTTGCTAAGCATTACTCTTCACTCCTGTGAGCTGTTATGCACCGGGCTACACAATGCAAAAGTTAGAGAATCTTCTAAAAAGGAAAAAAAATAAAATAAAATCCTAGTTCTTCCTTTGCATAAGGCAACACACAGACTCCTGGTCATGGAAAAAAAAGCCAAACTACTTTACTACTTTTTTTGCCCCTCCAGTAAAGTAAAGTGGATTTCAAGTAAAGGAATACAGTCAGTCACATTTCTAGGCAAGTAAGAACATATGTGAATGGGACAATTCAACTAACAAACATTTTAGCATATAACCTAATCCTTGACTGCAGTTCTCAAATTTAATGCATGCTGTTTGTAAGCATTTTTAAAGTCGTATCACTTGAATATCACATTTCACTCCTCCCCCCCACATTTTAAAATGACTCTTTCGATTTAGATTTAGTTACTATAAATCACTGCCTGAGGCATTGCTTCATCTGGACAGCAATTTTCCCTTCTTCTATTAAGAAAAACTGGACTGACAACACTGAAAATGAGTAAGAAGTTAGCTGCCTAGTAGTAACAGTCAAAGAATATTCATGTCCTTGAATGCTTTGCACTTCTCTGGTTAAACACACACACACACACACACACACACACACACACACACACACACACACACAAGTCTTTTTGAGATGGAACAGATTTAAACAAGATTCCCCTCCTGCATTCCCCTCTCCCAGATAAGTGAGCTACTGCAGCGGAGTCAACAACTAGGATTTCTTTTGTTTTAGTCTTGTTTAGCACACACAATAAAAGCAAGCTAGTTTTGCCTTCATCTGGTTTCCATTATCAGGAAAAAAAAAAAAAAAAAAAAATCTAACTGCAAACACTTTAAGCTCTGCTAAGAAGGGTTTCTAAGCCCAACGGCGTAATTGAAATTATTCCTTCAACACAAGTGTAGTTTACAAAAGAAACTCAGATCATTCTGAAGCACCCGCCCTCATTAATAAAATAAATTAATAAAAATTGAAAAGAAATAAGGAATTTACAACATCAGATTAAAAATCTCTATTTTCCAGACTTCAACAGATGAGCTACCACCTCACATAAGCGTTAAGCCAGCTTCTTCCTCTGCATACAAATTTGGCACTTCCATTTTCACAGAGGAAGTTATTCTCACAAAATAAGGAAACCTCCATACAGGCTGCATTACCAGAACCGTGGAAGGCAACCTAAGCTGGAAGCCAAGGCTCAAAAGTTACCCAAGCTGACTTCCACACGCCCTTGGAGAACCAGCCTTCTAGAGGCAATCAGCACCCATGGCATTTAGTTATCCTACACAACGTATGAAATTTATGCTACCCATTGATGGAACTTCTACTTTGACATCAGGTCTTCAAGCACATGCTCAACTACTTGAGATTTCCCTCCTATCACACACCACTGCCGCATCCAGGTATGTGACCCTGTCAGATAGGATGACACACCAGGAGGGTACACATCCAGCTGACAGCAACAGCTACCTCACAGCTGGCAGCAGGATAGGATGCCCTCTGCTCATGTGCTCGTTGGAGCACTGCTGGTACCGACAGTCAGAAAAACAGACAATGGGGAACAGGCATCTGAAAGAGGTTCAGACTTTATGAAACCATTTGCCACTGAAAAAAATGTATCTACCAAGCAATAGTTCATGTAGACTTGAACATAACTACAAGTCACAGAAAGTGCTTAACTTTGAATCCCCCTTTTTTGTCTACTTCTGAAAGCCTAAAGTTTAAGAGGCTATCATAGCAATGCTACTGCCTCTTCCTGCAGACAGCTTTCTGCATGGCTGAGTCATAACTAACATTACATCATCTTACCCAGGGAGGGGCACAATTTCCGTAGAGTAAGAACTACCTCTTACAACCAGTGCAGCATCTTAAAGTCACAGAAATCAGTCTGATCTGGGACACACATACTGTGTGGTGGAGGGCTGGAGGAGAAAACCCCAAGCCAAACCTTACACGCTTCAGACTCAAATAAATACTGCATATAAGGGAATAGTTATGAGAAGTTATCACAAGATTTCAGAATGTCTCCAAATATATGGAAATACAGTTACTAGTGTTAATATAAAAGAATTGATACATTAGAGAAAAAGAAGAGTTAGACAGTTTCCAAATCTTGTCCTTCAGAAATTCTGTAGGACACCACAGCTTTAATTAAAGGCCAGATAGAGAAAGCCTTAACAGGACCCAGGGCCATTCACCCTGCAACTCTAAGTTAAAACAGATCAACAGTTTCATTATTTCTCACCAGCACATCATTGCAGATGTCTCTTAGCTCAGTCTCAATTTTCTCTCTGTATTCTCGAGCCATCTGCTGTTTTTTCTCAGCGCCTTCCGTCTTTTGTTCGATACTTGAGACGACTCTCCAAGATGACCTACGGGCTCCTACAACATTTTTATAGGCAACAGAGAGAAGATTCCTCTCTTCGTTGGACAGCTCGGCTCCTTGCTCGGTCACAGACTTCATGCAACTCGCCATGTCATCATATCTTTCAGCCTGCTCAGCCAGTTTGGCCTTTTGCACTAGCTCATTTTTATCCATGCTGATATTTCTAAAGAGGAAAAATAGTGAGGCATTATTAAGACATTGGTTAAGGACAAAAACGTTTCAATTTCTCATGCAGAGCAGCCATCCTCTAAGTAGCCTGGAATTATAAGAAGTACAGCTGAAATCTGGAATGCAAGGCACATAAGCACTCAAACACACAAACAGAAAACTTAAAGTCATTGCTTCTTTCTAAAAAAAAGAATTGTTAAATGGTTTAAGTTATTTCTGAAATGCAAGCAAAAGCATCTAAAGAAACTGGAAGCAAATAATTCCTATCTTAAGTGCGCACACGATCCCAGTTCTTTGCCATCACTCTCTCTTAAGAACGCATTCAAGCTGTGGCATCAACTGCACCTAATTTTGAATGCAACTAAATTGATAAAGAAAACAGCCAACGGTATCTTTGTCACAAGGACAAAAAGGCGGCTAGGCAAGCAGTACCACGCAGCTCTGTTCCTTAACAGAATCTTACCACTCCATCCAGAAAGGACTGGAAGAGGGATCTGCCAATCAAACCCCACATCCAATGCTCTCAAGTCAGAGCAGCGCAGATCCCTAAGCGCGAAGGACCGCACCTCCAGCAGTGTGAGCCTCCCTTCTCTAGCTGGGCTATGCTGGCCTTCTGACCCAGATATTTTTCAGAGACAAAAAGAAGTTTTTGCAGTTAGGAAGAAATATTACGTCGATGTCAGTATTTTACTAGCATGAGCTGGTGGGGATGCTTCGTAACCCAGATCCAGTCAAGGCTTAGTCTGCTCGTAGAGACCCCGGTGCCTGGTTAAGGGGGCAGGGAGAATGGTCCTTCCCTGCGCCCCCGCTCCCTTTTATGTACCTGGCACAGTCCCCTCCGAGGCCCTGGCAACATGTTTCGGGATCTATCATCCTTCAAAGCTCACCTCAGTTCGGTCAGGATGCTTCATGCTTTCCCAGACGCAACACAAAATCCCGCACCTTACCCAGAAGCCTTTTGTCATTTTTACACCAAGAAACCACGGCCAACGGCCGCGCTACTTCCCACAGACGGCAAAAACCGAGCGCGTTTCAGCCGTTCGGTCACTCGGCGCTTCCGGCAGCCCCTTCCCCAGCAGCGGGGCGGGAGCCCGGAGCGCCTCTCGGCGACCCGCCCAGCGCTCAGGAGCCATTTTAAGGAGCGCCGAGGCCCGCGCTGCCGCGGGCGGCCCGCCGCCGAGTGCCGGGGCTGCGGGAGAGCCGCGCGCCGCCGTAAGATGGAGCCGCGGGCGGCGGGGAGGGCGGAGGGCGGCGGGCGGCCCCCGCCTCAGGGCGGCCCCTCCTCTCCTCTTCTCTCGTCTCCCCTCCCCGCGCCGCGCCCGCCGCATCCGCCCGCCGCCGAGCGCCGCGCCCGCGCCTTTGTCATGGCGGCCGGGCGCCGCAGCCCTGCCCACCTCCGTGCGCCTTAATCCCGCTCACCTCCGCCCAGCACCGGGGGCGGCGGAGCAGCGGCAGGAGGAGGATGCCGCCTTCCCGCCCCGAGCGCGGGGCGAACCGCGGGCCCGGCTCCGGAGCGGCGACGGGAAGGGAGGCGGGGGGGGTGGGGGGGGCGCGAACTGTACCCCCCGGGGCCCCGCTGAAGGCCCCCGCGCTGCCCCGCAGCCACACCCCGCGGCCCCCGCCCCTCCGAACCGAGCCGGTCGTCTCCCCTCCGCGTCGCCCCGGCCACCCTCACCTGCCGCCGCCGCCCCTCGCCGCGAGCCCCCCCGCCCCGCTCCCTCCCCGCCGGGAGCCGCCCGAAAGGAAGGGCAGGGGCTCGGCGCTGCCGGCCTGTCGGCAGCCTCGCCTCGGCCCGGGTATCGGAGCGGCGGGCGGACGCGGGCCCCGTTACCTACGCGAGGCGGGAGCGAGGCGCGGTGTCTCGGAGCGGGCGGCCGGCGCGGACTGTGCCTATCTCGCGGCTCGCTGCGCTGCAGCCTCTTTCCCAGCGCCACACACGGCGTCTCCGCCAATCACCGCGCCGCTACCGCACGGGCAGCGCACCGCCCGTGACGTCAAGCGGCGCCATGGCAACGGCGAGGGCGCGAGCACGAGCCCGCGCCTCCCCCGGCTCACGGCGCTCAGGGCGGAGGCCGAGCCCGAGCCCGGGCCCGCCGCGGCCCCGCCCGCGGGAACGCGCGTCTCCCATCCCCCGCCGCCCCCCGCCGCTTCCCCCGCCGCGGGTCCGCGCCCCGCCCCTCAGCCCCGGCCGCCGTCACTCCGCCAGCGCGGGGAGAGCCGCCCGGCCCGGAGCTGTCCCCGGGGCTGCGGCGCGTGTGTGGGCGTTCCCCCCTCCCCTCCCCTCCGAGCCCCACGTTTCCTTCCCTCTCTGTGTCGCCTTTGTGTTTCCCACCCGGCCCGAGCTTTGCGCGAGTCGCGAAGTCGCAACGCGCTCGCCGCGGCCCTGCCGTGCCCGGAGCGGAGGGGCAGATCCCGCCGGGCTGGGCTGCCCTGGGGCCTGCGGCGCGCGGACGCCGAGGGGGAGGAGGAGGGGTGTTGGAATGCTGAACGCTGCCCGTGCTGGAAACGCTTTTTTATTTTTTATCGAGGTGCTGGAAGTCCGCGTTCGCTCGGCTGCTTCGTCCTGAGCGCCGTGCCCTCGGCCCTCACCGCCTTCCCTCGGGGCTGCGGGTCGAGCCGTGCCGCACACACCGCTAGCAGTAACGCCGCGCTCCGGCCGCGGCTCGGAGAGGTGGCTGTACAGGGAGCGGCACGGGGTGCGAGGCCGGCAGGCCGCGGGGCTGCGGGGAGAGCCTCCCCGTCTGCAGGGGTCGGGGAGGTTTCCCCTTAGAGATCCGCACTGAAGCCGCCACGGAGCAGAACCATCTCCGCTGGAAGAGGGAGATTCCCTCTCGTGGACTCCCTCCAGGCTCCCATATTTATGGAGATTCCAGCGAGCACTCCACCCTACTCCTTCTCAGTGCAAGAGCTGACACGGAACCTCACACGGCGGTCACGTGGGCGAGTGCCGCATCTCAGCTGTGGAGCAGGACTGGAAAACGGCAGCCGCGGCTCTCCCCGCTGCCCCTGCCTGGCTCACAGGCGTGTGTTTCACTGGTCACGGCAACAACCGGTGCGGGACAGACGTGTGTTTGTGTAGGCAGAGTCCTCAAAATGTCTTGGTAGGGCAGCGTGTGGGAATAGCATAGGAGGAGCGAGGTGATTCTCGGAAAGCAAGAGGAAGTTGTGAGCATGCTTGTGTTCTCGACAAGTAACTGGACAGGGCTGGGCTGGAGCACTACTAGAGCACAGTGTGCGAGGTTCCCTGCCTGCGGTTGGCACTCCGTTCCTTTCCCTCTGTACCGGTGGAGTTCTGCAGACCGAAAGTATGACCAAGTGGCCAGGATGGGGATTTTATTTCTGAATCTTAAAAACAACAGTCCTGCGTTTTGGCTAAATGTCAGATAAGGCTCTATATTAAGCTCTGCTTTACACAGTTGATTTCTCAAGAGTAGGACTTTCACTTACCTTTAAAACTGTGCAATATAAAGACCTGTTACGTTTATACAGTGAAGTTTTACCTATAGCACTGGCTTGTGGCTTCTTACTGCCCTTTCTTGCGGCCTAAGATACACTCTGAGGTTTGTTACAGCAACGTCTGTTATCTTAGATGCTGATTTAACACTGGGGTGTTTTTTTGTTTGTTTCCTCCCCCCCCCCCCCCTTTCCAAACCGTTCTAGTGTGTTCCATCTACTCCAACATTTAAAGAATTTCACTCACTTTCACTTGGAACGTTTCTGGGATGTTTGAGAAAGGAGCTGAAAAAAGCAATGTTCAGAATGGTATTGAGTACAGCAAGGCTCACAAGAATTTGCTGTCTGGGACAGGTGAGGAGATCGCTGATCTGAGCATGAAGGAGAATATAACCTTCATTTTTAATCTCCCTGGGGATACTTTGTTGCAATATGCAGATACAGAGGAGTTCGTTTTTGTAACAAGTGTGGTAAAGCGCAGGTTTGTCGTGTATTCCAATACACAGTGCTTCTCCATCGTATCTGTTTTTATTTTTTATCATTATTGCTTTGGGAAGCAATAGGAGAGCTTGGGAGCTGTACATGAACGCAGATGGTATGATAGCACAGTGTTTGCTGCAACTTGCTTCAAGTTATGTTTGAGAGTTCATTTTTAACATAAGCTTTAAACCTTTATTTTGTAGAAAATTCTCTTTGAAATGGCAACCACCCAAATATAGAATATACACTTTCAGAGGTACTTGAATGTTTTGTGGTGACATGATAAAAAATTAAGTGGTACTGGGAAAATAATAATTCTTGGAAGCGCATAAAAAATTCTTGCAGGAGTGTATGTCAGATGAAGCATAGGTAGGTAAACATCTCTTTTTGGTATCTCCAGGAGGTGTAGGAGAACCCCCTGTGAAGCAGGCTGCAGCACTGGAGGCAGTGTTAGTTTTGCAGAAGGCGAACATCGGCCTTTCCATTCACTTTGTTCCATTATTTCTGGTTTTGGAGTGAATGGAACATTGCCCGCAACACCCCTAATAGCCACTAAGCATAGTTTTGTTTGCTAACAGCCCCATGCGTCGATAGGCTCTGCACTCATTCACCTTCAAGTGGGCTATTTTTACCAAACACCATTTCCACTTCTCTGGGTTTCACTAGCGCTGCCATTTGAAAGCGACCCAAGGAATTAGGCATTACTCACCTTTGCATATGCCGTCTCTTGAACAGATACTCTCCTGCTGTCTGCTATTCTTGTATTTCCTGCACTTTACCCCTGGTGTGGAATGCTAGTTTTTGTCTTCTTGCTGCCGTTTTGACCAAGGAATTCAGGCTCTTAAAAAGAAACGCTTTAAGCAGTTTCCCTTTTCTTCAGCAGCATTTTCTGTGCTGCCTTCCACGCAGCTCTTTGTTCGGTGACTTGCACTTTCACTATCTCAGGCTGTCAGGCATACTTGTCAGCAGCTGGGAGCTTGAACTCATTTGTGGAGTTAGACACATTAGCATATAAAAGTATGTATATGCATGCTTATTTACAGCACTTCTCACTTTACTTTCTTCTTACATGAGAGAAAGAAATGGAGTGGGGAAAAACTGAAAACAGCCCCAGATCTTTCCTTCTCCCTGGAAGAAGTGTTCAGTTCTTTCTTCTTCCCTGTCATCGTTTTTGCCTGGAAGTGTTTAGTCATTCTGCTCCGTGCTTAACTGTATCTGATTAAGAGTGGACGAGTAGTAAGGGAGGGTTATCCGCTCAGTAGAGTGGGGATTTTGGGGGAGGTTACCCTCACTCCAGCCAGGAAGTCGGCTGGAATAACTCCTACAAGTTGCTGTGTTGGGAGGCACGGTGCGGCTGGATCTGGTGCAAGGAGGCAGCTGCTGCTGCTGGAGAAAATGGAGATGTTCTGACTGACTGTTTTTTTCCTTGGAACGGGGACATGAGCAAAGGCAGCCTAGCAAAGGGCACTTCTCTGGAGACCGAGAGATGATCCTGCAAATCTATGGCCTCTAGTGGGGGGGGGGGGGGGAAGGAAAGATGGCAGCTCTGTTTTGTGGGGTCCTTCTGTCTAGAGCCACTTTTCTAACAGCTGCTGCTGCTCAAAATCTTTGCTGCTGTGAATTTGTTACGTGCTTTTATGGCCGATTCTCAGGTTATTATGTTGTATATAGGGGTATCCTTTTGCCATCTTTTTTGGCTTCTGTAGGGCTTTCAGCTCCTTGCCCTCTAGTTAGCAAAAGCAAAATCTTCAGAGAATTACCACCTCTCTGGAATAAAACTTACATCAAAATTTTTAGGAATCTGTCCTAGATACCTTTGTTTCTTTCCATATCCGAAGCCTGTGATTTACAAGTCAAACCTTAAGCTTTACTGACAGCATTAGTGGATGAGATGCTTTATTCCTCTCTTATGAAGTCTGTTTGGGCTCTTGAATCAACTGACACGCTTTGTCCTCAGGGCATTCTTGTAGATCAACCAAACAGAGACTTTACTGAAGGAAGGATGAATTTTAGACTTTTCATTTTGTTTGTTTGTTTCTTTCTTTCTTTTCTTTTTTTTCTTGATGGTCTAAAATGAGTCAGATTCTGACTCTGTATCAGGTGCCAGTGATAAAAACATACACTGTGGATAAGGCTGCTATTTTCCATCACCAAATGGAAAGCAGTTACAACTGCTGGGTCTCGTGCTCTCTCCCTCTGCTTCATCTACGACCTGCTGAAAATTTCTCTAAGCCCCTCACTTCTCCAACCATAGACCATTTTTATTAAAAACGATGCATCTAGCTGAAGAATTTAAGTCCTCCTTCCATAATCTTGTACACTGGATTTAGATCTTCAAACACTTTTGGATATGGACTGATGTGTGTGTGCATAGAGTCAGTGCAGGATTGCAAGTGTCCTTCCAGTTAGCTGGAAGTTAACGTGAGAGGCCTGGCTGACAAGGCTTTTGTGTGTAAAGTGTAGCTTCATGGGCATGTGAGTGTATCTGTGGCATTTGAGCACCTACATATTGAGTATAAAAATTACAAATTCTTGAATCTCTGAGAACTTATTTTCAGAACAAATGTCTTGGTGCTCGTGTATTCACACATTCCCATGGAAAATTCAGCTTGTTTCTCTGTTGTACTTGGCTTGATTTTGGATCATTAAATGCAAACCGAAAAGCTACACGGAAGAATAAAGTACAACACTTTTGAATAAGATTGATTAATCAGACTATTTTGAGATGTAACTAAGGACTGTTTTAGGGATGCTGCTGCACTTATCAGAGCTGTGAAGAAATCAAATTAATATCTTCAACCAATGACAAGAAAAAGGTTTGATGTGAGTGTTTGAAACCACTTGGCTGAACAGAGGCCTGCAAGTGAAATGTATGTGGTTTATATATTCATGATTTTATTATGTTCTCGTTTTTAACTGATTGGCTAATGCTGAGGTTTTTGTGTGTTCCAAAGATATATTGAAGGAAAGTATCATGTAGGTTTTCTTCTCCATTTCAAGATGTATGGTGTTGAAATGAGCACACTTGGTTCTATGAAGTGCTGGGAGCACTGACTGGACTTGGGTTCTCTGGAGCGACTTCAAGTGAATGTGATACAGAATTGATGAATTCACCGCACATTCGTCTTGTCGTGTTACTCTACATGGGCCCAAATTACACCCTGGGTTACTAAATCCTGAGTAATTCTGTTGGTTTACAACTGAAAACAGATCTTTGCTTTTTGCAAACAATAGCCATTGAGATTTGGGAACTTGGAATTCTCTCTTTAGTGTGTATTCATTTCCTTTATGTGTAACTGTTCTTGAGTGAGCAAGATAATACTTAAAAAGTGTTACCAGAAGAGACAGGATGTCTTGAGGCAAACTTGAGACTAACATCATTCTATTATACTTACTTTGATTTATTTTTGGACTTATTTTTTATTTATTTGAGCTTGCTAGCTAATGTTATTTTAATGTTGATTGTCAGGAAGAAGGCTCCATACTGTCTTGCTTCATATCTGTTCTGTCACTTAATTGCAGTCATTCTTGTCTCGTATGCATTTATTCTGAATTAGTTTGTCTGATATTTTAAAGTGATAAATTGTTTATTTTATTTACATTCTTTGGCAATGTATGATGGCTGCTAGAGTTGAAGGCATCAGAAAGAAATGCTGTCATGCTTGTAATTCATAAAAATGCAAGTTGCAAGTTTCATAGGGTACTGCCTGAGGATCTCTAAAGGAACTTTAATGAATGAAGTAGTGTAGCTGCTATGTGATGTATGCAAACTCTCACTAAGCGCATGTACTCTTACTGAAAACACGTTCTCTTGAAAGGAACGGGCAACATGTTGAACCCATGCTTTTAAAAGATAATCCGAGGAGTTGCTGATAATTACATATTTGTTATTATACTAAAAATGGAATTATATGACATCTCAAAGATCATTTTGTGACCTACAGTTTCTAGAGTAGAAAAAAGTCTCAGAGGTCTGGATAAAGGAGAATTTGCTGATACCTTTTGTTTAGATTTTTCAACACTTTGGTAAAACAGTCGCAACAGGCTAGTGTAGAAATTCAGAATGCAAGGGAACAAGGGAAGCTTGGGCCCCTAAGTGTGTATTTAAGGAACTTTATTCAAGTTACAGGCATTAATAGCATTTTTATGAAGGTTTGCTTAATAGAGTAGGAATTTACATTTTTCACTGTTAAAATCTCTTTGTTCCCTTGTTTTTGCTGCCGAGCATGTGCAAAACCATCTTGACAGCTCCAGGCTGCTAAACCCCAAAGAAATACATGAAATAAGCATTTTCATGCAAGTTTCCTCTCAACTGCCTGTCAACTTCAGTTTTGCATCCCAGCAACCAATTTTAACTCATTTTTGTTTTATACTGACTACATTTATCACAATTTATTTTATATTCTTGATAGGGTATTGAAAGAGGCTCTCAGGGCCACAGATTGCTGCTGAAATGTTAGACAACATTTGGCATGAACAGGATCAGAAATTAAAAACTGGCAGTTTTTAGCCTGGTTGCCTTTGAAATTAAGTTTATGAGATTGTGTTGTTTATCTCTCTGTACATTCAGCAGTTCTCCTTACACACTTTGGTACTCAATTTCAACAGATTTGAAAGATGAGCTGCAATCTCAAGATAAATAAGGTCTGTGAAAAACTACAGCTGTACAGAGGACAAGGAGCATAATTAAATGCCGGCACTGTGGAAAGGCAGGTGGAAGCTAGCCTTTTTATAGCAGTTGAGAGCAGCCAGCCAGCCAGCCAGAGTAAGCTCAACGATTTTGATTGAGCATAGCATGTGCCCTACATGGAGGGTGGGTTTCAGAAGAGAACCTTAGATTGGAATCATAGAATCACAAGGATGGAAAGAACCTCCAAGATCATCTAGTCCGACCATCCTCTTATCACTGTTACTACCCACTGAGCTACTAAACCAAGTTAATGAAAGGTTATTATGGCAAAGGAGATTTTAGGAGACGAAGAATGCAAGTCCATGAAAACAATAAATCAAACCCCACTTCACTTGGTTTATTTCTCACAGAGCAACTTGGCTGTCTTGTCTTTCTTCTTCTTCCTCCTTCCCTTCCTGAACACCTTCTTTCCTCCCAGAATCTCCAGAGTCTGTTACTATCTTCGTATTCCCCCTTGATCTCCTGGCTCAGTATCAACTCTTGTAACTTAACAGCATACGGATTTTGTGTGATTTAGTAATGAGGTCTCAGATATACTCTCTTGGGAGCCAGTTAAATGGCTGTTTCTTCGTCCAAAAAGTTCAACTGGGCAGCTAAGATGTGCTCGTGTCAAGAGCTGTAACAAAACTAATTGGTACTGACCCCTTTCCATCCTGACTGGAGAATCTCCTGCTCCGGTATACACACTCATTAAATATCTGTCGATTCTTATTATGCCCACTGCCAGCTACCCAACATGTTAAAGGTCCAGTTGTGTGGTGGGTCTAGAGAACCTAGTTTAGAGGAAGTTAACTAGAGTTAAGCAAATGAGCTTTTTCTTTCCTTTTTTAAAAATCTGTACTCACAAGTCAAATAGTATATCCAACCCAACATTACAAAGATTTTAGTATATTCCTCTACAGTATAGAAGATTAAGACTTCTCATAGGGTCTTTAGTGCTCTATAAAACACTGTGAGAGTTGTATTCTTTACAAATTAGTTTGGCTTAGCAGCAAAGAAAAACTGCTTGTCTCCTTTTGGTCTTTTCCTCAAGATGGATACCTTACCTAGATGAGAAAGTTTTAGGAGATCTTCTGTGGGCAGTTATCCTAACAGGACAGCACAACTGAGTTGATGTCAAAATAGAGAATATGTACACACATAGTACTGTCCTGTGATAAAAGCTGCTCTTCTGCACAGTGTCGCTGCTTGTGAAACCTGCCTGGTTTTACATAGTAGTAAAACCCCAGGAAGTATAAAAGTAGTGAAAGTGCTTGCAGTGTGGCCTTGTTACCCTTTTACAGTTGTTTAAAGGTCAGCAGCAAATCAACATTTACTCCCACTCCTGCAAAATAAGGTTCTGTAGGGACAAAGCTCTCAGGCTGTATAGAAGACACCCTGGACTGAAGAGGGGACTGAGATCCCACTCCGTTTCTTGCAGGCCATGGCCAGAGCTACCAAACCAATCTTTCTTATCAGTTATCTAGCACAGACTGAGCCATAAACTTTGGGGAAAAAAATTTGAAGTAAAAAGCTCCAGGCATAAGGTCTTAAAGGGGAGCTACACTTTTTTTTTTTTTTCCCCTAACTTCTGGATTCTCTTGTTTTACTGAGGTTTTTATGTGAAGTAAGTTGAACTGCTGAAGGAGACAAACAACTCTATGGGTGCTGTTACCTCCCAAATAGTTAATGCCTCACTTCTCAGTTAAGCATTCATGTTTTTTCAAACTTGGTAGGCCTCTAGCTAGGCTAATTAAGACAGCAGCTAGGCTGTAATCAAATGATCTCTACGATATGATAAGCAGCAAGCAAGCAGCAATAGTAGCTGTACGAGAACTTCAGAATGCCATGAATGCCTCACGAAGTTCACCGAGTGTGTTGATCAGCTCCAGATTTTACAACCTTGTTTCCCTTGTACCTCATTCACAGGAAAAATATCTCTGTGGCTGGTGATACTTTGCACAGCCAGCCCTGAGCACAGGGCTACTTTTACTCACCAGTGCCAGTTTTCAGAGATGGTGCTTTGTACAGGAAAGCTCATAACTGGGGGTTGGGTGCTCTTCTAAGGAAAATATGGACATTTTTGCCAGTGTGCAATGACAGGTGGAGGGACAAGATTTGGGGACAGAATCTAAACCCCTAAAACACAGCGTAGAAAATGTTCCAGCTACTGTGAAAATAAAAAGGAAGGAGGGTAGTAAAAGAAGTCTGAAGCATTTCTAGCTTCAGAATTCAACTGTGTAAAAAGTAGCAGTAAAAATCACAACTACAGATGAACTCCGGAGACGATCTTACAGGATGGAGAGAGCTGTGCTGCACCCTGTGACTACCAAAAAGTGGAGGCACATGGAGGAATTAATAAGCAGACCATAACACAGGGTAGATATTTGGAAAAGCTATGTTCAGGGAGGAGGTTCTGTGCTCTGTGGAGTGTACTTGAATCCACGAGTCAGTGCTGTCTATGCTACAGCTATTTAGCACCAAACAGAACAGCTGTTAGCTGTATAACAGCTATTTAGCACCAAACATACAGCTATTACCACCAAGTCATAGCAGGGTCTGTGGTGACAGAACAAGGGAAAATGGATTCATGCTCAAAGAGGGTAGATTTAGGTTAGATGTAAGGAAAAAGTCTTTTACAGAGGGTGGTGAGGCATTGGAACTATTTGCCCAGAGATGTCGGTTGGTGCCCCATCCCTGGAGACTTTCAAAATGAGGCTGGATCAGGCCCTGGGCAGCCTGATCTAGCTGTGGTGTCCCTATTCATTGCAGGGGAGTTGGACTAGATGGCCTTCAGAGGTCCCTTCCAGCTCTAAGGATTCTATGATTGTATGACAAAACAAGAAGTTCTCCAGGCTGGTTATTTTGTCTCCTACAGATATAAGTGGTGATAAAACAAATGTGGTTAAGAGTTTGATTTCTTCTGAAAGATTTAAGCTCTTGGTGCACGTGTATTCGGTCTGCAATGCCAGACCTTCCCCTGAAACAGGCAGACACAAATTTGGGGAACGCTTTTCCTCCAGATTCTCGGGGAGAAAATAGGCTGCCATCCCTGTACCTCAGCTGTCAGTTGAAGACCTTTGCTGCCACTTGCACAGTGCGGGATTTGTGAGTTTGCTAGGCATGCCCTTCTCACACAGCCCCTGGCACCACTCCTGCATTCACAGAACAGTTTACATCTACGGAGCGTCACCTCTCCAAGGTGACCTCACCTAAGAAACAGCAGCTCAAGGGGGATGTTCAGAGAGCTGTGCAAAACATGCATTTGGCTATATGCCGCATTCAGCTCCCTTTTTCTATGTCTTGGTGTTTATGCATCAACCAAAAACTCCCCCCCTCCTCCCCCCCATGATCTTCCTCCCACATCCCAGCGTCGCTGGGTGCTTTTGGGCTGCTCCTCCCTTCCCCAGCCAGCCTTCTTGCTCTGACAAATGCTCCCTTGGCAACAATAGCTCCCTCTGGGTCCCTCCCAGTCTGTGGTCATGGCTACTGGGGTGTGCGGCGTTCTGCCCACCTGAGTCAGAAATGCTGAGCAGCTCAGCCGACAGCAGAACAAAGAGCAACTCATCGGCTGGCTTGTGCTCAGGGCTGGCTGTGCGAACTGCTCGCCTCACTGCTGCAAACTCTCCGATTATATTTTGCAGTTCTGAAAACCACTTCAAATTAAGGAGTCTGTTGTGCGTGTAATTTGAAACTGCCTTTTCTTCGGAGAAAAAAATGAATTACAAAAATAAATGTTTCTCTACCTAAAAAATGACCCTACGTGTTATTTGGGGAATAGAAAAGGATCCCCAGATAAGGCTACGAAAATATGCAGTATATTATTTTGATTACGTTTTTCTAATAGACTATTTATGTGTAAATGTTTGAAAGGATTTAAAGAAGTCACATTATTTATTTGTTTGTTTGTTTGTTTATATATTTATTCTCCTAGAGCCTTAAAATTGTAAATTTTGATGGAAATTTTATCTCCATGTTTGCTAAAAATCTTCCTTTTCTGTGGCTGTTTCAAAGGGCTTCATAGGGAAGATGCGTTTTTTGTTTGCAATTTGAGGGGAGAATCTTCAATGAATCTCTCTGAAATGTTTTCAGAGAAGGCTGACTGATGAGTCTGCACTGACACTGCAAAAACAGGGCTTGTGAACAGTGCAGAGCTAGCAGGTGCTCATTCTGTAACTTACCCATTCATTCTGTGTGTGCTTCTTTCTGAATCAAGTGCATGTGCTCCTCCAGCATCACACCTCTTGCATCTTCTCTGGAGCACACGTTCCTCAAGTGAGCAGCCTCACACATTGTGCTGGCTGCAGTGCTGAAGGGAACACCTTTCATCAGGCTGGGGAGGCACTGCCATGTGTGTTCTTTGTGTGGAGGTGAAAATGGCAGATTTCTGCATCTCTTTGTCTCTTCCCATCTCGTTTTTATGATGGATTAAGGTTTGATTTGTCATCTGTATGTTGGTTTCAGTCTTTCTCCGTACTGTTTACTGATTCTAGGAAGGTGCTATGGAATGCTGATATTCCTTGGAAAGCTAACCAGAACTTATTTGATTTGTACAATAGTATTCACTGAATAAGACACCACGAGGTTGTAACCCTGGCGAGCATCCATGATTGATCTCACCAATTGATATTCTGCTTTTGATATTCTATTTTGTACAAATATAGAATCATAGAATCATTTGGTTTGGGAAAGATCAGGAAGGTCACCTCATCCAACCATTGACCCATTCCCACCCTTCCCACTGACCACGTCGCTCAGTGCCACATCTCCACGTCTCTCGAACACCTCCAGGGATGGTGACTCCACCACCTCCCTGGGCAGCCTGTGCCAATGCCTCACTACTCTTTCTGAGAATAGTTTTTTCCCGATATCCAACCTGAACCTCCCCTGTCACGACTTGAGGGCAGAACCCTTGTCCTATCAAATTTTAGCTAAAGGTCTCCTTGTAGAGCCCAGTGCCAAGAGTGTACCCTATAGAAATGGATTTCTTTCCGTAAGATGGAGTGAATTGAATCTGGTTCTAACACATTCTGGGTAAATGCTTATTGAAGAGCTGAGTTAAGGTAATAGGGAAGAGAAGACAGGCAATTTTCTGAAGGCATCTAAGGCCAAGCTGAATGGAGCCCTGGGCAACCTCATCTAGTGTGTGGCAACCCTGCCCACAGTAGGAGATTGGAACTGGAAGGTCTTCGAGTCCCTTCCAGTCTAAGCCATTCTATGAATTTACAATTCTATGGAATTTCTTCACTGTTTGAAAGGAAAATGCGACACCCACTTGCTCTTCTCACAGCTCACTCCAGAAGAAGCATCTGGCACTTAACTCCAGGCAAAGAGGGGCTCTCTCCCTGGTGCCAGGTTGCAGCAGGACTGAGGCTGCACTACTGAGTTTGTGCAGTGGACCTGGCAGCAGTAGCATGCTCAGGATATGGCTGGCATGACTCTGATGGGGCTGCAGCATGCAGGGAAGGCAGAAAGGATCTGTCTACACATGCCTGCACCAAAATCTTTCCAGAATTTGATAAGAGGTGGGAAAGGAAGGGAAGGGAAGGGAAGGGAAGGGAAGGAAAGGGAAGGGAAGGGAAGGGAAGGGAAGGGAAGGGAAGGGAAGGGAAGGGAAGGGAAGGGAAGGGAAGGGAAGGGAAGGGAAGGGAAGGGAAGGGAAGGGAAGGGAAGGGAAGGGAAGGGAAGGGAAGGGAAGGGAAGGGAAGGGAAGGGAAGGGAAGGGAAAGGTTTGTGCTTGATGCTGAAGCTACGTGCATACTTAGAAGCTTCCGTGTCTGGGGTCTTTCTTCCTGTACTGCACATAAACAGGAGCCTGCTCCAGTTAGTTGGCAGCTGCATACGGGGAGGGCTGTGGGTTGTCATTGTTATTGCCATAATACTGTGTGTAAAGATGTCAGCCTGTACTGAGACCCAGTTAGGCTGTCAGCACAGCAAGCTGGAGGCCCCTGGAGAAGCAGAAAGACAGATGACTTGCCTGCAGTTAAACATAAGTCAGTGGCAAAAAATAGTACCTGGTCTCTGGAATGAACAACCAGCATGGGATCAACCCTTCTTGTCTTGTGCTTCCTGCAGCTTGCAGATGGATGTGACGGATGGAGAGCTGAATTGAGATCTGTTGGGTCTAATTGAGCCTTAATTATAATACATTAAACAATTAAAATAATGAAGATCAGGCACAATCAATTCTCAATACAAAGAGATTTAGCAAGATTAGGCTTTTAAAACTGTACAGATGATGCCATTAATCTTGGAAGAGCTCCAATGTAAACAATACAATTCCCAGACAGCTGGGAGGGCAGCAAACCAGAGGTAAGATCAGATTCCCAGCAAAAAGTGTAAGGGTAGATAGATTTTTTTTACCTCCATTTTACAGCTTTTACATGAAAGCAAAATACTGTACATATCAAAACACATATAACATGATTTGAGTAATAGGAATTGTGGATTTCAGGAAAGCAGCTTGTAATGCGTGGTGAATTATGTATGCTACTGTACTTCTCGTTTATATGTCTGAGAGATATGCAGTTAGTTATTTATATTAACTTCGGCACTGAGGAGGATGGCTCTTTCTGAACCCTGGGAGCAGAAGGTGCTCTTTGTCCGTGAAGCAGGTAGAGCACTGTGAGAGATGAGAGGGGACTTTGGGCCCCACGCTCGTTCCTTTCCTGACCTCTCTGGGGATCTCATCATCACTTTTATCAGCAGGAATGCATTTATGGCACTTTGTCATTGGTGAGAAAAACCTGCTGTGTGAAGCTGGGCTCCCCCCGGTACTCCAAAGCTGATGGAAGGAAGGTCCTGCAGCCTGGGCACAAAGCAACCCAAAGCTGTTTGCGAGGGGCAGAGTGAGGTGTGAAGCTGTAATGGGAGAGTGGGTAAATGTGACCAAAAGCCCGGCCTGGAGTTCACAGGTAAAATGATTTTACCAGAAAAGGAAATTCTTTTTAAAAAAGCCAAGGAACAAAGACATGTGAGGCATCCTCTGGGAAATAAGGATGAGCAATCTGACTGTGGGTTTTCTTTGGTTTTCTTTGTATAATCGAACGCCGTATTCCTGGAGGGATCTTTTTATTTGGTTCTTTGCTCTCTCTGATTCCTCTCGACAATGTACACAAGCTGCAGCACAGAAGAGAGAGAGTCAGGGGGAGATAACAGGGTACTGAGAGAATGTAATTAGTAAGTCCTTGTGGCACTGAGGGGGACTGTGGAAGGTGAGGAGCAAAAACAGATCCTCCCGATGTCTGAATGTATTAAACTTTTCATCGAAGAAAGGCCAAAGAGGCACCAAAAGCAGTTGATAATTTTCGGAAACCTACAAAAGTGTGTTAGGCAATACATTCTCTTTTCTCTTTTCATTTCACCATAGGAAAACTTAGTGCTGCACCACTTTCAAGCAGGAGAATTTGGGCCAAGGATTTAGCAACGGACATGTGAAGAACTCAGAAAAAGCAAGGGATGGGGAAAACAGAACAAAGGAAGAGACTGGCTCCCTTTCACAGCAACCTTCTTTCACAGCTCCTCAGCAGACACGTGAGTGAGCTCCTGCCAGGGTGGGTGCCACACGCACTGAGACCAGAGTGCTGCAGAGCCGTGCTCCGAGCAGGCGGCAGATGGACAGGAGCAGTGCTGTGCTGCCTGACTCCAGGCTGACCCAAGGAACCCAAGATTTTTGGCATACTGGTCTTGACCTCTCCTTTCTGTCCTGTCAGCTGTTATTTCCCAGTGCCCTTGGATAGGCTGAAATTGCTCTTCCTGAAGGCCTTTATATGGTTCCCCCCTCTCATACTTCTGTTAGGCTTTTAGATCTTTGGGTGAATCTTGGAATTGCAGATTAAAATCCCACATCTCAGCTTTTATTAAAAGATTTGCCGAGGTCCGGATGTTGCTGGAAATCTGATATTCTGCACCATTTACCGGCTGTGAATTATGTAGATACTCATATTTTTAATTTCCTTTCATTTAGTTGTGTGTGCAGGACCTCTGTCATGACCAGCAGGGAACTCTCCTGGGTACAAAGAGGCTATTCAGCTCCTGTGCCAACCCTGGCTTGTAAAAGCCTGACAGCTCTCAACAAACAAAGCCTAGAAATGTTGCTATTAAAAGCATTTATTGAATAATTCCATATGTGACAAAATGATAGCTGCAAAAAGCGGTGGAATTGTTTTTTAATGGATAAATCTTATTTGAAAAGTGAAGCAGAGCTGCAGAAGCTCAGAGAACAGTCACCTGAGGATAGAGCTTTGAGCAACGTGGGAAAAATTAGAACCACTCTGAACAATATAGAAGATAATAGTTTGCAGAACACGTCTGCTTTGAGTGGGAGCTTTTATGTAAAGAAAAGAGAGGATAAGCCTGGCTTTAACTTTTGTGTTTGAACGCTCTCACAAATAGAGGTAGGAGAACAAATGTTCATTCCCTTCATCCAAACCCACAGCAGCTGGAAACAGGAGGACCCCTGTTCTGCATAGGGTTGGTGGGCTGCAAAGGGCACTGTGGGCAGACCCTTGTTTCCTAGCCAGCTGTGTGATGGGATGCAAGGCCTTATATCTGCTTTCACATCTTGACTGTGTGTCAAGGCACCACTGCAGTGTGCCCTGCCCGATACTTTCTCTTCTCCTCTCCTCTTGAGAGGGAAAGAAGAGAGGTGCCTGCCCAGGAAGGGGCTCTGTATGGTTCTCCCCATCCCCACGGCACGACAACAGCCCTTTGCTCTGTGTGCAGCCCTTGCGCATGAGGGAGGCAGGGTGCTGAGCTCCGGTGGCTGCAATCTCCTTAGAGGGTGGAGCAGAGGAACAGTAATTGTGTAAGTGCTGTTATAGCAACTGAGGAGCAGCTCTGCTGGAAATCCAGAATTGCCATGGGAGAGGATCCCATTTCTATGCCTCTCTGCTTAGACCTTCTTTGCTTTGGTCTTGCTTGGACGCCAAATAAAAAGAAAAAGAATACCATTCTTTGAAAAGAGGCATCTGGACACTATTTAGCCACAAAAATAAACCAAGAGCGGCGATCCCAATTGTTTGCTGAAAAGAATCTGTTGTGATGGGCTCTTGGCAGGTGACATCTGGGGGTGGAGAGCCCTTTGCTGGGACTGGCAGAGGCAGATGCTGTGACCTCGAGGGGCAAGAATGCCTCTATGGGAGCGAGGAGTTTCAGCGAGGGCAGACCGCTCCCCGAATGCTGCTGATGTACGTGAATGCAGGATGGAAATGCTCACACTAAGGCAGGAATTTCTTGGCACTTGTAATGTCCACACTAGGGAAATGTTTTACATCACTCCAGGGATGGTCTATCTTGTCTGGTCTCTTCAAAGAGATTGTTGGAGAAAATATGAAAACAGCATATCGGGATTATAAAAGTTTACTGGGAGATCAGATAGAAATGAAAGGGAGGACAGAAAAATGTTATGGAACAATTAAAACAAATAACATTGGAAAACATAACAGTGGAACTGATCCTTCAGAAACCCTCGATGAACATCACAAGAAAACTGGGATTTAAGAGGATATTTGGGAAGTAATTGAGTTCAATCTAGTGAGGAACAGATTTTCGAAGTCAAACATAGGAAAACAGGCAGAAGTGCCTACTATGTTTGGAGTATTACACATGCAGGTGCAAGTGCTCAATTTAGAAATGAGTTTCTGACATTCCTGCTAGAAAGGAGTGAACGTTTGTGTGCATCGATCGATTGCTGAGGATCAGCATCGTCATGTAAGACTGTCCTGCTTTTGGGAATGTCAAAATTTTATGGAAAAAAATGCCCTCTCCTCAGTTCCTTCTCAATATGGGATGTCTAATAGCAGTAAAATTGTAGCCCTCTTACATCAAGATAGATCTATACTGGCTTTTCTATAATAGCAGTTTTCGCCTCTATTGCTTCCCAAAGTGGTTGTGATATATCATCAAAGAATGTCTTGTGCTCAGTGCTCACAAACCAGCCTTTTATCAGAAAACAACTACATGGAGAAGAAGAGTTTTACAAAATCAAGGCTATTTAAACTTTAAGAAGTGCCTGGGATCATTAATTTCTGATTTACTCTTCAAACCAAAGAGATGACTAAAAGAAAAAACTCACTTCAACATCTTGCCCACAGCAGAGACACTTTGTGTGTACTACACCTGCAGAGTCTCTCCCTTGCATTACTGACATGTTCTGGCCCCGAACTGCAGCAGCTGCCACCCCATGTCAGGAACTCCTCTCTCTGCTGCATGCCTTTCTCCTCTCCTCTGCTCAGCGTTTCCTGTTCCAGGGACCAACGCCATGAGATGCTACGACTGGGAAGAGCAGGAGGGCTCTGTGGTGTGAGCCAGACTTTCAGCAGTAGCACCATGTTTTTGCTGGAGGAGGAGCGCTGACAGCCTGGGCAGCAGCTGCTGTGTGGGGCAAAAGCAGGGCCCCATCGCACAGCAGTACTTCTGCCTTCTCCCTTCCTATCTGCAGCAGAGGCAGCAGGCCTGGTTTTCCGCCTCAGTGCTGCCCTTCCTTCCCCTTTCCTGTGGCAGGAGCAGCCTGAGCCTGGCTCCTTGTCCCCCAGCTAACAACTTTCAGTTGCTCGAGCTCCTGAGAGCCTGGAGGTGGCTCTGCCCCAATTCACTATGGCAGAAGGTGGGTGACTCCTGATGCTGGGGATTCGCAGCCACATGCTGTCCTCAGGCAGTGCACAGCAAAGGTATGGCCCTGTCTATCTTCTGAGTTCTTAGGGAAAAGTCAGATGCTTCTGCTAAATTAGGATGCCGAGCTCAAAGCTGCATTCCGCACATGCAGACAGGCCTCTTGGTTACAGCAAGGTCGGTGAGATTGGAGTGCTCAGCCCAGCTCAGCCCACAGGGATTTCACTAGCAGCTCACGGAACTGGCCTCCTCACTGCAGAATCTGCTGAGGAGCTGCTGCCCCTCTGCACAGCCCTCACACAGCAAACCGCCTCTTCTGAGGATACAGGCAGCCTGCCCCGGCCTTGAACGTGCGTTACAGACTAGGGAAAACACCAGGCTCGCATATCTTTGAAATCACACTGAGTCTCACATTGCTCTGTTTCTTCCAACAGTTCCCATTTGTGTGCTGTGACACTTAAGGCCATCAGACCACTGAAGCAGAAGTCTGGGCAATTACAGATGGTGCTGGCTGTTCTGAGAGCTGAGCTGTGCACAGGCAGCTCTGTCTCCGCATGTGCCATGGCCGGGCAATGCCTTGTATGAAGCCCTGGGATGAGTCTTCCTGGCCAGTGCAGGGTGATATGTGCAGGACTCCTACTGTTGGGCAAGGCCTGGGACTGCAGTGCTCACTCTCATCTCCAGATTCTCCTTCCACATCCTTGCAAGCCGAAAAAGTCTTCTAACAGAGAAAGCAGAACTTGAATCTTCCATGCAAAAGTCCTGCCTGGATCTCTATTTGCAGGCTGCTTTCCTTCCTGTCCTCTTTACATGGAAGGCTGCTGTGTAATGTTATTTATTAACAACCCACAGGGAATGCAGCAGGATTAGTTATAATTTTGCTTGTATTCTTAAACACATTGCACCTGATTTCACTGCCCCTGGCAGATGCTAGGAATTCAGCCTTGTGGTGCTGGTCAGCAGGGTGAATGCTTTATCTCTGGGCTCTCAGTACCCCCAGAATGTCTGGCTGTCCCCTGATCCTAACTCTGGGCACTCCCAGCCGTGGGTCCATGCCAGCCCCCCAGTAACAGGGCCAACAGAAAGAGAGGTGTGCATAGGATTCTAACATCCAAATTTCAGCAGTTTTTGCATGGATATACGGAGCTCTAAGCAGAACTGACAGGTTGCAGGGGCCTGGACCTGTATCACCCTCAGTCACTCCTGGCCAGGGACAAACCATGCCAACAGCCGTCACAGAATCACCCGACGCTGTGTGGCAGAGACCTCAGTGTGACCTAGGTGATGTATTTGTAGCACAGCCAATCTCTTTTCAATCACGGAGTCATCCTTCCTTCCACGCTTCCATGTCACTTGTTTCAACAGTGGCAGTGTTCCTCCAACACGAGGAAATAAACATGTGTAATACAATTATTATTTTTTTAGTTTATCTAACCAAAGCATTTTTAGGAGCTGGATAACAGAGTAGAATGCCAGTCCCCAAATTGTAACTTTTAATGTTGGGTGAAAAATTAAACCTTTAAAATAGATATTAAATTTGAGAGAGGCTGAAAAAGTTCTGTTGGAACTTGGAGGAGTTTCAAACGTTATTTTTAACCATAGATATTCAGCTCTTATGGGAAACAAAACTTAGAAGGACAGATATAATTAGGTCAGATATTGAGAAACTTATTATGCTTTGCTACAGATGATCCCAGGAGAATGTAACTTAAGCCCTTTTTTTGTATTAAGATTCAATCATGGTTCTTCGCTTTTTTATGCAGAATTCTGTTCAAAGAATAAAATAAAGTAGGATAGAAATATGCTTTGTATTGCTAAGTGCTTCAGCATGTGAAGCAATGAATGTTTGACAAGAAATCTAGGGACAGAAGGCAAGATTTGTATTTCATTTTGTACCAAAATACATAACATTATGCTAGCATCTGTGCCTGCTTTTGTTCACTGTGTAGAAAAGCTGGTACACTGATGGCACTGGTATCTGCTGGGATGCTTGGCATCTCCAAAGCACCACCGTGTGAGAATGAACTCTGCCTAGCAGCATGACTACAACACAGACATTATTCATACTATGAATGGGGAAACTGAGGCCAAGAGCTTGATGGTCAATGCCAAGTCTGTTTCACAGTTGCAGTCAGGACCCTACAGCTTCTACCTTTTGCTCCTTTTGCTTCTGCAGAGACAACTACCTTCACATGCGAGATGTACATCTCGTACGTAACCACAGGAGAAAAGCCTCTATCAAAAGAAGAAACAAGCCAGTAGGTGGCTGATAGCAGGTACTGCTAACACATGCATCTGTCATTACTCATAGCATTCGTCATGTCTGTTACTGAGGAACACTGTTCCTTACAGTAGGTGTCTAATTTGCGGAATGCTGGTTTTCCCAGCAGCTCCATCAATCTGAGGGAAGCTTTGATGAGTTGCCTGAGGTGAGACATTGCACATTACTCATTGTAAAGCCTGCTCAGAGAGCAGTAGAAGTGGACTGAGACTGTGGTAGGGAGGACCTGAGCACCAAGATTTCCTGGCACAGCCCCCCTGGCTCAGGAGCAGGAAAGTTAGTATTCTCACTGACACAGATTTGCTGGCACCTCTCCTGGAACCCACAGTAAAGGTAGACACAACATATACAAGCAAGAGAGCCTTCTGGCTAGATAGCTCACGTTTTTTAAAAAGATGGTTCAACTGTATCAACAGCAGGTCTCCATTTGCTGCTATGAAATGTTTCTCCATCCAGCAGGGAATTTGTGTGCACGGCTATTAGCAAAACTTCTGCTGTTCTACATGGATTCTCAGCAGGTATTGAAATGCAGATTTTTACCATTAGGGGTGTATGTGGATTTGGAGTTTGGGTCCAACACTTCAAAGTAGGTGAATGAAAGTGAAGAAATCTCTTCCTGCTGCCAGACCATGTCCAGTCTAGGGATGCTGAGAAGCCACTTTTTAATCCATCTTGAATCTGAAGTAAGATTGTCAAAATGCATAACTTTCTAACATAAGTAAAAATCTCATGGCCTATAAGAAATCTTCATCAGGGTGGGGTATTGGAAGGTAACTGATTCCTGCACTGCATTGGAAAGTGTATATCTGTGGAAATATCAGAATTCTCTCCCTCCCACTGCTGCCAATATTCAGGACTTTGTTTGTGTTCTATACTTGCAGACAGTAGAGACAGCAGCCACAGTTTTCCTGTCTGCCATGGGAAGTACTAAAGTTGATGAGCTGTTGCTAATTGTTGCTTATGACTAGAAGGTAGTGATATTGTTCTTCATCTTCAAGGTAGTAAGTGGCATCAAGATAATTCCCTGGAATAAACATTATATTCTTACTTTCCAATGTAAATTGCACTCCTACTGATGCAATAGACTGCAACTGTTTCTTCAAGCTATGGAAAATTTGCAGTAAGCAATAAAAGCCTCAGTCGTGTACTTCTGTTGGGCACAAGTTCCTCCCTGTGTTTTGCTTGCTGAGCTTGTGACAGAGGCCATGCTAGAAAAACAAATTCCCTATCAGCAGTGTATGAACTGTACAGCAAGTTTTGTTTTGCCATGAGGTTCAAGTAGATCTGGGTTGATGTCTTCCAAACATACTATTTCCCATGTGCCAACACAGAACCTCACTGCTCTCCAAAATTCACATCTGTTGAATTACTCAGCCCAAAAGTAACCTTTCTAAGACTGTGCAACTCTTGGTAATGTCCATCCAACTCTTGGTAATGAAATGAAATGAAATGAAAACATTAATATTGGTAGAGAACATGTACCTTCCTATGCTGAGTAACTCTTCAGTCACACTTCTACAGCAGTCCTTTCTTTCCCAGCTGCTTCTTTGCTCTCAGTCATCTGTCAAGTCTATCTCAAGTCTTGGCTTGTACTGCCTGTACAGTTCTGCAAAGCAAGTAAATTCCCTCACTCAACGTACACTGGCTGAAGGAAGGTGGAGTATTTCTCTTTTTCTTTTTCTTTCTTTTCTCTCCCTAATGGAAGTTGATATAACTTTTCTCAATCTAAAAAAAAAAAAAACCTACTCCAGTTAAATTACTGAGGGTTTTTTGTGTTTTTCTTTTTCTTCTGCATCTAGACTCAACTTCATGAAAATATAATTTGGATGTGTAACTCTGCACACTAACGGCTGATGTAGCAACAGCAGCTCTCTCCTGGCACAATGGCTGAGCTCTGAATTTGCCATTCGGGTGTTCCCTGCTGTAGGCAGCCTATGTTTCTGGAGTAGTGGCAGGGGAGCAGACTATACAGAAAGCAAACTCTGCCTTGGGTTTTCAGGATGCTCAGCTAGAAGATGTTGTCAGGCAAACACAGAGCTTCATCCTCAGGCTTTGACAGATAAAATTGTCTTCCTTTTGATCCTTGAAACATTATATTTCTGCTAGTATTCAAGGCAACCAGAAGGATAGCTTCTTGCCTTTTCTATTTTTCAGGAGAAAGCAAATCCAAAATTTGATACCAGAGAGACACTGTCTATTTGAAATAGAGTCAGCTTTTGAAAACAAGTTAAAAGTCATCTCTTTGCCAATTTTTGTGGGTGTTCATCCTGCCTGGATAGCAAGAAAATTCCTGCAGGGAATCTCATGAATGTCAGAGCTAGCAGGTAATGAAGAGCTAAGCTTCTGTGAAATTTCTTTTTTCCTTCCTTTGAGGAGGAGGAGGAGAGGGGAAGGCAGATGGTAACTCTTCACTGGAGCACTGTGTGTATGTCTGATTTTGAAGCTTTACCTCTATAGAATTGATGTGTTTCACTAAAGAATTGCATTCTTCCTACAGAAAACAGAAGCAAGATGTCAGCATGTTCAATGGCTGCGTTCTCCTGAGTGGAGGAAAAGTACCTGGGAAAGCAATGAGAGGAGAGATGAGGAGCTGCCTGCCGCAGAGAGAACAGCTGGCTAGAAGAGAACATACCAGGACAACTGCCAGCATACTGAGCGAGAGGTGTTGGGAGTGTTTGTTGTTCACACTCACCAACCTGATGTGATTTATTGTGCTTTCATTTCATCTTCCTTCAGAGATGTTATGTCTGTTTAAATACAGTTTTCACTCTGTTGCTCACTACTGGAGATGCTTCTCTCAAGGAGGCCCAGGTAGTACAATGCAACTTCTTCCTGGAAGCCCAAAATAATGTTTAAATGACATTCTGCAAAGACTGTAAAAATTGAACACAACCTCTGCCTCGTTAGTCAGTTTGTGGCAGAACAGCAGGAAAGCCTGTCTGAACTTGAATCTTATTGCTGTATTTAGACGTATTTTTTCACGGTAAAGACGTAGCCTTAGACTCCATCATCCCAGAATAGAAGAGCATGTCAAAAACACTTCTAAGGTATTATTTGTTCATTAGTCTGTGATCATACTCTAGGGAAGACAAAGCAGTACAACCTTTTCAATACAGGGGAAATATTTCCTATTTCCTAAATTTGGGGTTTTAAATTGAGTTTACTTTAGCCAAATGGGGAGTCCATCACACTGCAGGGGCCAGCAGAGCATGGTGGGGTTGTTAAAAATGTATTTAAGTCTATGCTAAACTCACTGAATTTTACTAGTTTCAGCAGCCACCTTTCTGAAAAAACTGTGTTTCAACACATTCAAAATGAAACCTTTTTTTTTTTCACATCAAAAAACCCTCTCCTTTCAAGTCTTACCTGCACTTATTTTAGTGAAAATCAGCTGATCTCCCCAAAACAGAACATGTCTTTTGCCATTGTGCCCAGCTCCCATGTTTTGTTTCTTTGCTGGCTTTCACTTTTACCATGAGGGGTAAAAAAGCCCTCAGTCCAGAGCAGCCACAGGCCTTCTGGCTCTTCATCCACTGGGCGAAAGCAAAAACTCAGTAATCTGTGAAGATGGGCAAAACCGAGGGTGTTCATCCACTGTGGGCAGGCAATGCTGCTTCTCTCACAGAAGCAGAGAGCACACCATCAAACAAGGACTTGAGGAGCCCTCATTAACACCTCTATGGAGTGCTGATTAATTGGGTTAATTGGCAGTCTGAGCCATGAAACGCAATGTCATGCTCAGGGCTGGCCTGGAAGAATGAGACCTGGTATGGTGTAAGTGGCTCTGGCCATTATGGCCTCCTGACCTTTCAAAAGCTTCCCCAGCCTTGAACTGGGAAGGTCAGGGCCCACTGCCAACCAAGGGCAGCACAAGGGGCTGGAGCAGCTGGTGGGCACCAGGACATGGCAGGCTAGGCTGGTGAACAGAGTGTTGACCTGAGAGGGGAGGAGACCAGGAAGGTGATGGCCATCCCATTTTCAGGAGGAGAAGGGCACCGAGCTGTGAACTTGGTACATGTGAGGACCTGTCCTTTGTAGGTCATTATAGGAGTTACATAAGGTGAAACCAGTGCTTTCAGATTGCTGTCATGCACTCAAATAAAATCAGTTTAAGTGCTAGAGGGGTGTGTATTCCTTCCTGTTTCACCTGCCCCATGAGATATTGGCTGGTGTTGCCCTCTCCCTATGGAAGTACATGATGTTTTCTAGCAAGCTCTAGATAGGAGGTAATTGAGGAAAACCATTCCATTCAAGGAGCATGGGGCTGTGGCAAATCCAGTTCATGGCCCACCCAGACAGTGTCCACATTACTGTAGGGATGCTGGCTTAATTTTTACACGGCAGCAATGTGCAGAGGCCATTTTGAGTCCCTGCTCTTCCCTTCACAGTCCGTTCTGCCACTATGGCTTTGATTAATGCCAAATAAGACCAGCAGGTGTCACTTCCAAGTGTTGCTTCCGTGGTGTGCAGCAGAACAATGTCAACACAGAAGAGAGTTTTAATCAAAGCAAGCAACTGAGGGTACAGTAAGGAGCATTAAATTTGGGTGTTGCTATCAGCCAATTGGATGTGTTAGTGGGAGTCTCACAGTTCAGGCAGTCCAACTGTTTACCAGAATCTATTTTCAGAGAAGATGCCCACTGCTGCAAGAGGCAGAGGTGGCGCTGGGAAAGGCCACCAGCATCGTCAAGATGGGATTTGTGTCCATGTGGCTGCCTCCCTTCTGTTTTGCAGCAGACAGCAGAGAGGGATGGAGGGGGAGAAGGGGAAATGAAGCTATCCAGAGAAGAACAAAGTGGTCTGAAGCTGCTTTTTCTTCTTGCTGTCTCATATTACTCCAAGACAAGAACTTGAAAGGTGAAGGAAAGAAGTCCTGGAGATACATCATTGCTTCAATTTTATAGTCAGGGGAAAAAAAAAAAAAAAAACCAACCCAATTACTTATTTAATTCTGACCAGTTTGAAACAATTCACTCTGCTTTTGTGTCTATTATCCTGCATACAAAGTCCTCAAAACCCTTGCCTGTTTCTTGCTGTTGGATATAGCTAAGTCTTCACTCGGGGCAGTCCCACTGATTCAGCATGCGGCTACTCTGATTCTTTGCTTCTGCTGAGATCTCAGCAACACACACAGCAGTTGTGGAATGCCTACCCTGCTTTACATTCAATCGTTAGCTTATTCTAAAGCAACTTTCATGTGTAGACAAGCCAGGGCAAGGCTGCAGTGCTAGCTACCTTGTCTTTCTGTCTTCAGAAATCCTCCCATGCGAAGGCAATGCTTTATTTCCTCTTTGAAGCAGTGATTTGTCTCAGTATATTCCTGCTGCACAAAAGGGGGGGAGACTAAACATCAGTATTTGCTCAAAATGAGATGGGCTGGGACTGGAATAAGCAAATCAAACTCCCTTCTTATGAACGTACCACCTTCCTTTGCAAGATGGACCCAAACAACAATACTGAATGCAACTCCTCTAATGCCAGAGAAATTCAAATCCAGGTCTAACTTAGAAACCTAGGAATGAGAGGTGAGGTAATATGACACTTCCCCTTGGGATGACTGAATGAAAGAATGCAGGAAGGAGGAAAAAATTAACCCTATCTGCGCACACAGCAAGCCACATCCCTTCTGCTCTCCAATCCTGGGGAAGATGTTCAAGATTTGAACATTATTCCTACCCTCCGGGCAAGAAAGAGAATGATACAGTTCTAATGAGCAGGATCTAGGGGAATGTGGAATTGTGAATAATGATGGTATCATTATGATATGATGATCATCATTCTGTGATAATGATTGTAGACTTTGCAGTACTGGCAGTGCTGTGAGGAAGAGGCATAAACTAGTAAATATTTTTGCTTTCATTTGATGGAAGAAAGGTGATTAGCAAATAGATTGTTCTTGATATTTGTTGCATTTTTACAGGTGAGCCTCACCTACATTTGGGTGTTCAGTCATTTGTATAGCACTGGATTCAGAGTGAATGTCTTTTTATTGCCTGTGATGAATAAAGATGATCCTAGAATACAGCACCACTATCACTTGCTGTACTGTTCCTTTTACCATTGTTTCATAGCACTTAGAGTATGATACAGAAATGGCAATGTGATTTTGGAGGCAAATACAGTAGCAATAACACCCTCACTCAAAGCTTTCATTGCAATCTTTTTTGGAGAGCAAAGAGATGAGATTTGAAGGAGATGAAATCTGAAAAAGAGCCTGAGGCAATGGCTGATTTCCACTTCAGCAGATAACAGAGATGGGCAAGGAAATCTCAGTTCTGGTACCATATGAACAGTGACAATTCTAGTTCAGCAGCTCCTAAGTGCCATCAACCATCAGCCAAAGTTTTGTTCAGTATTTATACAGAGACAGCACCTGTGATTTCTGGTTGAGAGGCCGCAGGAGTACCAGCTAATGTGAAGAAGTAGTATCTGCTAATGCAAACAAACTCACTGCAGATACATGTATCTATTTGCTTGACAGTGCTACGCTTGCTGATAAAAGGCCAATATTTAGTTCTGAGTGTGCAGGTGCACTTTGCCAAAGCTGAAGAAGTGAAAGGTGGGAAGCACTTACGACATTAAAAACAGGATTCGCATTCTGCATATTCCATTATAGGAGGAATGGTTTAAAACATGCGGTGACTTTACTTACTCCTACCTTTTGGATCAGTGACTGTTGAAGTTAGCTGGAAAAAACCCAAGGCAAAACGCAGCCAAAACCATGGAGCTGCATATGGTTTTGACTCCAAATTGTGCAGAAATGCAGTTTTTCAATGATTTTGGAGTCAAAAACATAGTTCCTTGCCTCCCGTTATGTGCTTCATGGTTCCGATGGGCAAGGATGCCCATTGGGAAGCTCTGCTCTTCTGCACCCCAGATGGGCCTTGATTTGTCGCAAAGAGCTGTGGAGCAGTCAGGGCACTCAGCTCAGGTTCAGTGCCGGAACAGTGAACCCCACAGCTGAACTCTGGAGAGGTCTCAGCTAGATCTATTTAGAAGTTACAACTTCCATCAAATTAGTTATTGCCCCCTGTGGGCTTAGATCTAGGCCAGTTTTAAAATGATCACAGCCTATTATATTTAAATACTTACACCCTTCTTGTATGGTAGCAGTGCAATTTCTAAACCAGGTCGATGACTAATCAAGGGCAGTTTGTGCTAAAAAGGAGACAAGAAATTGTGGCACATGCTTGACTTCTAGAAGAGGCCTAGTGTTACACGGAGGCTCTGCAACTCCTCCCTAAGTATTCTGGGCGTTATCCTGCTGAATACTGAAGAGGAATCTGATGTTTTCACTCAGTTTTAGGTACTGAAATGATACGGTGTTACAATCCCACGGTGGGATTAAGGGAACTGCTCACATCATCTCAAGGATGATTCACATGCACATTGGTATGTCACACAGAGCTGTCTCCACGCATAAGGGCCCTATGTGAAGACCCTGCGTGGAACTGTCCTCATTTCTAAAGATGCAAAGGGATTCATTTCACCTGACGCATCTCTTGTCTCAGCCAGATGGGCTCCCTCTGTAGCCAGAGAAAAGAAGGCATGTTTTTTTTACTGATCTTGAGACATCTGCATAAGGAAAAGAAGAATCAGGTTCTGGAAGAGCTGATTTCTCTCCAGGAGTCTGTCGCTTTGCTTTGGAGCTGCTGCCCCAGCACTGCAACCTCCCACTCCGTGTGCTCCTCATGTGTCCCTGTACCTCGACTGACTGCTGCTTCCACAGGAAGCACGTGTGGGTGGCAAACAGCCCTACAGGATAACCTTGGCTGACACAGCACCAACCAGAGATCCTATCGTAAACTGGAGTAAGCTGTAAGGTACACCCGTGGGAAAGGGAAAGACTCAGGTATTTGTCACGCAGATCCAAGAAACCAGAAACTCAGTGAACCTGGATGTTCTTACTCACAAGCCCAGCACAGGAACTACTAGATACACAGGTATGTATTGCTGTTGTTTCCCCCTATTTGTACAGACTTATTTTTGTTTGTCTTTACTATGTAGTGGAGAAGATTTCTCCTTTCTTTTCCTCTCCTCTTTCAGCCCTCACATTTTGTCCTTTGGAACTGCAGAACACCACCTCTTCAGGTGCTCCCCATCACCCTGTGGGGGTAGCAGCCTGCAGAAACATTTACAACCAGAGCTGATCCCATCTGTGCTTGCTTGACCCTGCCTGCCATAGCAGCCTTTTGCTGGAAGCTCACTGCCCCAAGATGCAGGGAATGCCAGGACACAAGGAAGCTAGCCAGTAACCCAAGCCTACCCTGGGACTGTGTACAAACAGATCTGGCGATGAGCCTGGCTTCCCATGAGCTCCGTGGAGAAATAGCACGATGAGCAAATGTAAAATATGAAGAGAAGAGGCTGAGGGAAACAGCTGAGCTTTTCAGATGATCCGAAGCAGAATCTAGTGGGTGTTTCATTCCTTTCAGTTCCCTCTGAAAACCTTGGCTCGCAGCGACAAGATCACATGGGTGCACAAGCCGCTGATTGCACAGTCTTGTTCCGTACTGCTTCAGAGGCACTGCGGCTGTTTTTTAATATACACTGCCCCCTCTGGCTCCCCTCTTTGCTGCTTTGCTGCTGCCAGGTGCCGAACTCCTGCAGGAATCAGGGGACAGGGGTGCAGAGGAGGTGGCAGTAGCGTGGCTGTGTGGCTCCGTCACCAGTCTGAGCCGTGGGGGTGGAGATGAAAGGATGCTGGTCGGAAAGCTGGAGAGCAGCTGGCGTCATTTCTGGGGCACAATAAATGCAAGAATGTTTTTCTGCCTCCAAGTACCATTCCCGCTCCTGCAGCTGGCACTGGTGGTGATAGGGTTCACTTTATTTGCCTTCCATTTATTTTTGTTTCTTCCACGGTTTTGCTTAGCAGTGTTAGCACTTACATAATCTCTGTCAGCCTCTGATATTAACACCTCATTAAAATGAGCAGGGAACAGGATTCACACTGCTCCTGCTGCTGTATCTGCTTGGAGACAGGTGTTCTCTGAAATGCCTGAAAGGAAGATTTTTGTGGGGAAAACTATCTTTATAGGAGATAGGGCTAAGAATAGACTAACTCCTTGGCTTGGACCCATCTCTCAAAGAGACATCCAGATGGGAATCCTGAGTCCAGTGAGTCAGAGCGTCTGTGCATGGTGAGGGGGCAGAGGGCTCCTTCTCTGCAAAGCTTCGTGCAAGATAACCAGGATTCAGGAAGGATTTGCACTTCACAAAAGCTCCCTGTGATACTGCAGAGTGCTGTGGGCACCTATGCAGAAGGTTATGACTGTGGATCACTGCCACACTGTTCCCCACCCAGCACAGTCACCAGCACCTCCCTCATGGGGGGCTAGACATAGGGAATATCCTTTCAAGAAGGAGGAAAGGGAAACACTGGCACTACTCCAGGAGAGGAAATGATGTAATGAAGCTCTCAGAACATCTGAGGAGAAGAGCCTGTCCTCCTATGGGTTCAGAGAGGATTTTGCTCAAAGGTGAGCAAGAAGAAGGCAATTCAACCAGGCTGTTCCCACTGTGAGATTCCCTGTTGCCTCCCCTTGCTGCCAGTGGGAAGGGTGGGCAAAGACTAATATTCTCAAAGTAAAAAAAGGCAAGGAATGGACTGGTGGAAGGACTTTTGAAGCTGCTTGTTAGATATTTTCTCCAACATAAAAGTCATTAACCCTTATTTGATAGGAAATGCCAGGAATGAATTTTCTCTTCAGTGTATGGCATTTATGAGCCAGCACAGAAAATCTGGACAGATAAATGCAGTATTGAATTTGGTGTTCTTTTCCAAGTATTTTTTAAGATGTAAGGATCACTGCCTCTGTATGAAGTGATTTCAGGAATCATCCCTCAGGAACGAACTGGATCATTTGGAAATGCTGGCTAACCACTGCCCAAATGAAGGTCTTCTAAAGGCAGCCCTTGTGAGAGTGAATATGGAGATCTGCAGTCTTGCACGTGTATGCTCACAGGTGACTGAGATATCTGCTGAGGTTCCATTGCTACAACATAATGCTTCTCCTGAGATACAGCAGCAGACTGGATATTCATTAAGCCCTACATTTGTGTGAATGCCAAATAAGACAAAAGATCTAAAAATGCAGCCACATTGCAGATGTTTTCTTTAAACCTATAAAAATAAGCACATATTTTATACGGACTCATCCATTCTGATAATCATAGCCTAAAGGAATGTCTTTTGTGTTCAAAGAAATGGCACAATATGTATTTTTCTTTACTGGTAGCTTTCAGTATTGTGAACACTTCCAGTGCACAAAGCTAAATAAAAGGTATTGCATATCTCTTTGTGTGTGGGATTAATTCTCTATTCACATGGCAACTTAAATTATACTGTCTTTGTTACATGAAACAAATCAGATCTGCTGCTCAGTGTCAGCAACTTGAAAATGTGGCTTTGGGGATTATAGGAAGCATTGCTGCTGTAGAGTGCCAATACTGGCCCAATGGGAAGATCTTTTCTATGATAAGGAAAAATAGTATCTCTGTGCATCATTTATTCTTAATCATTTTACAGGGAGTTCTCTAAAACAAATACTCATGAAGAAAAGCAGTCACAGAAAGGGTTGTTCTTGTTTCTTCCCTATTGCGTTTGCTAAGCAGGAGAGTAGCAGTGGTTCTTTGTCCATCTTCCTGAGCTGATCTTGTTCTTGGCATACAGTGCATCAGTGAAAGATCACTATTATTTGTAAAGTGCTTTCAAATGCTCAGAGAGAAAAGATATTATAGGTTCAAGTGTTACTTCTATCTCATCTTGCTGTTATCTCTATAAATCCCAGAGGCAAATAACAGCAAACTTAGCAAATCACTCCCTATCTATTAAGGATGGCATTTCAGGGTTTGGTAGAGCAGCAAATTAATACTGCATTCTGGATGACTGGCTGAAAAGGTCTGATCATCTCTTTAGCTTCTGTGCTCATGGATTTTAAATTTTCAGTGTTCAAGGATGCTGACGTTGTTTTCCCAAAAGCTACTCCTTTGTAAAGTCATCTGCATAACTCAGTGCAGCATCATGAACCAAATGTACCTCTTTTGCATACCTAACCCTTTTCCTTTTGCTTGCTTTCTGTGTTCGGAGTGAGTGACTGTGGTCCAACTCACCCTAATACCCAGAGCAATGAATGGAGGTGAGGCATCTGTCTGTTTTGTCATTTTTGATCTTTTTCCTTAATTTCCAGGTAATCTTATAGAGATCAGCTGCTTCTATGAGAGGGGATGACTGTGTGTGTCTGGGTGCATTTATGCAGGGAACCGAACTGGTGTTCTGAGTAAGGCAAACAAGCGCACTCTTCAACAGGAGAAGTAATGCAGAGAACTGCCTCAGCATTCTGCATGGCCAGATGCAGACACACCCTGTTCGGATTTCCCCCTAACCTTTACAGCTCACTCGTTGCCTGTTAAAGGCAAGCTTTTAGACATGAGCAAAGACTTGGACCACTTTGAATGGCACCTGAAAGCACTGTGGATATTGGGGCCAGCAAATGGAACATGTTCAGATGTTTCCAGAGGCTCTCGCAGAAGCTTCCCTTGGAGGCTAGCCAGAAATGTTCATCAATTAAAGATAACTGCCATTGGAAACCTGCCTCGGTGCCAGTAAGGCCTGGCATGTAGCTGGCACATCAGGCAAACAGAGTGCACCTCCTTCCTGAGGTACTGAGTCACACAGTGGGTCTGTCTTTAGAAATGGCTCAGCAATGCTTCTGCCAGGCTGGAGCAGTTGAGCAGCTGGTGGACTTCACACTCAGATTTCACCTGGGTGTCTCAGCCTCTTCAATCCCCTTAGGCACTGTTGGTGGTAGGTGAACTTCCCTCCATTTCCCTCTGGAAACATCTGTTGAACCTTTCACTAAGCTGGTTACACTGTTGCTTATGATGGGCTCTGATTCCAAGACCTTCATATCCTTATCTTGCCACCGGACCAGCAGAGCTAAACTTAGGAACAACCTCCTGCCTTTTTTTTGGAGGCCAATGCCCGCTGCACTTGGGGAGAACTACCTCCAACTGATGGACTCCATCCTCTGCCCCCAAAAATAAGTCCTTTCTTCAGTCAACGGCTGAAGCAAAGTCATCCCCTCTGATCCCGATGCCGTCAAGTGTGCTTTAGTCTCTTCACAACACCCCCTCACCTGTATGTAGCAATACATGTACGTCGATACGCTGCTATGTATTTACTAATTACATATCTATCAGAAGGAGCCACGGCCTACAGGGAAGGAGAACCAACACAGCATGAAAGAGTGGAGGAGAGTTTTGATTTACTAATTGCAAAACTGCATTGTGTTCAACCATAAGGAGTAAACAGAACTTGGCACCCAGCACAGATAAGACAGTATGAAAGAACTCCACACTCTCCTACATAGATATTATTAAATGTCAGTAGATCAGTCGTAAAATCCTCTTAATTCTGTACATTAGAAATGAGGCCCTAATTGCAAGAGCTCTAAACTATAGCAGAGTAAAGGTTTGCCTGCTCTGGGCTGACACTTCCCTTTAGTTTATGCAGTGAATGACATGTAGACAAAAAACTATACCAAAGAGCTCAGTGGAACCTGCCAAAGCATCCGTACATGTTTTATAGGAAGAAAATTTACAAAATGAGTAAGATTTATGCATAGTTAAAACATATTTGCCAAATGCTGAGGAAACAGGAAATATTAATGGATAGTGCTTTTTATTTTATTTTATTTTATTTTATTTTATTTTATTTTATTTTATTTTAATTTATTTATTTATTTATTTATTTTTTAAACAGCAGAAAATTAATTGCAATTATTCAGAGTCCAGTTCTACTTTCCTTGTGCTGTGACTAATCTAATGAAGATGAATAAGCTACTTGTGGAATAAGAAACTACTCAGCATGACTAACAGTGGTGGAATTGAGCCCTCCACAAATATTATGAACCAGTTCTGAAACAGTGCTCATTTTGTGTCCTACTGAAAGACAGATGATTTTGTCCCATCTTTAGGTTTCCAAGATGTCCAGAAAGGAGCCCTTCCAAATTATACTAACTAAAAAGATTGTCATCAGTAGTGCAAAATATGTACTTACAGCTGCAAAATATCTTCTTCATGTATGAGGAGTGAAATCACAGTTCCAAACTTTAAATCTCAAGAAGGCAGGATCTCTGCTGGAGTGTTATGCTGGTGGAAGTTTAACAACTTCTTTGTCAAAATGCATTGGGCGTTCTGGAGTCAGCTGCAGGCAGGTTGTATAAGCATAACTCAGGACCATCCCCTGCATTTCTCTGTTCTGCAGCCACCTGCTGTACAGAGCTGATGCTCTCAGTGATGTTCGTTAGGAGACATGGTTTTAAAGCATTTAACATAACCCCAGTCTGACAGACAGGAAGATGTTTATCCCCTTAGGGAAGATAGCAACATGTGTGCATCTGAAAGCAAAACTTGTGGATCCCATCTCTGTGGCCTGACTCCACACGTGATGAAATCAAATTTTTTTCTTTGTAGATGAGATGCTCCAGCTCTCTCAGCAACCTCATGACCCTCCTCTGGACCCACTCCAACAGCTCCACATCTTTCCTGTGCTGGAGGCCCCAGAGCCAAAGGCAGCACTGCAAGTGGGGGCCTTGTCAGAGTGGAGTAGGAGGGGAGAATCACCTCCCTCAGCCTCAACCCGCTGGCAGTGATTCTTGTCACTGACGTGCACCTGGCTGCCTGTACAATGTTAAGCAAAAGGTCTGAACTCAGTTCTTTCAAGTGCCCTGCATTCAACAGCAAATCCTAGTCTTAAAGGCATGCAGGTCTTGCTAACCCACCATGACTGAGGGGCAGATTTTAGGAAGAAATTCAGATGTTGTTTTGTCACCCAGGGAACTGGCACCTTAGAGCAGCCTGGCTTTCTGTCTTGACCAAATGGAAATTATGCTCCTCCTACTCTGAGCTAGACTCAGCTCCTTATGCCTCACTTCTTCATGGGGGAAGCTCCATGGCAAATTCTTTTTTGGGATATTTGTAAGACACAGGTTTCTGAGCCATTTAGCCATGAGAGTTAATGCAAGGGGATGTCCTGGGCCCTGGAACTGGACAGTCTCTGTTGTTTGTTTGTTTGAATACACCCCAGCATGCTTGGGCTTGAAGCAAGCACTCTCCAAAAAAATTCCCAGGAGCAATTCAGGACCAGATACAGGCCTGGGACCTTTCCTGAAAGACTGTGCTGCTGAGAAGGTGGAATTTAATGGCTGTTAAACTGGGCCAGCCTCAGTGCCTGAGGTTGGTTCAAAGAGCACCTGATGTACACATATAAAGGTCAACCCAGATCCTATAGTACCAGAGAAACAGAAAACAAAATAAAAGGCTGATATTTTAATTGATTGCACTGATAGGTAAAAAAATTGCATGGTTAATGCTGTACATAAACATGCACACATCACACTTGGAATATGAAACCGTGCTCACTGAGTCAAAAATACATGTTTAGACCTGGTTGGTTTGAATGCTACTCTCAGGCTTTCCTGAATGTAATTGTTATTTGTAAGTGTTCTCAAACACTTCAGAGAAAAGAAAAAAAAAAAAAACCACACATTTTTGTGCTGTGGGTTGTCTGCAAATGTTCATTTTGACAAGTTGCTGTCTGTTTCTGGTATTGGACTCATCACACAGAGTATCTTATGTTCCCTAATGGGATGACAGGCTTGTAAAACAGAAGAATAGCAAGTGACAGATACTAGCATGATTTCTGGTTATTTTTTATAGCTCCTGATTTCACGGGCATTGGAAGCTGTATGAATACCTTGAACAGGATATTAAGAATGAGGAGGTTATTGGAAAATACGCCAGTACTTGCTGGCCTTGTCAGAAAATGAAAGGCTTAATGATGAATCAGGTGGCTTTCCTTTGTGTAATTGGCATTTGGCTGTTGAGGTGTACAAACGAGGGTTCGGAGGAAATAATGCAGCTAGGTTTGATACGTGAAAGACTTGTTTAAAAACTCCTGGCATATTGTAGAGAATGTTTCACAGATGTTTCACACTTATTTGAACAGACGGGAGAAGAAGGGGAGACACCCTTACAGCTCACAACAACAACTGAGCAGCCTGGAGGCCAGTCGTCTTCTCACCCTCTTAAACGTTCTCCATACCACTCTGTTTCCAGCCTAATGAATTTAACACAGTCTGGGGCTAGAGCAGCAATCACACAGAAGCATCCTGTTCTCAGCATCTTCTACCTAATGTATGCTCTGCAAGCACCTGGTGTCCCAATTAATTCTTGCACAGAGCTGCAGCAATTAACCGACTGATTACTGGATTATGGACCAATGCAAATTACCACTCTAACAAGTATGTGCTGTCCTTTAATAAAACAGTTATTTCCCAGATTTGGTTCTCCTCTGCTGAAGACGTTGTGTTGCCACTTGGCAGAATTCTGGACAGAGATTTTGAAGGTTAAACATAACCTTAAAGTCAACACATGAGCATCTCCAAGTGGAGATGTGAATGCTAAGGTGAAATGTTCATTTCAATCCACCTTTATTTAAAGATCCTGAAAAAGAAAATAAGCCTCCTTAAGAGGCTTCAGCACAAAGCAATGCGAACCTCTGGATGGTATTTGCTGGTCCACAAGATACAACACTGTACTCAAGCCCTGATAAGCTGTATGACAGAATTAACTGGGCCTGAATTAGGGGATCAGAGTAAGAAAATTACCAGCGTAGTTGGAAGGCAGTATCCATGTTATTCACACAGAATGTGAAGCATTCTGTCATTTGTGCAACCAGGTTTTCTGAAACTTAGACTTTTTGGTGATTGATGGATGATAAAAGCCAAGTAAGTATATCCATAGATGTCAAGAAGGTATACAAGTAAGTAAAACTGTGACCACAAGAGTGAAGAGCTTTGAAGAATCAAAAGCAGGCTAGCTGAAGGGCAACACGAAGCTATAGGAAACTCAATGTAGATAAATGCAAGAAAGTACTTGTTAAAAGGAAAAATCAGGGCCTACCACACATTAGAGGGACCTAAATGAACCCACTGAGCCCATAAGGACCTGTGGGCATGATGCTGGCTCTTGATGGAGGTCAAATAAGCAACATGTAGGTGAAAAGAGTCTACATGTAGGCAGAATGTGGTTGACACATGGTAACATGTCCTCTGCCAGCCCCTGAACAAACCTCACTGAGAGTAATGGGAGCCAGGATGAACAAGGTACCGTGGTCCCACAGGAAGGCTCCCTCTGTGTTCTCAGTAGGCATCTGCAGTTTAGAAAGGGCTTTTGAGACTCCAGTAGAGAGCAGGTCTCTCCAGTAAATGCTTTCAGCTTGACAAAGGCTTCTACAGCTCTCTTCTCCAGAACTAAACTCCATCAGGCCTAGTGAAGTGAAGGGACTCGCATTTGTACACGACTTGTGAGCAGGAGTTTAGCGCAGAGAAGAGGCTCCTGGAGGAACCATTTCAGTCTCAGTGCTGCCATGAAATTCAAATCTCACTAATCGCTACGGCAGCCACCCTGATTTAAAGGCAGAATGGCCCATTTCTGATGGGAGGTGGTAAGTAAGAGACTGCAAGAATCATGCCCTCTCTGCAAAAGACAGACAAGAATGCCCAAGCGTAAGTTTCACCTGAGTTAAGGTGACTCTGGGCCTCATTTCAGCAGCTGGGGCTGCCTTTATCACCCCACACACTAAACCACAGACTGGAATCAAACTCTCTTCAACAGGGGCAGAATTCACCTAGCCTCAGTCACCCAGAGGCTGCTGTGTGTCAGCTGTCCCTATCTCCTCTGCAATCAATGGAGAGAGAGAGGCACTCATGGATGACTCACTGCCTCCTCAGCGAGGTGTCTGGAGTAGGTGGGATGATTCATCCTTGGGGTGCTCCTCTCCACGGAGACTCACAGGCTCCTATTGCATAGCAGAAATCACCCACCTGCCTTTCAGATGGCTATGTGAAGCAAGATGAACTCATCTTACAAGACAACATATCGCCTTCTCTGTTTTCTTGCATATACTTATGGCCTAGGACTTTTGGATAAATGCACAATGTCATAGGGGACTTAATGTATTATTAAGGCCTTTCGCACACAGAAGGCTAAAACTATAAAATGGTTTCCATAATTTTAGACAATTTGTGCTTCAATTATATTACACTGTGTGCCCATTCTAGTCCAACCATCAGCATCACTCACAGATTTGGATCATTAGAATATCTGTAGTCCTGTACAAAAGCTGCAGATGTAAAAACCAGATGAAGTAAATTGGAATAGCTTAGTAAGTAACCACAGCATGAAGATTTTTTGTTGTGAACATGCACTACTTGCCTCAGTCTGCCTGGGATGCTGCCAGGCAAGTGCCTTCTTTCTGCTGATAGAACCGCTGAACTGCCTGCACAGGACACAGAAGACAACAGGTTTCAGAAAGAGGTTTGAGGATTCCTTCCTGGGAAAGAGCAGATTGTGATAGGACAAGGGGGAAGGGTCTTAAATTAAAAGAGGGGAGATTTAGACTGGATATTAGGAGGAACTTTTTTACTTAGAGGATGGTGAAGCCCTGGCACAGGCAGTGGGTGCCCCATCCCTAGAGGTGTTCAAGGTCAGGGTGGATGGGATCCTGGGCAGCCTGGTTTGGTGTTTGGCAGCCTTCCCCATAGTGGTGGGTTGGAATTGGACGATGTTTGACGTCCCTTCCAAATAAAACCATTCTGTGATTCTGCACTTCTGTGCTCCTACCTCATTGTCAAAAAGTGAGGCATATGATACTGTGGCATCCTGCTTCCAATGTGGGATAAGCTCAGATCCTGTACTCTGAATTCATAGTATTTCTTTATAATTCTCCAGCTCACCTGCTTTCATGCTGGCACAACTTCTGCAGGACTGCACGGGGGCAATCTCCTCTGTGGGACCCAGGGTGGAACAGCAACCCTCTGAGTGGGCTGTGTGTTGTAATGGGACACTGAGAGCAGACTGAGTGGAGGTGCATTTGCTTTGCCTTGCTGGAGGCAATTTCTTCTGACTTGTGTGAAGCACCAACAGCCCCTTCATTCCAGCAATGACTCTCCAGTTGAGAAGCTACGGAAATCCTCAGAGCCAACATCACAGAAGTTCCTAGGCCATACAGGGACAGTCAGTGCCAAAGCTTCCATTTTACAAGGAACAAAGAAGCACTTCCTGGCCTAGTAGACATGAGAAGAAAAGAGGGCATGACTGTATCTGGTGCTCAAGCTTGCACCTCTCATCCTCCAGGCACATTCATGGGCCAGACTGCTTGCTGCCATCTGAAAGCTTTATAGCAAGAAGTCACCTCCCCTTTGCCCTAGGTGCTGCCATCTTCCTAGGGGAGACCTTTTCCCTTGGAGGCAGAGGGCTGCCTGCCTTTCTGACACCTCTCATCACCTCTCCTCTCTTTTCACTTGCACTGCAATGGATGCCCATGGGAAAGTCTTATGGATTTCCACATGTGCTGTCCCTGGCCATTAGTCTCCAGGGTGAACAGCTGTCAGCTGCACCCCTCAGGTTCAGATACCTGCTTCAGCAAGTGCCAGTAGATTTAGGTCAATTGATTGCAAGTGATTGCAGAGCTGCTCTAACTGGAGGCTGGGTGTCCAGAAACAGCACTATGTAAGCCAGGCAGAGGAAGAGTTTGTTGGAGTATGGCGTCATCTAATAGCCTCTTCCTAGAGGTCTGAGAGAGCAGCTTGTGGCCAAGCACTCAGGAAGGAAGTCCAGGTAAGACCCAGTTTATTTCTCATTCGCTGGAGATAGCCAGTTACAGAAACAAAAATTGTCCAAATTTACCTTGGCATAAAGTAGCAGGGAAGACAAGGAAGGTGATGAAAACCTACAGGTAGATACCTCAGCTAGTACACAGTCACTGCTTTGCAAGGAGGGAGTTGAAGCGGGGTTGGCGCTTCATTTCCTCTTCAGGCTGTGCAGTGACTCAGTTGCCACTGTCCCTAGGCCCTAACCTCAGCAGGGACCCAGGAGAGGACTGCTGAAGCGCACTACTCACCTTCATTGAAACCCTTTGCAATGATGGCTTGTTTGCTTGCCCAGTCACTCCAGGACTTTTACATTTTGTGGCAGTTGTTAGCGTTACACCTCTGATTTCTGCAGTTGGTATGCTGCTGACGTAAAGCATTACACAACCACTCGTGTGTGTGCATTGCTAAGTGCCCAGAAAGGACCTTTTCTCTTAGCACTGAAATGCAGAACATTAATGCAGGTCTACATCTAAACACTGTAGTGGTCATAGGAAAGAAATTTCATTAATGGCGTGGGAGCTCACAGCTGAGACCATGGTGTTGCCTCCTCATCCCAAGATGACCATATTCAAGCTCTGGATGGAGACAGGCAGACAAGCAGCAGTCAGGACTCTATGCTTTGGTACTTCAGCTTGTTTGCAGAATGGCTGGAGGGAATTGCCTTGGAAGCTACCACAAGGGAAGAAGGTGCTCAGGAGAGCCAACCAATTTCTAAAGTCACTGACAGCTGAGGGAAATCACAGGCAAATCTTGCTCTTAGGGGCAATTTGGCATCTACACTGGGCTGTCCCAGCCATTGCTCAGCTAGACCCAAGAGCTGAATTTTCTGTATTTGAGGTTCTTGAGATACATGATTGAGTCTATGGGTGCCAGCTGTGACCTCTCCTGTCTCCTCCAAGTAGAAAGCTGCACACTCTCTGGAATCAAACCCTCAGGCAACTGTTTGAATCATGGCTAGGAGAATCCTGGAAGCCATGTTGACCCCAGTGGGACTGTGGCCATCCAAGGAAGATGACTGCCTTCATCGTCCTGACCAGCATCTCCAAGCAGAATCATAGAATTATTTGGTTTGGAAAAGACCAGTAAGATCATCTAATTTAATCATTGACCCATCCCCACCATGCCCACTCACCACATCCATCAGTGCCACATCTACAGTGATGAACACCTTTCTTGAGCACCTCCAGGAATGCTGATCCCACCACCTCCTTGGGCAGCCTATGCCAATGCCTCACCATGCCTTCTGAAAATAGTTTTCCCTAATAGCCGGCCTTGTGCCCCAGGGCAGCCCCAGCTCAGGTGCTGGTGTGGACACCACGCTGTGATCTGGTGCACCAGCTCTACTGTGTGCCACCCAGCCACTGCATGGTCCCAATCCTTTCCCCCAGCTCCACAGTTAGACATGGATGGCAACACGTGGACCATGTTGACACTCTCTTTAGGAGAGAAACAGAATGCCACTTGTCCTCCTTACATGATAGTAGGGTGGGGGAATAATTAACCATGGACACGGTCTTGATCAGCACTCAGGGAGCTGGGCAGATCAGCAGTTTACAAGTCAGTATTTGTCCCACAGGCACCCCATGTTTGAGCTGTTTCAACATCACAGAATCATAGACTCATAGAATGGCCCGGCTGGAAAAGGACCACAGTGATCATTTAGTTTCAATCCCCCTGCTATGTGCAGGGTCACCAACCAGTAGATCAGGCTGCCCAGAGTCACATCCAGCCTGGCCTGCAATGCCTTCAGGGAAGGGGCATCCACAAGCTTTCTGGGTAACCTGTTCCAGAGCATCACCTCCGTCTGTGTGAAAACATCACCTCTTCTCAATGGCACAGTCATTCCTGCAGGGGATGCTTATGGCTTTGTGGGCTGCTAATACTCAGGGCTGTAATTTTTGTGCTCAGTGGCTGTTTAAAACACATGTGCTGGAGGCATGGCTTTAACCCCCAACTGTAATTAGCGAACTCACTTTAATGGCCTGCCTCCCCACTCATGATACCCTGGACTTGCTGGGTGGTGGCCAATCTCAAGCACAAGTAATCTTCACAATCTACATGCAGCAACAGTCCTGAAACATCAGAACTAAACAGCCTGGAGTCCTGTGCATGTTTCTCAGGACTGGGTGTGAGCTCCCTGCAATCTGGCTTTCCAGGACGTTGGCAAGTTTAATTCCTGGAGTGTTTGGCTCACTCACCAGGGATTGTGTAACAAACTGTGCTGTCCTTATCCTGGCACAGGGAGAGATGCAGTTTTCTGTATCACACCAGGATGAAGTTATTTATCATTGTTTGAATGAGAAGAAATTTTATCTGTGTCCCCAGGTGGGTTGAGGAGAACACAGCCCTCATCCAGATCCCCTTACGCTGTTAAAGCATGAATATAACAACCTCTGGACCACTTTGTTACAGCCATGTGGGATTCATCATGACAACATCTGCCTGTACTTATTGCTGTCTGTTCTCTTTTGCATTTTTCTCCCCAGTTCCATTTTCTCTTCAGTCTCAACCACTGCGTTTTACCTGTTTTTCAGTTTAGCTTCATCCTGATGTGGATTACTTGCAGAACTTTACGGGGTACAATCAGTGAAGGTTTTAGGAAGTACTTGGCAAAATTCCTGCTGGGATCAAAACCGGAATAAGGGCTTCTGCCTTTGGTTCACATCTGAATGCAGCAGCATGTATTGCTGGCTCTGCAGAGGCTGCAGCCAGCATTTGTACAGTCTGCCTTCAGTCAGCTTAGATGGGCAGCAATTAAATTCTGTGTCTAATAGAGAGAAGGAAGGGACTGGCTCTCAGGCAGGAGGCAGAGGCTGCTGGATGCAGGATGCCTACAGAGATTTTCCTTGATGTCCATCTGCAGTTCACAACACTCCATCAAGATTGCCTCTTATCTTCCTGCTCAGCCTGAAAAACTGCTAATAATCTCAGGAACATGGGTGTAATACATACAGTGTCCATGGAGACTTTCTAGGGCTCTGAAGTATCTGTACCTTGCTTTATTCCAGTTACAGCCTGCTTTTTAAAAATATGTATTAAGGAAAACTATCCTTTTAAATGGGCACATCTACTTGTTTTTAAAGTGGCAGTGACTTAAGCAATCCAAGTCAAGCAGTCTCAGATGACTTTCAAGTCCTTCTCACAGAAGAGTTGGTTTTCAAGGCACGTGACACGATTCTCTCTTGATGCAGAAGTTTGTCCTTCTCAGAGTGAGCCACCTGGAGTGAACGATAACACATAGATGCTTATCGTAAAATGACTGTGAGCTGCTGTGCCAGGAGCCAAAATGAGGCTTTCAAAGGAGGTGGAAGGAGGAAAAGGAAGGGAAGGGAAGGGAAGGGAAGGGAAGGGAAGGGAAGGGAAGGGAAGGGAAGGGAAGGGAAGGGAAGGGAAGGGAAGGGAAGGGAAGGGAAGGGAAAGCTGAAGATATTCATGGTGACCCTTATGCCTGGGGTGCTTGGGTCTCCACTTCAAACCTAGCACAACCACCAGCATCTTGGGGTTATGATGTTCTGCAGGGAGCTTGGTGTCTCTTGTATGGCCTGCAGAAGAACTGTCACCTCAGCAGAGAGGCAGGCTGAATGCTGGTAGCATGGTTTGTGTCTGTACAAGGCACATCATCACCAGGGAGTCACAGGCAGGAAAATGAGTGGTGAGGTACAGCCCACTTACAGCATGTGGTAGGTGCTCAGCTCTTTCTGCAGTCAGCACCTATATCTTGTATGTTATGCAGAGCCTGCTTGAGTAGCACCCAAAGCTCACACCTTTACCCATCAATATTCAAGCTGAAAACAGAGGAGAGTCTAAGGGGAGGATAAGTATGTGCTTCTAACAAAAGTTTTTGGAAAAGGACCCTTCTGCAGTGGTTCCCAGGTCCTGAAGGGCACCCATCAATTTACAGTTTCAATAGGTCCTGAAAAAAAAGGAGTTAGAGTTCAAATATCCTTCTTGGTTGCTAGACTGGGAAAATGCTATTTTTATGCACTATTTACAAGACCGATGCCTATGAGTGTTGGCACTACTCAAGTATTAATTAATTGCAGTATGGAATAGCTCAGCTTGGTTAGATGAGGTCTGCAAGTCTGATTACGCCCTTCTTGGCAGCAGCAGCAACAAAACAAGGGCTGTGACACAAGGCTGTGATGAATCAAGCAGTGAACCAGGCCCTGGGCCTGCCAGGGAGCAAAAAGGATGGAGACAGGGACAGGGCGGAAAACAAGGGACAGCACAGGTCTGAGGTCCCTCCAGGAGGCAGGAACAGAGCATAAGATAGGCACTGCCACCTTTGCTGGGGCGGGGATAGATGGCCTCAGAGGATGAAATGTTGTCCTGGATCCATGGGCAGGGTGGTGAGACCCTTCAGCATCAGCAAGAGTGCCAAGGCTGTGGATGGCTGACCATGGGACAACTCCCTGCACTGGAAGGACAGTAGGACAAGAGGCAATGCATCACATTGCACCATGAGAGATTCAAGCTGGATATTAGGAAAAAATTATTCTCAGAAAGAGTGATGAGGTACTGGAACAGGCTGCCCAGGGATGTGGTGGAGCCGTCATCTTTCTTCAGTGGTCAAGAGACATGTAGATGTGGCACTGAGGGACATGGGTTAGTGCGCATGGTGGGGATGGGCTCATGGTTGGACTAGACGATCTTACTGGTCTTTTCCAAATTAAATGATTCTATGATTCTAAAGGCACAGACTGAAGCTTTCTTTTCCTATTCTGGGGGAAACCAGGGCCATCCAGCATTCGGGGAGAGACAGGAGCCAATATCAGATTCATGGCCATGACTGGAGAAAGAAGGCTTCATTTTAGTGGTTTCCATACTTTTTTCAGACTCCTTGATGACAACCCACAGGGAGCAGAAGGACATGTGTGGCTGCAGGACAGCAATGCTGCAGAATACAGGTGCCATCTCCTCTCCCCTCCATGATCAGGAAAACCCTACAGGCCCTTTTCTGGGAGCCTTTTCTCTCCCTTTTTTAATATTTTAAGTGGTTTCTGGTCACTCCAGTTTGATCAAACTGGACCAGAAGGCAACTAGATTTCGCCGACTGTTTGTAGGGCACATCCTCATGTCCCTCTGATGGGTCTGGCCTGCTGATGATGAGCAGACATGGCCTTTTTGCAGCATGCACATGGTGTTCCTGCTCTGACAGGACTGGGTTCCCCTGCACCATCACCACTGTTCCTTGTCTTGCAAGCACAGCTTCCAGCAACCTCCTCATGGGCTGTCAGACAGGGTCCTGAACATGGGTTGAAGTGGCAGGGCACTTGGGGATGAAGCAGAGTGAGGTGTGGTGGCAGTGCCACCATGAATGGGTTGGCCTTGTCACGTGTGCTGTTTTCTCTTGGGGGAGAAAGCAAGATCATAGAATCGTAGAATGGCTTGGGTAGGAAAGGACCTCAAGGATCATCTAGACGCAATCTGCTGCAATAGGCAGGGCTGCCAACTGCTAGATCAAACACTGCATCAGGCTGCCCAGGGGCCTCATCAGCAGGCCTTGAACACTTCTGGGGATGGGGCATCCATAGCCGCTCTGGGCAGCTTGTGCCAGGGCCTCACCACACTCTGTGAAAAACTTCCCCCTGACACCCAATCTAAATCTTCCCTCCTTCAATTAAAAGCCATTTCCCCTTGTTCTATCACCATTTACCCATGTAAAAAGTTGATTTCCCTCTGGTGATGACATTGAGATTGTCATTGAGGGAACACACTAGAACAGTCTGCTAAAGGATTAATTTTCCTTCCATTTTAATGGCAGAAGAGAAAGGCAAGTCAGAATTCCCTAGGGCACAGGTAGAGCACTAAACTGAAGCTGCTATAGAAACACACCATGATCCCTCACAACAAGCTCAAAACCAAGGAATTGTTATGTGTTCCTCTAGGACCCACAGCTCCATGCTCTATTTGCCCTTTTGCTTGCCCCAGTCCTGGTGCTGGTCCACTGCTGGCATCCCAACCTTGGCACTCGTCTCCAGACAAGGAATTACAAGGTAGAACAGAAGCCTGTTCCATTTAGTCAGAAATGAAAATCAATATGTTCCAATTGCCTCATTGGTAGGGAGTGCTTGGGCTGAATATTGATTTTCAGAACTAGCAGAAGGTCTCGCCCTAATTTCAGACAAAGCTGCAGCCCTTAGACAACAGCCAGGGACCTTGGGTTTGAAAGAGTCTGTGTGGGATCCTTGCAGCAAGCTCAGCCAGGCAGCGCATGAGTTTGCACATTTGAGAGACGAATCAGCAGAAGAGGAATAATGCAAATCTAACCCAGCACCATCTGCCACGCAAGGCACCGTGACTACATACAGAAACCTCATCAGTACCTGATGAGAGGGAAGTTAGGTACACACATACTTCCATTTGCAACACAAGGTATGTGCAGTGATGCCAACATCCATGTGGCTCATCAAGAGGGGTGGCTCATCCCAGCAGGGCACTGCGGAAGGCCAAGGACCAGGTGCAGCCTCTGCTGGGGGTGCAGATGCTCATGCTCAGACATCCCAGGGGACAGCCTGGGAAGCCTTGTGGTTTGTGACCTATGGCAGAGGAGGATGAGGCCCAGTCAGGCTGAATTTATGCTCCATAGGTTCATATCAACCAGAGGTAAAGCTGAAAACAAGAGAATGGTGAGGAACCAAAATAGAAAGAGCCCCATCCAGCACCGTGCACATGCTGGCAGGGACATGGGGACACGGCAAGCACAAGGGATGCTGGCTGTGCCAGATGCCAAGCTTGTGACCTACAGCAGGCACTGGAGTGAGGCCCAGGCTCATTGCTAAATGATTTATTGCTGTATTTTAACTGAGCACTCCCACAGGGAGGTGGCTGGCTGTGCTGTGCTGGGGGACAGGCAGAAATGGGAGGGAGGCAGGGAGGAACAGGGCATGGAAGTGAAGGCCACAGAGCTGATATGACCCGGAGATAAAGAAAAGTAATTAAACAGAAGGAGGCAGAATTAAAGGGTCACTTCAGGGCTGACATGTGACAGCCATTTTAAAGTCGTGCAAGTGCAGACTGGGATGAGAGTGCGGTGCTGACACAGGTACTGTCCCACCGGCTCTGTCCTTTCCTTCTCCACATGGCAAGTTTGTTCACTTCTACCTGTCTTCCTTCACTGTATGTATTCTCTTGCCTGTTGGTTGGGTCACTCAGAAGTCAAGGCACTTTAATCACACTGAATTCTGCAGCTGGGGCCATCTTGGAAGTGTGGACACCACATTGCCCAAGGACCGGCTGGGAATTCAGTCATGCAAGTGCCAATTCTCCCCTCTGCTCTGCCCTTACTGCCACCTGCAGTACTGCCTCCAGACCTGGTCCCCAGGACAAGAAAGACGTGGAGCTGTTGGTGTGGGTCCAGAGGAAGCCACAGAGATGATCAGAGGGCTGGAGCACCCCTCCCCATGAGGAAAGGCTGAGGGAGCTTGCGATGTTCAGCCTGGAGAAGAGAAGGCTCTGGGGAGACCTCATTGTGGCCTTCCGGTATGCGAAGGGAGCGTATGAGAAAGGTGCAGGAAGACTTTTTAACAGGATCTCTAGTGACAAGATCAGGGGCAGCAGTTGTAAACTGAAGGAGTGGAGATTTAGATTGGATATATGGAAGAAATACTTCACTCAGGGGGCGGTGAGGCCCTGGCACGGGCTGCCCAGAGGAGCTGTAGGTGCCCCATCGCTGGAGACTTTAGGGCCAGGCTGGATGGGCACTGAGCAGCCTGATGTGGTGGGTGGTACCCCTGCTCATGGCGAGGGATTGGAACCGGATGGGTTTAAGGTCCCTTCCAACCCAAACCATTCTGTGGCTCTGTGATAACTACAGCCTGGAAACACTGCAGCAGACAATCTCTTATCCTATGCCTGCCTGCATAGCTACAGCGTTTGCACTTCTAAAATGCTTCTGTTGATTTAGCATTTTAAATTCTAGACAATTTCAGATATGCAAAGCTAAATAATTCCCTGCCAAACAATCCTGCCCCACCAAATGGCAGAAAGGCTCAGGGAGGTGTGTGCTAGAGGTGGGAACACAGCCCAATGCAGTGTGTGCATTCCAGCCCTGGAGAAGGAGTTTCTATGGTGACATTCGGGACACTGCAGCAACAAGCGTACGTGTGGCTGCCTGGTGCAGATGCTGCAGCCCAGCAGTCCTCTGGGGAGCAGCTGTATTTTCTGTCAGGGTGTGATGCCCTTATGCATCACCCTCGCAAAGTACCCCAGCCCACATCCCCAGCAGCCACAGGAGCTGTCACCTGGGGCAGGGCAGCCAGGAAGCCAGGTGCTTCTGGGGATGAATTTTGGGGGGTCCCAGCTCCAGTAGTAGCCTCCTCGCTCAGCAGCAGTAATGCAAACCCAAAGAACTTCTTTGCGCTTACAGCTAGAGCCGGGGAGAGCCACCAAACCCCACGCAGGAGCAGTGTGGTGGTTTCACGCCTTGTCCTGTGACATCTTGAGCCACTTCTTCCTGAGGATGGCTCAGCAAGCTGGAAAGCCAGGAAATAATGCTCGGTTATGCTCTGCTGGCTTTAAAGTCATCTTTGCATCCCTTGTAGTACCTCAGTGGAGCTTTCTTAGTGTCTTCATGATGAGAAATTTCCATAAAATGCCTGCGGAACTTTTTACAGAGGTAGACATGAACTCCGGTACTCAATCATACTTTATGGGGTAATGGCGGGGAGCTGCATGCAGCTGAATCATTTTTCCTGTGCAGGCTCCTCTCACTGTTCCGGCTTGGTGGAGCCCTTTCCTTAACTCCCTTCTGCAGTGCAGAGCTGCACTGCTCTAGGGCTGCTGCTGCTGCAGGAAGTGCTGTGTGGCACCACAGGCTCAGCGGTTTTCAGGAGGAAGACGAGGAGGATTTAGGTCACACATTTCATCAAGGGGGATTTCCTGGGGCACCTGAGGTGCAGAGAGAAAGGGAAGCAGGCAGGCCTGTGCAGGAGGGTGCTGGGGCAGCTCAGGAACATCCCTGGTACAAGGGGTGTGTGAGGGAGAGAGGAAGAGTTGGTCCTGAGTAGCCTATGGGCAGAAAGGTGAGATAGCCCAGAGGGAATAGGACAATTAGGGCTTCCCCAGCAGGGGAGGGAGCTGAGGAAGAAGGAAGCACAGGAGAGGAGGCCAGAATGCCAGCATAATGCTACTTACCAGTATACGCTGTGATATTTGAGGAATCTGGCCAAATCTCAGAGTGTAAGGTCCAGAAAAGGGACTCTACTGAGTTAGATTTGGTTAGTAGTAAGAGCAGAAAGCTCTTGGTACTCTGCAAATTAATCTTTCAAGAGTGTAATGCATCCAGCATCACTGGAAGCAAACATTACAGCAGGAACAAAATAACCCAGCTGTGCCAGTTAGTAAATCAGTCACAAGTACAGTCTCCACCTTCCCCAGACAGAGCCATGGGATGTCCCCAGCCCTGTGCCACTGTGTGAGGCTGGGCACTGCATCCCCATGGCCCCACAGCATCCAGGAGCTCCTCTGTTCAGCAGCACTGCTCTTAGAAATGAAATGCATCCAACAAGGCATCACTTACGTAAAGCCATCACCCCTTTCCTCACCCACTGTCACCTTCTTTCTTCTATCTTAGCTGTTCCCTGTCCCCTGCCACATCTGGAGGAGGCCAAAGGTCCTGGAGGGGGCCAAAGGTCCTTGGTAAAGTCCCTCAGCATTGCCTAGAGCTTGTGCAGAGATGGAGACCCCTACACCTGCTGTGTTTTAGTGGGGTAACCACCATCAGGTGCTGGAGACCAAGGGACTGGCCAGGCGCTGATCACAGAAGCTCTTGGCTCCTGTCTGAGCCTTATTTTGACAAGTGGAGGTGAGCAAATGACTCACCTGCCTGTGACAACTTTCAGCACTAACACAGGAGTTTCTGGCTTCATTCTGAAGACTCAAAAAGCACCAGATATGATAAGATTACAAAAACCATCCAGAGAAAAAGCCCTGTAATGAATAGGGAGGAGTGCTTGGAAGAAGCTAGACGAGAACATTATGAATTTGTTTAACTACAGCAATCACTACCAAATGGCTGGGAGGATGCTACAAGTGCAGTGTTATTACAGTGTGCGAAATCTGAGGTAATTTGCTGCTGGATCTCATGTTGTTTCTCTCCTATTATTGAATTCACTGGATAATGTCTGTCTAGAATTCCTCCCATAAAAACAATAAACACAGAGCACACAAGGCAGCACATCCAGGCCAAGGAAAAGCAAAGCCCCACAAGATACAAAGGAGAGGCAAATGTCTCCTTACTGCCAGGGCAGCTCCAGAGGGAACCACCAGGGAGGACTGGATGCTGCAGGTCAAAATGAACGCTCCTGGCATGTGAGAACCAAATAGAACAATTCTAGCTGCGGTCAGTTTCGTTTTTGCCACGAGGAAAAAATGGAAGGAGACGGTATTATACCCCAAATCTCCGTATTTAATAGCAGAACAAAACATACTTTCATGCCTGTGCTGTTGGTAGCACAGAGCTGAAGCTTTCTTCCTCTTACCCCAGGGTGCTTCCATTTGTTCTGCCAGCCCCTTCCCTGCCAACCGAAGGACATGCATTATTAATGTACAACCTAAATGCTGCTCTCACTCATCCCTTTACTCTCAAAGCATTGCTTATATGAAGAGGACAAGGAGGATTTGGCCCAAAGATTTTAACTGTGCCACTGTGGTGAACTGGCTTAATGCAGATTGAAACAGGAAGCTTTGTGTTCCGATTTTTGTGGGTGTTTTAATTACTCAATCGGTTATTGTTGGGCTAATATACATCAGCATAGAAGGGGAATACCCTAAGATCCTCTTGGAGGAGTATCCCTGTAGTTCTGCCCAAATGGCAAGAGCCTGAAGCTGAAAACATTGCTTTATAAACTGTGATCATGAGCAGCTTGTCATTTTTTTTAAGGGAAAGGATCTGTACAGGAAGAGATGCCACCTGCAGAGGAAGCTTTGTGTTTGGGGCTCATCCTGCTCTGGCTGAGCTAAATCAGTACCTACTCTGCACTGCTGACTACTCATAGCCCTATAACAAAGAATACGTGAATTGTGGTTATGCAGAGCCACAAACAAGCTGAGCAAGTGTAGCACCCAGTTGTTCATGCACAAAAAGTACTTTGGAAAACAAAGGAGAAAGCAGAACGTAAATGCAAGCAAAACCTTTGGAAAGCTCTCCTATTACAGTGACAGCTATAGAGGAGCACAGTGCATTAAATAAATGAGAGGCTGCTGAGTGCTGCCACAAAAGACAAGGGTGAGGGCTGCAAAAGAGAGATGAGCTTCTTGCCCTGATGGACAATGCCCAGGGGTGACCTGGACAGTGCTGCTCCCCAGCTTGTTGGGTATTTGTTGGGTACATGGCCACTCATACAGATGTGTCCTTATTTGCACCGTGCCAAGGAGAAAGGCAAATCAGAGACTTGCTTTTTTCTAGACAGAAAGACATTAAATGAAAGCTAAATGAGTTGAAGCCCAAGGAAAAGGGAGAAGCAAACAGGTTGGGCAGGAGGTGCTGGCAATTCAGCAAGGCAGACCTGCAGGGTGTCAGCAGGGCAGGGTTCACCTGGGGTGAGCGTGGTGTGGTGAGCCTTGGCTCAGGAGCTGGTGATATTACATACTAGCAGGGCTAGACGTGCAAATGGAAATGGAAGAGAGCAAGACTGCAATTTATTTCACAGCTAAGAGGAAGATAGAGGACTTACTGGGAGCAAAAGCAGTAGCTGGATCATGTTTTTGAAGAGGAAAGACTTGTACAGCTCTCCTAGCAAACTGGCTTAAAAGATGGAAACAAGGATGAAGAAGAAACCCCAGGTCTTGCATTCACTCTCCAGGAACACATTAATGGTTTTATTAGCTTTAAGAAGCTGGATGCTAACCTTCAGAATGACGTTTCAGTATTTTGTCATGATCAGTTTTAGCAATTAAGCCAATGAGTTGTTGGTAAAAATTGGTAGTTGCTTGAGAATCACAGCGATTTGAAGGAATTCTGGGATGAAGCACTCTTTTTGGCTTTTGGGTTCATGGCTCACCTTCATTTTTTGATGGTGCTCTTTGCTGCTCCAATTCTTTTGTTCTAGTCTCCTCTTGAGCAGTGACTGCTTCATTGAGCTTTTCTGCTCGTTTCCTCCCTTGAAGCTCACTGGAAATGGAAGGACTTCCTTTCTCTCCCTGCCAGCTCTCCAGTATCTGACCCGCTGAAGTCAAATTCTGGTCAAAAGCAGTTCATAAACATCCCTGCTGACAATGAAGTCTCAGCATCAGCTTTGTTTAAATTTCCGTCCAGCTTTTTCCCTTCCTGAGACACCAATTCTAACTAAGTCTGCTCAGGAGTAGGAGTATGTGGATAGATGAGTACCTGGGTAAGTATCAGCATAGCACATGGAGATCTGGTGTAGGCAAACTCACAACAAGGAGGGATGGAAAAGGAAAAGGAATCAATCAAGGATTTGGCACATTCATTACCACATTAGCTAGGGAATGATGTGTCAGTGATTGCTGAATATCTGCTGCAGGTGCCATATAAAGCACAATCTCTTTCAGACATTCTTAGTTTATTGCCTTTAAATGGACCTTGACCATCATTAACAATCAATCAATTCTGAGCCAGTCTCAAGTGTTCAAACATCCCATGTAAGCAAAGGCAGAGTGAATTGCTCTTGCAGTCTTGCTGAAATCCAACCTCTCCCTCTGCTCCTCCCCTCACACAAAGCAGCTATCAAGGAAAAGCAGGTTTTCTTTGCCAATCCTGTACAGAAATACAGCCTCCCTGGGAAGCAGTCAAAGCTGGAGTAGCTCAAGATACAGTACAAGGACAGTATAAGATCAGGGATCCCTCAGCCACAGTTCACACGCCAGGATGAAGAGGAAAGGCTCCTCATCTCCTATCTCACACCACCACCCAAGCTCACCCTGCTTCCCCTGCACCACGACTTGGCAGGCTCTGCCCAGGACTGACTTATCTCACTTGTTCAGCAAAGTCAATGGGATCATTTTCTGTCAGACTGCCAGTTTGAGCCGTCCCATGGAAGTGCCAGCAAATACCCTATTTGGGTCAAAGGTGACGGCAGGGCACACAGTCGACAGTAGAGAGGAAGGCCAAAGCTCTGACAATGAACACATTTGGTGCAGGCACTTGGAACCAGGTGCACAGCCCTGTGTTCTCTTTCCCGACTCAAGAAATGCAAGCGCCGGTGGAAATGTTGCTTGTGGTTTTGGCGTTTCTCAAGCGTTTGGTGCCCAGCATTGTGGGAGGATATTGTGCAGTTCTAACCCACCGCTCTCTCCAGTAATGACATAGAGAGCATTGCCTCTGTCCATCTGCCTGTTTTCACAAAGCTCACAGCACAGAGCTGCCTTTACAATACTTCCCTTCTTCCCAGATTTGGCTGTATTCAGCCAATGGGCTAAAAGTCAGGGTTTAGGGAAAGCAGGACACGACTCTGGTGTAATTGTTTGAGCCTCATTTCAAGAGGATAGCATGTCTGCAAATGTCAGCTTGCTTTTACCCCATCGCAGCAGTGAAAGGTGAAGTCAGGCCACCACCAGCTAAAAATAGGCAGTGCAATCAAACCTCCATTAGCAGTTAGTAGCTTCATGCTGGACAGTTTCATTGTGACAGGACTGCACTCCTCCCCATTCATTCACCCCAGCTGGGAAATGGGAGGAGTGGCACAGAGATGGTTGAGCCCCGAGAAAACGCCCAGAGCCACACAGCAGGCAAGAGAGACAATTAATTTCGCAAGTGCCTCGGACAGCAGTTTCCAAATCTCTGTCCATGGGGCACCAGCATCTGTGAGGTTTGCACAGTCACACTGCCCGCACCGCCTTTCCATCGAAAGGGCTGATGATAAAACAGCAGGGCAGAGCAGATGAAATTTGGAGGGCTGAGTGACTGCAGCTTGAAAATATCTCATGGTTTTAGGAATTGCAGTGTGTGAAGCCCGCCATACCCGGCACTGCGCTGTACGTGATCCTTACATTAGCCTGGTGCACACAATAACTGTGTTGCTGTGTTGGTCAGGTCAGTGAAAATGACCCCAGTAAAGCATCAAGTTAGTAGGCTTCTGCACACGCTTATGAATGTCTATCAAATAACAAAACCAGGTTCCTACCAACTTCACCGCACAGAATTAAATTAGTACTTGAGGAAAACATAGGCGTGCTTTGTCAACTTAGAAAGGGACCTAAAAGCTGGAAAGTTTTCCTCGTTAGTAAGTGGCAAAGTTATGAACCAAACAGTGTCACATTTTTTCAGATGCACAATAGCAAATTCTTTGAGTGATTTATTAGAGCAGCACCAAGCAGCTGTGTACCATTTTTAACGGTCCTGAATAGCAGTATTTCTGCTTAGTATTTCTTAGTCCTCAAGAGAAATGCTACCTTTTAGCACTGATTTGGTACGAGCCAACCACAGCAGCAGACACTTTCTGGAAAACATATTTTAGAAGCGTTAAGCAGTTTTTGTACATCATAATCTAAACTTACTGTCTAAATTCAAAACAAAAACAAGCAAGCAGAACCCAGTCACAAATTTAAATTACTTTTTCAGTCTGTTTCTGTGTGGAGGGAGAGGAGTTCTATGGCACAGGCAGTTATTCTGGTCAGTTCCTGTACCATGCACAGTCCTATGGTATAAAATCTGAACTGTGTGACTTTCAAAATCAGGAAGAGCCATTGTGTTAAGCATTACTGTAACAGACAGTTGTGACTGTGAGAAGAACTCCCATACCAACAGAACATAAACAATTTAAACTGTTCTTGTGAAAAGACATCAATGTTCAGTTATTCTTTCATTTGGAAAGAACCACCCATTTTTCACTCTTCAAAAGATCCACAATATTTCAAAATAAAGCACCATTTTATTGCAAAATATGCAGTGACTGTTTGCAACTAAAGACGTGTATCAAAAGAGAGTAATAACCATTAGCTGGTAATGTCTCCTTGAACTTGAAGGCACAAAAGGCAGAAGCTAAGAGTTAAGGCCCACCTGGTAGGTCTGAGAATATGAAGTGTAATTAATGTGCATTTGTCTTCCAGGCATACTTTAATTTTGCAAGCACCAGGTAGGACACAAAGAACGTTTGTGTTTTGCCCCATTACACAAAAGGCCAAAAGGTACTGAGAAGTGCTTTCAAAAATCTGGGTGTTCTACAGTCTCTGTGCATTCTGACAGGCAGGTGGGTAATGAGTCTGTAGGCAGCTCAATGGTTGGCAAAGAGCTTCATCGTCAGAGTGAAATAAAACAGCCAAGATTATAAAAGGCAGCTACAAACAGTCTATAAATATCCAGATAAAGTTAAGATCAGGTACATCACTTGATAGGCAAGGGAAGAAAATGAAAGATAGGCTGTACTAATAAGAAATAAAGAACATTTCTGACTTAAGTTCACACACACTCAAAAGCTAACTAAATAAAGCATGCTAAGAAATGGAAACAGTGGCTTAAAGTATTCAGAGTATTTAGATGGCATTCGTGTTGGCAATAGGTGACTCACCTGACATACAATACTCCAGCTGTGACCCACATGAGTGTGGACCATTCATCTTCCTCTCTGAGAACACAGAGCACAGAGAAAGATAGCAGAAGGATAAATACAAGGAACATAAGAAGAAACAAGGAACTCTGCCAGTCAGTGAAGTAGGCAAATCTGCCAACCCAGATTTGTCAGGGACAAGGTATGCTGTACCTTGCTGACATCCATTTCACGTGAAAACAGGCCTGGTGCCATGGATGCACGGACTCTGACACGGTCATTGGGTGAAGTCCTCACAGGTGAAGCTGTAAGCTCCAATCCTTACCGACCACCAGTGCTCTTAGAGAGTCAGTACCAAGGCTTGCTGGGAGCTTGGGAAGATACTCAAGCAGAAAACTGAAGGGCTTTGTGTAGGACCTATCCCATTCTACATGTCCACACACAGTTCAGACCGCAGAGTGGAAGAGGACCTCCACAAGACCTCCTACTGAAATCATACTTGGATGAACTACAAACAGTACAGGAGACAGGAGACTGGGATGCTGCTGTCTTGGTAGATTTGTCTGAGGCCCACTAAAGACAGTAAGTATGCACTAAATACATAGAAAGTGAAGATTATCAGGATGGCCCCAGTGTGATGTGCTTGGAAGAAGGCAAATACAGTTCCAGTGTGTTGATAGAACTGATGTCTGCAAGTCCCAGTTCTACACTGCGCTGGCCTCTGTCAACACTGGGTCACATTTTGGACAACATGAGTTAAGACTCATGTCATGTTAAGACTCATGGTCAGACTGAAGGATCCAGGGGAGAGCACAATCTCTAGACTTAGAGGTACTGTGAAGAGCATTAATTACCTGGGTTTACTGAAAACTACTAGGACATAACAGTGGTGTTCAAATGAGGACACATTTGCCACATCTATTGCCAGTAACAGTAAATAATTCACCAAACTAGCAGGGATTTACCGCAAGAGCCTCCAGCTGTGGGGTTCAACAGTGGTACACACTGCTTACACAGTCATGGGATCCTTTCCATTGGAAGCGTTTAAGAACAAGAAAGAAAAGGAATTGTTCTAGTGTTGGCAGAACTGACCCAATCTCAGAGCAAGGAGATGGGCTACGCAGCTTTTTGAGATTTCCCTTAGCCCTTATTTCTCTGAAAGATCTACATTTAGTTATACTTGCATCATTTGCAGTTTAGTAACAGCTAAGGACGGGGAAACAAATATTTTCACCATCTCATCAGTGTTGTACTGATCTTTATACATGCTATGGACAGTATTTTTCAGAGGATATATGCTGTATTTCCTGAAAAACTTGAGGCTGCTTGAATGGACTTGTGTTGGATGATGATGTTGGGACAAATGCCGATTCCTCCTTTCCCAGAAACCCCTTTGCTAAGAGCCACATCAGAGAATTGCAGAAAATATATATCCAACCTATTCTACCTTTGAAAACTACCCTGATAACACAGCTCCCTCACATTGTCTCTACTGTACCTTAACCATACGAAAAAAAGACAGTAGAGAATGCATTAACAATTTCCAAATAACTTTCAAAACTCTGATGGGAAAATTCTAGACAGAACATCACACCTTTTCACTGTCTGGACTACAGCAGCATCTCTATAGAATATGGAAGATCACACACTGCATACACATTCAAAGCTGATTTTTGGGGCTGAATTCGAAGTCCACTACAAAACCTGCCAGTTTCTAAATAGGTAAATCAAGGCCCCAGTATTGCATACAGCAGAACAGGGCTGAGCAGACAGAAATACAAGCTGGCCTCTGTGAATTCTGACTGACCTCACTGGTCAGCCTTCACGAAGACTATTCTCTTAGGAAAGCAAGATACCCACCATGTCTCTTCGGTGAAAACAGGAAACAAAGCAGATGTGAAGCCCATTGGTGTCCGATAATAAAAGAAATTCTATCCATTACCTCATTTTATCAAGACAGGAGAATACTTCAACGCAGTTTACAGAAATGCTACAAATGCCTTCATTACTACGTGGTTTGCAAACAGCCCCTGGTCATTAGCTTTACTTGAGCCGAAGTGTTTTCAGCTTAACAGCAGATAACCACAGGGGACAGACCCCAGGGGCGTTCCAAGAGCACTGCAGAAAGCCAGCTCTTTCCTTAAGGATACATAGCAACCACCTTCCACTTCTATTTCAGAGTTTTCACACAGCATTTTGACAGCAAGAAACTTGAATTTCTTAAGAGAGGCTAAATCTGAGTGTCTGTACCTCTGCGTTACCTCTGTAAGTCCAGGCAATGCAAAATGCAAAACTGCTGATACTGATCACTGCAAGACCCTGAGATGACCTCACTGCAACTACAGATGCTAACACATTCTCTGAGAATAGACAGAATTTTTTACAAACATTTGAAGCCCTGCTGAAATTTGATTTCAGATGCAATTCAGATTCCCAAAAGAGATGCAGGCTTTGAAAATCCCCAATCATTTCTTAACGTTGTTCCACAAGAACCCACAACAGCTGATATCCATACCAATACTTCACCTAAAAACTGTCACTCCACAAAGATGGATCTTTCTCATGGGAACATGGGAAATCTTCCATGCCGATTTTTCTCTTTTAAAGTTAGATGGCTTCAAGCCCCAGGACTGTCCAAAGCTACAACATTAATTACTAAGTGCAGTAATACTTGTTTTTAAAAGCAGGCAGAAAATATGACATTTTACATTTTATTTTTATTATCTTTAATCAGACACATTACAATGCACAACTGTGTCTTTAGCCAGATAACAGGGTGTCATTCTTCAGATCAGGAAAAGGTGAAGGGCTCCTAGTCCTTCCTCTGATTTTTTAGGTAAAAAGAATATCACAGATATCCTAAATAAGAACTATTCCCTCATTTAGTAGAGCATCCCCACTACACTCATAAAGCCTTTAAAACAGTTCAGTTGTAGATTTCACTTGTTCCTGTATTTGAGACTGCAGCTACTGTAACGAGGGGTCCTAATGACTGAGGATCGCTCTTGCCTTCTAGAAGCTACACAGAAAAAAACATTACTTCATAAGGTGTTTTCTAATTGAGCATCATACAGTCTTGAAAATACAATTCTAACTTCACCATCTTGCTACTGATGCAACTTTCCAGCTTTTGAACGCTCATTAATTGAGTGTGCTTATAAAACAAAATCCTTTTATTTAATGCTACACAATTTGAATTGAAAGAATAGAACATATACTTCACCTCAAGATGAAACTATAGGGATACATCCCAGAACATTTTCCAGAGTAAAACCAGATTACCAATTACCAAACAGTGCAAGAAACATTTGCATCCATTTGCACTTGGTGTATTTCAGACAGACTACAGCATCAGAACATTAAAGTACCTCTCCTCCATACAGCAGATCTCTTACTCTGTGGGAACCAGTTTGTCAGGATATACTTATTGATAACAACAAAGAAAATCAAATGAAGGGTTACATTCTGATGTCAGGTGTACAAGTGCAGTAGTGGATTACTCGCAGAGGAGAACAACATTATAAAAGTGGTATTCAGGTTATCCTGGTGTGACTATAATACAGAGAAACTTCATGTCAAAATAAGTATTTACACAGAAACTGTCACAGCAAAGAGGACAGGAAGCTAGTCTCACAGAAGTAGTTCATTAAAAAGCAAGTGAGTGGACGAAGACAAAGGCTTTGACTTTATATAATAAAATACCAAGTGCATTCTTTTAAGTGAATGAGTCTTTGAGACTATGGTCCTAGACTTCAGGAAGCCATGTGAAGGTCAGATGTACAGTCCTGCTGTGTAGCAAGGGTTACTCGGACTGCCAGAGTTTTTACATCTCTTGTAACCGCAATAAATCACAGCAATTCTAGTGGTGCTTCTTACTGTGAGTTCTAGATGATAGCTCTTAAATAAGCCCCCTCCAAATGCCAAAGATAGGTTGGTTTTTTGTATAGCAGATCCTCCAGAACAAATCAGATGTTTTTCCACTACTTCTGCACCGTACATCTGGGATTAGAACTGAGCCCAGAACACTTAAAGGCTAATTATGTTTAGCTTCTCAAATGCTCTTGGCCGGAGAGCTATTATCCAGCTTTTTCTTGTCAATGCATCTTTAATCACATGCAATTTCTTAAGCTAGCCATATCATTTCAGTTATTTCGGCTCTTTTCCAACAGGCTTATTTTAGGCTCGTTGCAAAGAAAGGTTATTAATGGCTGGCTATTTTATGTATTTCTTCAAGAGCCGCTACTAAAATAACCAGATGCATTTGTGAGTGAACACTTGTGGCTGACTGCTCGAGTAACTTCAGTACTCTTCTCAAATTAAATTTTCAACTAAGAGCAGAATTGTTTTTAAACTAATATTTGCGAGCATCTTTTAAGCCAGCATACACAAAAGCATTAAACTTTACCACCTCCCAGCTTCCTTGGCCAACTACCAACTATTAGGGATCACCAGAGTCTCTCCAGTGCAAGACTCTAGGGAACTAGCTCAAGCCCTCACAGCACAGGAATCCCATTTGAAATGGCTTGTAGAAATTGACTCCAATACACAGGACAAAACCGTAGAACAAAGTCTCACAATACTATTGCAGCCTCTCGGGAGCTTGCTGCGCCCCTTGAGTCAGTAACTGGAACATTAGTGACTGAGCTCGAGCAGGCACCACACCGAACAGTCAATCTGAGCAGCTTCCCTCTCGCGTTAAAATTAATTTACTGTAATGTACATTACTTTCAGTGGAATGGTACTGCTCGTGTTTTAGCAGGATGGGGAAGATTCCACTTTGTCTTTTATTGTTTTATAAGGCAGATAATGCAGAAAGTTAAAACAGAACTTCTACAAGCATTTAATCTGTGATATTGTAAAATCAAAGTACTACTTTATTAAATGAGTTATTTTACACAATATGAACATCAATATAATTACAATTGTAAAAAATTTTTTGTTTTTATAACAAGTATGGACTGATTTTTCAGGATTTCCAAAGAGGGCACAACTGTACATTGCCACAATTGTCTTTGCATGAAGCCCAAGAGGGAACAGCATAAAAATATGAATGTTTCTGTAGCCCCTTCATTTTTGCTGATCAACAGTTTTAGAAAAGCAGCTGCAGGTTTGTTATGTAAGGTCTGACAGTAGAAGAGTCAATAGGTGCCATGATTTCACCTATAAAAAATAAGAATAACTCAGTTAAGCTGAACTGTTACACAATGCTGTTTACCTTAGAGTGAAAGAAATACTGCAACTCTGTTTTTCACCTTATTCCAGCCTTTAATTGTAACTTGTTTCAGTTACAATCTAACAACTGGCTGTTAAGAAACCTTCTAGAGAGAAAATAGAGGTTCAATCTTGTATCTGAATGCAGAAAAAAAACCCGCATTCACTTGCGTAACTTCAGGAACAAAAAGGCTGAATCATTAGAAATGCACTAAACAATTCTGCTTTCATTACATGGTTTCTAACAACAGGCACATTTATCATAAATATTTTGTTCCAAGCAAGAACTGTGGAAGCTAACATTTCAAAGCAGTAACTGAAGAATAAAGTATTCCTATATCTCTAAGGATGACCATTTCAAATAATGTTAATACCTCCTTTCAAAAGATCTTGCATGCAATGACAACCATTTCAACCATGTAAGAACGGCATAAATTTAACCTATACTTAATTTCTATATTAAAAAAAATAAAGCATCTTTCAAGTCCAAGTGAGTGAGGAAAAAAAACAAACAAGTGATAATATACCTTAATTTTTAAATGATTATCTGATAAAAGTAATGACCTGTAGATATCTTTATGCCTGAACATCAGCCAGTTCTGGAGGAAGTGGAGTCTTAGGATGTTTGCTTTCAAAGTGCTGTTTGAAGGTCTTGGGATCCGGCATTTGTGTCTGATTAAAGAGAAACATTTAACTTAAAGTGCAGTATAAGAGCTACAGGATAGTACAAAACCTGTTATCCTCCCATGTTTTATTTTACTTGTGAACCTAATTTGGAACCCTGATTAAGACACTCGAAGTGACAAATCTATCCTAATCAATCCTAAAACTGACCATTTAAGTGAAAATGACAAATTAATCCTTCAGTTCCAAAATGAGCACATGCACAGGAAAAACAACCAGAAGGGAAGTATATCCCAAACAGTGCTCTAATTTCTGATTTCCTGTTAAAACATCTATTCTAACAGAAGCTGGTGTATATTGAACTTGCATTAAAACTTCTGGCACCACATATCACTTTTCCCTCTCTTCATTAATATTGATAACCATGGATGTTAAGACAGAAAGATCTTTTCTGTATGATGGAACTGGTCTATCTAGAGGTTGATCAAGAAGCATTCTCAAACCTCCTACACTTTAGACACAGCATACTAACAGTGCCCACTGACCCTTGCAATTCAAAAGTAAGAAAGCTACCTGAAACAGATCAGTACACAGCCTCTCACAATTTCTCATATCTCAATTACTAGAGACACATCTGTGTACAATAATACTTTATCTTCACTTTCTCTTACCCTACAGACAGTGCAGGTATATATCAAGGCAGCCTTGGCTGCAGCCTTCTGATCATGCCCTTGCTTCTTTTTTTGCTCAGCTTGCTTTTTGGCATTTTTCTGCTGCGACTGAATCTTCTGCTGTCCACGAGCCATATCTACAAACAGAAAGAAGACATTTAGTCTGCAAGTGTGAGAAACTAGTGCTGCTAGCTGACTCAGAAGTTGTAACTATGAATGTAAGTAGTCATGTGCTCTGCCCCTGCGCTCTGACCCACAACTCCCATAATTCATACACAGCAGATATCTGTTCAAGCTCCTTACTTCATGGAGACCCTCTGGTTTCAGTAGCTTTCTGAAGAGACACAATAGTTCTCTAGTCCATTCTAAGGCTTCTTCCTTTAAAAACGCTTCAACATGTAAATTTGAACACTGTTTAACAGAGATACTCAATTCTTATTTCTGGAACTTGGAATAGGTTTCAAGAAAAGGAAATTATCACTATTCTCCAAGCTGTATCGCTGTTTTCTGGTGTACCTGTTTATAATCAGCTTTGGAGTCAGGAATGGTAAGAATGATGCAGCATCCTTCTTTATCAAAGGATGCTTTTGGAGGTGGCCACCTTTGCAATTTTCAGCTGATTTTACAGGCATGCCTGCATATTTCTTGAAAGGACATAAAGCTGCCTCTACCAGAAGCCACTATTCTACTTGACCCAGAAGCACAAAGGAAGCTGACACCACCACCACCTGCCATTAGAAGGTCCACCACGAACAGAAACAAGGCACAAAAACCTTATTTCACAGAGAAGCAGAGCAGCATATTCTGCAGCAGGAGCACTCCACCTGCACACAGCCCACAAGGACACCCAGCTCGGCTCACAGCCCACCCCCAGAGCAGACGCCAGGCAGGATTCGGGCGCACCAACAGAACAGAATTCAGACTGTGGTTACGTAAGGCAGCAGCCCACTTCCAGCTATTATCTTCCCTACAGTCCCTCATGTCCCATGCCTAATCCAGCTGTGGGGCTCACAGAAAAGCTCAGTACAGCTACTGAAGTCTCATTTTCAAAAACAACTATTAAGGCCTACATGCTATAAACAGGTCGGCTGACTAGTTATCACCCCTCTATGCACTGCGTCTGCTGCTGAGAACACACTGCATGGACAGAAAACACACTGCATGGACACAACTGCTCTGCCTCACAGTCCTTCCCACAAGGACTGAGGCCGTCCACTGAGTGGGCTGTTCACCCTGCTGCACGCTGAGCTCCAGCACACCACAAGTCCTGTAAATGGAAGCTTCTCTGAAACTTTGTCTGTGTCTGGAAATTCACTAGTATTGCATAAGTTCCTGGACACAAAACATCACGGTGTTCAACTCCAAGCAGGACAGTCCTGACCCAAAACAGCTTGCAACCACTGCAAACCCAGGCCATGGTCCCCTTTTTTCCACGGTGTATAACACCACTACCCAGCCCTTTGGAGAAGAGTCACACTACAGCTTCAGTGCTCCCTCACCTTTCCTCATCACTTTCTCCAAAGAAATTCATAACTCCAAGTAACTCCATAGCTATTATCCTTCTACGTGACTAATCAAATCTCTCTGAACAGAAGAAAACACCAGTTTTATTAACAAGCGTACAGAAATACACGTGGCAATAAGAAGCAGTGGTAAGTTAAACTGAAAATACCAGCCTGTGTTTCAGTTTCAGCAGATGTTACAGTGACTCTGAAACATCCTGGCCAGGGCCTCACTCCCTTCATGTACAGCTTGGCTCAACAAGAACATCACAACCACATAAAAAAAAAAAAAAAAAAAAAAAAAAAAGGAAAGAAGTAGAGGTATTGCCAATCACTTTGCACACACTAAAAGGAACAATGGAATATATTTTGGCTCTATTTTGTTGGCATTATAGAAATCCTTCAAAATTTAGGGGCTACTGACAGAAATTTCCAAAAAGCATTTGTGTGTTACTCTGTATGTTGGTCCCTTGAAAAGAGCATAACTCATAGGTTGCAACAGCTCAGTCACAAGCCCTGCATCAGACAGCTGATGCTTCGAGTTATGACACAAACAAGGAAACACAAACAAAAACATCTGCTCACACATACCAACCTCCCTACGATGCCTGCAAGCAGAAAAACACCATTTAAATGCTGCAAGTTACATTAATGAAGCTGGAACACGTGAAATAAATACTTAATTACTGGAAAACTGAGATTACTCGAACCATCAGCACACTAAGAAAGCGGCTAAAACCTATCCTGAAGTTCGATAACGAAAACAGAAGCCGCGCACACCCGCAGCCGTCAGCGTGCCCGCAGCACACAGAGCGGCGCCGCTCCCGCTGCCAGGCACACCCTCCCGGAGCGTAGCACGCCGGCCCACTGCTCTGAAATAAACCAGCACAAGCGCCCGGGAACGCACAGCAACGCGCCGCGGAACGAGAGCACGCGCTGCGGGCAGCGGAACGGCGGCGCTCGGTGCCCCGCGCGGGCCGCTCCCTGCAATACGCGGACGGAGCGGGCGGTTCCGGGGCCCTGAGCGCGGCGCCGCAGCCGCTTCCGCCGCCCCGCCGAGCAACGCCGGGCCCAGCCGGCCCGCCCGCAGCGCCGCGGCGCGCCGCCTCACGGCTCCCCTCGGCCGGGGCGCTTAGGAGCGCGGGAAGGCGGAGGAAACGGCTGCAGCCCGCTCCCGTCGCTCGCGGAGCCCGGCGGCGCGGCCCGAGGCGGGGAGGCCTCCGCGCCTGCGTCCGGGCCGCGGCCACCCCCGTCCCCTTGAGGCCGGTCGACCGGCCTGCCTCGTCGCATCCCGACCGGCCCCGCTCCCCTCACCCGGCTGGGAGCGCGGCCTGGGGGCCCTGGCGAGCGGGAGGAGACGGCTCCGCGCGGCCCCACTGCAACCGCCACCGCTGCCCGAGAGAAGGAGGAGGGAGGAAGGGAGTGATCAGCGCGCATGCGCGGCCCCACCTCAGCGCCCGCGCCGCCCGACCTCGGCGGCCAATGGCCGCGCCGCGCCGTTACATAACGCGGGCAGTGCGGCATCAATAGCCGCGCTGAGGTGGGAGGGGCGGCGTGGAGGGTGTGGGAGGAGCGCTTAAGGGCAGGATAGGAGGCCGCGCCGAGTGTGGGGGAGTTAGATTGAAAGAACGGGCTGAGGGGAGGGAAGAGCGGGTCTCTTTAATTGGAAAGGGCACAGGGCTGTGTGCAAAGCGGACTGCGCAGGGGAGGGCTGTTGGGAGGTGGCTGGGAGGATGCTGGGAGGATGCTGGGTTGCACGAGCTGAGGTGCCAGCAGGGCTGGGGAAGGAGCCATGGCTTTCTGCTGACATCACGCATCCCAAAGGAGGGCCGAGAGTCTCTGCCTTCCCTCATTGCACGCCCGCAAGAAACAGGAGGGACTGAGGATGTACGTCGTCCTGCTCCCACACAGCTTCTGCTCCTTGAAGGCAGCTGCTGTGGCTTGGCAGCAAGCCTGCAGCCTTGGAGTGCTCCTGTGTCATCCATGTGCGCACACAGGAGTTAGAGGGGTTGACGTATTACAGAGGTCAGGCTGGGTGACTGGTGTGTGCCCTTCCTTCCTTCTGAGAGACAGGAGAAGCACCAGAGAATCCCTGCAGCAGTACTTGGCTGGGTTATGGGGCTGTGGGGAGGGGTGGGCAGTTTGGAAGCAGGTGGCTTTCAGAGTATGGTTTTGTACTGATCAGAAAGAGGACTGCCAGGTGAACAAGTGGCCCTTCTCCTGGCTGATGCTGCTTCAGGATTGCTGCTGACCTCAGCACCGCTACTGGAGACTGCTCTCCAGGGTCATGTCCCCGCACTGGGCACTGCTGCACGCCTGGCTGGATGGGAATTTCAAATAATGTGGATTTCTTGACTGCTGAGTTCTTGCTGTTCTCTGAACCTTCTGCTGCTGCTGCCAGCAGAAGAGCCCTTCACGCAGCACAGAGGACCACGACTTTCCCTCTGGCTGCTTTGTCTATTGCCTTTGCGCTGCAGCATGGTTCCTACATTGCCCAAATCATTGTTCTACAATTAAGACTCTAGTAAAGAGACCATTAAGAAATTGAACCCATTGTGGGGAAAAAAAGAATGAGTCCCCATAGTTGGCATTTTTGTTATGAAGATAAAAAAGAAAATTTCCCCATTTGCTCTGAATGATTTTTCAGTTTATTCACTGTGTGAAGCCAGCTTATCACACCAAAGGGAATATGTACACGTACACATGCAGGGCAGAAGAGAGATGCGGGGCGGATATGGTGAGCTGGTGGAGAGGCAAAGCTGGCTGTGTGCGGGATGCTTTGCATAGCTGTGTCAGAATGAAATGGTTGTAATTGCAGATTATCTGGCTTCGGACTTCCTGTGCTTTGTGCTACTCCCATGTGAGGTAAAGTCAGAGTACATGAAGGAAAGTTAAAATTTAGATTGATATGTTTGCAAATAAATAGAAATATTCTGCTGTTTTTCTGTGCGCTCCTTTAATTGTTGTAGGATTGTTTGTTATTTTTTTTTAGCTTAAAAGAAACTCTCAAAGCCCATGGATTTTACCAGATATTTTGCATTAAAATAAAGTAAAAATCAGTAATGCCTCTCTGTAGCTAAATGTAGACCAAATGCAAGGAGCTTACCATTATGTCCAAGCCAATCCTTACAGAAATGTTTCAGATGTTAGAATCCAATGAAATGTGTGATGATGTCATATGGAGAGGAAACAGCTCCTTTTGCTATAGGTCAGGCATTTTAGTTCTTGTGAAGCCCTCAAGTACAGTCAAATAAGATTAGTAAGTAAGTAAGTAAGAAGGTCTTACTTTTTATGATGGCATGATTGATCAGAAATAATGTTCTAATTTAAGGCTAAGCATCAGTGTGGTGAACAGCAGCAGGCTGAAAACGAGTGAATGAGAAGGGCTGGAGTCACTCACAATATGATGGTAAGAGAGCTTTATATCACAGAAGTATAAGAAATTCCACATCTTTTAGTGCAGTCTTCTTTTGTGTACAGATAAGTTTAAAAACAAAGGGTGGAATTATGTATGATTATTTCTTAATCATTTTATTTGTTTTCTCGTCCAGTAGTCTTTATTGTTAGTTGCTGTCATACTTATTTTTCATCTCTTTGAATTCTATATCTCCATCATTTTCTGTTCAGGGGCAGAGATGCTCTTTCTGGCATTATATCAAAATACCCGTTCTGCTCAACAGCAATTTGTTGGTGCTTGACTTTTGTTGCTAGTTAGTCTGGGCTATCTCACTTTAAAGTGACTGGTGTCCCCAGCACAGTTCCCTGCTACAAAGCACCTGACATTTTGACAGATGTTATTAAACCCACTTTGACAACAAAAATTTTCTTATGGCGGAATGGGTGGGGCTGCATCTCCTTTCTGAATCAGTTCCTGCTGGCATCTGCCAGGCCCTCTCAATGGCATTCCCTGCCACATCATTTTGCTGCTTGCTTTCTTGCGTGCTCACTATTGATCCAGCGCTGCATTGATCAAACCTCATTCCAGCATCCAATCACTGGCTGGTGGCCAAGGGCTGCCCTTTAGTGTTTGCTTGTGGGGACTATGCCTGCCAGCATCTTGAATGTGGCTATCAAGCAATTTCTTTTGGTGCTTGACCATGACCCCTGGCACGCCTAACAAGTGAAGGAAAGAGAAGGGGACATGCTCCAGGCCTGTCAGTGGTGGGTATATTTTCACTAATTTTGTGGATGCAGACCAGTGTTAACAGGAACATAAAAAGAAGAGATTGGTTCTGCAGCAAAAGGTTGAAAGACTTACAGTTTGAAGCCAGTATTCTCAGGAAGGATATGCAAAGCTGGTGTAAAAGTAGATCAGAGCCAGAGCTGCTGAATCCGTGGCCAGGTGACATGGTGGCCTGCAGAGCATCAGGCAGGCTGGAATCTTCCCCAGTTAGCTTTTTGATACGATAATGCAGCAGTACTTAATATAGCTGAAGATTCTGGTAGGATAGTGTTTTTCTCACTTATCCTTTCTCTTCCATATAGATTTTTCTCTCCTACATGCATTAGTACATCGTTATTTTCCCTGTAAGAGCATTCTTCACAGCCACTGCTCCAGCTCTCATATCTCCAGCTCTCATGCCTTCTGCTCACACCCACCTGACACCATGTTGGCTCCTGTTCCACATGGCCATGTGCTACTTTTCTCCAGCTGGGAAGTTGACATCTCATGGGCTTGCCCAATATTGCTATTGTGATACATACAAAAGAGCATGAGACCTAAAACTACATTTTCACTAGGTTGCCTAGTTTTTTATGAGATGATGTATGAGATGATACCAAATCACAATACACACATGGTGCAGAAAGAAATATTCTAAAGCATGTGGAGATACGCCTCTTTCTGCATGTTTCTGCAGAACTAGCTATTTTTCAGTGCACAGTGTGCTGATCAAGGTGCTTCAGTAACACTCATCTCTGTTGAAAGGGGAAGAAAAGCCCAAGGAAGGATGTGACATGGAGCTGCCCACATCCTCTGAGAGACAAAAAAAGAGAAGGCTTAAGTGAAAAAGCTCACGAGGAATGACAGAAAGGGAGGCGGTCAGTAGCTGTAAGATCCAGTTGCTCAAAGGTTGGCGAGGCTGATGCATGTCCTGGAGAGCACAGGCAACAGCTGTCTTATGGCCTCTAAGCATTTTGCAGGTTCTCCTCTTTTAAGCCCGCATTTTTTCTGCTTAAGAAAAAAAAAAAAGAGGAATACAAGGCGCAAATGCTTTTGCAGCATGTCATAACTTTTTTGACCAACCCACACAGACAAACTGGAGGCCTTGAGAACATACACTTCTGTACTATATAAACAATTTAAAATAGATTTTAGCTGTGCACAGCATTATGTACTGTTACTATTTTCAAATGCACGCAAATTAATCTCATGCATTCATTTCCATTTTGCATGTGCCCTCCATTCATGCTTTTGAGTCTTATACATGCTGAGATCCTTGCCTTATCATGAAAGCCAATGTATCTGTAGATTTTTCAGTAAAAATAACGTTTCCCTTGTGTCCTAAAGATACATTTTAATGCCTGTATGAAACATCCTCACACTGTGCCACATGCATAATAAAATGTGCAGCAATTGTAATTAAAATCTCTTACAAATGTGCCAGCCTTGTTCACAGCTCGCCTCTAGCCTCGAGGAGGGTGGTGCATCTCTCTGTGCTTCTGAGCCGCTGCACATCCTGAAGATACCTCTCCCTCTGCCTTTCAGTTATCTATGAGCAGATTTCATTCTTTCATCTTGGGAAGAGTGGGAAGCTCTTCCTGCTGTCCAAATAGTGTGTGAAATCTTGTGGTCAGGGATGCAGAGGCCAAGGACACATCCCAGAATGAGCACTAGGACACGCATTCAAGAATGGGCTGTGCTGCAGGACATGCCCCCTGGAAGGAAGCAGCCTTGGACATCCAAAAGCACTACATGCTGCAGGTTTTCCCAGGTCTGCAGCACTGGCTCGGCCCCAGCAGTCTGCTGCTTCAGGAAGAGCTCAGTGAAAAACATCTGTCAGATTTCAACTTTTTCCTTCTTAAATACCCTATTAACTGCACTCTGAAGTCCGTGTATGACTGACAGGCAGGAATCCAAAGAGCCTGCTGCAAACTGAGCTGTGAGGATTGCTGTGATTGCTGGTGCTTCCTGCCAGCTGCTGACCACTTGGTACATACTGAGGTCTAGCTCACAAACACTGGTGGAGAAATGGGGCCTGGCAAGAGAAATCATGGGAATTATTTGGTTTACATCAGTTGACTGGATCCCATTGCTTTTTGCAAAAGATCCCAGAGTGCACACAGTGCAGCAGCAGAGCAATGTGCTATGAAAATACAGAGCAGAAAACACATGTCTAGAAGCAGCCAGTAGTACAAAAGGCTACATACAGCTTTGCAGAGGCAGAACATATTATTTGCAGGGCAGTGAGGTGGAGTCAGAATTACTGGTGCTGAGCTTATGTGGATAGAGGAAGCCCACGGTCATGTCCCAGTAGATTTAAGCTTACTCTTAAGACACTCAGAGTGCCATGGGAGGGAGGAACGGAAATCCCTTTTCCTCCCTAATGGCGGGTGTTGAGCAGCACAGGCAAAGGGCTGCTATTTCACTCTGTCCTTTAGCCTGGCTTCTGCTTAGAAACTGCAGAAGAAAACCAAAGAGAATGAATTATGCTTCTGTGAAAACCCTCAGCACATATCTCTAGTCAGGCAAAAGAGAATAACACTTAGAGGAGAGTCTCAAAGCTGAAAAGAAGCAAGAGCTGGTTATGCGGTATCATTAGGTACAGACTTCATACAGTGGTATGTATTAAGCTATAACAATTTAAATGTTTCATTTAAGCTACTTGATTTAAAAAGTAAAATAAAAAAAATCAAGACTCTAAGGACTGCTGATCTGTGAAACTAATTTGAAAGATTGTGAAATTTTGAAAGCTCTTACAACTTGGCTGAAAAATTATAATGAACTGAACTGGAAATGCCTGAAATGGAGGCTTACATGTCAGTTCCAGTAGGGAAACGTCTTTTACGTTGTTGCCATAGGCAAAAATACCAAGTTAGAAAACAAAGGCCTGATCCTGTCCGTGCTCAGCCAGAGGTACAAGCCCAATGCCTGCCTTCTGCACTCTCCACATCCCCAAGCCAAGACTGCAGCCCCTGCTGTCCTTCACATGAGCCTCCCTGCTCCCATGCCTCCGTTGTACCCTTTGCCACAGCAGCTGTCCTGGGCACTTGCCGACGCTGTCTCCTGTGTCCCGGCATGCACAGCTGTGCAAAGCTCGCAGTGAGAGCTGCCAGCACAGCCCAAGCCCTTGCTCACTTCAGCTGCTCCCTATTTTAAAACATGCACCTTTAAGTAAGATAAATTTAAACTGTAAATAATCTCCCAGACCCGTTGCTTCTGTGTTCTTCTCTGATACCATAAAGAGTTCTTTGATGTGAGAAATCTTTTCATCATGTAGGTAAAGATCATTATCAAATCTTTTCTTTACCTTCCTCTTTGATAAACTGAAGAGCTTGAGCTAGCGATGAATAGAAGCATAGAATGACCAAGGTTGGACAAGACCTCCAAGATCATCTAGACCAACTGTCCACCTATCACCAATATTTCCCCACTAAACCATGTCCCAACATCTAAACATTTCTTGAACACAGTAGTGCTTTGCTCCAAACAGTTACCAGCTCCAGTACAAAGGCTGGCACCTATGATGGCTTTCCATTTGTAATTAATTTGAGATTCCATGTCAGATCCCAGTCTGTTGTCATGGTTTCCACCAATTTCTTCAAATAGAGAGCCTTCTGACTGTGCCATGGACATGTGCGATATGGGCAGACATGCTGCCCTGCACAATGGCCATCAGGTCCAGGTCTTGTGGTGCCCAGATGTCCTGATGGAGCCTCTGTCCTGACTAAGTTATGCCAAGAAGACCTGGAGATTTCCACCAAATCTTTCTTTGGATCCCTCTTACCATATGCCCAGGTAGGCAACGTTTCCACAAAGTAACAGCCAAAGCCAGATATTTGCTAACCACTTCCTTCAGCCTGAAAGCCTCCATCAGAACCTTGATGTGGCTGTGCATAGAACACAGGCTTGGGCTGATGTAGCAGCTCTGAAGCTCAAATCCCTTGCTCTAATCTGGCAGCCTGGCACAGCTTTAAATTCCATTCATTAGACCGTAGCCTGGGCCAGGCAATGACCCTTGTGCTCAGAGCAGCTGGAGGCCTGCAGCTCTCCTTGCTCGAGGTGAGGCTCTTGGGCAAACAATGGTGATAAGGGAAGGAACACAGCCCTGCTGGCTCAGCACTGGAGGTGGTTTTTTGCCACACCTGGCTGTAAAGAAGGTGGAAATGTTTGTCTTGGGAAAAAGGGGGAGGTAGAAGGAGCTACCTTCATATATAGCTTACTCAGCACAGGCAAGAGAAAAGACTTTGGTCAACTCCTTCTGAATGTGGGAAGAATTACAGGACAACTCTGAGGAGTCAGCAAAGGGCACAGTTGCCAGGCTCACCATCACCTGTTTTTTTTTGATCCCATTGGATCACCTGCCCTCAGCCGTGGGACAGCTCCACTCTTATATCTCAGTGGCAGTGTTAGATGTGCTCAGTCCATCTGGGACATGCTATGTAACACAGAGACCCAACACATCATCATCTTGCCCTGGGCAAAAGAGTTGGGGTGGTAGAAAACTGTGAGCACGACGACCAACAGCTTTCTTGGAGCAAAATATTTATTTCTAGCAGTTAGATCAAAGCATGATGACAAGAGGATATTAAACCTGCTAGCATACTGGCATGTCGTGTCTCATCTAATGTTAGTGAATCCTGAAGTGTTTTAGGTGGGATTTACTGGAGCAGAAATGATCCAACTTGACTGCATGGGAGAAAGCCCAGTTGCTCCCACATACCTGCAGCTCTTGTGACAAGGGGACAGCAGATTGTGGCACTAAGGTTATTGTCCTGGCACTGTTGTGTTGTGGCCCCTCTGACCAAAAAGTGTCAGGTGGCTTCCAGACAAGGACTGAAGATCCCATTACTCAGACCCAAAAGGAAGAAAACAGCTGTTCTGTTACACTGTGGTGGAAGGACCACAGAAAGGATATGCAACACAGTGCCACTAATTCCCCCATAGTATCTGATAACCATAAAAAACATTTTATAGTCTTCAAAAAAAGGGCTGACACCAGGTTGGACAATCCTGGTGTGAGTGACATGTTCCAGCCTGTCATTAAGGCCTTTACTGGAGACGTGGCAGAGCCTGGAGGAGTTAAACCCAGGCCTCTCTGGGGAGTTGGTCTCCAATAACATCCCCACTGCTGCCCTTCAAGAGCTGGCTTTGAATGGGGCAGGCAGTGGCTGGAGGACACACATCACAGTGTGGCCTTGGCCAGCCTCAGTCTGAATAATGACAGATGTATTATGGAAGATAATGCCAGCTATGAATAACATAATTCCTTAACATCTAAGGAAGGTGGGACTGGGAATTTCTGACCTTTGATTTGCTCACCAGGCTTCTAAAAGGAGATAATCCCATGCAATGCTGTGGGCCACATTCCACTGACGCACACAGCTCCATTAGCATCAGGTGCAGGGCAAGCACTCAGACAGCAGCTGTACTTGGCCTGTTGGGGTCTGCTCTCCATTTATCTCCATTTCTGCTAGACAGAAATACTGGAAGGAGCCCAGCTCTGCTGCACTGAATGTCGCTGCTTCTGTTTGACTCTTTCCAAAGGGCCCACAGGTGAATTTAAAAGAGGTGCAGTCGTTCATCTGCAGCTTGTACACCACACAAGAATGCAGTACCCGGTCCCTGAGCTCCTCATCCACAGGACATGTAACAGCTCTCGGACGCTGATGACTGAGCTTTTCTGCTAGCCTCCCTTTGGGGTCTGCTAGCTGCTGTTCTGGAGATCAGCCTTGCTCTTTGGCTTTGATTGAAGTTATAAAGTCCAATTTATTCTGAGCACATCTACTGGCATTGCCGCTGCAGTGCATTGGCTCAGCCCATGCAATCTCACTAACTTGGGAGCAGCTCTGAGTCCTTCCCTGCTGCCATCAGGTACAGGTGGTAGTTAAGATGATGGTGGTGTTGGGAGGGCTCTCCCCTCAGGAGAAGCGTGGCCCCAGTGGCTTGTCCTTGCTATGGGGGCCTGGCCAGCATAGCAACATGTCTGCCACGGGCATGGGAGAGCTCGGCTTCAGCTTCAGATCTCACTGGGCTTTACATACTTTGCTTTATCTTAACTTTTCTGTTCCGTACACAATGTTGTCACAGCTACTTGGACTTCATTGGCAGGTCTCCTGTATGAGCAGTTACGTTCTGTTGGCAGCACTAGGCTGGCCAAGGTCAGCTGGTTTCCTCAGATGTGTCTTGCCCGATACCAGAGAATCCCACTGTAAGTGCAAGGGAAATCAAGCATTCTAAACTCTGCTGCTTAACCACTTTTTAGCATTTAGGGGTAAGGTTTTGTTTTTTTTATAACCAAGAGAAATAAAACCAAAGAAACTCTTATGTGCCAATGAACTCTCAGTCGTCTTTTTGTTGGCAATATCTGCATTAGCCCAAAACTGCAGCATGAGAGAAACAAATGAGGATCGGAGCAGATATCTGTCATCAGCAAATAAGAGCAACTGTTAATTATGCGGTGCTGCTATAAATGTACTGTGCTGTGCAGAGATAAAAAAGCACCACTAGGAAGGACTTACGGTTTCCAAAGGCAGAAGAAACCAAGACTCTACCCAGGAGCAGGAACATTTTCCAGTGGTGGGGGCTTGATGCTTGCACTGGGTTAGGGAGTAGCACCTCCGGTTCCGGAGGAGGTGGCACCAGGCTACTGGAGGCAGCTTTAAGGAAATTTATCAAAGGGAATACAGAGCAGAAAGAACACAACAGCCCCATAGTGAAGGGAACCCTGTCCTGAAGCATAGGTTGTGCAGGCAGAGCAGGGGCAGCTCTGCCACTGGACAGCAAAGCTCCATGGGTGATTGCAGCAAGCCCAGCTGGTGGCAAGGCAGAACGTGTTGCACGGGAGTTAATTAAGATCTCCAATAAAGATGGTCCAAGCTGACCTCACTCACTGTTGTCTGAGAAATGTGATGTGGCGTGCAGAAGCGGGGGCAGGCAACACAAGCAGCTTTGCTCAGATGTTGTGTGTTGCACTTGGGTGTATCAGCATGAGCTCCAATCACACATTTACCTTTGGGGCACAGTTGAGCTGTGCAGGCTGCAGACATACACTAAGTCTGGTGCTCATGTTGCCTTTCACCCTTCCTCACCTCTCCCTGTTGGAGAGGGTCCAGAGGAGAGCCACAGAGATGATCAGGGGGCTGGAGCACCTCCCCTACAAAGACAGGGTGAGGGAGCTGGGCTTGTTCAGCCTGGAGAAAAGAAGGCTGTGGGGTGACCTCACTGCAGCATTTCAGTACCTAAAGGGAGCCTACAAACAGGAGTCAACCTGCATCTTTGAAAGGGAAGATAGCAGCAGGACAAGGGGAAATGGTTTTAAGCTGAGAGAGGGAAGATTTAGGTTGTATGTCAGGGGGAAGTTCTTTACTATGAGAGCGGTGAGGTGCTGGAACAGGCTGCCCAGAGAGGTTGTGGATGCCCCGTCCCTGGAGGTGTTCAAGGCCAGGTTGGATGGGGCCCTGGGCAGCCTGGTCTAGTATTAAATAGGGAGGTTGGTGGTCCTGCATGTGGCAGGGGGGGTTGGAGATTCATGCTCTTTGAGGTCCCTTCCAACCCATTCTGTGATTCTGTGATTCTGTGATTCTGTGACTCTGTGATCATTCTTCCTCTTTCTTTGTTTCTTTTGCCAACAAGCTAATAGAAATGCCATATTGCTGAGTTATCAAACTGGGCAAAGTAGTATCTTACGGTTGTGATTTAAAGTCCTTTGTGAGCACAAGTTCGTAATATAAGGAAGGTGAAACTGGGTGCTTGCAGGATCTTCCTTTCAATCCCAGCAGAGGTGGGACATGCTGCAAGTCTCAGCAAAAGGGTATCCAGGAAACTTGGTATATATATATAAGATTGCTTTACATGAGGAACAGCTCTGCCAGGAATTAGCCCCTCTAGGTGCATGGCTATAGGGGTGCCCAGGGTGCTGCCTGCCTGGGTGCATTGTGTGCTGGGACTTCCCCAGAAACCTCACTGCAAACCAGCAAAGTTTTTCTGCATCTTGAGAGGATGATCACTGATTCCAGAATAAATAATGTATTGCTTTCCTTCAAGATATTAATATGCATTAGCCAGAAGAGCTGAACAAGCTCAATTTTTTTAAGCAATCCCCTCTGGATTTATAGCAGCTCAATAAACATGCAGGTTGGGAGGGTTTGGGGGAGAGCTGGTTTGATCAAGTGCCAATCTGCATTGCAACAGAGCTGTCTGTGGACATCTTCTTGGCAGACATCATGAAGAGACCTGAAATAATTTCTGGCCATTGCTATTATTTGCCTTACCTCCTTGAAATATGTAGTGCTGAAAATTAGCTTACATATGCACTTTATTTTCCACACTTCTCTTGATTATTTTTAATGTATAAAAATAACCCCCTTGACAGCTTACCCTCTCCTTTTTAGGAAAGTTCTTACATGAAAGCTGAACATGCTTCTATTCTCCATCTGCTTTGCTTTTTGCTTTCCCCATGCAAGCCCCCAGGAGTGGCACAGAGCAGCGCAGCCCCGGCCCCAATGCCGCCCGTTTCCTCCCACTGATTCGCAGGCTGCAGCCACAGCAAGGGCATGCACTGCTTTCCCGTCACATATAATGAAAGATCCCAAGATAACAGGAAATGTGATGCACCACCACTGCTGGGCATGTCCTGGCCCTTCCCAAAGGTGTTTCCCATCCCTGCGTCAGAGCATCATAACCAGAGGAACCTCTCGGAGCAGTGATAACATCTCAAATGACTTAACATTTTGCAACAGAAGATTAAAGATTTCTCTGGTATTACTGGTTTTGTTGTATGTTTATTTTTTTTAGTTTGGATTTATTCGCTATACATGAGACCTGCAAAAAGAACACTACTCTCTTAATCTGAGATAGCAAGTAGGCACCTGTACTAAAGGCTTATGACCACAGGACCCTTCTCTCCAAGGTGAAGGGCTCAAGAATTATCCAAACTCCTCTTCTTAAGGAAAACTTTACCTCGCAGCCCAAAGCAAAAGTGCAAACTAAGCAGCAGAAACCTTGCTGGAAGGAAAGATGCCAGCTTCCCTCTGCACAGTACTCATGCCCCAGAAGCTTACTTCCTGACCACAGCAGGACCTCAGTTGTGCATCTGTGGGCCAGCTCCTGCTGTCATCTGACCCTCTGCTCTGGGAAGAACAGAGGATATAGCATTATGAGACAGTCTGTAGCCACATACAGGCTGAAGAAAGGGATGAGGAAGAAGAGAGATAAGAGAATGTGGCCAGCAGATTGAGGGAGATTATGCTCTCCCTCTAGTCTGCCCTGGTGAGGCCATGTCTACACTCCTCAGTTCAAGAAAGACAGGGAACTTCTAGAGAGAGCTCCTCGGAGAGCCTCAAAGAGGAGCCTGGAGCATCTCCTGTATGAGAAAAGGCTGAGAGAGGATCCCATCAATACTTATAACTATCTAAGGGGCAGAAGTCAAGTGAATGGGGTCAGGCTCTTTTCAATAGTGCCCAATAAGAGGTCAAGGGAGAACAACAACAAACTGGAACACAGGAAGTTCCATTAGAACAGAAGAAAGAACTTTACTGTGAAGGTGACAGAGCGCTGGAGCAGGCTGCACACAGAGGCTGTGGAGTCTCCTTCTCTGGATAAATTCAAGACCCACCTGGATGCTTTCCTGTGCGACTGCTGCAGGGAGCTGCTGTAGCAGGGGTTGGGCTCCAGAGGTCCCCTCCAACACCTAAGATTTTGTGATTCTGTAGGTTATAGAAGCTCAAAATGATACGGCTGAAGGAAATGTTGCTAACAGGGTAGCACAACAACAGAAGATAGTTAGGAGAAGAGTTTATTTGCCTATTTATTTTTCCAAGAGTGGAGCAGATTTCTGCAGGAAACCTCATGGTCTTCTGGTAATTCTGAACACAACCATTTAGAGTATGTTAGAAAGAGCTTTAAATCAGACTAGCTCCAATATTTTTATTATTATGTAATCATTTATATTTATATATTCACAGCTCACGCTAAAATCCTTACTGTTCAGATAAACTCCTTGGTGAACAATTTGTTAAAACCTTAAAATGCATCACACATATAGCTGTTTCCCTCTTTACAGAAATGATTATGTAAAGCTCACAGAACGGACGAAACATTCTCTGCTGACACGCAAGGAGTGGCAGCTGGCACCTCCCTGTGACCCATTTACTTTGCCTCCTCCAGAACTGCATGGCCCAGAGAGGAGTGTTTCCACAGGCGCACCCAAGCATTTGGCCATGGCAGTGGTGACATGAGGAGCAGCCGCGGGGCTCAGTGACCTTCTTTTCTCTTGAGTTTCTTGGCCTTCCCTCTTTGTTCCAAGCCCAAAGCTGTGTGCTGGAGGAGGTGGGAACCTGGCCATCGGATCGGACCAACAGCAGCCATGCAGACAGCTTGAGAGTGTTTCTGGTAGAAACTGCCAACCAAATGGGAAAGTGCCTTCACTGCAAGGAGACCTTTCCTGAAGGCGCCAGAGGGCCTCCTGGTGTGCTCCGTGTGTCCTCACATGGTGTCAAGGAGGAGAGAAGCCTGAAAGGGAGCAGCAGGAAGGATGACAGTAGTGAGCAGAAAGCCTTGAGGAATACCTAAGAGTGTGTGACTCACAGGGAAGGGAGCTGCCTGGTAACACGAACTGACATAGTGCTCCTTTTCATGGAGCATGGATTAGCTGAGGGCTCCATTTTTCTCTTACAAAAAAATACTGATTTCTGAGAACCAGAACTTTCTAGGGCAGTCACTAAGCTTTAAATGGAGAGATCAAACGTAGAATAAATATCTCATTAAGCTTCACAAAGCAGTCTTTCTGCACAGCTCATAACAGAAGCATGAAGGCTGGGATAAGAGCAAACCAGCCACATGTGTGCTGCAGGCTGGCACCTGGTACAGTGAGCGGCCCCTCCTCATGCAGAGGTGCAGAATGCCATGCACACAGCGGAGCTTGCTCTCATGGATTCTGCCTTTGTAAGCCAGCAGAAGGGAAAAGAAATGCCCCAAACCCTCACAGCAGAGTTTTCCTAAGGGTACAGCAGGGTTAATGTGGGTGTTTGTTTCTGAAATGAACGTTCTTATGCAAATGAAAGTTGAATCCTTGATAAAAAGAGTCGCTGTGCCGATGGAATGAGACAAGACAGGGCAGGAGTTGGCTAGCATGAGGCCAGCCTCTGCTCTGCTACTTGATGGAATAATAACAGCTGAAAGGATGCAGGTTGACTTCCTCAGACTAGTATAACTCGTCTCTACCAGCATTAGGCAACTAAACAGCATCTTGCAGGAGCTATTTGGCGGCTTTGTGGGAGTTGTCATGTAATGAGATAAATAGAAACATTTGTCTAATGGAAACAAAAGCAAATGAAACTAATTCAGCATATTCCTGTTGGGAACTTGGCAACTAGATCCTCAGGAGCTGTTGCTCATGTAATGTTGGCTCAGAGGTTGCTTAAACATACTGCTCATTGCTCATATTGATGAGGGCTTGAATTTGGGCTTCTTCTGTATGTATACAGGAAGTTGTGGTGCATCAGTGAATGGTGCCAGCATGGCTGTGTATAGGTTTGCCCATTATGGAACACCTGGCCTCAGGGCTGACCTTCACCTTCCTTTGTTGTCCCTGATGGTGGTAAAATGCTACCAGTTTTAGCTCCTGACCCAGGAGCTGGCCCTACTGCAGGATGGGCTGGGGCACAGGCTCTGGCCCTGCAGCATGACTGGGCTTGACTACACCTATCCTTCTCCCATCATTATGAGACCGGGAGAAGGAAGCTCAGAGTCTGATCTGTAGGCAAGCCGATGTTGACCTCTGTGGGAAACTCTGCAAACCATGGCACACAGTGAGAATCGTTGTAGCTCCATGCCAGGAGAAATGGTGAGGGCTGGGTTTACCTCTCATGTGGGGCTGGAGCAGGTAATGAAGGAAGACCTGTTAAGCTGACACCAGAGGCATGCTGCTAGACAAGGCTGAGTGTCTAATTGCCTGATTCCACACAGCTGAGACCCAGTTTCCCTGCTGAACACTCTGGGGTCTTTGGGAACCCACAGCTCTTTCCCCTGCTACTGCAGAACTAGATGTTTTTAACGCATACTAAAAGTGCACATTATTTTTTGTCTCTTAGCAGGATGGTGAGCACAATTTTCCTTGCAGAGCAGAGGAACATTTTCCAGGTGGATTTGGAGACCACCTCCCTGGCTTCAGGCAGTGCCATGCTGCAGTGCTCCAGCCCATCTCATTCCACCTCACTGCATTTCATGGGGACTTCCCAGAGCTCCAGATGGGGATGGAGCCTGCAAGCCACCTGCTGCAGGGAGGGCTGAAATGCTGCTGCTCCCTTCTGCTTTCCTTTGAGCTTGGCAGCACAAAAGGCAGATGTGTCTTCTCTTTTCAGAAAACCTTCTTGTTCTGTTGTTCCCACTTTTTTCTCTCTCCAGCCTCTATTCCATGATCACACACCTTTCAGTCTCCTGCCTGCTCTTACTTTTATCTGCCTTCTCAGCTCAGCTCTCCATTTTCTCATCCCTTTGCTCTCTGTCCATCTTGCCATTAGCTGCAGTCACTCCTCCAGTGCCAGCACAGGCTCCAGCCACTCCACTGACTTATCTGCACTCTCTTCTCCTTTTCATCTTTCCTCTGTCCTGGACTTTTCCAGTCTGTTTTATCAAGTGCAGTCTGTGGCATACAAAGCCGTAGCATTGTCTCTGACCTCGTTTTCCATTTCCATTAGTATTTTACAAGCAAGCTTGGGAATAACATGTATCATGTTTTGTTTCTTCCAATTGTAAGGAGATCTCACTTAAAGAGAACAATAGGAGTTCCCAATAGCCATCACTGGGATATGTTTATGATACTGCTATTAATTTTTCCTAAAACAGAAGAGCAGCTTGTTAGTTTATTTACTCCTCTTTCAGTTAGAAATATCCTCCCTGCAGCTTATGTACAAGGCAAACGAAAGGCCCTTATTTCTTTTTCACTGTGGGCACTGCAGCAGCTGACTGCAATGACAGCATCATGATGGGAGCCAGCAGATTCTCCTCCCCAGGGTGACCGTCACTTAACCCGGCAGCTCGTGCTGTCCTGGCTCAGGCGTGCTGTGAGAGCAGCGTCAGCTGTTGCTCTCTGCTGGCAAAGCTCAGGAAGGCCCAGCAGGAGGGCCACAGGGTTGTTCATGTCTGCTGCTGGTCTGCTCTGCAGCACTGAGGCTGCTGGGCTCAGACAAGCGCCAACACTGGCACTGTACACATCTACGTACATAAAGACATACATATACCTCATCTACAGGAGTGACTCTCAGAAGGTTCCCAGATAAATGCTCCAGTTCCCCTCCCACCACATTACATACAGTTTTGCTTTCTGTGCAGCCTCAGAACTCGAGAAGAGTTCGCTGGACAGAGGAGATTTCCTTTTCTCGTGTTCCTAGGGTATAAAGAGGCTTAAGCTATGGCTGACTGGAAATTTTAAGAGGAAACCTGCAGAACTGATCCTGGCCCTTGTTAACCATTCAGTGGAAATGTTACAAAAAAGCAGAGCTGTGTGGCTATAGGACTTTGCGACTGCCAACCCTGCACCACAGATCCATAGAATCATAGAATCTTGAGTAGGAAGGGACCCACAAGGATCACTGAGCCCAACTCCCAGCTCCGCACAGGCCCACCCCAAATCCAAACCCAGTGTCTGAGCGCTGCCCAAACGCTCCCTGAACTCCGGCATGGGGCCGTGCCCACTGCCCCGTGCAGCCCGTTCCGTGCCCGCCGCCCTCCGCTGCAGCCCCTGTCCCTGACCGCCACCCGCCCCTCCCCTGACGCAGCTCCATGCCGTTCCCTCGGGCCCTGTCGCTGTCACACGGAGCAGAGCTCAGCGCTGCCCCTCCGCTCCCTGTGAGGAGCTGCAGCCGCCATCGGGCCTCCCCTCAGCTCCTCTGCTCCGGGCTGCACAAACACAGCAGCCTCAGCACTCCTCGTACATCTCGCCCTCCAGACCCATCCCCATCTCTGTAGCCCTCCTTTGGATGCTAATATTTGTATGACATTTTTGTACTGTGGTACCCCATACCGCACACAGTACGCAAGATGCGGCTGCACAGTGCAAGTGGGACGATCACTTCCCTCTCCCAGCTAGCAATGCTGTGCTTGATGCATTCCATATCAGCCATCCCACTACAGCAGTGACAAGCTCTTCCTGCATTACCAGGGCAGGTGCTTGGGCAGCTGGAAGGACAGAGCTTGAAAGGACCTGACGGTGCCCTGGTATTCACCACTGCTACTGTTCCTGGAGGGCTTCACTGTCCTCAGCTCTTCTGTGCCTGCTTGCAGTGACTGCACGCCCATGGGGCACTGTGAATACAAATGCATGAAATGTTAGCTGCTATCATGAGGTTTCTGGTTGGGTGGTACGTCCTGGGCAAGGAGATGTCCCACAGACCACACCAAAGTCCTTTCATCCTTCAGCACCAGAGCTTGCAGAGATCTTTGGGGAGGAGCATACAGGAAGCCAAAGGCAACCCTCATGGAGAGGCTGCAGCCTCTCACACTCAGTGAAAGGCTGATGTTGGCCTCTCTGCATGGAGCAGCTTCCATGACAGAGAGCAGAGGATATGCCCATGTTCTTGCAGGTGGGACAGATCACACGGCATCTCATGTCCTTGCTTCAATGGACACGGATGTCATGCAGAGCCTGGCTGAAAAATTGCTCTCTTCTAATAGGTTGTACATTATTTTCCAGTTAGATGTAAAATGGTTGTAGCCTTGGGAAAACTACCTGCAAGCACGGGCTTGGATCTATGCAATAATTTGCTCTCATTTTGTGCCAGAGGAATCCCATTGCCTTTAAAGGAGGTGTAGACAGGGATGTTGTGCCCAGGTAGCAGAGCTGATTTCTTCTTTAGCCATCCACTTGTGCAATCACCAGCTCTTGGCTGAGTTACTATGGTAATAAGAGTATATGTGGGCATTACACTTGCTGTCACCAGGGTCAGAGGAGAGGGCAATGCTTTGTGCTCAATGATGCATCTGGGAGGGCTTTGAGGACACGGAGCAGGGTGCTGCCCTAGAGCTCAGCTGCCTGCCGAAAAGCACCAGGCTGCTCTCATCAAGGGAGAAAGAGGTGGCATGGGTGCTAAACACTTGCAAGGAGCTGTGACCTGGACCTGAACAGACGAGCAGCCTGTGAACTGGCTCTGCAAAATGAAGTACAAGATCTGGGTTCTAGTGCCTGCGCGCAAACACTACTGAATCTGTCCTTTCTTCCAGGGCCTGAAAAGCTTATGGAAAAAAAGCTTCTACTGGTGCAGAGACCCTGTTTTTGTGCAGCACAGAGTGTTAAATAGCACCTTGTGCAGAGACTGTGAGTATGTGGAAGGAGTGCTCAGGTCCTGCTCTGGCAGCCCCAAGCACTGCTGCCTTCCAGCTCTGCACTGCTTCAGCCTATTTTTATCACTTGGGCTGCAGTTTTTACATACTATTCTTATCCTTCATTACTGATTACACCTGATTATGAAGGAACTTAAATTTCCTCAACATGAATTAATGACTGTTTTGCTCAGCATAAATCAGAGAGCAGCGGTGGCAGTCAGAAGTGAGGAATGGGGTTCTGCATAGGGGCTGTGGTTGGGTGCAGGAGAGCAGTGCCTTGCGTTGGGACCAGGCACTGCCAGTTTTTATAATAGAACACGTAAGAGCCCACAGTTTTATTCTTCCTATTTCCTTCACTGAACAGTCAGTCAGGAGAGTTCTAAGTCACCCGCACAAATAGCCAGGAGAGGCTGTCAGGATGGATTTCCCTGGAAATATGAGCACAAACCACTGTTCTGATTTACATTATTCATGCATATTTTTCTAGTTCTGAAGGATTCACTAGGGCATATAATGTACTATTTCCAATCAAATGAGATAATTTCTCAGTGATTTTTCTGCTTTGCTGTAATCCACTGGCACTTTTTTCTCTTGCATCTGTTGGAATTATTATTTAACCAATCTCTGCAAAAACTTCAGCTTCATGGATCTATTTACACCCTCTGAAAGAAGAGAGGACAGGAGAAGGGAGTGAAGGGGCTGGGGGAGGAGAAGAAGGGAGTGGGGAGGGAGAAGGGAGGGGAGGAGAGAACTACATGAATTATCTACTCTCAGATATGAAGATCCTTTGGAGCAAGAATAAGCATGTCTGAATGCAATCTCTAGCATCGCCCTGAGGGAGAGAAGAGCAAGATGCTTCTAGAATGAAGAGCCACTCTCTGCCTGTACTCTGCACAATAGGCTCTGAGAAGCCCAGCGAGGCCCCTGCAGAGTCAAGCTGTTCCAAGCACCCGGCATCATCTAATCCCCCAGCATGCCCCTTGTGAGCCTCTTCTTCACAGACAGAAAACATCTCTTCTGTGCTTTAAGCCACCTTTTAAACACCGGAACAGAGGGAAGGGCAGGCCAAGGTGAGATAACGTCCACTCAAAGGAATGCAGCTCAGCTGCTGGTTGGTGCAGCAGATAGAGGTACCCTACATTTACAGGAAAGGACAGACCAATTTCAGAGAGCAGATGGATGACAGGAGAGCCTGAGTGCTGGAGACCACTTCAAATGCACATTCAGCCAGCAATGGAAAACTATAAGCTGTCAGTCCGGCATCAGACAAGCTATCATTTATCCTCTAATACAGCCACATCTTGCTCTTTAATGTGTTTAATGTGCTGTTAACAGAGAGAATTTCTACAGTCATAGGGACTGCATTTGCACTTACATGAATTTTTAAACATCTTCTTGTTTAACCTTCCTGATGGAATAGACGTGTGTGCCTCTGGAAAGAACACACACAAAAAAAAAACCACCCTGAAAACCAATAAGTAATATACCGAGTGAGTGCTTCACCCAGGGAAAGGTCACACTTCACACATCAGCCTGTTCATCAAATTAAAATTTCTTTTTGATGAAAGGGAGATTACCTGGATTCAAGGACTAGTAGCAGGACTGCCTGTGTGACAGGTCTGTGAGTTAAACAGCAGCAACAGAAGCCAGAGCGGCACTGCTGGAGCAGCTTCCACCTGCAGGGAACTTACTGCTTTGGTATTGCCAAACATTATTAATGTAGTTGTAATATAGCACAGTGATCGAACCTCTTCTGAACTCTGAAATTTCTGTTGGCTAAAATGCTCTATGCTTTTGGATTCGTCTCCATGGGGACTGTGGCAGTAATGCAGCAGAGCTGAGGAGGTGCATGTGAATCCCCTTCTTCTGCCATGCAAAGAAGATGGGAGGGTTCCCATTCCCTTTTTTCTCAGCTTGACCCTGCCTGAATGCAGTGGCCCTGTTAGCTGCCTCAGCCTGTGTGCAAGGACAGACTGAGCAGATCTCCTGGAAGATTATATTCATGTCCCCATCAGTGTGCACATTCACAGTTCAGGAATAGCCAAAGAGAAATCCCAGGAGTGATTTAATAGCAGGATGCTGCTTGCATCGGCAGTGGCACAAACACACATGTATCACAATCATGGATTTCCTCAGCACATCATCTTAGAGACAAAGCATGAAGATTATACATACACTGCATTTATACCATTCCCCTGTCATAGTGCAAGACAAAGCTGGAAAAACGAGGCCTGTGTCAACTCACAGCACAACCGTAAATTCTAGGAATGCTTCCAAGGCAAGTTAAAACAAATCAGTAATTACCGTGACTGACAGGTACTCTGCAGCCACCAATGAGGAGCCTGCTGCTGAATACTAAAAATCTCTTAGCAGAGGAGTTACAACTCTGGCTGTCAACATGACTGTAATTAGACAGCGCTAAGTGAAATGGCTCCTGCTCACATGTACTGCCTCGAGAATCTGCAGATCTGGATCGTCTCATAAAGCAAGGAGATAAAAAGGGCTGTTCAGCTTCCATGTTGTGGGACCTACAGATGCCAGACAAAAGGGAACCCAGATGTGGTGGTGCAGGACTTGAGCAAGAGTGGGGTGAGCCTGGCTCTCAGCCCAAACTATCTCATTTCGCGTTCCTCCTGTGCTGTCTTTTCCAGGGCCTCCGAGCACCTCACAAGCACTAGAGCTGTGCCTCTCAAACACCCAGGAGTATTAATCACTTGAAAGATGAGTTAATAATCTCTGAGTTGTTGAGACATACTGAAGGACAAGCTGATAAATTTTCATTGCGCAGTGGGGAAGTGTTTCTCTGGCTGGGAGATCGGGTTGTTGACAAGTTCAGAAGTCTCCAGGGAAGCAGATGAAGAGACAGAAGTTTTCTGTGTGAGCATGAACAGTCACAAATGAAAAACCTCCCATGGAAAAATCAAGTGGTGTTAAAAGAGACCCATATCTCTTTTTAAGGATTAATCTTTGTATAAAAGCTAATTGTTGTAGCATAATTTCTCCAGTGCCTACGACAAGTAGGTCTTTCTTCAGCATCATGCTTTTAATTTTTATAGTTTAGAGAAAACAAACACCCATGAAACATTTGTGGACAGAAATAGCTCTCCAATTATCTTTGAGTTCTTAGGTATTTTTCATGCTGGATATCTCAACCCTGATCTTGTTCATCACTTCTGGCAGTGAATATATCTGAGTAGGGCTCATCTTTGAGGACACCATACCAGCTGAGAAGAACTGGTGACATCCCTGCCGGGATGAAGCATCAGTGGTGACAACAGCAATTGAGATGCATATTGAATTACTGTTGATTAAATCAGCTCTATCTGTGCTGCTGAAACCAGCCCAATTCCAACCTTGGTGCTGCAAACTGTACTGCATTTCCACAATAAAACATTAGTTTTCAGCCCTGCTTAGCACTGTTGTCCAGGGAATGGGAAATTTCCACTCTGTCCTCAAGATGCTGATCTGTTGACTCATTTTTCAGGTAAATTACCATTAAACCTTATTGGGTGTCTGTTGCCACATCCTGTTTATGCAGAACCGAGAGGCTGGGTTTTGTTACCAGCTCCTGGTATGCCTGTTCTGTCTAACAGCAAAAGACCTGGGGTTAAGAAACAGGAATTTGTAATTCCGGAGATGCCTGGAATCCCTGCTTCTCATCTCTCCATACAGGACTCGATCCATCATGACTAAGCACTGTTCAGAAACTTTCCAAGAAACAGCAGACGTGAACGGGTAGAAGCTTCGCACCAAGACTCTTCCTGCAAATGATATGCCTGCAGTCAGGATTTAGGATCAAAACAGCTAAACCTGGGCAGCTCCAGACTTCATGTCATGTGAGGACTCAGCCACAAAGTCATCCCACTCTTGAGGAAGACAGTGGAAAGGGTGCACCCAAATGAGAGGTAAAGAACCGTATTAACCCAAGGGTAAGTACTGCAGAAGTTCCTATTTCCAGGTCTTTTTACTCCTTCCCTTTGTGTTTCAGAGAGGTGTCACCTACCTGGTGTGGCAGTGTGTTGTCACTATCAGCACATCTTTGTAGAGAACAGCTGATAATCAGTGCCTTCATATAAGTCAGTGTGCATCTAAAGCACTCTTGATACCACTGTGCCTTGTTGGTACGCCTTTTTGTTCCATCTGTCAGTTTGATCCATATTTACCTGCCACCATTTTACCATTGATTCACACTGTTTCACACGTACTGGAAAGCTGCCTTGTGGAGGCTTAAAAGGCATCGAATAGCAAGGTGGTTGCTAGCACTCCAAAGCAGACATTCAACCAACAGCTCCACTGCCTGTTTTTAGTTACTGTGTGGTAGGAGGATAACTCACCTAGGCAGCACTCTTGTTCCTTCTGTTTGCTACAGTGGAAACATTTCTAACAGCACAAATGAAAGCACATATTCAATGGTGATCACCACCAGAACAAAAGAGCAGGGCTGACCACACTACAGGGCTTTCATGTGCTAAGCTGGCACTACCCATGCGCTTGTGAGAGAAGGAGGTACAGAGGTGACACCAATACTGGTAGGGACATCTATAGACACAGGTGAGGTAGAGGTTCATTTTCAAATGAAAAGTGGGAGTACAGCTCAGATGAGTCAGTAAGGAAGAGCCCCCACGGAGGAGTCTCGCACCTCTTGGTGTCTTGCAGAACTGCTCGCTGCTGCCTCTTCGCTCCTGTCCTACTTTCTAGAAAAGCTGCAGAAGTTCACTGCATTCTCATAATGCCCATAACAGCAAGTCTCAGCAATCTTCACTATCACAGCACTCATTAAGCCATCAGCGACACAAAGAGAAATTTAAAGATGACAGACAATGCTTTTCACTGGCACTCCTCGTTGTATGAGTAAGAGCTGAGCCTGGGCTGTGTGAAGTTCTGTGGAAGGAGCATATCTGAGAGTCTCTGTGAATCACACAAGAGTGTAAAAGGCAGAATCTTCTTTTGTATTTCTGTGCAGAAAAAGTAGAGAGGATGTGGAAGTACTCTGTGTTGTCCACTGTGGCCTCTGTTATTGCTCAGCGCCCACACTCTGTCACTGCGCCACCTGTACTTATCCAGAAAAGCTGTTGGCATCAACAGGAGATCCACCAAAGACAACACCTGAGAATTCGAGACCCCAGCCTTTACATGGTATCACTGTCCTGAGTTGTTTTACATCTTGGACTAGGAACTGGAATTAATGATCTTTATGGGTTCCTTCCAATTCACACTATTCTGTGATTCTAAGACCTCCTCCTTTTTGTATGGTCAGACACTTAAATGCAATGTGGCATTTAGCTGATCTTCTCACCTGATCTAGGCTGCAGACTTTCATCGTACAGGTTGCAAGACACCCATGCCTAGTGAGACACAGTGATGGGAATAGGGAAGTAGCGTGATAAAACAGCAGACTGAATGACTTGTTCTACCATGCCTTATCTAACCATCCATCCTTTCAGAGCAATTGAGTCCTCAAACAGTTTCACCTACAGTAAAACAATACCCTATCAGAATTTCACAGAAAATCTATTGTGTTTTTCCCTGAAGACCCAATCTATCTGCTCCTCCAGTCAGTCAAAGCAGGGAGGAATCTGGGGGTGGCATGGAGGATGAGTCTCTACTCCTAAGTTGGAAAGCAATCTCATTCATTTGAAGGCATATTAATCTGTACTTTAGGGGTTTAAAACAAACAAACAAACTCTAATGAAAGATAAATCCCCAGATTGGACTTGCTAGATTTTCTGCCCACCTGATTTATGCTGAGGTAATCTCTGCATAAATTGAAGAAGCCTGGCTGATTTTCCTAAAACTCTATATTTACACCTGAGACACTGACTGTCCTTAACCAACAAAAAGGATTGGATGTCAAATGAATACTGGCCTCACTCGATTCTGAAAACAAACAAACAAACAAACAAAAACTAGGTCATTTCAGAGTTTCACTATCTTTCCCAGCACAACAGAACAATCTCTGCTGGAATTTAAGCATCTCCAAGGATTCAGGGTCCTGAACCTCCCAAGGCACCCTGTGCCAGTGCTCCACCACTCTCACCTCCTTTATTTTAATCTATGCTCACTCCTTGTCACCAAGAAGTCTGGCTCCATCTGCTCTATCTTCTCTCACTTTTTCAAATCCATGGAATTCCGTGCTACAGCAGAGAGGATCAACTGGACCATATTGCTGGGAAGGCACAGTCCTCATTTCCCAATCTGTGGCAACCACTCTGAATTCAAAACTCTAATTTGTTTGCATATTTAATTTTTATCAAACATCAGGCACCACTTGTACCACTGAAATTAAGATCTTTAAAAGCTCACAAAAATAACTCAAATGCAGTTCTCTAATGCAAATCTTTAATATGCTTTTCTTCCCTATTTGCACTTGCAAATTTCCATCTGAGAATGCTGTAAAAATGCCAGTGCAATATGAAGTAGCTCTTACACATCAAAGCCAGACTGCAATGATGTGGAGCTGATTCCTAAAGACAACAACAAGTTGGCATGTTTGTAACCAGTCAAGAAGCATCACTCACTTACTCAGCTTCCACCACAGGCTTATTTGTAAAGCATCTCCTGGCTTTATGGTAATGGAGAATCTAAGCAGACTTGAAGTGGGAAAGGAAGTTTTCCTTTACATTTATGTTGTCATAGATAAATACCACTTTACTGTCAACTGAGTATTTCCTCTGTCTGTCACTTTGCTATTTCTGTAGAACCCAGCACCAGAACTCCCCTGACAGCCTCTTCTGCACAGGAGATCCTGGCATTCAGCCACTGGTATTTCTTGGGCAAGATTGACAGTATACCAATAGAAAATAACCTTCACAATTAAATCTACTTTGACAGGCTGATACTGAGAGCATGCTGGAATATGCACAAGATTGAAGCTTGAGCTAGAAATGCAGAGGACTGTAGCATTTCATCATAAGGGTCTTATTAACAGGAGAAAAAATGGTTTCTGTAGGACTCTCCACTACATTTAATTGAGGAAATAAACAAACAACAAAAAACAGGAACCATCTTGGATTACAAACATTGAAAGGATATTTTTCACAGTCTGTTTTTAAAGGACTCATGTTTGAAAAGGAAGGGAAAAATCAGAAGGGAATGCAAAAAAATACAGAGACAAAAGTGGTCACTCACACCAACAGTCTGGTAGAAAAAGACTCTCTCTTATAATGAGTAGTATTACATCTGCTAAGCATGTCAAGAAACATTTTACAAATACTCCTTGGGCACTATCAACTACTTTGATAGCTACAGACCTTTATATTTTGAGTCTCAATGTATTCTTAACGAGATTAAAGTCTTTGCTGACATGGTATTAAGAATTTTAACAGCTTTCCTTTGCATGAATACAGTTAAGAGGTCAGCAGAGTCCTTCTCAGCCTTCATACTGTCAGGCCAAACAAACCCCGCTGCTTTATGTACTGCTAATAAAATCTAATTTCCATTCTCATGCTGACTTTTGAAGCTTTCTCTGCACATGTTACAATGAAGTTCCTTTGTCTTTAGTGTAGGTCCTCTGAACTGCACACTGAGTTCTGAGTGTGTGTTCCTGGAAAATATCAGTACTCTGCCTTAGAAAGGTCTCCTCCAATACATACATTATCTAGTTACCTTTTTCATGACCAACCCATCATAGTCGTGACACGATCAGCTATTACCCTCATTCTTTCTCTCTGCAGCCCTCTCAGATCTATAGGTGACCTTTTTGGGGCAGGCACTCTTCTTAAGGTCGGGACAGATCTGACATAACTTTAGCTGACCAACTAGGTTTAACGATGCCTCCAGTGCAGAAGAGTAACATCTCCACAAGTGATTCACTCCAGATCATTGTCTGAGGTAGTAAGGCTGAATTGCCTTCCAGAAGTGATTCCCCCTCTGCATTACCGACAAAGAAGCCTTGATAACTCCTTGATTTTTACATCCAAACAGCTAAAACATGGATTGTATTCTGTCCCAGAGAATGCCATCTTATTTCCACTGCTTTGGTCACCGTTGCCTTGCAGTACATTTACATTTCATTCCTCATCCATGCTGCCAATAATTCAAAACTCCATTAACAAGTGTCATGGTAATAAATGAAAATCTTTAATAGGATCAGGTCCAAAGCCATGAAGAATGCCAATATTAATTTCCTTCTCACTCGGTAATTCTTCAGGTTGATCTGTGCTGGTTCCTTCCTTACTCCCTAGATCCAGATCTATGTCTATCTCCTCCACTCCAAGGCTAAGATGATCACAAGTGATCAAATCAACCTGATTTAACAAGTTAGCTCTTCAATTCAGTGCCCAGGTAGATGAGATATGTCTTGAAAATCAACAGAGATACCAGCTGAATTTATCATAATCACTTTATCTTCTATCATTTTCTACTTACCTCCAGGTCTTAATTATTCTTTTCTTCAAAACTTGTTCTAAAGATTGCCCACGATTGCAGAAAGACTGATGAGTCTCTGACTGCCAAGACAATCTTAGTCTTTTTAATAAGCATGGGTACGGTGCCTACTGTTCTGCTGTCACATTGGAGCAGTGCTAGCTTGAGAGATTTCTAAAATCTCCGTTCTTGGAATGGTAGTTTTATACACCAGTTCTTCCAAACTCTTGATGTAGACGGTTTCATTTCTTCTCCCAGTCTGAGCACACCAAATGCTGTTTCTCTCCCACTTCACTTACAGCTACTCTTGTGTCTCCACCTCTTTTTTTTCTCAACCAACCACTCCAGCTTTATTTTCTAGTATAGCAGGAGTGGAAAAATAAGTATTTCTTCTGACTTGGGGGTGAGAATTTACAAATTACTGCAGGTTCCCTCTAAAAAGAGAAACATGATAATAAGATAGTGAGATAATAAAATAGTGCAAGACCACCTTTTGCTACTTTCACCCACCTAAAGCACCCTGACATTTTACAAATGCATAGACCTCTGTTATTGGTAGACTTTGAAGGTGAAATGAGGAGTCCTGCCAATCTGAGGCTTAGAATGGTACATTAAACTTCAAGAGAACTGCTGGCAAGGCTTCTGAAGAAGCACTTATGTTAGGGAATAAAGGTAAAACTGTTCAGTTAAAGCCTTTGGCTTAGGCAGAGGTTTAAACACGTGAATTTATCTAATGTGGACAGCAGAAAAGCTAGGAGAACTCTTTCTTTTCACTGCAGAGTGACTCTTCTATGCACAGGATCTGTTTTTATGCCTCTAAGGGTCAGCAGCAAAGCCCTGTTTGGTTTTAATAGCATCCTGTGTTTTTGGAGTGCTTTTTGTTGCTTTTGTTACATGAACTTTTGCACAGATTTTGCTGCCTGTTTAATGCCAAAAAAATGGTCTTGGTACCAAGGACTGTCATACAAGATCTTATCCAGTTACTAATTACACTGCAACAGCTTTCTAAAAGCACACAATGCTCTAAATGCACACAGTGTATTTCCATGTTCTGTACTCACTGATCATTCTTACAGCTTTAGAGAACTTGGCAAAGACTGTTAGGGCAAGCATTTTAGCTGAGTTTTTGCTGAAAAGGGCAACCTGTACTTTACTTTCTCATCTAGGCTGTTTAACCATGAGGTAGCAGCGCTCCCAAATCACGTGTTCTGTACTGCCCTTACAACACATAACAGTCTTTTCTTTTCCTCAGGTGCAGATTTTCTGTAAGACAAGGTAGCAGACCAAGTCATCCATTGCTACTCTGGTGGAAGATTACATCAGCTGGTGTAATCAGCTGATGGAAACAGTGTGATTCTAAATTTGTTCCCTAGCTTTGTCAGTCTTTGGCTATGTAACATCTGTGTACTGTGAAGTCTTGTATCACCAGCTGGACATTTTTACCAATGTATTTGGGAATAAATTAGTTGTTTTGAAACATGTTAAAGTCAACTCAGAGGTACCTAGATGAGTCCATCAGTTACAGCAGCAGAATTCCAGCACTTTGGCGTCAACCCCAGGAGCAAGTGTGCAGCAGTCCTCGTGAGAGTATCACTGGCCTCAGCCAGCTGGAAAAGGACAAGTGCTGGATAAGGTCACACACACAGCTTTCCCAGCGGCTTGCTGCCTTTATCTACAGTATGCTCTATTGCACTCCTAGGCTTAATTTGCTCAGCTGATTGCTTAATGTGCCGTGCTGTGTGTGAGGTTTGAGAGGTTTTGAGATGCATGAAAAAGGACTGTGACAGGACCAAGTGCACTGTCATTGGTGACCTCTTGTAAGCAGCATGCTGGCTACAGGATGGCACAACCAACATGCAGCCATGAGTTACAGTCATCACAGGTCTGTTCCTCAGTCACTATTCAGCAGGACCAGAGACAATGAACAGCAGATGGGAACTCCTGAAGGCACCAAATTAAAGGATATCAGGGCTTAGAGGAGTCCCAGTGGCTGATGGAGATTTAGCTTATCCAGCAAGACATCACAGCTCTGCAAGGAAGTCTACTTCATGCATATATAGGTGAGCTTGTTGGAGTTTGCAATGCCAAGCATCCTTGCTAAGATACTCACTATTAAAACAGGTAGTAATGGGTAACAAACAGAAATCAAGGATGTTCCTGCTAAAAATTATTTTGGATTCTATAACAGAGCCATTATTTTTGGAAGTAAAAGAGAAATAGGTATGTTTAATAAAAGGAAAATCACATGGTTCTTGCTGATGGAATAAAAAGATTATTTAATTGGGGATTATACACTAGTTTTGCATATTTGTATACATAACTGAGATGTCACAGCATGCCATTATAGAATATGAGTGAAGATAACGTGTTTGTAAAGATAATTTTTTTGCAACCCTACAGTTCTGGTAATATTTCTATGGAAAAGCTTTATCCAAAATGACAAGATGCACCGTTTTGTGAAACTCAGACACATACACTGTTTTAAAATGCATATGCAAATGTTATAATTTCTCAAAATCATTAAAGCGTATATTTGGAGGGAGAAAAAAAGAAATCTGACGTCTGTCATTTATTTATTACTATGATTGCGATATAAAAACTGCAAAGGATCTGGCATTGTTAGCATGGGATCAAGCTTGTATCTTACTGGTTAACACTGCGAAAGCAACCAGTGTATCCAGTCAAGGTTTTCTTAATGGTCCCATGATTATTTATAAATAAAATCCGGGGGCTACATATCAGCAAACACTGAAGTCCTGATGAAGGTATTGGAAAGTATTCTGGAGCTGAGGCCCTTACAGGAGTGAATCCCCTATGTTTGCACTGTTTGTTGAAAGTCATCTCACTCAATTCTGCAGCTGGATGGATGATTGATTCTCTGCTGCTGTTCATATGGGGAATTTGTTTAACTGTGTTAACTTAGCAACAGAAAGGGCGCTTGGATACATGCACTGAACAACAAGCATTTTACAGTGGGATATTGAATTTTCTATCAACTTGGCATCTCATCCTAATTTCCTGCCAGAATTGTAACACTGTTCACCAGTGTTCGGCAGTTCAGAGAAATGTGTTTTATGCTGCTTTCCAAACTTACTGAAACCAGTTAACGGCATACAGGAGTTATAATCAGGGGCAGCCCACATCTGGAGCAAACTGTTTGTCTTGGCCATATTTCTGTCACAGTCCACATGGCTGTCAAACACTGAGAAAGGAAGATAGGGATCAGGCCATTCACATGGCATCTCAAAAGTTAACAAAACGTTAGCTGAGCAGTGTGAAATACCTGCAGGCTAATTTCCAAAGTGTATATCTTACACTTTGGAAAGTGTAAAAAGTAAAGCAGTATAAATCTCAGTGCAGTGCTCAGGAATGACGTAATTCAACCTTACTGCTTCCATGGCTTATCACTTACAGAGGAGATGGAATGTAATGTCCTCTGATTGACATCAGCAGTGCCCTGAAGCTCCTCTGAAGGCTCGCCTCCATCGCACTGGGATATAAGCTGAGCATTGCTCATTATCTGGTTCCTATCTATGCACAAGCATCCCCAGTCTGAGTTATGCACTATTTTGATTCTTGCTAGCTGTCCTGGTGGAAAGTGAAGTAGAATTTAATGTTTTGCTTTTATTAAAAATCAAAGGCTGAAATCAGTGCTTAACTACAGAATTGCCAACATTCTATCTAGTTTTAATTTATATTATTTATTTTAGTTCCGACCATCAACTGAGACTGAAATTTTACCAAAAAAAGCTGAACCCTGCCAAACCAGAAAAATCAGAGCATCTGGAATGAATACTGCAGGCCTCCTGACTGCATATGCAGTAACAGTCAATGGCTCAGATCAGCCCAGCTCACCCTGTAATTTGGTACCAATAAACAAACCATCACATAGCCTGGTCATCACAGGCTGCTTGGTCATATGGCACCTCTTGCCCCAAATAGGTTTGAGGGTTCCATGGAGTTATTCACATATGTTAATAAATCCAGAAGTCCTTTTGTTTAAGCCTAGGGAGTAGGATTCCTTTGCTGTGGATGTAGGATGAACTCAAGGTAAAAGTCAGCTCCTGCCCCAGAGATACTATACTCAAAAGAGCCAAAGATGAGAACAGAAGTAGAAGGTCAGATGAGTTCTACAAATGAAATTTCCTCACTACTGCCACTTCAACCTTCCAGGCACTGCACAACGATGCCTGACACGGGAGCTCCCATCATTTATTGATTCATTTCATAAAAAAAAAGAGAGGAACTTATTTATTTTACCAGAAATTATAATGTGTTGGTCTCACGGATGCAGGAAAAGCTACACCGACAGCGGATCAGAAATTATATCCTGTGGGTCCAAAACTGCACAAAACCAGTGCAAACTGATGGTCAAATCCTTGCAGGCCTTCCTTTCAGTAAGCTTGTCTGAAACATGGGCATTGCTGAAGCACACTGCAAACAAAGTAAAGCAAAAAGCCTCACTGTGCTTGGGTAGCTGTTCTGTGGGACCTCCTCAAGCAGCATTTCCTTCTGTAAGCCTTGTTTCCTAGCCAGGCTACAATGTAAGCGGTCTCCCAGCCAGATACTCCTGGGTAGATTTCTTGTGCTATTGAATACACAAGACAGGAACTCTCACGAGTTCTCTCCACAGCATGCTACTGATTTGGCCTGAAAACTCCATGGTAACATGATTGTATGAATCTGTTTGAAACTGGTCAATTGACAGCATTGTCTTAACTGTTAGTTTGTTCTGGACACAGAATTAGTAAGCTCTTCATTCCATGCTCCATGGAGCAGATTTGGACTACCTTCTTCTGGCCAACAATCTGTTCCTGAACTGCATGCATTGCTTTCATGTGCACCATGACTGTACATGAAGGAAAACCTGCAGCTCACTAAGAACCTGGGTTTGAGGGCTTGAGCACTGTCTCTCCAGGCTGGAAGATGAGCTCTGGATTGTTGCTGTGTTAAAAGGAAAATCACTTCCAGAACTCAAACAAGCAAATATTTCAACCATTTGCTACGTCTTCTCATCACTCTCCTGGCCCTCCTAGAGAACCTATAACAGAGGTTCTCCAGAGCTCTGCTATCATTTTCAGTTTGTCCATTTCTAGCCTCACATTAACCGAAAACTCCTTTCTTCTTATCCCCTCTATATAAGGTGGACTCCAAAAATAGAACCATAGAATCATTTGAGTTGGAAGGAGCCTTCAAAGGTAATCTGGTCCAACAAACACAGGGACACCTACAGCTAGATCAGGCTGCTCAGAGCCCTGTCCAGCCTGACCTTGAATGTCTCCAGGGATGGGGCATTCACTATTTCTCTGGGCAACTTGTTCCTGTGCCTCACCACTCTGACTGTAAAAATCTTCTTCCTTATATCCAATCTAATCCTCCTTTTAGTTTAAAACCATTTTGCCTTGTCCTATCAAAAAAGACCCTGCTAAAGAGTGAGTCTACTTCTTTCTTACAGCCCCCCTTTGGATACCGAAAGGCTCTCCGGAGCCTTCCCTTCTCCAGGCTATTCACTTCCCAAGCCTTTAAGATTTCCAGTGACAAAAAGAAACGAATTTTCATTGCCTTGGTATTCCCATTTTACTGAGGCGAACCAGAGAAATCAAGCTGGTGCTTTCCCAACCTTCCAGATGTTTCCCTGCCAAATGTGTAGCAATGCTGTCAAATACATATCCAGGGAACTCCAAAACTGCAGTAGAAATACACAGGAGGAAAAAAAACATGCATGCACACACAAAATCCCACAATTGAGTGCATACAACAAAGACTGTAAGAGAAGGATTTGTCTGATCTAAATTTAGTCAGAAGTTCTCAAAACTAATGGCCGGAGGAGTAAGGAAAGCTGGATGTAACAGCGACAGTCCCTGCCTGCTTCTTGCTAGAGGCAGCAGAGTATGGCTGGGTGTAGGAAAGCAGCATGCTGTCAACTATAAACTGGGTGTTTATTAAACTCAAAGAATTGCTTACTGTGCAGACAGATGGGAATTGTGTGATGAGGATACAAATGTAGTGAGCCTGAAAAGAGGAAGGCTGAAAGCAAGGGTTGGAGGCTGCAGCAGCTCAGGCAGAACTGAGCTGAGCCCCCCAGCAGGTGGTGGTCTCTGACAGTGTAGGGAAGGAGCTCCTCAGCTGCTGCGGCTCTAAGAGAAGCGGGTTCTGCTTCTGAGACACGGAAATCCCTGCAGGTGTCTGGTCTGTTTCTTGGTGGAAAAGAAGCAGGATGGATTGGCAGATGTTTCTAAGGCTTGTACTGCTGTGTACCTGCAGTGGGTGAAAGGAAGTTGGCTTCCCTGATAGAAGTCAGATGTCCTGGAGGACAGTCACAGATGTCTCAACAGCAGAGTTCACTGCAAACTGAAAAGAAAGCCATTTTGTAAGAATTCTGTAGGAATTACTATGATTTTTTACTACTATTATTTTGAGGAAGCATTTTTACTTTAACAGGAGAAAATTGTAAGTCTTTAATGCACACCTTAGGTTTGCAAATATGTGATATCTCAGACTGCAAAACTACCTGCCCTGCACATGCATACCAAGAGCACCAGCTTCCCAAAGCAGTGAAAAAAAACATCCTGACAAGCTATTGAGAAGCAGGACCATGGTCTGACTGCATGCTGATCTCCTGATATTCAACCACAGAACAATACTAAGCTATGCAGCTCCCTGACTATGTCACTTTGGTTTCATTTGTACTGCTGCAGCACTGACCTTTATGTGCCCAGGGCTTCCGTCATCATGGTATGGAGTGTACCATGGAGACACGGACCACTGGAAGACTGTACAGGATGTGTGACAAAGCTGTCAGCATGGACCAGGCCTCTTGAATAAGGCTGAGCATGGTTACTTCCTGACTGACTGTCCAAAAGCTTGTTTGTAATTTGGGGTATTAGCTTCACTGGATTCGTGCCAGGAGTATCATGCAGCAGGGCACACAAAGCCTTAAAGGCGAAGGGGCAGAAGGGACTCTGAAACAACACAGGACAAAGCCTAAATATTCCTTCTATTATCCATGACTGGAGTCATGGCAGTACTTAACATCTCCTCTGCCTCACACCTGAACTAACCCTTCATGGCCCGGGAGCTGTAGTACTAACCAAACACAGATCAGGATGCAAAAGTCCATCTCAAATCAGAAACTGCCAAAACGAAGGCTGGCAGCGCAACATTCTCCAGTAGGTGACACAGCTGTGTGGTGCAGCCAGGAACAAATGGCAGCTCTCCAAGCCAGCGGGATCCAAAATGCTGCCTTTCCTCCTTCCTCTTTTGCTTTGCACAGAGCTGCTCCCAGCACACAGCCTCCTCCTTCACCAAAGTCCTCACTGACCTCTGCACCTAAATAAAACAAGCCTCCTATGACATCAGTTACTTTAATGCACATGTACAAGGGGTGGAATGATGCTCGTACAGTCATCTTCTGTGTTCTGCAGCAGCTTATCTGGCTTTGTGACCTTAACATTAACTTCTGTGAATGTTTAACTGTTCAGGTTTTCAAAGAGCAAATTAAAAACACATCTGCCACATGGCCTCATACCTGCACCTGTACGGGCACAAACAGGATCAGATCATCTGCCCAACCACACTCACGTCTTTGCTTGAGCAGAGCGTGTGATGCTAATGGCACTGAGCTGTCACTTTGGCTGCCGTGTTCCCTGCCCCTTTTCATCCTATAGGTTGCTTTGCCAAACAGGTGCCTTCACCCTCAGCCCAAACCTGTCCATACTGTCTTTCCCACAGCTCTTCCTGCACCTCACTAGCGCTGCCAGCAGCTCTGCCATCAGGTCAGATGTCCAGTAACACAGTAGCCCATAGTAGCCCAAGCAGCTCCTTCACCCACGGTGGCCCTGTGCTGGGATTATTGCATCTCCAATGAGTTCAGCTGATAAATTTCAAACAATCCCTACTGAGAACATTTTCCACAGATTTTCACGTGTTAATAGAATCGTAGAATCGTAGAATCGTAGAATTGTAGAATCACAGAATGGTTTGGGTTGGAAGGGACCCTTAAGGTCATCTAATTCCAACCCCCTGCTATAGGCAGAGACACCTCCCTCTAGACCAGGTGGCTCAAATACAGGAAAGATCCAGTTCCATCCCTGGCCTCAGTCACACCCATGCCTCAGTGCATGAAGGCACAGCAGTTTGCACAGATGTCTGTGTGCTAGCTTGTACTCTATAACTGCATGACATCAGAACGTGCACATGAACAAGGGTTTTGCCCTCAACTGCTTGGCCCTGGCTGAACGGTTCTTAGGAATTATCTTCAAGATGCAATAAAGCCTGAGGCAGGCAAAGTATGAGAGAATTCAGAGACGTGCAGCTCGGCACTTTTACTCAGGGAAACGCAGCTCTCCTCACACGCACGGTGGGCACAGCCCCCAGGTACGCGACAATGGCGGAGGCCATTTTGCCGGCGGCGTGCCGCGCTCTCAGCCGCGAGATGGCGGCCTTGCGCCGCCCGTTACGAGTGCGGTGCCGCCGCAGGCTCACGTCGGGAGCCTCGGGCTGGGGCAGATGTCAATGGAGGGCGCCTGAGGAGGCGGCGTGGGCCGGGTATGCCGACATGGCCGCGGATCGTGCCCTGTTGCTGCATTTCAGGCTGTAACGCCCGAGTGCTGCCTGGGCGACTTCCCAGCTCTGTGAGGAGAAGCGGAGCAGGTAGGACCTGGTGCTGCCCTCACGGCCTGGCGTGTGTTTCCCTGGGCAGCGTGGATCAACGAGGTGCTGGAAGCCTTGAGATCTGTTTCTATTCCTCCCTTGCCTTCAGCATGCCTTTTTCCTTCCCTGCCACAGCCTTCCTCTCATCGGGAAGAAGTAAGTGGCACAGTAACCATCACCTCACTGGCTTTTCCATGAAGAAGAAAAACCAGTCACTTCATTCCTCCATACTACCACTTGCTATTCGTGCTCTGTGCATAAATTACTTCCCCATAATCACCCGTCTCGCCTCACAGCTTGAGTGTGCAGGTGCAGAATCTCTTGTGAATGGTACCAAGTGGCATCGTTCCAGCTCACGTTATTTCAGGCTGGAGAATTGAAACCCGAACAAAAAAGGTCTTGAACAGTGTGAAGCAGTGGTTACTCTGCTCTGGGAGATCGACCATACGCTGCAGGAGTGAGCCAGTGCCAACTGGCCGTGTGCTTCGTGTACCTGTGCAGTGGATTTAGCTGTGGAAAGCGCTGAGTTGGGGGTGTAGATTCAGGCTGTCAGTCAAAGCAGTTCTATTTGAGAACTGAAAAAAGTGCGTGGATATCTGAGATAAATTTAGCTACATCTCAGAGTATTTCTGCTTTTCTCCAAAGCAGAGCTGTTTGTAAAAGCTGTAGAAGAGTCTTAGCTTTGAGAACAGTGAGGACAGAGATTTGGAGCTGGATAATTCATGATAGTCTGTAGGGTCACTTGCCCAAAGGAATATTTATAAAAATCTGGCATAGCGGTCAATAATCCATGTATTCTGATAATTACTGTGAGAAATGAAGCATCCTTCTTTTTATTTGTACAAAGCAAGAACTGCTCTTTTCATTGCCGTTTAAAGAGAGATATGTTGAGTAAGTTCTGCTATAGCAAATCATCAATTCTCTACCAGATGCACTATTTTGTCTAGTTTCCAGCAGTTAAGTTTTGTTGGAAGTTGGTCCTCTGTTAAAAATGTACAAGTGTATTTTTATTCCTTCATTCTGAAGAGAGAAGAATGAACAGTAAATGATGAAAACCATACAATCGTCTATGGAAGGTGCATGATTTCAGGGTGAAAGCCTCTTGTAAACACCTCCTCTCTTAGAACGTGCCAGTGAACTTAGGCAGCTGAACAGCCAAATCTGCCTGAAGACAGAGGGTGCTTCCCTATGTCAGAGGTTGGTTTCTTCCAAAATCTTAGAAAAAGAAAGGCTGCCACTGTAGTTACCACTAGTACAGTTATTATTATTTTTTTTTAACACAGAATGTATTACATATAAAACATCTCTGTGTGCTGTAATGTGCTTGCACACATACAGCATGCACTGAGGGGTAGTGCTAACAGCTCCTAGAAAGGTTTTGTTGAAGCTGCTGTGAATAAAAGGCTTACGAAGAACCTACTTATAAAATAGGGTGGCTTTTCCGGAGTATCACATTGTACAACGTGTTATCCTGCATTAGTAAGCAAATGTATGCATGCATTTTTCATTAGGAAGATGTATGTAAAGTTGCACAAACTTAAATTAAGAGCAAGTGGTTCTGCTTTATTTGGCTGGAGAACTGATGGAAGAGCCTTCTGTTTCAGGATAAGCAAACAGAAGGTGCTCAACAGTGGCAATCATCTGAGTGTCCACTTGAGAACAGAAATAGCCCATGACTATGGACACTGGTGTATAATGTCAGTATGAGTTGTTAGAAAGCTCCAGCATCCCAGTCTGTAAGTGACTGCTTTTGTTGAGGAATGAAATACGACAGATGAAATATGACTTTTTTGAATCAAACTATTATCTCACTGGGCTGGAAGGCCCAATGAGGCACTATAAGAAATATGATTTATAGTGAAATACACAAATAGGTAGAGGAGCTAGTACTTAGCCAAGGATGAAAGGGAGCTCTAGGAAGAGAAGGATGCTTTCTGTCTGTGGATATCAGAAGATGAGACCTGTGCTCCTCTCCACTCCTGTTGCATTAATACCAGGTTATTGCTCTCTGGCTTCTAAAACATTTCTGCAGCAGCATTATCATATGTTATCACCATGTGCTTTCCAGCTGAGCCTTTTTAGGAAGAGAGGATGCTTGGCTCAAAGCTATTCCACTGCTGAAAGTGCACTGATTAACATCCATTGCACATTGGCTTTAGCAAGGTTGCCAGGTGGGACAGAGAGTGTCAGCTAAAGCAGGGGATCTGTGGAGATGAACAAAGCCGCCCTGCCTTCTCACAGGAAAGAGATTAATACATGAACATCTTTTCTTATGTATTTAGAAAGAACAGGGAGTTACAAATGTTGCTCCAGTGGGCCACCATGCTACTTTTTTTTTTTTTTTTTTTTTTTTTTTTTCTATTGGCAGGCATTGTGTATAGGCGTGAGATGGAACTTCCTGTAGGATATGTTTGATGTCAGCTACATGATTACCCTCTATGGTATTCCAGGAGGGGAAAGGGAAAGAGACCTATACTTACACATACTGTCAAATAATCTTATAGTAATTCTGGCTATCTCTTCACAAGGATTGTAATGGTAGTTGGATACTTAAACCACAGAGCACTTTACAAAGAAAATGTTACACTATCCCCATTTTAGGTGCACTGATTGTGTTGATACTAATCAACGAAACATGCCCAGGCTCACTGTTGGGCCCATGCTGATGGGCATGGAGCAGTTTGTGTTCGCTGTGTTTCCCTCCAAAGCGGAATGGCTGCCATCTGCACGTCTATTGGGAACGTCCTGGGGTTGTGCTAACTCCTGAGCAGCTCTGCCAGTTGGCTTCAACAAAACCAGTGCCAAAGATTATGTCAACTGTTTATAGAAGATTGAATTCCAATGCCCTGGAACATCCCCTGACAGTGTTCCATTTATGCTATAAATGCAGAAATAGAGAAAGACAGTGCTTTTCCCAAGGTTGCATAGAATGCTATAAGCCTTAATACTGGGAGATTCCTTGGACGATGCAGTTCTTTAGGCCACGGTAGAGTAAATACACCACAGCTCTTGTGGGTGTGTCTGAGTTTTAGCATAGAGGTGCTAGTGCTGTCCCTTCCCTTCACACAGAAAGACTTTTTTCATTTTATTTCTTCAGTCTTTTCATAGTCTGGAAGCACACAGTAAGCAAAATAAACTCTTGGATTGGAAGCCGCTGAATTATACCAGGGCTAAATTTGTGTTGTTATATGAACCACCTTTTAGAAAAGGGGATTTGCTGAACTGTCCTGTGGCAGTGGATAACAGCTAAGCTCCAAGGCATGAAGCACACTATTTGAAGCAATCTGGAAGATTTAGAATATTTGTTTAGTTTGGATTCACTTAAAATTTCATTTAATTCCAGTTGTAATTCCTATTCCAATAAATCAAGGCGCTTAAATGCTATTGTGACATAATGCTCTTAGGTATCTGCTTTACTAGCAACTTTCAGAGAGATTCAGAATGCTTGAAACAGGATTTTGATGAAACATAGGTCCCTTAGCTTCAGAATGCAATGCAAAATACCTTTTCTTGAGCACAGCCTTAATCTAAAGTACCTATATTCCCTATGCATGCAGGAAATGAAGGGAACGCGCACTTAAAGGCATAGGTAAACTTTTAACACGAAGAACATTAAAATCCACCAGGTTTCACTCTGTTTTTGCCTGTATGTCTAGCTTCGAGTTCACCACAAAGCACTGCAGCTGCCATCATGAGAATGTGGCCCTTAATGGCAGTGACACCTCTGCTTGCCACTGAAAATGAGCTTTAGCTTTGGGAAGCACCTAGATCCAATGCTCTGCTCAGCCCAAGGGCATTCAAACCCACAGTTTCCATTAATATTTATATTCTCTAACCACTAGGGCTGGGGCTGTCAAAAGGAGAGCTGGGCGCAGACCGGAACACAGATCTGGAGCAGGAAGAGAGAAAGCCTGAGGGTTTATCTGGGTGGGTGAGGAAAACCTGGATTATCATCATGCTGAGGAGGGAGCATTTAGAAGTCTTCTCCCATTTTGTGGCAAGCGCGCCCGCCAGTCACTGAATTATCACATAACGGAAATTGTCACCTATGCCTTCTTTGTCTGATTTGGCAAAAGCAGTACTCAGCTCCGCCTAGATGTCTCCTTTAGGAGAAGACTCTGAACTTCAAGATAACAAAGAAGTGCAGGAAAGAGGAGAGGGTCAGGAGCTCAGAATGTGCCTTGTGAATCTTATTCAACGCACAGGAGCACTGCATCACCTGAGGAGATGTCCCGTGCCATTTGCTGACTGTGCCAGGAGCCAGCACACCTACTTCTAGTGCTGTTAGTCACTGTAATGGCCATGGGTACTTCTTTTAGGGATGTGTGGTCTATGGTGGATGCTGAAATGTGGCATCTCAAGGTGACCCCATGCTTTCCTCTAGGTACTTTAATGTCATGCAGCTGGAACAGGGGCTTGGCACTTCTGTTGTGCCCTGAAACTTTTTATGAATTGCCATATGTTGTATTTCTATAGCACCAAAAGAGAAGTGTGCTGCCTTGAAGTAATACATAGTGGCGGTCCAGCTGAGATCTTCATCTTACAACTGATTCCCTCGGAGAACAGAAAATCCGTGGCTGCTCTGATATTATGCCATGAAGGCAGCTGTTGATTCTCTTTTCTGACATGGGTCAAAGGTATAGAGCTAGTTTCATTTAATTTTAATTAAAGGTGTAGACTTTGTGTAATTGCTGGAAAAAAATAATGTCTTGAGACGTTATATTATTTTCTGACTTTATCTGCCTTCTCCTTCCACAGACAAGCATGTACATGTTCACCCAGGTGCATTTCTTCAGTGTGCCTCAGTAGGTTCCACTATCTACATCAGGCTTTGGTCTAAAAAAGTCCCAAGGGACAATAATTCCACTAAAATATCTCCACCAAGCCCTTACAGCAGTGTAGGACAAATGATTTCATCTCCCTCTGGATGCTCCAGAAAAAGAAAAAAGAAAAAAGACTGAATTCTTCTCGTCAAGACTTGTACCCTTCTATCTGTTGGGACAATGCCCAAGACCATGTAGGATCTGTCCTAATTTAAGTTACAGGGAAGCTCCAACAGAAATGACAGATAACATAATCTTGAGAACATCAGCCGTTATTCCCCATTCAGGTTTGTGGATGTGTTTATGTGTTTGGTACTTCTGCAAGTTGGTTGATTTATTATGCTTATTGTGGTATCTGTCTTCTTAATTGGGTGCTAAAAGGCAAACAAGATTAGATTATGCTAGAAGTTACTGGAGTATGATTTGCTGAACTTAAAGTGAATTAACAGGCATATGATGCTGATTCTAGTGGCAAGAGCTTTTTGTTTTTGTTTCTCTGTCATTAGTGCAGTTGGAATACTGAATTCTGTTTTTCAGCTGTAGGTGTGTGACTGAAAGGGTGCAGTCGGATGGTCAGAACATTTGGTTTGGTGTCTTTGTGTTGGTTTAGGCAAACTGTTCTCAAGCCTAAGGGAAAAAAGTCAGTAGAACAAATGAAAAATGGCAGTTATTTTCTTCTGTACAGAAACACTCTCCCTGGAAGACTCTCTGCATTCAATAATTCAGTTTCATTGGTTTTACTTGAAGAAATGGTCTGTAAATCTCTGTCTTATACTTCTGGCTATTTTGTGCCTGATAAATCATTGCATGAATCCATCAGAAACATATTGGCGCATTTAAAGAAAAGGTCTGGAGAGAGCTAGAAAACAGATGCGTGTTAGCTGGACTAACAGACAACATACAGCATGCAAAGCATGGATAATGGTGATTAAAGTCCCATACAGAGGCTGCAGGAGCCCACAGCTTCAGCAGCCTATTGAGTCCTCACACCATGTTCATCAGCTGAACTCAAGTAATCCTTTGCCCTAATCACACAGGACAACTTCCACTTCTTCCAAGCTTCTAGAACATCACTGACGCCAGCAGCCAGAGCCTGTTTACTTCCCTTGTCTATGCACATGTAAAAATATGCTGCTAGTGGATCCTTGAGTTTGCAGTTTGGGCTCCTCGCTGCTTTCCAGCCCAATCTCTCTACTATCTTGTCAGGATCTTGGCCAGGGGCTGCTTCAGAAACTGCTGTGCATTTGCAGGGGTTCGGATTCCTTCTGATTTTTATCTTACTCTGTGGGCAAACTTGCCCTGTCATTAAAAACTAACCTTTTTCACAGGCTGTGTGATCTGGAAGTGTGGAACAGCTCTACAGTCTAAGTACAGCTAATCCTGCTGCAAGGTAAACCTTTGGGCTAGCTAATTTCCTGAGGCTCCTCTTGGTTCTTTCATCTATGGCCTTCTGGTCAGCTGCAAAAACATGTGTAGGGGAAAAACACCATCCTGGGCTTTACATAATGACAGTGGTGCAGAAGGATGCTAGTTCCAGCAAAGAATGGGAAAAGAAGCATCACAGATGCAATTTGCAGAAACCAGAGATTAGCTATTCAATTACCTCCTGGTCTAAATGGTTCTATTAATAAATTTTGCTCAGTAATACCAGCTGAGAATCTGGTCTCCAAAGTTTTCACCTGCATTAAGGTCTCAGGTATGGGATATATTCTGGGAAGGACATGATCTGGGTTTGTGGTAGCATGCCTGAGTGATCTGACTGGTCTCAGTACACAGCCATGTTTCCATCTCCAGAAGCTTACTCTTCACATACTGGATTCCATTTTTTTTTTCATCTTTTCAGCTTAAGACATGCCTTCTCCTTGCCACCAAATCCTATATTGGGTTGAACTTTTGTTACTGTCAGCACAGACTTGGGATTGTCACTGAAGTGTCTCTGTTGGGGTCTGGCATCCAAGATAGTCAGTGTGTGACACCACCTCTTGGAAAGTATGCAGTTAAGTAGGACCTGGCCATGAAATATTTTCTGATACAGAAGTCAGCCTGACAGTTTGCCTGGGAGGCTGTTGGCACTTTGGAACTCCATGCTGTTATCCATCCTTTTTCAGCATACCCAAGATGACATACAAAAAATACAAGTTTTATGCAGATTTTATTCTCCCACTCTTTTCTCTTTGCAAGGTCATTCCTAGCTGTTTAACCAGCTCTTTTTACTCTGAAATGCCAAACTGTGCAAAATGTTGAGAAAAACATGACTGTCCCTTGCTACTAAACACGGTCTGTACAGGGATAAGATCTTCTTAACAATTTGGGGTTGAGGAGTCATAGTTTATATGGAATAACTAAGACCTGATTGCCAGGGACAAGAACAAACTGACATAAACTGAGGGAGCTTTCAAGGTATTTTAGATGAATCTTCATGGAGATGCATGCATTTTTATGTCCTTTTGCTAAAAGTCATAGTCAAAATGTCAACAGTGGTGGGACTGTTTGTACAGCCATTTCATTTAAAAGCTGGTAAACTGAGATGTATCTCAGTGCAGTTGTTTAAAGATAAATGTTGTTAAAGAAACCCAGAGCTGACTGTTTTATTAGCGGCTCTGCTTGTATTATTGTCCTGCCTTATTTGAAGTCTGCATGTTCTGCCTCATTATTGTTTGACATTATCTGAAGAGAATACTATGAATGATGTATAGTCTCTACTGAACAAAGTGCAATAGAGAAAATAGTATCTGGGCAGAATCACTCTTACATTTCTTTATCACTTGACCACGTGGGAGACAATACATTAATTTCACAGCAAAGAAGGAAAATACTCTCTTCTCTGTACATTTTCCTTATCTAAATAAAAAGTTTATAGATTTTCCAATATCAGAAGTGCTCAAAGGTTCTATTCTGTTTTGCTCTAGTTGTAACATTCAGGCTCATAAAAAGATGACGTGAAAATTGTGTGGTTTTTGTTTGGTTTGTTTTGTGTTTTTTTTTTTTCTTGTTGGAATTCACCAAATGTTAGAAAGGCTTATGCTAATAGAGAGTCCTATTGATTTAGGAAACATCAGCCAGCTAAATACATGTGCAGTAGTTTTGAAGGGCTAACCTGTCTTTAAATTGTTTTCCCCAGGCATTTTGAGTTCCACTGCATGCAATATGCACAATATACACACAGCTTGAGAATCAGAAATGTGCACAGCATGCCAAACGAAAGGATGTGATTTCACTGTTCCCGGGATCTGTTTCCTGGAAGGAACCTGACTCCAGCAGGGGCCAAGAGGTGCTTGAAAGCAGGTTCATCATCTGTTCTCCAAATTGTTGCATCAACAGCTGGTTGGAGAGCCATGTATGTACAAAATGGCAGGGAGGCAGGCATGAGCTTTTCTATTCCAGTTGCTGGGAGGTTGTGCTGGCCACTTAGCTCTCTTATAGGCTACATTTCCATTTATTACGCTCTTTCTGAGAGCCTTTTTCTCTACCTGCTGGCCTGCATCTTCTTGTAGCATAGCTGTTGTTCCTGAATGTTGGTGAAGATTTGGAGTGGGATGGGGAGAAGGGAGAACAAACTCATTACAGTGAGGATTTTACTGCCTCCCTCGCTATTTCAAGAGCCCAAGTTATGTGCAGAGCAACCTGAGTTGGTTAAAGATCTGAGTCTTGTCTCTCCAAAATGCTTAATTGGTAGAGGAAAATGAGACCTGTTTCCTGAAGTATAGGAGACAGTCTGTGAGTCAATCTTGTGTCCACTAGAGAAAAGGTCTTGCAGAAAAAATCCTTCCCACAGCCTCCATTCAGCAGATCCTGCTCCCTTCCCAGCTGCTAGAAAGGGGAACAGGCAGCAGCCAACACAAGAAACCTTTGGGGCTGCTTTGGCTAAGGGAAGGGCAGACTGAGCTCTGCGCTGCTGGGGCAGTGGAGAAACATGGGCTGTGACAATTACTGTCCCCTACCCTGGTGCCCTGTTGTGGGACATGCAGGATTTGTCTGTCTGGGCTGCACCCTTACAAACGCCCAGCCCCAGGCTCCTGCAGTGCTGGGGAGGCTGGCGGTGTGCTAACCATGCTAACCACCGGCGCCTGCTGTCTTGGCACTTCTCTACACTGCTTGTGCCTCACGCCTGCCTGCCTGCCTCCCTGAAGGGCAGAGTGAGAAGGGCCTCCCTGGTGCACCAGTGCTATACTTACTTGCAGAGCTGGCTAAATGCATGGTATGTTCACCAGCTGCTTTCTCATAAGCAAGCCACTCCCAGCAAGCTGCAAATCCTTAAATTCTGCTCCTTGTCTGCTCATCTGCCTACATGCCCTAATCAATAGGCACCATCCTTTCTTTAAGCATCAACAAGTTGATACAGAGCCTCCTTGCTCACTGCGTGTAGCACTCGTGCCACACAGGCATGCTCTTGCCTGGCATGGAGTTTACACAAGAACTTTCCCACGCTGTCTACTTCCAAATGCAGTATGTGGAAAGCAAACTCTTATCCACACACCCTTAAGCTCCCCAGAAACAGACTCTCTCTTTAGAGGAGATCTGCTGGGCAGGCAATAATGAAATTAAAGCCCTGGTGGAGGAAAGCAATGCTTCTTCTGCATTCTTATCTTCTGTGGGATGGTGGCCAAGCAGTACAGAGGAAGTTGTTAAATTTATGTTGTGCACGTAATCAAGAGCTCTTCAATCTAGGAGGAGTTCATGTCCTCCTAGCCTAGATAGAGAACAGTTTATGGAGGATGAGGAAAGATAATCCTGTTAATTGTCTTTTAATAATTCTTAGTGTTTCATCTCTATCTGAGATATTTGACTCAGCCCCTGGGGCTCTGAGTTTCATGAGGCTACAGGTTCTGTCAGGAAGGATGCACAGTCCCTGCTCCACGGGAGACCTCCTTGGGAGAGCTCATGATTTGACTCCTTGTTTTCTTTCTTCTGCTTTAGGCTGCCTGCATGTGCATCAGGAGCTACAATAATCACAGAGTACAGAAGGGAAACAAGCACAAGCTCTCCTCTTTTTTTCCCATCTTGCTCATATATCAGGTATGTATATTGGTTGGACATAAAAACCATGCTGAAGGAAAGAGAAAGAAAAAACTGGAAATGGGATGAAATATGAAGGAATTTGTTCAGGGTAGGTCATGCCAAATTAACATAGTGCCTTTTTTTTCTAAGATAATTGACCTTTTCAAACAAGGCAAATGAAGTCAGTCCATTCTAAGAGGTTAAAGTAATACCAGAAAAGTGAAGATACAGAAGAAATGGAAATTTTAAGGTGAGGAGAGCACTGACAAAAAGGAAGATAATGGTGGGTTATGATGAAATGAGAACAAACACACCAGAAACAATTACTTGTAGAATTCCTCCAGGACTGGACTTGGACTTATGTAATATTTCATTCCCAGCTGTGGCAAGAGAAGCCAAAAGAAGACAGTGCCATTAATTGATGAAACAGTGTTAGGTATTGTCAGTAATGGGGCATGTGAGATGCTACCCACAGACAACTTGTTGGTTTGAGCAATAAGCAGTGGTGAGTAGCAAAATAAGTTAGGTGAAATGTAATGGGGAAGAGGGTGGGCCCTGATCTGAGGTTTTCTAGTAAGTTCTCCTATAAGCTAGCTGCTCCTCTGCTGGAAACAAGTTTACTGGGGAAAAGATCTATGTGTTAAAACTCAGATGCAACCAAGATTTGGGACACCTTGTCCCTCCCCTTTACTCACAGGCTGTTAAAGCAGTCGCTGTGGCTCAGGCCTTTGCTAACATGTCACCTTCCCCTCGGGTGCCACGAACGAGGCACAAACTTTAGCCAGGTATGACAGTTGGCTTTTTGCCAGCTCCTTCTTCCAATGCATGGGGATGGAGCAGTGGTAAGGGCTCCAAGCTGGCTGTGTAAGGGGGAAAATGTTCAGTTCTTGGGCACTGTTTGCTACAAAACAGCCATTTCCTGTGGGGAAGAGATGACTGGATGGATGGGAGTATGCTATGTGTTGAGATCTGGAACACAGGTTGCATCATGCTGTATTAGTCAGTCATGGCATGACTATGAGCCACCAGTATATGGGAAGCATAGTTCTAGCTTCTAGTTCTAGTTAGTGTTACAAAATATAAGCCATCAGCAGAGAGAAGGTGGCCTGATACAGGGATTGTTTCAGATTCATCTGGAAGGCTGTGTTCACTATGGATTTGTTCAAAATGCAGAGATGGGCATCATGAATGAGCAAGAGATGGAAAAGCCATTGTAAGAGGAGATTCAAAAGCGTTGGGCTTGTTTCAGTTAGCAGGAAGAGGTGAAAGGGAATGTGATGTCTGCCCATCAAAAAGTCTGGGCATCTGCAGTCCGGATGGAGGTGAAATAAAACCAAAAGTGAAAGACAGAGCTGACCACAGATAAATCAAGGCTTCAGAATAGCAGGTGTGGAGCCCCATAGGATTGCTTTTTAATAAAACAGTGCGGCAAGCAACTTAACATGTTTTAAATACAGGGATTCTTTCAGAGATTAATTTGTTCATGACAGTTTGTACTACAGCTCATAGCTGAAGACAGGGCTCAGGACAAAGTTCCCTTCCTGCTCTGGCTCTTTGCGCGTTGCTGTTATTTCCAGTTGTGCTCGTTGTTGAAGATGTGAGATTTCAAACAAACAGGTCTCATGGCTGACCTCAGGTAAAATGGAGAAATATTCCCCTCTTCCTCAGACACCAAAATCATTAGGAATATCACAGAGGCAAGGAGGAAATGCATCTCCCAACTTAATGTCACTGAAAAAAGCCACACATGGCCATTAGTTGATAAATTCTATCCCAAGTTCAGCCAGTGCTATTGCCTGGACATGTGTACATATGTACCCATGTACATGTGCAAGACTGGTAATGGCCCAGCACACGCTGGATTGCCATTTCAGCAGTAAACTGTCACTTAAGAAATAGAAGGAGCATACTATGTTTTTTTTCCATACCAATACTTGTACATGTTCACTCTGGTTCTTCCTAAGTCCCATTTTGGTCAGAGCGTGTATGTATCTTTGCATACATACATCTTTACACAGTTATATTTACTTGTACAGATATCTACAATTAATGTAGGAGTGAGAAGAAGACGCTTAGGTTCAAATATAGATACACTTATTTTACATGTTGATGTTACGGGACATTTTCCAGTATATTTCCAATAATTATACTGCCTCCCCATCTGGAGAGACACTGTTTACAGGATGGGCTGGAAGAGCTGGGCTTTCCTCAAAATTACAATCAGATTGCAGCCACTCTTGTATTCCCTGGGTACTTTTGTTAGTTACAGGCCTACCTGCTCCTCTTTGGAAGCTTTTGATGAGAAGAGTCATGGTGGGTATCTTTTTTTCATTCCTTCTGGAGCTGCAACCCTGGAAAGTGTGCTGTGAAGATAGCCTGATGGACAAGTGCAGCAAAGAGTAAGAAAAGGTGAATGTACTTACATGATTATATCCGGGCAGATCATAGTGAGACCCAACTTTCAAGTGAACATGTCAAATCCACAGTGTGATACGTAATTATGCCACACACAAAAAAAAAAAGAAAAAAAAGAAAAAATGCTCCATTATTTAGTTTAATGAGCTTACTTACACTGCATCCACACTTGCCAAGCTTTGTTGTATCATTGTAGCTAGCTTGGCTAGATGGCAAATTCCTAGCACACACAAAGTAGAGATCCTTTTTTCTAGGGCTGGCATCAGTTTTCCCAACCTCTTCCAGACAAATCATAATATTCCCATTGCTCCGGTGCAGCCGCTTGTACAGCTGCCAGAGACACCTCTGTGAGCTCCCAGTTCTCACCATGCCATGCCTAAATGAAGATGAACTGTAATACGGACATTTGCCTCAGTGAGATGAACTACTAAATCTAATAGATGGTATTCACAAGCCTTCACACCTGCAGAAGCTATAAAGCTTTTGCAATTACTTACATCGAATTTTGAAAAATTAGGGTGGGCTAACTTTTTTCCTCTTTCTGCCTGTCTTGGTAACCCTTGAACTTTTTTGGCTGACAATATAAAACCCAGATAAGTGGAAAAGCAGATGAAACAGCCAGGGGCAGCATAGAAGCACTTCAGCTTGGAGAGGCAGATGTTGTCAGGGCTGTGAGAGGGCCATATAGGAGGAAGTTGGGAGCAGCCTATAATGAGAAGATGCTACCAGGCATCTTATCACGCACATGCATCTGGGTGTGTGCACGTGTGTTCGCCTGTGTGTGCATGCAGCAGAACTCACTTGTGCCCGTGTAAGAACAGCTACCAGACCGAGGCTGGCATCTGCCTAGATTGGACAGAGTTCAAGAATATTGTTTACATAACTTAATTATTTTGCCAATACTTTATGGATCCTCTCAACTGGGAACGGCATTTCCAACTAGCTCAAGTTTGCTACACGCAGTAAATGTGTGACTTGTTCCCCCAACATTTTAGCTGAAGCACAGAAAGAGGCAAGGTGAAAAGAGAAATTATATGATGATTATATGATTATATGAGAAATTATCTGTATGAGATGATACGCTTTCCTACCTCTACAATCCTTCTGGTGGGACAGGAACTATAAAAGACAGCATGTACATCTGTGGCCTTTATTATTTAAGTCCACCAGGATTTTGATGACTTCAATCCCTAGCTTCTTCCAGCACATATTACAACTCTTCTCCCCAGAATTTCTTCCAAATAGATTCCCATTTATCTCCTTCCTCTGCTGCTGGAGGTGCTCAGGCTATCTCCACACAACTCCTACACAAACTGTGGAGAATATTTACAAGCACTCTCTCACATGTCTTAGTGCATGCTCAGCTCTTGTTTGTTTTTTTTATTGTAGGAGGTTACTATTTTGGAGAGCTATTTAAGTAGCTCCCAATAGGCTTTGCTTTAGCTCAAGGTACATCTTATGTTTCATGTTGTGGGCAGTCTTGAAACGTAACTGATATGACAATGCAAAATGACTGTGAACTTTACATTCTTAAGGACACACTGACCAGGGCTGTTCATTTCAGAGCTGACTGTGGGAGCAACTTGACCGTGGAAATAGTTTCTTGACACTCCAAGAAGCAAGAAGAGGGCTTGAACACCTCTGACTGTGCATGCTAGGAAGACTGTTTCAGAATATACAAACTTCTATTCAAGAGACTGAATATTTATTTCTGAACCATAAACTGTCAAAAAGCCTTGGGCAATCCGCTTTCTGTTTCCTATTTGTAAAATTTGCTGTCTTTTTGGGTTATTGGGACACATTTGGATGTTGTGATGGTGCCCATGTATTTCCCAGGAAGTTATTAGGAAGCAAAAACACAATGCCATGATGTTACCTTTCCTGCCAGAACAAAGTGTGATGGGCAGGAGCACCAGGGCTGTGTCCTGATTGCTTTTTCGGACAGTGGTTTCTTTATTTATAGCTCCATTAAAACACACTTAGGTAAGATATACTCTATGTATATACGTGCTTCAACTAAAACTCCCAGTGATTTGGTAGAACATTATTTTTCTATACTCAGTGGCATCTGAACCTGTGATGGAAGCAAGCCGTTACTGCTCTGAATGTGGCCATTGTGATACAATGCTGCTCCCATAGGAACTCAGTGCAGGCTCACATGTTTTACACAAGCCACTGAGGTGGTGTTGAATGTAATGATTTATGACCACTGTTCAGCCCGCCTGATCTCCCTGGGTGGATGAGTGACCTTGAGTTACTGGATTTTGGACTCTCTTGCCAGTTCCTTGAACTGTCCATCAGATAAAGTTTATTGTGAGTATATGTCTTACCCAAGAAAAATGTGTTTAGCTAACTAGCTGCAAGATATTCTTGACATTTTTCTCATTGCTTGACTGAAGCAAAATATGACCTTAAAAGCATTAGTAAATACTGCAGTTTTCATGTAAACATATCAGATATACATCTGTGTTTTCTTTGTTCTCTACTGATAATAGAGAAGTTGTAGAAGGAAGGCATGTGCATACCTTCTACTCTATGGGCTCCTTTTCATCCTTTCAGCAGTGGCCTTTATCTACCAAGAAGTCTTTCGGAGAGCTTCTTACAAAGAAAGGAGATAGGGCACGGAGGTTTGGAGAATCTTAGTGCTGATCTTAGAATCGCAGAATCATAGCATCATAGAATCATTAAGGTTGGAAAAGACCTCTAAGATCATCCAGTCCGACCATCCACCCATCACAGAATTTCCCACATGCTTCGGTACAACATCTAAATGTTTCTTAAACACCTCCAGGCACAGTGACTCCACCACCTCTCTGTGCAGCCCGTTCCAGCACCTGACCACTCTCTCAGAGAAGAATTATTTCCTAACTTGAATCTTCCCTGGCACAGCTTGAAGCCATTCCCTCTAGTCCTATCACTAGTCACAGAGGAGAAGAAGCCAACTCTCACCTCACCACAACCTCCCTTTGGATAGTTTTAGAGAGCAATAAGGTCAACCCTGAGCCTCCTCTTCTTCAGGTTGAATAATCTCTGTTCCCTCAGACAATTTATCTCAGCAGATAAACTTTGACAGATTTGTGGAATTGGTCTAGGAGGACCAACCACAAATATAGTAACGTAACTTGATTCGTTGGCCAGATTTACCTAGATTCAGATCAAGTAAGAAACATGCTTTAAAAATGTATAGAAATGTTTGGATGTTGGAATTTCCCTTAATGTGAACAGAAGTGATGTGTGAGATCTCAGCAGGACTGCTGGAGGAATAAGAAGCAATGAGAGAAGGGGAGAGGTGCTGACAGATTAACTTCTTGGTGATATCATGTGAAGAAACAGACCACAGAGCCAAAGGCACCCAAAGTCTGTGATCATCTTGCACTAACACAAGCTATAATAGGTACAGAATTCACTACTTAGTATGTCCTGCTCCAAAGGTAATCATAGTACTCTGAATGAAGCAGGATAAACATGATGCTCTGCAGGATAATCCCAAATGTGACAGTAATAGTGGAATATTAGCCAAAGGCTCTGAAACATTGGAAAACAGAGTAGGGTAAGAAGAACAGGTATTAGGTAAGAATCCCAAGTTGGTACTTGGTATATCTCTTAATTTCCATCAAAGAAATCAATACTAGGTCAAAGAGGGTTTATGCTATTGATAAATTGGGGGCTCCGGCACCACCAAGCTCACACTTTCAGGCAGACTGTATTGCTGAGGTGGAAATCGGGCAGCCTTCAGTAGATGAGCTAAGAGTTTGTTCTTTGGGTGCTGCTACTTGAGTCTTTACCCACAGCAGTCCAGATCCTGAAAGCTGCCACAACAGCTCGATATCTGGCCGGAGTTCATGACCTGCCACGTGCTACAGAGCAGTGTGACAAGCATGCTGGTTGTATAGAATGTGTCCATGAATGTGAAACTCAAACAACCTCTTGACCCACAATCCACCTATGGTTCAATCCACTCCACTCAATCAGATAGAAACCGCTTGCAGCTATGCAAATAGTCCATCCTACCTGTCTTGCTGGCCCTCACTCTGCCTGTCCTAATTAGTGTGGTGAATAAATAGAAGAATGAGGTCAAATACAGGTCTGGATTTTCCTTGAAATGGCTCCAGATAGGGCCACGCTGCTTGATGCTGTGGTCACGAAAGAGCCTGCTTAGGGACCAATGCCTGCAGCTTCCAGAGACCAGATGAACCAGAAGGGGCTGGAATAGTTATCAGCACCTGGAACTTTGGGCTGAGGGTTAAAATGAGTAAAATACTATCTTTATCCACCGATCTATATAGCAATCAGTATTTCCCCTTGTTTGAGCTCTGGACTTGTGCTCACGCATTCCTTTGCTTCAGATGCATTTCCAGGGCAAATTACAACAGCATCTGACATAGCAGGGGCTTTTTAGCATTGCAGCGGGCGCCAGGCAAATTTTTCTCTGAGTATGAAGACAAGACAGTCTGCTCAGGAGGCAGGCAAGCCCAGTCAAGTTCTCATATACTCTTTCTATGGTATGCAGCCAAACTGTGAAGTTTTCCAAGTATTTTAATGAGAGTGTTTCAGACTTTTTTATTAACTTTTAATGCCTCTTCTGGCAGTTCTAGCTGCTCTGCTACAGGAAAGGCCAAGCTACCCTCCTGTACCACTCCAGATAAATAGGCCTTAACCACAAATTAACACATATATCTTGTACTGCTTCTGAAGGTAAAGGTTCCACGATCTGTCAGAGATTTGCTGTTTGCAGTGTAAAGTTGTGGTTTTGCTCTGTAAAGCCCCAGTCGGCTGTGGATGTAGGAAAAAGGGCTCCTTCCTAAACGCCTGGGCACTGGAGGCAACTTGGGGAAATGCCGGGGCATTTGATGGGCTTGTGTGAATGGGATTGGGGAGCAGACTGCACTCCAGGGAAGTGGAGTAGGGTGGCAGGGAGAGAAAGGAGAGATCAGAGGATAGGCACAGAGCATGGGAGGGAAACAGCAAGGCTCCATCCTGCTCTTTGCCAGTGTGCTCCTGAATTAAGAGGTGGGAGAAAGGTTTCAGCAGTTGCGAAGGGTCCATAAAACACTGACTTGCTTCTTTCAGATCCCTTTTGGTAGCAAACTTCAAAACTGAGAACAACATTCATATTTCTGTATAAAAGAGCCTATTCTGATCCAGGCCTTTAATTACTCCCATTTTACCTAGGAAGCAACAAGGATATAACATCTACTTCCCCAGAACACCCCAAGCCAGACCTCTAGACATTATTTCAACACATACTTCCAACAGAGACAGGTCGAGCTGGAGGTATGTGCATCCGGTGAGTCTTCTGTTTTATTTAGCTGAATGTGGGAGGTTTTGTAATAATGTAAAACCAGGCACACGCAAATGCAGACAGACCATTGCTTCATTGCTATCTATTGTTTTGACCTTGATACCCTCTGCCTGGCTTCCCCCAGCAGGATGGCATGTAACTTGTAGGTTGATCAAAGAAACCTGACTGCAATGAAGCAAAAAGCTGCACACACAAAGAAGCTGCTTTCTCAGTTACACAGTGCATAGAGAATAATTCTGGATTTATGCAGTGATTTGGCTCTATTCTTTGGTAAAGATGAAGTAACACAGATCTCGCAGATATAATTACCAATGTGAAGTTCTGCTTATTCTGCTACAAACCTTCCCCACACTGGAGGATAACTAAGCTGGACTAGTGTAAGGCACCTTCTTCCTGCAACCACTTTATCTGCCTGGGCTTTTACCTATAGAAATCACCTACTTATCTGAGATACTTATACAGAAATCAAGTCCATGAGTAGCATTTAAGGACATGTTTTTGTGATAGCTATATCCACTCACAAGATGCTCCTGTGGCTTCTCAACAACAGCACAAATAGTGACATGACAATTTTCCAGGTGGTACAAGCGCTTCATGGGAAGCGCTCACATCTGATACTGGCACCTGAAGTAACTCTTGCCCTCTGCATCGTGCATTGTAGGGCTGCTTAGCAGCAGTTCTGGCCTCTTGTGGTGTGGTTTATGTGCAGGAGCTGACTGCCTTTCAGAAACCTGTTCATCTACAGTGCCAGCATGGAAATGCTGGACTTGCTTTGGATTTGAACCAACAAGGTTCTGTCCTTTTCTGAAGGACAGAAGGACAGAAAGGCCCACTACCATATCAGTCTCTTCATACGTGTGTCCAAGATACAAAATCTTCTCTTGGTACTCTGCACATGAGAAACACCAAACAAATGGTGTTTCCTGCTATCTGCTCCATGCCTTCTTCTGGAGTGACACAAAAACAGAGTGGTATCTCAGTCTGCGTGTGGCAACTGGGAGAGGTTCCTGGAGGTTGGAGGAAAGCAAATGTCACTCCTAACTTCAGTAAAGGTTAGGAGGACCCAGGAACAGTGGGACAGTCACTCTCACCACAGTGCCTAGGAAGATGATGGAACAACTACCGAAACCGCTTTCTGAAACTGTTTCCAGGCATGTGAAGGACAGGGAGGTGATTGGGAGTAGTCAGTATGGATTTATGATGGGAAAGTCATACTTGACAAACCTCCTACCATAACACAAGTTTGCAGTTCTCAGAAACTGGGAGGAGTGGCTGATGCCCCAGCTGGCTGTGCTGCCCTTCAGAGCAACATGGACCACTCCAGAGAGCTCAGAGCTCACCCAGCTTCCATATCTGCAGAGAGGAATGGAAGAGGATGCCAGTGCTGGAGTGCTTGTTTTGTCTTTGTGTGTCTCGAGCAAGTAACAAAGCTCTAAGAGGATTTTCCAGTGGTTCCCCTGAAGGATTTTGAAGTTTGGTTTTTTCTGTTCTTGGCTTATCTTGAAAAATCAGTCCTTCTTCCTGGATATTCAATACTCTGATAGATAACACAGGTGTAGACGTAAGTATGGACAGTCATCATGTTTTCCCTTCTCTTGCCAACTTGCATGCAAGACTTGTAGTAGTTCCTCATGCAAGAAATCATTAACACCAGCTCCTTAAACAGCAAACTTACATGACCAAAGCTGCCCGCAATTGTTCACCTCTGATTTCAGTATTTGAAGTTTTATGGGTTCTCTCATTTCCTGCCCCATGTCTCTGCTACAATTGCAGGCACATTGGCTGCACTGCTCCTGGCCAGCTGCAAGCATGGCAGCTCTCTAAGAGCATTGTTAGCAGGACATGAAGCAGGACATAGAGTCATTGGGATCACTGGTTTGTGAGATGCTGCTGTCCTATAAAATGTATGGAAGTACAATACTGGTAGATTTTTCCCCCTCTAGCTAGCTAATTCTGAAGTTCTGGCACAGGCAGAAGAAGTTACAAAGCATTATAACAATGAATACCAAGAATATGAAGTGCAACACTTTATTTGAAAGAAATTAAAAACAAATTAAAAATATCATTTCATAGAGCACAGATAATAAAAAGTATAAATTAATGATACATCAGCAGTGGTCGCTTCCTGAGTATCAGTCCTGGTGGGGAGGTTGAGACAGCAATGTCCAAGTTAAATATTTTACCAGTATTCAAGTACTTTGAAAAGTGTGTAGGTTTTGATCTGTAGGTTGCCTTTATTTGTTTATATTGCTACAACCAGAATTTTCTATACTTTTTTTTTTTTAATGATATGGCAATTGCACAACTTGCAGTCCCCACTGTGTCACTCCTGCTGTCATCCAGGTAGACATGGGGGTTTCTTTCCACATCTGGCCAATCCAACGGGCAGAACCAGCCTGATATTTGTGCATGTCATGAAGGGCTGGATGTGCACCTTTATCTCTGTAATATCACAACATTTTTACGTTTAACATAACTAACAGCTGCTTTACAAAACTCCTATGATGATACTTGGATTTGCCACATAACTTGTCCAGGGACTGGGAGAGGACAATTGTGACAAATCTGTTTCCATGAGTCCTTTCTCTTACTGTAGGTCAGCTGATTTTTACTGAGTTACCTCTTCCATTTTCTCAAAAATATTTTTTCAAGCCAGCCATTGTTTCATGAACTCCTGCCATGTGCCACTGCGGTGTTCTGCTCCACTATCAGTGGAGCAGCCATCAGTGAACTCAGGCCACTCGGAGGTGCCTGGGAATGCCGTGCTCTTCTATGTGCTTCTTCAAACTGATTTTCTGAAGAGCTTTAAGACTTCCCAGGAAAGGATTTCAGGCTGACTGGATGTAGCTGTCACTTGCCCTTGGGTGGCTTTCCTCCAGCAATGGCTTTTAGTTATGTTTTCCAGTCCTAAGGAATTTCTCTGGAAATTCTGAGAAGGTTTGTTAAGCATCTCTAATTTCTTTGCCCATTTCCTTCAGCATGCCTGCATGTCGTCTTTCCTTTTCTTCCACTTTTATGGATTCCAAGCTTTTTATTAACTATTTCTGTTCTTATCTCCTGGTTTCATAATTCCTCATCATCTGCTCTCAGTAATCAGATTCTGGCTTAAGAAAATATCTGTTCTCTTGTAGGCAGAGATGAAAAGTGTTAATATTTTCTTTGCCCTTATCGTTTATCTCCGATTACTTTTTAACATCTTTATGAAAGAAAATGTCCTCTCTGTCATCTTCATTTTTTTTTTCCTGCTTTCTTTTTCGGATGATCCAGGCTGATCTAAATGTAGTGCAACACATTGGTGTCTCCTTCATACAGTGTGTTCAGCTGTGACCGAGTGCCTTATTGCTCCACTGCCTATAAAGGTGAAGCGCATTGGCAGAGGCTGCTTGCATGTGACCGTGATGAGGCTCTCACAGATCTCCAGCCAATGCGTGTGAAGCTCACTGGGGTTTTTCAACTCAGTGCTTGTGAGACCAAAGCAACCAAGGCCTCCTTGAAAATGTGTTGCCCACCTTTGCTTTTCTCCTTGCTCTTGCCAGCTGTTTGTTGAACTGGGCTATGAAACTTGGGAGCCTGGAGCAGCTCCTGCAGGGCTTGGGGCACCGGGGCTGGGGGACAGCCTGCTGAGAAGCACCACATCTGGGCAAGACTTGACCACCCTCTCCATGAGGAAAATCTTCTTAACATCCAATGTAAACCTCTGCTGGTGCAACATGAGGCTGTTGCCTGGCATTCTGTCACTTATCACCTGAGAAAAGAGACCAACAACCTCCTTGCTGCAGCCTCCTGCTGGGTGGTTGTACAGAGTGATGAGATCTCACCTCATCTCTTTTCCTCTGGACTGAGCAGCCTTGGTTCCCTCAGCCACTCCTCCTAAGTCTTACTAAATGAAACAAAGTCCTGTGCAGTCATGTGAAAGTGTACACGTATACATGCATGGGCTGTGTGTCACGGGATGTCTGGAAGCCACCGGCTGACTCCATCACATATCATACAATCATAGAATTACAGAATTGTAGAATCTCAGAATGGTTTGGGTTGGAAGGGACCTTAAAGTCCACCATCTCTCACCAGACCAGGGCTGCCCAGGGCCCATCCAACCTGGCCTTAATGCCTCCAGGGATGGAGCACCCACAGCTCCTCCGGGCAACCTGTGCCTGCCAGGACTCATCACCGAAATATCATTAACTGCCTTTTTCATTTTGCAAAAGTAAGTGAGCCGAGGGAGAAAATGAATGCGGTTCCCAAAATGTGGCAGCAGTGGCCAAAGACGCTTGCCATTTGTCACTCATCAGAGGGCAGACATGGGGTAATGGTTTTCAAAATGTCCCTGCCTCACAGAAGCCTCCAGCTGGCACTTACTCCTGGAAGCCAGATTGGTTATTAACAATGCAAAGCCCACAGGAGGTCAGGTTTGCTGTGCAGCTGGGGGCTGCTTTCAAAAGGTTTCTAACTTGGCTGGGTTTTGGTGGGTTTTCACATGGGAAGAGACATCTGATGCCAGTTGCAGCAGCCATGTGGCAAGTCCTCAAGGAGAAGGTGCTACAGCTCAGTGATCTTCATAGCGGCTGCCACGGCTATGGCAATAGCAGACCACATGGATGCCCAGCAGGGAGATGTGGAGCAGCACTGTGGGGCTCCTGCGGGTCTGGTGCTGCTTGCGAGGAGCTGGGGAACAGCAGAGCTTACAGGGGGCGAGAGGGAGCGGGAGCTGTGCTGCAGCATGCCAAATCCTGCTCTGCATAATAAGAAGGAAAATTGGCAGACAGGAAAATGCCTGTGAGCGATGGAGGGAGGGGGCCTAAACTGTCATAGGGTGTGGGGGGGACATGATGCTATGCAGAACTATTTCCAGAATAGCTCTACACGGGTCTCCAGGGGTGGCAGCTCCCTCAGCCCATCTGCCCCACCTCAGGCTCTTCTCTGCAGGCTGCAGCTCCAGATCAGGCTGCTCCTGCAGTGGCATCCATGAGCTGCAGCTCCTTCACACCACATCCGCTGCTGCACCGCAGGCTCCTCCATGGCTGCAGGTGGAGATGTGCTCTGTGCAGTGCCTGTGGGCTGCAGAGGGACGGCCTGCTCTTCCATGGGCCTCTCCTAGGTTGCAGGGAGCTGCTGCTCTGTGCCTGGAGCACCTGCTAGAACAGCTGGGACGTGATACTCACTTGGCTTCCAGGTGCCTGAGATATACGATATAGGCTTGAGGATGAGTGGCTGGATGAGTGTGAAGAGGAAAAGGATGTGGAGGTGTTGGTTGATGCTCAGCTGAACATGAGCTGACAGTGTGCCCAGGTGGCCAAGAGGGCCAATGGCATCCTGGCCTGCATTAGAAACAGCGTGGCCAGCAGGAGCAGGGAGGTGATCATCCCTCTGTGCTCAGCACTGGTGAGGCTGCACCTCGAGTATTGTGTTCACTTTTGGGCTCCTCACTACAGGAAAGATGTTGAGGTCCTGGAGCGTGTCCAGAGAAGGGCAACGAAACTGGTGAGGGGTCTGGAGCACAAACCTTATGAGGAGCAGCTGAGGGAGCTGGGATTGTTCAGTCTGGAGAAGAGGAGGCTCAGGGGAGACCTCACTGCACTGTACAACTTCCTGAAGGGAGGTTGTGGTGAAGAGGAGTTTGGTCTCTTCTTCCAGGAAACAAACAGGACTGGAGGAAATGGCCACAAGTTGTACCAGAGGACGTTTAGGTTAGACATAAGAACTTTTTCTCTCAGATAGTGCACTGGAATGGCTGCCCAGGGAGGTTGCTGTCCCTGGCAGTGTTCAAGAGGCGCCTGGATGAGGAGCTACGAGATATGGTTTAGTGCTTGTGGTAGCAGTGGTATTGGAGGGTGGTTGGACTAAGATGATCTTGCAGGTTGTTTCCAACCTTGTGATTCTATGATTCTATGTCTGAAGCCTTGATGTCCTGGCAGGCTTCACACACCTGTGCATGCAAATGCCCATAATTAACCTGACACAAAGCGCACCATGGTGCCAGGGCCTAACAGCGTGCTTGCAGGGACGGGTGTGGATGGATCCCACAGCAGTTCTGTAGCTGACTCGCATCCCAGTCACATAACGTGCTGCAGCTAAAGTCATCTCCTGCGCTGCAGAGCCCAAGGGTGACAAAGACAACACACCTTCATGGCCAAGAAGGCTGTGCTACCTGGCTGCAGCTGGGAGCTCCCTGTCTCCCAGCGAGGCAGACACCTGCATGCTGTTGGCAGCTGGCAGCTTGCAGAGCGTGGACATGGCCAGGGAAGGGGCTGGAAGGGAAGGGGCTGCAGGGGAAGGAGCCTCCAGCAGGATAGCAAAGGCCAGAACTGCAGTGGTGCATTTCTAAGTAAATCCAGCACAGAAACTCAGCGTACTCTGGACCATTGAGACCTTGTAGGAGTATGTGAAAGTAAGGAGGTGCTGAAAAGCACTGTGGTTCACAAGGGGGCCTGTGTGCAGAATTCCTGTCAGCCAGGCTGAACTATATGATGCACCATAGCTGATAAATGGCCCCACAACCACGACCTGAGGCTCAGACATGCCTTCACACAGCTGCTGATGCTGCTCATCCTGCAGCTGCTGGGAAAATGAGATCTGAGAGATAGGATCCAGGAGGGAAGATGTACAGTCAGACTCTGTGCTGACTTCATGATGAGATGACACTGGCACAGCGGGAACTGTCACCTGTGATGCTGCTGTTCAAGAGAAAACTGAAAACAAGCCTGCTCAGCCTGTTGCAAGCTGAAGTTGTACTCACTGGGGCTTTGCAGATTTGCAAAGTCAGATGTAGCAAGAAGCTCATCTCAATGAAGAACTACGGTGTAGTTATGCAGGAAGCCATTCTGGACCAGATGTCCTCCAGAAGAGGTCCCTTCCAGCCTTAACCATCCTGTGAAACATGCTACAGGGCGTCCCACTGATTACAGCCCAGGCCAAGGTACAAACATGGCTGCTGCCAAGTGACAGCTAGAGCAACCTGATCTAGCTAAAGTGGTCCCTGTTCACTGCAGGGGATTTGGACTAGATGATGTGATATAGGGGAGGAGGTCCCAGCAGACCACCTGGCCATCCCTGGTCAAGTTCAGCAGTGCTGTGTTCTTGTTGCTCCAACATCGTGGGGTTGGGAGATGGACAAGAAGAGCCAGGCTGGATGGCCATAGCTCAGGCACAGGCTCTTCCTTCCACTGTGGGAGAAGTCAGCAATAAGTGCACTTTCTCAGGTGACAGCAACTCAACACAAATCCTTGCCACCCTTTTACCTGGAGCTATTTACTCATCTTGAAGCACTGTGCTAACACAGCCTGCTGCCAAAACCCAGCTCCTCCTCCAGCTCCTAGTGGGGAGAAACACAGCCCTTGGTCTTACCCTGACATTTCCTGTAAAAACAATCATTCCTCCACTGCTGACTAAATCTGTTAGCAGCTGCCATCTCCACGACCCTGAACAGGACATGAGAACAGGGAGGGGACAGGGAGGGATGGAGCAGACAAAAGGGCTGCAGCAGAAACTTCAGGAGAGTGAGATGGGATGCCAGAACCTGTCCTTTCTGCAGCTTATAGAGCCTATGGCTGTTGTCAGAGCTCCCTGAGCAGCGCTGGCTGTACAAGGCCTCCTTGAGTCCCACGTGACCACTCATGTGTTGAATTAACCACAGCAGTTTGATTTACACCACCTGTGCATCTGACCCAACTTATCTAACAAGCTCTACAAAGCTATTGCACTCCCAGCAATAAAAATGATGGGCACCCATGTCTTTCACAGGTTGAGTTTAAACAAGACTGGTGATGGATTTTACAGCTTTTAAATTGCTTCTGTGTACTTATAAATAAGTGTCAGGTATAGCATTAATTGTTTGGGGCTATTTTTTGTTTTACACCGCTGCAAGGTTGTGACAATGCAGAGCAGTCCTTTCCTCCGGGGTTCTGGCTGCACTCCTGGGCATAAGGAGAGATGGGCTGCAAAGATTTAGTGCCAAATTATTTATAGAACCTGTCTGAAAAGAGCTGACATTTCACTAAGTGTATTTGAATCATTAGGTCATGAATTAAAAGCTCTCAGGATTTTTTTTCACACTGAAATAAAAACATTATAAACAATATAAACATTCTTTAAAACCATCCAGCTCATGATCTGGGGAAAAAAAAGATGACATATTCTCAAAGTGACCTTAGCTTAGCTTAGCTTCTCAGCTGCACAGCTCGTGGGGTTTCATTCTGCCTTTCACAGAGTGCATTGATAAAGACTATGAGAAGCTTAATGGGGTACTTAGAACAAACACAGCTGAGATGGTTAGTGTGTTTTCTATTTCATAGTCCTAAGGCTTGATTTATGCAACAGCACTGAGAAAGGGGAGGAGGGGGATGATGGAGGTGTTCACCAGCGTCACGTTACCATTGGCTTGGGATGGAGGGTGAACCTGATCATCCCACAGTGTGTGCCTGTGGGTGCCTGCGACATTGGGTGCAGCTGGTTTACTGCCCAGGAGCTCTCCTTACATAACTGTCCTTCACAGCTGCTTTGGGATAGGCATTGGGGTTGGCACAGGCTTGGGAGGACCTGGAACATGAAGCTCTGTAAAGAAGTACACGGATTTTCCTCCTCCAAATATTTGCTATCCCCTGAGAGGGCTAACTGCAAAACTCATCCTTAAGAGTTTGGAGCCCTAAGTAAGCAACCTCCTTCAAATGAGTGCAGTGAGATATTCCAAGACCAGTTGAAATTTCTTCTCAAACCACGTGGGCTGCATAGGACATCAAATATCTTCTCTGCCTGTGTGGTCTGTCCATGGGGATGTGCTGCAGTTTCACAGATAACTGCATCTATGGAGGGAGTTGTAGTTAAAAGTCCTCCATGACTTCTTCCAGCCATTGAATGAAACAGGCTGGGACATGTCAGGTGTCTGCCTGGGCTTTGCTGGAGGCTTTCATCCTGTGCTGCTCAGGTAAGACAAACTATGAGATCACTGGTTGCTGAACACCTGATGCGATTTCCCAAGGTTTGCCTCCATGAAACTCTGTAATGTACTCTGGTAATTTGGGTAGTGTTGACAGAAGCACTGAGTATTACCCAAAGCACTTACTGATTTCTTTTTAATGCTAGCTCCAACAGAAAAATAGTAAGTAGTTCACCTCTCCTTCATGACATTGTAATGCTTCTAATGCTCCACAGAAATCTACCTTCATGTCCCATAGCCATCACTCAGTCTGGGCTGCTCTATTGCTCCTCTTCCAGCTCCAGGGTCAGGATAGGAACAACCAGATTCCTGGACAGGATCATGTAGCTGCCAGCCTGATTGAACCGTGTTGAACTGTGCTCTGTTTCTTCAGCAACCACAGTTTCAGCAGCCTGGGACTGGATAAACTCTTGCCCCTAATTCTTGGCTCAGCTCCATCTTTACATCTTTTAGGTTAATATTTTTGAGTCTTTTACCTTAATATCTGAAATGTGATTTCAGGTTGCATTTTAACACCGTATTCTGAGAGTGGAGCAGTGAGATCTTCTAAAAAAAAATACATCATTTATTTTTTCCTTTGTGACAAAGGAGTCTTTTCATTTATAAATCCTTTATAAATACTTTGGAGACTCCATATTGTCTTGTATTTGCTTTCAAGGACAGCCCTCCATTAAACTTCCCTGTACTACTGTTTGTAGTACTGTTTACCAAAGGGCTCACACTGGCATGGATCTGTTCCAGGATCCCAGTTGCTGCTGGGGGGAGTACTCAAAACCTGACCAATAAATAAATGCTCAACGACCCCATGGACTTCTGCACTTGTAGAGCAGGAAATGTCACAGCAGCTGCTGGAGCACCCATAGTGAAAAAGGCTTAGGGACTCTGGAAAGAATCATTAGCATCATTATGGTTGGAAAAGACCACTGAGGTCATCTAGTCCAACCATCAACCCACTGCCAACAGTTCCACTGACCCATATCCCTAAGAAGAGCTTGGAAGGAGAAAGAAATACACTCAGTGGTGGTTACTAGAAGTACCTCTGAACTGCCCTTTCCATTTTAACGATGAAGAAGGAACAGGCATTAATTGGGATAACTGTCATCCAGCTTTACACTCTCATACGGGGTCACATGCATTGCTTATAGTCAGAAGGAATGTTTATGCAAGCATTATTGATAATTGTGTAATAAAACTTCTTAGTTGCTGGTGTTTTTACAAAATCTTGCATTGAGTATTGAATACTGTTGTGCAAGGTAGTGTCTGTGTGCACTGTGTGTGCAGGACATGTGGTGGGGAGAGAGGGGAGGAATACTGATGGCAGTGCTGATCCCCTGTCCCTTGTGTTGGGACAACAGACCCAAGCGGCACAGTTATTATGAACACCTACACAATTTTCAAAATGAGATGGGTCTCATTGGCTTCCATTCGACAAGGTGTGATGCTGATAAGCACACACACCTTTGGAGGACCCAGGGACCTGCCACTTTAAAAGGAAGCTCAGGCTCAGGTTATGCTGAGGTGTTATTGAGTTTGTCTGTCCTAAGATTTTGTTTAAATTAAGTAATTGCGGAAGTTGGCAGAAAGCAGCCACGGGGGGTGGAGTTGCACAAGAACCTATCTGTGTGTTTGCTTGGGTGTGGGGACTTGTGTTTGCTCTTTATTTCACAGAATTGAAAAGATTTAATAAATTATGCGTGTCACTTGGAGTAACAAATCCTCTACAACTTGAACTCTTCCATCACAAACTATTCCTTGTGAAGGCATTACTCCTTTATGTTGATCTATCCCGGCCTGAAGGAGAGGCTGTGCTTTTGTGACCATCCCAGGGATGCTTCTCATCCCCCTGTTATTATAACCTGTTATTCCTGGAAAGGAAGGAACCCACTGAGCCAGGGTGCTGGTTTATTGGTTTATTTCCCACTAACCCTTGCCTTCAATAGCTGGGCTGCAGGAAAACAGCGCACTGTTTGCTTTGTCCCTACAAGCCTTGGGTAGACACGTTCTGCATGTCAGGATTTAATCACTGGTGGCACTGTACTGTTTTTGTTAAACACAGATAGCTTCTCTCTTCTGTTTCTCTTTTCATAGAATCATAGAATTATAGAATCACTCTAAGATCATCCAGTTCAACACCTACCATCAATATTGCCCACTGACCACATTCCTCAGTGCCACATGTACACGTCTCTTGAACACCTCCAGGGATGGTGACTCCACCACCTCCCTGGGCAGCCTGTGCCAATGCACTACCTCTTTTTTTGAGAACTGTTTACTAATATCCAACCTCCCCTGCTGCAACGTGAGGCCATCACCTCTCATCCTATCCCTGTTACTCTGGAGAAGAAGCTGACTCCCACTTCACCACAACCTCCTTTTGGCAATTGTAGAGTACAATAAGGTCTCCCCTGAGCCTCCTCTTCTGAACAATGCCAGTTTCCTCAGCCACTCCCCATAAGACTTGTGCTCCAAATCCCTCACAGCTTTGTTGACCTTCTCGGGATACATTCCAGGTCCTTGCTGTTTTTCTTGTAGCAAGGCACCCCAAACTGAACATAGTACTCAAGGTTTTCTACTACCGATGCTAATACATAATTAGCATAAAATTTCATAGAATCACAAGGTTGGAAACGACCTACAAGATCATCTAATCCAACCATCTCCTCATCACCATTGCCACCACAAGCACTAAACCATATAATGCAGCACATCATCCAGACACCTCTTGAACACTGCCAGGGACGGCGACTCCACCACCTCTCTGGGCAGCCATTCCAGTGCCTGACCACTCTCTGAGAGAAAAAGTTCTTCCTTATGTCTAACCTAAACCTCCTCTGATACAACTTGTGGTCATTGCCCCGTGTCCTGCTCGTTGCCTGGGAGAAGAGGCCAAACTCCTCTTCACCACAACCTCCCTTCAGGAAGTTGTACAGTGCAGTGAGGTCTCCCCTGAGCCTCCTCTTCTCCAGACTGAACAATCCCAGCTCCCTCAGCCGCTCCTCATAAGGTTTGTGCTCCAGACCCCTCACCAGTTTCGTTGCCCCTCTCTGGACACGCTCCAGGACCTCAACATCTTTCCTGTAGTAGGGGGCCAAAACTGAACACAGTACTCGAGGTGCAGCCTCACCAGTGCTGAGCACAGAGGGATGATCACCTCCCTGCTCCTGCTGGCCACGCTGTTTCTAATGCAGGCCAGGATGCCATTGTCCCTCTTGTCCACCTGGGCACACTGTCGGCTCATGTTCAGCCAAGCATCAACCAACACCCCCAGGTTCCTTTCCTCTTCACACTCATCCAGCCACTCATCCCCAAGCCTATAGCGCTGTATGGGGTTGTTGTGCCCAAAGTGCAGGACCCGGCACTTGGCCTTGTTGAACCTCATCCCATTCACCTCAGCCCATCAATCCAGCTTATCTAAATCCCTCTGAAGGGCCTCCCTGCCCTCAGGCAGATCGACACCACCTCCCAGCTTGGTGTCATCTGCAAACTTACTGAGGGTGCACTCAGTGTCCTCATCTAGATCATCAATAAAGATATTAAACAAGATGGGCCCCAGTACCGACCCCTGGGGGATACCACTTGTAACAGGTCGCCAGCTGGACTTCACTCCATTCACCATGACCTGCTGGGCACGGCCCTGTAGCCAGTTCCTTACCCAAAGAAGTGTATATCTGTTCAGACCACGGGCAGCCAGTTTCCCCAGAAGAAGCCTGTGAGGGACCGTGTCAAAGGCTTTGCTGAAGTCTAGGAAGACTACATCAACAGCCCTTCCCTCATCTACCAGTCTGGTCACCCAGTCATAGAAGGAGATGAGGTTGGTCAAGCACGACCTGCCTTTCACGAACCCATGCTGGCTGGGCCTGATCCCCTGGACACTGCGCACATGCTGTGCAATCTCATCCAAGATGATTTGCTCCATAACCTTTCCTGGTACTGAGGTCAGGCTGACAGGCCTGTAGTTCCCCAGATCCTTCTTACAGCCCTTCTTGAAGATGGGAGTCACATCAGCAAGCCTCCAATTCTCTGAGACCTCGCCAGTTAACCAGGAGTGTTGATAGATGGCCGAGATGGGCTCAGCAATCACCCCTGCCAGCTCCCTCAGCACCCTGCATACTTGAGTTACCTTATTCACTGAAATAAAACAACTGATGCTGCAGAAGATCTGCTGTCACACTCCCCACGTGCCCTGAAAGAGTGGTGGTTCTGACAGCTGGGAGCTGCCAAAACAGAAGCTGCTCAAGCAGGTGCTCCTGAAGGGCTGATGTACCCACCAAGCTCCAGGCAGTGCTGGCAGGGCCTCCCCTCCATGCTGTATCTCAAGCCCCTACACTCCCATTCCCACTGCTCCTCCCAGGGATCTCTTCCAGTAACTTCCTCCTCTTCTGGTGGGAGGCCATCTATTCTTTATCACCTGCAATGTGCAAGGTTGCTACTGTCCTATGCTACCACTGACCTTTAATTGAAATTGTTCTGTTTGATTCCTGGTAGCCACTTCCTTGAGGAATACGTCCTCCGCTCTCTGCACTGAGCAGACCCAGGACTCCTCCTAAGGTTGACTTCTTGTGCTCTCAGTCTTCTTGGGGACCCTTCCCATTCCCCATGAGCCTGCCGCCATGAGGCTATGCCCACAAGTCCCACCACCCATTCTGCAGCAGCCTCTGCATCTCCTCTGCCTGGAGGTGCCTTTTATCGGTGTCCAGTGGTGGGCTTCTCACTGCCAAGCCTGCAGACCTTGCTGCCCAGCCACCACCTCTTGCTGAGGAGCTCCCAGACTTCTACCAACTTTGTACTTACACACCCACTTCTGCCATTCCACTTCTCCAGTTTCATGTCCCACCCAAAATATCTAGTTCTGCCAAATGAAATGCCATTCGTGGTCCAGATTACATCTAGGAAGCGACTCTCCTGCAGATACAGTTCCTGGTAGCTTGTTTTCTTCCTAGTAATCACAGAATCACCAAAGTTGGAAAAGAACTCTAAGATCATCCAGTCCAACCATCCACTGACCACCAATATTTTCCCCACTAAACAACATCATTTAATACAACATCTAAACATTTCTTGAACAACTCCAGGGACAGTGGAGTCCCCCTCCACTCCCCACTTCCCTCGGGAGCCCATTCCAATACCTGACCACTCTTTCAGAGAAGAATTTTTTCCTAATATCCAACCTGAACCTCCCCTGGCACAACTTGAGGCCATTCCTTCTTGTCCTACCACTAGTGATGTGGGAAAATGTAATCACAGAATCATTAAGGTTGGAAAAGACCTCCAGTTAATGTTGCGATCTCAGGGCAATCCAGCATCAGAAGGTAGAAAATGTGGCTCATGTCCATAAATATGAAAATAGATTGGACCAACATTGTATTTTTATCTATTCTTACTGGCACATGTAGCAGACGTATTTTGGCTACAAAATTCTTAATCTGAAAGTCTCAGACTATTTCAGAAAACTTCTTCACAAAGAGCTGAAGGCTGGTGATTGCCAACTCAACCCAAAGTCCTTCCATGCAGATCACTTTGTGTCCTTACTCTGCCCACACCTATGGTTGTATGAAATGACCGCAGAACCACCAGCTCTCCTCAGGTGCCCAGAACAGCTCAAAAAGCTGCTGAGAACTGGGAGTTGTTTGCAAGGCACTGGGAAGAGGGAGAGGCTGGCGAGTGTTCAGTACCACTCTGCTCAGCTGCCACACGCTGCAGAGTGAAAGGACTGCAGAAAATAGCAACAGCCACTGTGGGTTCAGTTATGAATCATGGGAGGGACCTTTCTGTATCTGGTGACTCGGTGCTATGGTGACAAAAGCTCCACAAACACTTCACAGAGAGTAAGGTCATGTGTTTTCTGTTACTCCTCACATAGGGTAGCGCTGCCTGGGAATAACCTGTAGTGGTGAATTCCTTTGAGTTGGTTCTTTTTCAACACTACTCTTCTAGAATATGTTTTGCTGGGGTGACAGACTATTTCAGATGCCATCTCTGATTCACTTTATCTGGTGGGCTCCTTATTGGTAGTTACCTGTGAGCAACACAGCCCTTGTCATATTCTCTGGAGTCCCCATATCTGCCCTGAAGTAGTGTCAAACTTTGTACAGAGCCTAAATAGCAGCTGGAGCTATCCTGCCTTGTAACATGCAGGGGCTGACTCACTGCAAGCTTCATGCACAATGGGACAAAAGGGACAATGGCCCTTCGAGTCAGTGTGTGCTTCTAACAGGACTATGACCGCAGAGCTGAAGTGGGAAGGGTGACTCCCAAACCATCCTCTTCTTCATCCCTTTAGGTGTCCATGTAGAAAAGCATTTGGCACACTGGCTGTTCTTCCAATCTTTCCAAATTCTTCATATCACATTTGTTCCTGAGTCACCTTTAATCAATGCCACTCTTCAAATGTTTACAACGGCTCTGGCGGCTGTGCTGATATAGCAGAGAGCAGCAGTAACCAAATGGAAAGATTAAATTCCTTGTGTTCACACTCCTAAAAAAGTGAAGGGTGAAGAAATGCTCTTTCACTGCCCCTGAGTCTGGTCTCTCTGCAAGTACATTTCCCATTTCCAGACACCAAAGGAGCACAGAGTTCAGCGCTGACCACAACTCAGCCTCTCCATGCAGCTTTCTTTGACATTAACAAAGGATGCTACTGGGACAAAGTGATTTTTCTAGGTACCTGTCACATTCTGCAGGCATTCAAACAAACAAACAAAAACCATAATGCTCTGGATGTCGAAAGTAGAAAGGAGTTCAATTGGTGATCAGACAACTTGGCAAAACACATTGACTTAGAGGTTTGAAATGTCAAGGTGGATTCAAGCTCCAGCTGAGGAAGTCTGGGGCAGACTGGGAGATGCGGGGAAGGGAATGGCACTGTTTACTTCTTGCCTCGGTGCTTGGGTGCCTTTTATTCTCTTTCCCTCACCAACACAGTTGACATGATGACTTAGGCCCCTTTCTGGAGCAAGCACACCATGCATTTAATACAGCCTCTTCACGTGCATGCATGGTCAATTTTCACTCCCTACACCTTTATCCATATTGCCCCCACCCTGTCTGCCCCATAGTTACATGATGAGGGGAAGCCAGGGGCTGGGAAAAGGGCTGGGATGCAATCAGTATGGCACACTGGTGGGTGCAGGGTCCACACAGGTGGTGCTGGGTAGTGTCAGCAGGGGGGGCCTCCTGCTAAACCCTCCTGGCATTGGGTTGAGGATAGCAGCATCAGTCCTTGCCTCCATGCTACTGTGGTGCTTGCTTGTGGTATGAGGAGCTTGGGAGAAGTAATACGAACCCTGTTGTTGTGTTAGGCTTAATGACCACTTATTGGCCCATGCACTGTTGAGCAAAGAGACTCCCTCTTAATGAAGGTCAGAGTAAATAACAGTGTACAAATTATGTTTAATGGCTCAAAGTGATGCTGAGTCCTTTAAGATCAAGGTAAATGGTCTCTAATTATACTTGGATTTATTCTTGCTCAAATGAGATTGACCAGTACACCAGTTCAGCCAGGGAAGACATTTATAAATAAAAAATACATCATTTTTATTGAAAATGAAAAAAAAAATGCTTTGTCATCTTTGTGAAATAAAGGTTACAATGAAAGACTGTGTGGATAAATAAAAACAGATCAGTAATGTACAAGTAACTAGTAGTACTTACTGTCTATGTCTCGTCTGGCTGAGAAGATGGGACACACTACTCTAACTCTGCAGGTGGAACTACAGAGACCAGGAAGAAGGATGTGGCTTCTCCAGTCACACAATGGCTTGCTTGTCAAGTACAAAACACCTGAGTGGAAATACACAAACACAAAAGCCTGTTCACAAATGGGAATAAAACACGAAAAGAATCAGCAAATTTTTCTGTTCCTATAACAGAAGGGTTACCTGTTGTGAGGACAAAGTATCAAACGTTGTATAACACCTGCCACGTCCCTGACTGCCAGCATCACTTATGACACCAGTTCCCCCTGGGGACACTGGAGGGGCTGTTGGCAGAAGCTGGAATCGGGGCTGTTTGTCAAGAAATGGTTTTATTTGATAAACTTGTTGGCACTTGGATTCCTGCTAATGGCAGAACTGAGGAACGAGCACATCAGCAGTGTAACCGTTTCTAAGCTGACTGCCACATGGTTTTCCTGTTTTGCATTTATACTGTGCCAAGTGAGCTTCTCAGACCTGCTATAAACCCTTCCTTTGCTCTCCTATTGCCGGACCATGAAAAAAAGAGGCAGCTGCTTCCTCCAGCCTCTTTGTCAGCTCGCCTTCTATCCCACTATTTACCTTACTTCTTTACCTTGCAAACAGCTCACCTCTTGGAGCCTGAGCTAAGCCCAGCCCTTTTGTGCCCTGCAGTCATCGCTCCATCTTTAGGGGAAAGCTGATTCCCAGGAATGCTGTGCATGCACATACCTATCTGGGCGCTGCACCCACACCTGCCCACCCGCTAACCCAGCGCCCGCTGGCCCTCACAGCCACATTCCAGCCAGCAGAGCTATTGCTCACTAATTGTTACCTGTCAAACAGGTAAATGAGGCTCTTGGGCCAAGTCCAAACAAGCACATATTCCCACCAAATCCTAAATTTGCAAAACTTTAACTTTTCTGCAGCCCTACTGATGGTTTTCCCTGAGACTAATCAGAAAGTATGACGGGTGGAAAAAAAGCTCAGCGTTTGGCTGTTTGTTGTGACGAAGCTCTCCTACACGTCGATACCTGCAGCAGGGCACAGCAGGCACCCAATGCACACGGTGTGTGCGATGGCTCCCACACCACGCGAGCAGCCTTCCAAGATCACAAAATGCTCTGCTGATCCCAAAACGGCATCTGGATGGTGAAGGGATTAATATGTACAAGCTCTGGGGGCTGGAAAAGTGAGTGTGCATGCAGCCTGGAGCCACGTGGGAGGGCTGCGAACTGGCATTTCCTGCTCCATGCACCCAGTTCAGACTTGCTCTGCTGACTGCAGCAAGAGGGTCTGTGCTCCCGGGCGCAGGCAGCGGCCTGTTACAGTCGCACAGTCTGTGAAGATGGCTGATGTCAGCTTCCTGCAAGGCCACAGAGGGAAAACGGTGCCAACCAAACTGCTCCCACCTAAAGCTCACTCCCCGCGTCTGCCTCTGCAGAACAGACGTTGCCCCGCAGAAGCATTCACAAGCAGGCAGCCTGCTCTTGCGGTAATATATTTCACGTGCATCTGCGTCAAAGTGCACTGAAAGAAAACCCCACAGCTACAAATCCCATTAAAAACAGTGCAGGTGTCACTGCTTTTCTGTGCCCCCCTCTTGCAGGCTCCTGGCTTGGACTGCAGGCTCTCTGACCAGTGATGCCGTGGTGCCACATATCCTCACACACGTGACACCACCTGACGGCATTTCTGAGCCCGTAACGTGACAGCTTCACCTGCATGGTGCGTTGAGTCCCTCAGCTGTCAGGGCCTACCTGACAAAGAAAGAGGGGAGAGTAAATGGTAGAAACCAGTTGTTACTGGTAATAACAGAAACATGATCTTCCCAGCAAGATGGCAATCTTCCCCCAAAAAGGCCGCAGTACCTCCATGGTACACCTGATTCTGACCTGTCTCTCACCTCAACTTTACCCCGGTTATACCAGAATGCTCGGATCTCCCAGGCGTTGCCTCAGACTGTAGGTGAATTCTACTTTGGAAGTAACCTGGCTAAAGCAGTCATTAGACCACTAGAAAAGCAAACGGTTTTTTACACTTTATTTGAAGATGCACTTATATATTTTTCAGCTTAACAGCAGCTCTGGAATGAGGTTTAGCACTGTTTTTTTGGAACAGGCTAATGCTTTAAACTGATTTTTATTTTTTCTTAGCTGTATTTGCACAGCTTCAAGCTCAGCCCAGCACCTTCCCTATATGGCACGAGATTTGCTCAGAAGAGATCCTGAGAGTTACAGCTGTGGTACTGGGTTTCAAGGCGCTGAGTTGAGCTCTGGGCTCCTGCAGACCCAGTGTGTCATGCACAGATTCCTATCGAAATTAGGAACTCCTCTGCAGTTTCTTCTCTATGGTTCTCTCCTTCTTCTTGACTTGGGATTTCTCCTTCTTTTCAACTCACAGCAGGTAAGCAACTGTCTGATCCGCTCCTTGCTTCTTGCCAGGCTCTGGCACAGAGTGCCTTTCCAGTCTGCAGCCCTGTCACTGGCTTCCTACGCTGTATGGGTTGCTGCACTCTGTATCTTCATGCTACTACTGTCCAGCAGTGCCTGAAACCATTACTAATGGTTCCCAAAGGTATTTTGCTTAAAATAAAAGGGAAGATACCTTAAAAGATACAACGCACTGCTGCTTAAAAAACACTGTGTGAAAGCTGACAGCTGTATTATTACTAATACCCACCTAGAACCAGTTAGAAATACCTTGGCCAAAAAATGTTATTCCTGTGTATCTCATTTCTATTTTGACAAACGTACTGAATGATGAGCATGATTTTAGCAATCTGTTGCTCCACAAAGGCTATTAGGACTCCTAGAGCAGCTGGGTTCTCTGGGCTGCCCTGCAAGCTAGGCAGCTTATCCACAGCAGAGGTGGCTGCCTGGGGCTGTTGTCTCTCTTTTCCCTAAGGATTTTGTGAGGGGGCAAAATAGCTTGAAATCTGAGGTTTCTTTCAGACCTATAGAAGAACTTCTGTGCCTACAAGTCTGTTCGCTTTTCACAATCCTCTTCCCAGATCACCAGTTCTACAACATAGCTGCTAGGGATCCCATGTAATAGTGACAGGACAAGAGGTAATGGCCTTAAGTTGTACTGGGGAGTAGGGATCCAGATTGGATATAAAGACAAATTTCTTCTCAGAAAGAGTGGTGAGACAGTGGCTGCCCAGGGAGGTGGTGGAGTCACTGTCCCTGAAAGTGTTGAAGAACCGTGGAGATGTGGCACTGAAGCACGTGGTCAGCAGGCATGGGGGGATGGGTTGGCAGTTGGACTGGATGATCGCAGTGGTCCCTTCCAACCTAAATGATTCTATGATTTAGCTTTTTCTCAGCAGCTGGAGAAGAGAGTTAGCTGTCTGGAGGGCTGGAACTTTCCTTAATCTTCAACTGGAAGATTAAGGAAACCAGGCTACAAGCGCCCATCTGGTGATTGCCAGAAGAGCAGACTTAAGCCACCAGCCCACGCACTGCAGGTCAATGCCTACCAGCACGGGTTCTTCACATTACCAGCTTCTGACTTCAGCTTGTGCAGAACAGCATTAGTCAGAGCTGGCAACACAGGAAAAAAAGCTTTCTAGCTCCTTTAAAGCTTACAAGTGAACCTTCCTGCTATTGCTACTTGGTGTCTTTGTGAAGTGCAATACTGGTTGATTTAATTGAGAGGGTGTGTAACTGTAAACACAGCTTTAAACTGTTGTTTCAGATTTGAAAAAGTAAATGTGAGGACAAGGAAACATGCCCTTCCAGAGAGTTCCAAAACCAGCATTCCCAAATGAAAGTATAAATGAAGGATTCTCACCAGCGGGAAATAATTGAGCAAAATAGATGCACCCCTCATTAAACAAAGCCCTGATTAGTTCAGTGCTGGCAGTGACGCACTGATTTGTACCATTTTGCGAATCTTTCTTTTTCCACAGACCGAGCCCTTGGGTTCACATAACACAGGCACATAATTTGAAGAACTCTTTGATTGTTCAGTTGTACACCAAGGAACAAATTGAGAGGGAAATACTGGGATGCTGACAGACAGATTATATATTTTTTAAATGTCATGATTCTAAAGCACCGTGCGAGGAAGGGGCTGTGACTGCCTGTGTGCACTCACTGCAGAGTCCAAAGCAGAGTTTGAGGCTCAGGGTCTGCAGAGCGTGTTCTCTCATCTGCTGCAAACATGACATGAAAGAGGTAAAAAGTCACATAAACTTGTGCATGTGTTAAAAAGTGAGGGGAAAAAGAGCTCAGGCCTCAAATGCCTTTATGTTTGCTGTGGCTCAAGACACAGCAAGCATCTCTGACATTGCTTCTGTGCATTATGGGAGAGCTCGTTACACTGCTAACACTATGTTATCTTCCTACCATCACAATGCCTGCTGCCCACAGCAGTTTCTTTATTGCTGGTATCAAGGGCAAGAACTGATTGCACGGGCAGAGGTGCCTGTGCTCGGGGTGAAATAGCTCCTAGCCACTAATTAGCCGCTAATCCTGTGCACCGAGGTTCCCACAGACCGTAAGGGCTTCCTTTGGTGACTTTTCAATTAGCATCATAACACCCCGAGCTTTGAATGCTTTGTGTATATTTATCTTTGCTCCCAATTGTCAGGGCCGGCCAACGGGAATTAAACCAATTTAACAGCATCTGTGTGTCTATCATTTGGCAGCTATTAGCTTAAATTGACATAATCTTTCTCCCTGCTGAGAGATAGATACATTTATATTAACCTCGGTGTGACTTGCTAGGATTCTTCCACAGAACATGCGAGAAATCGTGCAGATACCGCTAGGAAAGTGGAATTTCAGCACGTACAAGAGACAAATCCCCTTATGGCACCGCTAGCGGCAGCAAGCTGGGCTGGCCGAGACAGGCAAGCGTTGCTACTGGTTACTGCCCCATAGCTGGTGGAATGTTAACGACCGCTTTGTCATACCGAGGGCACCTAACAGCCATCCCATCCAGCTCAATAGGCACCGCAGCCCAATTCCGTTCAGCGCAGCCCAGGGCTGCGGCCGGTGCAATTCCCTGCATTAACGGACACTCCCTGAGCAGAGGCACTTCAAAGCACCCTCCTCAGGCTCAAAAGGCTCTCCCCATCCCGGTACGATGGGTTGTTTACACTGAGGTAATTGTCGTGTGTGTAACTGGCCTGAGAAGATGCTCAGATATCCTCGGTCTCCCTTCCCCTCTCCTAGTCTTGTTTGGAAGTTCTGGAACCCAAAGGGAACAACAGAGGGGAAATCCTGCCTATCTGCCCCCATCTTGCCAGGCTGGGTTCTGAGGGCCAAAGCACCTGCTTTAACCCCAGGCACAGCCGACAGAGCTTGAGCCAGACCTACAACCACTTCCAAAGCACAGAACAGTGATGCAGTGCAAAGGGCAACTCAGAACGACTGACATTCTTCATAGTACTGTCATAAAAACCAGGAACGTCTTCTATACACACACCTTTTGAAGGAAAGACGGCCATTTAACCTGCAATGTAGAGAATACCTTCTTGATTGGATAGCTGCTCTCATTCCTAGACTTCCATGAAACTCGGTGGCTTCACTGGGACTATGGCGATGCAGTACTGTGCATCTGCAGAAATTCACTGCTACTCCAGCCACTGGAGGAGGCTGACAGGCTCAAAGAAACAGCTGCTGCTGCAAGAGCCGTGGGTGATGCTATATCTCTGCAATGCCAAGAGACATCACATGAGGCAGCCACATGTCAGACTGGAAGAGAAGAACTGGGCTGGGTGAATGCTGCAATTAAATCCCCATGCTTACACCTGTGAGGATTTCATTCATCCCAAGCAGAAAAGACTGCTTTTCATGAGCTTTCACAACTGCTAAAACTCAAAGCTAAAACCGAATTACAGCAAAAAGAAGTGGGTCTGCCCTACAACTCCTGTTCCCTTGCTTTTGTTGTCTCCATCACTCCCACGCTTTGGGAATGGAGTTTTACAGGGTCAAACCAGCCTACTTACTTGCCTGAAAACTAACCCTCTGAAAGCAAAGACAAAACAGTTCTCTGGAGGGTGAAAGAGCAAGGTTGCTGATATGACAGAAGAGGGAAGAAATGCATTCTCTAGGGTAAGGAGAAAGCTCCTTTGGGTAGTCACATATTCTTCCACTAAGCAAAGTCAACTAGAGGAAACCGGAATGCTTTCTACCTATTAGACCTCCCAGAAAAACCAATGCTTTGCTCACCTTCATTGTAAGAAGGGGGATTGAAGCATGTTGTTAACAGGACATTCTCATCCCTTACCTTACAAACAAGGTTGCAGGACAGCCAGGTGACAGGACCTTCTGGCATTCTCCTGTGTGCTGCTTTTTTCCCAAGTTGCTGCATGTTCATTACTGTGACCTTGGGGCTATCAGGGAAATCCCCATGACTTCCTGCTCCACTGTGCTGTGGTGCCAAGCTCAGTGCTTACTGCCTACACTTCATACAGGAGAGAAATAATGATGAGAAAGTAAAACCTTGGTGGGGATGGACTCCATTCTGCCTGGGGTAAGACCTTTCCTTGAAGCCAACTACAACATTGCATCATCAGCTGTCCTACATAAATACTGGTGTCAGCTCAGAGTTATCCATGCAACATTTAGATTCAACCTGTGTAGCACAGAGGCTAAACCAATTGGCTCTGATAAGACAAGATGAAGGCATTTGCATTTAAAATCCTACATTTCACATGTGGATTGTCTATTTAGTGAGCACTGTTCATTCTGAATTCTTCCCCTTTGCACTCTATCTTTGTCTTTGCTATTGATTTAAGCTAAAAAGGGCAAGGTCAGGCTGAAAAAAGGCACTATGCACTCTGTCAGGCTCTGTCTGGGAGGCTACAGGAGGCTGAGGCGGTGCTTTCAGCGAGCAGTCAGTTAGGGCTAAGAATCTACAAGGCACTCAATGCTCTGGCGCTAGTTTGTCCAAACATGTAGGCTCTGCCTCTACAGTTTAAAAATAAATGCATTCTAAACTGAAGAACTTGCTGGTTTCAGTGGGAATGCAGGCATAATTTCGAGGAGTTGGGCTGAAGCATTTAGCAAACTACCTGTCTGCCTCTGGCACCAGCCTGAGAGATGGGCAAGGGCTACTGAATTCCTAGTTCTGCAGATTCTTCACAAAACCTTTGGCAAGTGTGTTGCTCAAAAACCTCACGTACAAAATGGAGAGGTGCTGCACCTACTTCCTAATGTCTGCCTTGTGCTCCTCCTTCGAGAGCTCCACAGGTCAGGAACTGTCGTGGACAGCTGGTATCTGGGTCAGAACTTGAGCAACTTCACCAAAGCTTGAGCAACTTCATCCTGATACCAACCCGTGTCTCTGCCCTGGAGCACAGAGCCTGCAGGCTGTCAGCCTGGCCTCCCTCTCACACAGGTTTACTGGAATGACACCGCCAAAGCGTATGAGTTTTGCCTCCCTTTCCAGGCAGCTCAACTGTGGTATTAATTAGGAGTGATTTATACTCCCAGCAATGGTAAAGCAGAGCTCATCTTCCCCTGAGAAGTTCTAGTAATCAGAGCGAAGTTTATAGTGAAATAAAGAGCAACACACATATCTTACTCCCTCCCTACCCTGCAGGGCTATTGCTCATGTGTGGGAGCTCAAGAAAAAAGCAGTAAAGAAATGTAAATGTAAATCTGCCTGCTTTGCCCCTCACACCCAAGCACACCATATAAACAAACAGCCATTGCCAGGTACTCTGTTTTCTAGTCAAATAAAGAGAAACAAATACTCAGCATCTCTGTGGCTGGAGCCATACAAAACTTCTTCGCCTTGCTTAGGAAGAAGCTAAGATTTCCATCCACTTGGGAAAAAGGAAAAAGAAATAAAAATGTAAAGAAAAAACACAGCTGTTGTAAATCCTGCTATTAAAGAAGGGACTCAGAGAAACAAAGGTAAGGTTAAAAAGCAGCATATGCCACAGTCACGGGACACAGCCAAAGGAGACAGAATAAGCTCCTAACTCCAGTCCGTTAAAACACAATATGAAAATCAATACTGGTTTGGGCAGCGCAATAATGCACACAGGTAACAGTGATAGTGTGAAAGCAAAATGAAGTACAAAAGAACTTGGGACCTGCATGTCTCACTGTGCTCCATGAGCCCGGCTCCCGGTCTGTCTCTCCCAGCACAGTAGTGCAGGACAGGACAGAGCAGTCAGCACACCTCCCTGTCTGGCAGGGCAGCTCCACCAGCAGAAATCTACTTTCACAGCAGAGACTTAGCAGTGATAAAGCAGGCTTGTAGGTGCATGCAGGGCGTGTGCGCTGTACAAACACGGTATTGCTGAGATGCTGCGCCTGATAGTGCAGGCTGATGGAGTGACTGCACGCATCTACAACGGGGGTCTTCCCCACGCCACGGCTTGAGCTGATCCTTGAGGCTCCTGAGCAATGAAGAACCAAACCCACGCAGCAGAGAAGGACAAAGATTATGTTGACAAGCTCTGAGCCTACACTGCCCCAAAGCCTGATGGAGTAACACTACATACTCACAATACTGCCTTTATATTTATGAACGAGATCAGTGGGACTGCTTTCTTCTGAAATATTGGTCTATTTCAAACGAGAACGACAGCAAATAGCAGAAGGACCTATGCCTGTCTGTAAAGGTGCTTTAACATGAACAGAGACAAGTGGCCTAGTGACCGTTCCATAGAACAAGGCACAGCAGAGATCTCTTGGCTCCAGCAGGGGCTCCTTTTGTACCACCAGACCCCTTTGTCCTCTGCCACAGGGACAACTGAGCAGCAGCCTCAGGGCATCAGCCCCCCCCCCCCCCCTTTTCTCAGCAAGCCTGGAAAGCTGCTTTTCCATTCCCTGTGATTCTTTAAGCACCTTGCTACTTGATTAAGGCATCGATTCATTTTGAGGAAGAAACACATTGCTTCTAAGCAAATCCAAAGCTTTGTTTCCAGCTCCCATTACCCTGATCGGAAGTGTTTCTGTGGAATCTGTGCTGAATTTACTCTAGTTTCTGAGTGTGGGAAAAGTAAACAAGCAATTGTTTATATCCCATCCTTCACCGTCTGCACATTGGAACACCAGAGCCTATTTTAGGACATACCGTTGCAGCAAGAAGAGATGCACTCTTAATCAGCTTTTGACTGCCTCTTATTTCAGGATGGGGTGACAGATCTGTGGAGCTTCTCTGCTTTTTAAAAACACTCAACGGATGCAGAGACATATGAAGCTCTCAGAGATGTGATCAACATGTGAAAACCTATTTCAGATTCCTTTCAAATGATGCTCTGCAAATCATAATGATTCAAGACAGACTGATGAAGGAAGGCTGGGAGCGGAAGCCCCAGCAGCCAATGCAGAGAGCCATTCCTGCTCCCCTGTGAGAGCCCTTCAGCAGGAGCAACCATCCATCCAATTGTTTGTTCAACTGTGTCACTGAAAAAAAGAAAAAGCAGCTTTTAATTATGAAAATAAAGATGGCTTTCAAAGTACTACTGCTGACAGCCAACCAAAAAAACCCAAGCATACAACACACTACGCATGTTCAATGAGCAATTCAAGGGAAAAAAAAAAAAGGATAGACAACTATTAGGACAATTTTCTTCTGACATACCTCAAGAACTCTTCACGTCATAAACAAACTATAAGCATTTCCACCTTTCTCCCCAAACAGCTCAAGTTGGGATTACTCAAGATGTGTCTGTGAAGCTGCAGATTTGTTCTGTGATGATGGAGAGATCTTGGTGACTATCACAAGAAGTCGGACAAAGCATCACAAAGATGCACTTGATATTCTTCTTGGAGGCCAGGTTGTTTATGTCCCACAGCTCTACCCCATTGTGACACAGTATCAATTTCAGCTTAATTAAGGTATTTCCGAGTCCCAGGTCCCACAGCACATCAAGCTGTCTTCCAGAGATGTTTTCTTATTCTTTTTCAGGCAGAGTTTTTCACTAAAAGCAAAATCACAGCCATTAGGTGACCTAACCGTAGTTTCCCCTTGTCTCAAAACGCTTGGCTGAATCACTGGAAAATGCTATCAGAGATCAAAGCATCTGCAGAAAAGCCATTCCTGTGTATTACATTCTGTTGAATTGGTTTCAAACTGGTGAGTAATCTTTACGAAATGGATTGGTACTACTAATCAAGAAGCTAATATTCCAGTCTATTGTCAGACTTAGCTACCTCCTCAGACGTCTCCATGTCTCAACCCAGAAAGGAGTGCCACACTCTGAGGTTTTTTCACCACTAAAAATGACTTCTGTTTTAAGTTGAAACAAGGTTCTGTGTGCCATACTGCCTAAGACAGGCATTGCAGATATGTAGGATATTTACACAATAACTCTGGCATCTTTCAGAATCATGAACTCTATGCTCATAATGAGCAAACAAAGCCCCCCCCTTTTCTTCTTACATGGTTCCATGTTGCTCTGAGGGCTCTATAAGACACGCAGATCAGCATTTCAGATAGAAGTGGCATGTGCAGCCCCATGCCCTGCCCTGTGGTCAGAAGTGCTCGATCATAGAATCAGAGTGGCCTGGGTTGAAAAGGACCTCAAAGATCATCTAGTTTCAACCCTCCTGCCCTGGGCAGGGTCTCCAACCACTAGACCATGTTGCCCAGAGCCACGTATTCCATGGTCCTCTGTGCTGCTCAACTGCTGTTGCCATGCATGATGTGGAGGCATTGGAGAGCTCCAGGTTCTTATGAAGATCCCAGCTGAGCTGTCTGGGAAGTACAACAGGCAGTTTCCAGGCAGCAGGTAGTTGCCACTAGTCACAGAGCCTTCCATCCTGATAGCACTTCCATAGTTTCATTGTGAAACAATACAAGTAACGTGCTGTTACGATTTTGGTTACTTAGGATTACTTTCTTTATGTTAGATGCTAATAGTGTAGGATAATCCATTATCAGAACATACAAGCGATCCATTTGGAGTATAGGAGACCTGCACTAAAATCTATTTATTTTGATGTACGTGACGGCGTCATTGAAGTCAGTTGAAGATCAAGGTCTGTACAAATTCCAGTAAATGTAGTTTCACATAGAAGATAACTACAAAGGGAGGGCTATGGGGAGGATTAACAGTAAATGCATTACAAAATTAGTAGGTAGGTGGTTGGCTTTGAACTTACTGCAAGAGAGCATTTTATATCAACAGCCATCAATTACAGAGAAACACACAAATAAAAATACGTGGTAATCACTGCCTACTGCAAACACTTGTTTTCAAACATCTGCGCTCTCACTGAGCTGCCTTACAATGCTGTTTTGACATAAATACTTCTCTAACATCTTTTATCAGACAGACTTCTTTTAATAGTCTTCTGAAAGATATTTTAGGTACTTACTGCAATTAGTAAGCTGAGCTGAACCTTGTTTGTGCACCCTACTTCCTCTGCCCAGTGCTGGCAAGTCCAAACAGCGCTGATGCTGGCTGCTATGGAACACATCATGTAAACACAAGGTAGATGGTTGAATTCTACACTGAATCCTTGCAATAACAAGCAAGAAAAAAAAAAAAAAAAAGAAAAGAAAAGAAAAGAAAAGAAAAAGAAAAAGAAAGAAAGAAACACCCTACCGGCTTCTATGCAAAGAAGTAAACAACACAAAAAAGTGATTTGGTCTTTTAGATTGTTCCTGTACACTCCAAAGACAACTCCTAGATTCATAAAAATGTATTGCATGACCATTTTATTTTTGGCCTATACAGCCTTTATTCTATGAGAAGCAAGACTGGCCTGGCCTGAAATAACATTAGATGATTTTTTCAGTGACTAACAGATTAGTTTATAACAATCCTGGAGCTCATGAAGAATGAGCACCGGGCTGGATGAGACAGGACCTGTTTGACCTGCTCAGCTGGACGCTCACAATTGAATTCCAGTTTGCAGTCTGGAACAAAATGCTCATCCAGAAAATGATGAGCCCAATGTCTACTATCTACTTAAAATAATTTTCAGGGTATATTTTTCACCTAAGCAAGTCTCAACTAAATAAGCTGTCATCTTCAACAACCTCAAATCAAAAGTTCATTACTGCATTTTCCACTTCTGTTCCTCACTTTGACCTTGAACACTTCTGCAGCCATTGAGCAGCAATTCAGTCTCCCAACTGCTACATTGGAAGCAATCCCTCCTGAGAGCAGGCTGCTAAAGGCGGTTTTGTAGCTGACCCAGTACTAGAACAACAAATTCCATTTCAGTTTGAGTTACAGTTTGGGCTTGGTCCAGGACTGCAGATGGCATCAAATGATGTTTTCTTCCCTGCAAAATCGTACATCAGCAGCATTGCTAACTTGGGGAAGGTGACATTTTCAAAGGTGCTCATTGCTGATCCTCCTTTCCTTTTTCCTATACATTTCATAGAGGAGAAAAAAAAAAAAAAAAAGTGAAAGCCACACATCCAAATGTTTCCCATAATTTGAAAAAAGTAAAAAGGGAAAGAGGATACCTGAATTGAGGTTAATCCTATTTACAGCACTCAATTAGGTAGCCTTTTCAGGTCTCAAAAGCCTCTTTCAACATAGTATCAATATTTGTGAATGAAATCTTATCATTTCTGCAGTTAGTTGTAAGGTTTCATTAATTTAAACCGTGATGGGATTCCCATTATTCCTGCAGAATTCCCATTATTCCTGCTCACAGTACCTCATGATAACGTGTCTGGGAGGCTCAACTTGCTTTAAGATGACATAGTAATTCTTTATACAAAACAACTGCACTATTTGTAGTGAAAAAATTACTCGTCTTCTTTGCTTTGCAAAGTCTTATGGCTTCCTCAAAATGTATTCTATAAACTGACTTATACAGGCATTGTTACGAATAACGGCCTACAAACTGAGAAGTTCAATACTAGTATTTGCTATCCACAATTCAGGCCACATTACCAACTTTTGATGGGATTTACAGATTGCATAATGATTCTTCTTTCCTGTGACTGAAAATTAAGGAAGGCTAAGTAATACTTCGTGCTCAGTCCAAGCATCAATAATCTAGCTAACCTACATTTCTTATTCTGTTAAGTTAAAAACATAACAGGGAATCTGGGAGAGGGACCTGAATAGATGATCTTTTGAGGTCCCTTCCAATCCTTGACATTCTGTGATTCTGTGATCTTCATGGGACTACGCTTGAGACTGACTTAAAACTGAGCTATATTGATTTGGCTTCATTTGGTCGTTACTATGAATACAGGCAAAAGCTGAGAAATAGTAACAATCATTTGTGCCTGACTGTGATACAGTAACATCAAAGACTTTAAAGCGTCAGTCTTGATTTCCACTGCATTGAAAGAGGATCAGACCCCCAGAATGCAATTCTGTGAGGTTACAGACACACATTCATAGACAAACATACTGAAGTTGCTCTGAAAGTAGTGCTTCCTATTTATTTCCACGGAAACTACAGCACAGAATGATGACACTATTTTATAGAGCAAATTCACAGCTACAAAACACTATTTTTCAACACAGCCACCACCAGTAGCTGATCCATGTGGATGAGCTGGTTGAGACACTCTTCTTTTTGTGGGCTGACAGCTGTGCATGGCCATCCAGAACGTGGCTTTCACGTCACTGCTGAAATGCACCACCCACCGCCTCCCTGTGCTCACATCCACTGTCAGCAGGTGCCATTTTTTCTGCGTGGAGGAATTTAATTCCATACCTTTGCTTCATATGAACTTTCATGTCAGACACCATTTGTCAAATTGCCCTTCTGCTGCTATCTGCCACATAGCAAAAACACATAATGGATGTTGGTGGGAAGGCTCAGCCTCTACTGCCATACCAACGTCCACATCTGATGCTGTGGCCCAACAAAACAAAAAATTAAAAAAAATAACAAAATCACAGAATCAAAAATAGGAGGCATTACTTTTGGAGCAGCCCTCACACTTGGTTATACAGATGCTTATTTCTGTGGGCACCTTTCTGCTCTGTCCTCACCAGCCGAAACGAAAGGTAGAAAAATCCTTCTGCTAGGCCAGCATAAATTCATTCAGCTACTTAACTTTCCTGCGAAGGTCACCGTGCGATATAACGGCCCATTTACCCTCTATGCAGCACTATTTGTAAGGCAGAGATGAAGCCCAGGAAGATCCCCGAGGTGAGGATCCGGGCGGGATGCCGACCTGCCCCGCTGGGGGCACAGCGACAGAGCGCAGGCGCTTCGTTTTCTTCTCTGGCTTCCGAGCTGACCCGAGGAGCCCTCTTCCTACACTTCCCCACCATCGGATGACAGCCGCCGCCCCCTGAGCTCCATCCGTCCTTTCGGACAGCACCGAGGCGCCGGCGCAGCGCACAGTTGCTCGGCAGCTCCGCGCTGTGAGCGCCGTGCGGGCGCCGGGCAGCTGCTGCGGGCAGCCGGTACTCGACCGCCCGCGCTCAGACCGCGCAGCAACGGGGGCGGCACCGCCGAGCCCAGCCGCTCCCGGCTGAGACGGAACCGTCGGAAATAAGCCAACCGGCAATAAAACCCCTCCAAACCGACCCCAAACCCCCCGTCCCACGAGGAGCCCGGCTGCCGACCGCTCCCCGAAGGCCGCGGCGCCCGCGGGGCCGGCCGTCGGCAGCCACCGAGCGGCCGCCACCTGCCCGAGTCCCGCCGCCCCGTCACGCCCGGCCGCCCGCGAGGCCTCCCCTCGGCCTCGGCCGTGCCGCCTGCCGGGGGGCCGCCACCCGAGCGCCAGCGCGGCGCCGGCCCTCCCCTCGCTCTCTCCCTTCGCTCAGCGGCGGCCCCGCGGTGCCTCCCGGCGCGGCGCGGCGCGGCGCGGCGCGGCGCGTTACCTGGAGCTCGGCGGCGCCGTACCTGCGCGCCTCTTCCAATGGCAGCGCACCTGCCGCCCGCCCCGCCCAATCAGCGCGCGGCTCGGCCCTCTGCCCCGCTCCTTTAGTGAAAGAATCCGACGCCGCTCGGAAAGTTACCTGCGCGCGCCCGGCCCGGCCGCTCTCCGCGCCGCTCCCCACATGCGAGGGGGAGGGGGCTGGGGCCGTACCTGCGCGGCGCTGCGCTGCCCCGGCGGCGGAGCGGGGCCAGGGGGGCACGGCAAGCAGAATTACCTGTAGCTCTGGTTCTGCCGCGCCGGGCGTTCGCGCGCACCTTCACCTGCACAGACCTGAAAGTCCAGTTCCACCGGGGAGACCGAGCGCCGGGAAAGGGGAGCGAGTTCATTGGAGCAAACATGTCACAAGAGACGGACAAGTAAGTGCGCCCGGCGCGGCCCGACCGGTTGGATGTGTTCCGCCGGGCCGAGCGACGCGCGGCGCCCGCCGCTCCGCAGCGTGCGGATCCGGTTTGGTTTGTTTCGTTTCTGCCTGACTTTGGTCTTTTTTTGGGGACGGTCTTCTCCCCGCTTCCTCCTCCCCCCCCACCTCGAGGATCCCCACGTAAGGCTGCGGGCGCCGAGGGCACGGCCGTGCGCTGCCGCCCCGCACAGAGCACGAGGCGCCGCCGGCCCCGCGCCCTGCCGTGCTGTGCCCTGCCCCGCGCCCCTCGGCGCTCACGAGAACTGCCGGCCCGGCCTCGTGCCCGGCCGCCCCGCGCTTTGTTCTTTCCCGTAAGGCCGCTGCCAGGGGACGCCCTGAGGCCCGGGCGCAGGAATGCGGCGCGGGCCATCTTGGTTGGGTGCGGGCGTCGGGCGGGTAACGGGCGGAAGATGGAGGCGGGAGGTAACGGGAGGGAAGATGGAGGCCGGGCGCGGCGGGACGGCCGCTCGGTGCCGCCGGCCCGGCCGCGGAAGGTGCGAGGCGCTCCCGCCGCCCGCCCCAAGGGCCTTTGTGGCAGAGGAGGCGGAGAGGAGGGGCCTGTGGCCGTGCGACCTGGGGAAGGGCGCGGGGCCCCTGTGGGGACGGAGGGGTTACTGGTAGAGGGCAGCAGCGGGGCCGGCTGCGGTGCCACGGCGGCGAGGTGAGGTCGGCCGCGTCCTCCTCGAACGGTCGCTGCTGGCGTGAAGTGAGGCCCGTGGCGGCAGGAGCTGGGAACGGAGGTTGGAGCTCTGCGAGTGGCAGCGGGAACGAACGCATGAGGCTCCGGTGAGGGCCGCGGCGACTCAAGTGCGAGGAGGGGAACGAGGACGGGGCTCCGAGGGCTGCTGCGGGGCGGGGAGGATCCGGGTTCGCCGAGAGCTGTGGGGCACGGGCACGCATCTCTGTGGGCGCAGCCGGGAGCTGTGGGAAGCTGCAGCGAGGCCTAACTCACGCGTGAGACTACAGGAATGAGGGCAAAAGTGCTTTTCCTCTGGTTTTCGAACGCAACCAGTCCCAGGACCGCCCTTCATAGCGCAGCATGGCGTGAATGTAAGCCGCACATGGTAGTATCGCTCCCTCTGTTCTCACACCCCGATGGTGTCACCACCGAAGGGACACCCAGACAGCAGCACTGCTTCTGTGCAGGTGGGCCCATGCTCTGCCTCTAGTTGGTGGGAGAGCTTGAGAAAACTTAGAGGTGAGGGTTTGGGAAGGAAATCAAAAGTGAAGAAATGCCCCGAGCTCTTTGTATACAAGTGTAATGTGAGTAGACAAATAAATTCAAGATTCAAAAGTAGACAAATAGAAAGATGACCGAGTGGAATGAGGAATTAGATTAAACTGAGATGGTGCATGGGTAGGTTTCTTTTTGTTTGTTTGTTTTTTTAAGGCTCTTATATCATATGAAAACCTAATCCAAGGAGTATGACATTGTGCTCCTTCATGTGGCCCATTCTTTACGTAAAAACAAACCTTCCCTAAGACAAGGATGGACAGGGAGGTCAATCACTTAAAGGTCAGTTGATTTGTCAGTATTGGTGGGCATGTCTTTGTGTGGTTTGTGCTCGTTAAGCACTGCTGGAGGCAAGTGGTTGGGAGGGACACAGAAGGCAGGAAGGGCCATTGGCAGTGCTCCCTGCATCATCCTCTTTAAGTGAGGGAGGTGGTGGTGGGGTGAGAATGCTAAAGAGCAGGTCACTGGATTCTAATGCTAACTGAGGGGGCTTGGAAGGGGAGATTATCCCTAAGATACTGTGAATATCTCCCATCTTTCCCCTTAGCTGAGCTGCTTAAGCTGGGTCTGGCCTGCTTTCTTCCCTAAACTCCTATCAGTCAGAGGAGATAAGACATGGTTTCACATGCATTTCTCAGAGGTAGTACTGACTTAAGCAGGCTGTGACCACTTGCTGCTGCCTCCCTTTGCCTCCTCCCCCCAGCGGTGTGAGTAGAGGTGTTTGTGCAGCAGCAGAGCTGGCTAAGGGAGTGCTAGGCCAGCATAGCCTGGCCTGCCATTGGCAAATATTTTTGACGACTCTTTGACCAGCTTCTTGTCGATCTGGCTACCTCATGCCATCCAGTGATGTTCTAGGGCAGCAGAGGGAGGGCAGGCAAATGACTGGAGCTAAAGACAGCTGCTTAAGCTAGAAGCTCTGTGGAAGTAAATGTGCTTTTGCCTTTCTGTGAGTGTTCTGGAGACCCATGTGGCTGCCCGTTGTCACCCATTTCTCAGAGCTATTGCAAGGGGGCTTTTTTGGCAGGGATAGGGAGCATCCTCTTGGCACGGTGTCTACATTCCTGGGTTCATGACTGCATTTGGACTCGATGATCTCTGGAGGTCCCTTCCAACCCCTACAATTCTGTGATTCTGTGATTTGCAAGCTGAAAGTTGTGCTTGCTGTAGTGTGCAGAAACCATTAATCCCTTCAGAACACAGCTAGAGCTGATTTGGTGACCTTGGTACTTGTGAGACTTAACAGGGTGCTGGATTGCTGCTGGCACTGTGAATGAAGAGCAACAGTAGTCCCACCACAGTGCTGTCCTATCTGTTCCCAGTTTTAGGTGAGTGGCAAGTCCCTCAGTGGCTGGCACTGATGCTGCCTGATGAGTAGGGTTGGAAGCAAGCCTGTGCACGCTGACCGGTAGCTTCAGCCCCAGCTGGTTAGGCTGCAACACTTCCAGGATGCAAAGGAGTGACTGAGGACAGGGGGCAGATGGGGTTGGGGTGTGCTCAGACCAATCATGTGAAGGAGGGTTGGGGGCAGCCCAGGTCTGCACTGAGCATGTCCATGTGGGCAAAGAACTGGGGGAGGTGATGCTGAATGTGGAAATAGGTTCAGACCTGTTCCTGTGTGTCATTGGAAACATGTTCCCATCCTGCCTGCCGCTTGGCAGCGTGACTGAAGTCCATCTTGGACTCTTAACAGAGTAATTTTGTTCTGGTTTTGTGTTTCTTCCTGGATGTAGTTTCTGCCTTTATACTATTTAGCTTGAGCATCCAGTACTGTAACAGCAAAGGGCATTTATGGTTTTCTGTGTGATTCTGGGAATTATACTTAGTTCTTTCTTTGAGGGCCAAACCTATTACCCATCAGCTCATGAGGAATGGCAATTAGGTTGCAGACTGCTAATTTATTTTTTTCCCCCCCACTGCTGAGAGTCTGGATAGAGCATGTATTGAGATGAGTTTTCCAGTATTAATCATCAAGGAATGAATGGAGAAATGAGAATTTAGAGGTTTTAAAAGCTTGTACTTCTCAGGTATCAGACTTGTTCTCATGGATATTCCCCAGGAAATATCCTCTTTGCAGGGAAGGTGGAAAGTCAGCATGCATAACATTGCAGAACTTGCAACCACACCTTGGCTGAGCGGAGTAGGGGTACGAAATGGTTACTCAGTCCTGTAACACAGGTGTCCCTCAGTGGTGAGACCGGCTGGGGGTCTGAACAGGAGGGAGGAGGGGATGTTCCCAGATCACTTCCCTGGCTACAGTGGTGACATAACCTCCTCCTTGGGCTGGGATCAGTAGGGACATCATTCTTGGTTTGCAGGGACATGTGAAGGGGAAATAATATTAACCCAGCTGACATTTGTTGTCAAAATTTTTCACAAATATTAATCCAGTGCAGACCGTGATGGTTCCCAGAAGTATTTTTTTTTTTTTCTGTGATTAGGGATCAACCAATTAACTTACCTTTCTTGCAAATGCACAAAAAATGTTTTGAAATGCTGATCAGGAATTAATCATGGGATGAGTTTTCACTAGGTTTCTAATCAGTGATTGGGACAGTAATAGCTAATTGAAAGGAAAGGACTAATTGGCTTGGATGGCCCAGTGTACAAGGACGCTGTCCTGTACCTTAATGGCACCAGCTTCATAAAGAAGAGAACTGTTGCTTATGAAATATTTAACCAATGAAACCCTATTAAGTGCATGTGAACTGAGGAGAAGTCAAACATTGCAACATACAGGTAAGCTGAGAATGTCTCCAACCTGAAGATTACACATCTGCATAGTTCTGTTCATTTTCTAGTAGTTTGAGACAATGGTGTATTTCATATTTCTGTATTTTATTTGCTCTGTAAAGTATACTTCTGAGTTTACTTTTTTTTTTTTTTTTGATATTTTGGGTAATCTTACCTCCCAGGATTGTTCAGCTGTTGAATTTGTCTTCCTCCTGGCCATATAAAAGATTTTGTATTTTGAAAATCTAGCAATCTGTGCTGTCAGTGCAGCGATTCCATTTCCATTAACTCCCATGGGGGTAATGAATGAGTCAGGGCTGTGGGGTCAGTGGGCAGGTTAAACTGCAGCACGTCAGGGAAGCTTTGCCGTGACCTGTTCTTAATTTTAAAGTCTGCTGCTGTTTTTATAGGCAGCCAGAACAGCCTGTGTGCTGTGCATGCCTGAAGTATGCTTCTGAACAAAACCAGTGTGGCCCGATCTGAAACTGCCAAGTAACTGCTACTTCTGCTCAACTGTGTGTTGTGAGCTCCATTTGTCTTTTTTTTTTTTTTTTTTTTTTTAAGCTTCATTTTTTGAGGAGATGTCACAGTGTTGTGTGTTCTTTTTTTTTTTTTTTTTTTTTACCTCTGTTTTGGCATGCTTAGTATTTCTTTCAATGTTAATGAATCAATTTATTTTAATCTTTTTAATCGCTTAAAGTTATTTTAGTTCTGAGTAAAAACAAAACTTCTGGAAAGCATCTGATTGTTGAATTAGTCTTTTTTTTCCATTCATTTGTGCTTACAATTAATTTCACTTCCTCTCTGAGTGTTTTTTAAAGGGAGAATAATCCATTTTAGTCATTTAACGTGCATGATCTTGCTCAGGTTGGTCTTGCACTCAAAAAGAATAATTGCCCAGAAATTGTGAGGGTCCCAAACCTGCAGTCATTAGTAGGCAAAATTACTCTGCCTCTTTAATGGAAGCTCCTTGGTACGGGCGGCTGCTTGGGCCACATGTTGTGTCTTCTGGGCTGCAGATGGGCTCCTTGGTTTGGTTCTCCTTCACTCCCAATCATTTGTGTATTGATAACAGCCCCTCTGGATTGGGCGCAGTGCATTTTGGAGACCTGTTTGTGCTTCTGGGGAGGATGTGATTGCTGGCTGTGGAAGATGAAATACCAAGAGACATGGGCTGGGATTTTCCTGTTCGTTAAACACTTACCTTCCTTTGTAGCTTAAACAGCTGTCTAATTGAAGCGAAGATGTTGCTGATCTTTTAATTATGACTTTGGCAATAGATTCTGAGGAGTCAACACTTTTTTAAAATAAAACTTGCAGTGAGACAAATGTGTATGTACAGTTTTCTTTTTAAGCCTGTGTGTAGGCAGAGCAGCATACAGATGTTAGTGAATTTGGGTTCACCTCTTCAAAACAAATGCTTTTGAGTACTAGGAGGACTAGGGCTACGTTTCATTTACACATCTTTCTGTAATGAGCACAGGCAGGAGTGTATGATCAGTGATCTAAAGGTTTTTAACTTACCCAGCTTGGGTATCTGTCTTTTAGATTAGGTTTTTTCTTTTTTTTTTTTTTTAATGTGGTCACTATAGTCAAATTGGTGCCATGGATTTGTAAGTACGCTTTGTAAGACAGCTGCTCTGAATCTGCTTTATAGCAGTGGCCTCGCAACTGCCTGGAGAGTTGTGCAAGTGTAAGTTAATCTTACAGAGGGCTTCAGGACTATTGAAACACCAGTAAATGATCCTGCTCTGCTCTCCTTCATTATGTAAAAACTGAAGGAGGAGCAAGTTGCAGCTCCTGGATGTGGCTGGAGTGGGTTCCCACGTATTTTGTCATAGCCAACAACACATGGGTGCTGCTGGAGATCTCTCACAGGAGGAAAGCTGATGCAGGTAGGTTTTCCTCCCACAAAATCCCCAGCCACAGCATTCTTCAGCCTGGTCTCTGGTCTGGACAGTTAAGGGATCAGGAACCCAGGATGCAGTGTGGTACATGTCTGCCCACAATGCAGAAGCAGTCTCTCTGGCTTGTGTCTAGTAGAATTTGCATTTCCCCCAGTTTCCATGCTGTAGACAATTGCCCTGTGCACTTTCTTATCATCCAACAAAAAATGAATTTATGATAAGTATTCTGTGGCCTTGATGTGCTGGGCTGGGAGCCAGGACACAACAGTCTGTCTTTTCCAGTTATTTGACTGGCATTACAATTTGTGTACTTCATAAGAGCTGTGTGGACCAAAGCTCATATGTGAGCTCCTGAAGCAACCTTTTGAAGAAGGTGCTGCATACGTGTACCTGGTGCTCTTATCTCACAGGTGTCAGAACAGGCAGACCTCTGAGACAGGATTCCTCCCAGTCCTCTACTGCCATGCATATGTTACTTGGTGTGCTCCCATCCAGCACCTTGCAAGCATGAGTGGGGGAAACCCTCATATCTTACGTGGGGGAATAAACGAATCTGTAGGGATACATAATAGAGCACCTTGATTCTTTTTTTTTTTTTCTTCTTTATTTTGTTCTTGGAACAAATGCAGTTTCAAACGAGCAGTCAAATCCCAAGGAATGCCCAAGATGTGTCTGTTCTCTGTTTCAAGAATGAATTTCCCAGATAAAACAAAAGTTGGGGGCATCTGCAGGAGTCTTTGTTCCCCACAAACACTGTCTAGAACAATGTGTAATGCTAAGCATATGGTAGAGTGAGTGGGATGTTGGTACAGTTCCTACAGGCAAGTTGCATCTGGGTCCATCCGTGCACTTGGTTTCAGGGTTGCTCTCAGCCACCCCTGGCATCTTTGTACATTGAATTTAAGAAAAAGGAGACTGAGTATGCATGAACTTTGCAAATCCACTAGAAAGCTTGTGTTCATCAAAAAGGGAAAGGAGACTGGCAGGAAATCTTGTTTTCCAATAAAAAGCAAGCTGCTTACCGAGCTGTGTGTGTTTTTTTTTTTTTTTTTTTTAAACCATTTTTCTTGAGTGTATTGGTGAACATTTATGGTTCCATCTTAAGTTAATTTACAAATTGCATCGAGTTGTGTGGGGTTTCATCTGTAATAGGATTTTGTAGCACCAAGATGTGCTGGCTGTTGAAAGTTGCTCATCTCCAATCAGAAGGAGGACTTGAAAGTGCTGCCATCAGCATGGTTGTGTCCTGTGCCAGTGTTCCTCTCCAACTTGTACTGTGGGATTCCAGGTACTGCAATGAGGCAAAGTGAGTCCAAGTTTGGGTGTCTCTATTTATATGCTACGCTCACAGAATTTAGTTTTATAAGCTTGATACAAACTAGAACATTGCTACTGAACTGTTTGGAGAAAAGGATTTTGCAAATTAAAGGTTGTGTGAAGCTTAGTCATGAACACACATGAAGTGTCAGGCAGTCTGGCCCCTCAGCTAGCCCATGCCTTGGGAAATGGCTCCATCCTTACACATCTATGTGTTTAGATACAAATTGCCTACTGCTGTTTAACAGAAGACAAGGAAAGCACTTGGCATTCACTAGGAGCTCATGGGGCAGCTGGAAAGGAAGCTTGTGGCTTTCACCTACCGGCTCTCCTCCCTGAGTTTCATCTGCAGTAGATGTGGTGTGATGTCAGAGTGCACAGGCGTGCCGCTGGCTCTGGCTGGTTAGTGTCTGTCCTGGCAGTGGGCAGGCTTGAATGTGGTGGGGCATGGCTGGGGCTGGGCTCCTGGCTTGCACTGGTAGGCCTCGGGAGGCTTTGATGTGCCTGGTATCTGCTGCTCTTGCTGTCCTTTCTAGCCAGTTGAAGGGGATGTTATAAAGTATGGCTCTTTTGGTTAGGGGGAGGCTGGTCTTCTTGGAGCTGTGCCTCTGTCACATCTGGCTGACCAGATCCTGGAGGTTTGGGAGCTGTGGAACAGCAGAGGGGACACGTGCACATGCTGCAGCTTTCGTTCTCCAGGCAAGCATTCCCTCCATACAAACGACCTTAATTAATAGAGAAGTTTTCTTAGAGCGAGCTCGGTTGTTTTGGCTGAGTGCTTTGCGTACAATCTTTGAAATGATTGACTATGTTAAATCATGATAATTAGGTCTGACCATTAACCTCCCACAAAGCTGATTACAGCTGGAGGCAGGTGGGGGGGGAGGGGGTAAGGAAGAGGAAGTTTTCTATTTTTCTTAGTGCTTTTGTTTCAGTCTGTTTGCAGAGTAAACACGACAAACGTGTGGGTTGATTAGCTGCAGACCATCTTTCCTGTCAGAGGAGGAGGTTACTGATTTTTTTAAATGTGAAAACCTGGGGTTTAGGGAAAACTGCTGAGAGGCCTTGGTCCTCTGCACGCGTGGCTTTGTGGTGCCCGCCTGCTGACGTGCAGGCTGCTTGCTCTGGAGCTCCTGCACCTTCACTTCCCAGCGCAGTCACCCATGACACCTGTGTGGGACAGCACTATCTTCTGATTGCTGTAGGACTGACTTTGCTGAGCTGGGGCAGTGCGGAGCAGCTCCTCCCCTCCAGCATTTCTGTGTCTGAGTGCTGTGTGGTTGTTAGAAGGTGCTTCCAAAGGGTACCTGCTGTCTGCCTGCAGCGCTCGTAAGCAGTTATGACTGCTGTGTGGGTAATAGAGCTCAGTGCAACCAAAGGCAGTGCTGACAGTGAGCTGCAGGCACTTTGTGCGAGCTGGACACTGTGTGCTGTGCAGTGCCAGTGCTGCAACTGAAGGGGAGCTCTGTTGAGGAAAGGAGAATCCTTGCATGGAAAATGAGCAGCGAGCCAGAGAGAATTGGCTACTGCAGAGTGGGGACGGGCCTTCTGCCACCCCTGGCACGAACAATGGGGCTGCTGCAAATCTGATTTGAGCCGCTAACAATAACGCATTGAAAAGGAAAGCAGACCTCGCAGGTCTCTCTGTCTTTCCCTGGGTCCCTACTTTGTACTTAAGCTTTTATTTGCTCTAGCAAACCCACGGCAACACAGATCTATGTGTGAGTACAGGGAGGGTGAAAATCCTTAGAACAGACAGCAAAAGGTCAGGCAGAAAGAAAGGCCCTCGGGAAAGAAGGGGAACTTCCAAAACTCCAGGTATTTCAGATGAAAGGAGAATATAATCTGAACTGTAACCACTGCATGTATTTTGTGCAGCTATGACATACCCTCTTCCCTCAGAATTCATAAAACTCTGTTCCACATCTCACGTAGATCATTTTGTTTTTCACTGAATAAAGAAGCCTGCAGCCAGTGCTCCTACACCATGGAGATAGTGATCTCACCCACCTCCTCCTCTTCCCCACAGGCCAGGGGTCACGCTCTGCTTCACGTGGAGCCCACAACTGTTCCCGTGGCTGAGGTCAGGCAGTAGGCTGTTAGTCCTGGGGCTCCCTGCGAACAGAAGCCGCTGCAAGGCCCTCCTGTGGCATTGTGCAGCCACCATGGTATGGCCTGCCGAGCTGGCACTGCGATAGCTAGAGGAGAGCAAAAAGGGAAAGCTGGATACCAAATGGTTCCTATGCAGAAGATAACAAGAAATGGCTTATAAAAAGCTACAGTGTATTCAATTATTTATTTGCCGTTTTTGGATTTATATAGGATAATGTGTTAAAAGTTTGATTCATTGGGATCTGTGTAACTCGAGCCGTACATCTGGGCAGCGCTCTTATATGTGCAGCAAGCACCCACTTCTTTCTGCTATTGCTCTGTCTGTCTGTTGCTCTGCTATCTTGTGTAATAGGAATGCTGCTTTTTTTTTTTTTTTTTAATCCATGAGATTATTGAATGTTTTTCAAAAGCAGATACAATTATCTTCATTTATGTTTCCATTACACTGGAAATTCCTGCTACATCTGCAGCAGAATAACCTCTCCCATTAGACTTGCTGGCACTGGTCAGTTTGTACTACTTTCCGGATGGAGGAAACTGCTCTGCTGCTAATCCCACTTACTAATGGTCTTCAGTATATTTACAATGGATCTGTAACTGCATCTGATGAGTGATAAAGTGGGAACTGAGCTCAAATATGTTGACTCATTATGTTCCATCCATAGACCCTTTGCTCGTACCTTTGTTATTGAAAACCTGTCTGAAATTATTGACGCATTACATTCCACAAGCAGAAAATAACTCAGTTATTGGGTGTACCCTGTTATTAAATACTAAACCAGGCTCAGTTTAGGTGAACACCAGACTAGCATTACATACATTTTACTTTTTTTCCATTTGTGTCTTATTGTAATGGATTTTAGTTAATTTTATTTTTCCCAATCAATTGTAAGCTAACAAAAATATTGGTGCAAAATTGTTCTTGTATTGTAACTTCCTTTTTTTTCACAATTAGTTTTAAAATATCTCAGTAACTAATTGTAAAAATACATTTGCATTATTATCAGGGGTTAAGATACCTAATACTGTTAAATGTTTGTGTCACCGAGTTTATTACAGAGGCACTTGCTTGATGTAACATATCACTTTCATTTAGCTATGTGATGTTCTTTAACATGCCTTGTGAATTACAAATAAAGTAATCCCTCCTGGATCACCTTTTATTCTTCCTGTCTATGCAGTAACAAGCGACTTGTGGCCTTAGTGCCAAATGACACTTCATTCAACACCAGACGAGCCTACACCAGCGAAGATGAAGCGTGGAAGTCGTATTTGGAGAATCCCCTAACAGCAGCTACCAAGGCCATGATGAGCATAAATGGTGATGAGGACAGTGCTGCTGCCCTTGGCCTATTATATGACTATTATAAAGTAGGTAACTCCATCGGTATCTCTCCCTGCTGCACTGGCAGGGGCCCACTCTTATGAGGCATCAAAAGAGCCAGTTTTCAACTTGCTACACCTTGTTTTATCTCCGATACTACATCAAGTGTCCTTGCCACTTTAGGAAGCCTCCCTGAGGCTGTTTTCACGTATTTAGTTCTGAAGAGAAAGAACAAAATCAGAATTCTTATATCAAATGTGCAGGCATGGTTTCTTCTACAGTACTGCATTCTTCCTCTTACCTTGGAAGAGCCTTGGATGAATAATCCCCCTTTATTTGATGCCCCTATACTTGCAATACTAGTTTAAAAGTGGAAAAAAAGGAGACCTTGTCCATCTGTAGGTTTGTCTGCTTTTTTGCTTCATTCTACAGATGTTTTAATTTGTTCTTTGGCTGGAGTATCTCTCATCTGACAGTTTCCCATGTTATTTTTATTTGTACAATGATTGTAGTAGGCTGTGTACAAACATACAGTGAGGTCTAGCCCTTGCACTTGAAGTTTGCAGTCTAAATAGAAAGGTGGAGAACAGAAATGGAGCTGGACACAGAGCTGACTCAATGCACAGGGTAGGCATTTACGTATAATTTCAGTCTGTTATCTGATTTTAAGCCTAGGGCTTTATCTTCCACTTTGATACCACCTTTCTTTTTCATGTATTTCATAATTTAGGGCTATACCAAAGGATTCTGCTGAAGTTGGAGAGCCCTACAGGGTACTTCTCTCTGTAATGCAGAAATGTCACTCTGAAAACAAGGCTGACCTCTTTGTGTTCTGGAAACAAAATCCGTGATGCCTACTAAATGCTAAAATCTGGAATTGGGCTTTTCACTTAAACTGCCTTCGTACTCCTCAAGCCACTGATGTGTGATGTGAACAGATGACCTTCTTTGAAAGCCAACAGAATAATGCCAGCTCCGCTCTTAATTCATGAAGAGGTGGCAGAAATGGAAATTGAAAATGAAAAACCTCTGCTGTTAGTATTTGTTAGCATAAATGCTTTTGGAGAATGGGTTTCTCAGTCTGCTACAATTATTAGATGAGTGTTCAGGAGAATTTATGGACAAGATGCCATATGCCGACATTAGCGTTAAACATTGTTTTATTTCATTACTGATTGCATTTTGAGAGATGTTCCATTCTTTTGTCTGTTGCAATGAGTAGGGAAGGGTATTTCCCAGTGAGAAAGAGGAACGGTCCTGTTCTCTGCTTGGCAGAATTACCAGAGTCTGTGAAGTTAATGTGGACTCATACAATTCAGGATGTGTACGACCATCTGGAGTACTGGCTTCTGTCCTAGCTATACCCTTGTATCTAGCAGTTCATTACTCTGCTGGATTTTTTTGTATAAGAACAGAGAACAGCTCTTTCCCTTCCCAAACAATGTTTCAAGAAATATGTCTGTCCCCGGTTCCAGACAGTTGCAAGAGCCCCGGGGGGTTCAGATGAAATAAGCTGTGTTAATCTCAAAGCCATTTCCAGCATTCAGTAATTGCCACTTCTGTCTTAAAGTGAGAGAAAAGGATTGTTCTTGATGATGCTCTCAAACAGGAAGTTGAAACCTAGCTTCAAGCCCTGTGCTGCACTGTAGAGGAGGATTTCCTATTCACAAGACTCTTGAATTGCCCTTGTTTATCATCTGCTTCATTTATTCTGACGTGCTGGTAATGGTGGTTTTTTTGAAGTGCTTTTCCTTGTCAATAGGAATTATTGGAATATACTTTTTTTTTTCTACCTTCTCCTTCTACTGATATTTGTCTAAACACTGACTCCCCCTTGGGGATAAATATATGATAAATATGTAAATGGGAATCAACAGGTTTTAGCTGTGGCTTGGATCACACTTCTAAAATTCGTGAAAGCAGTTTGTTAACCAGAAGGACACTGGATAGGGAGAGAGGATGTCTCTAAGAGGAGGAAAGGCTCTGGCTGGCACTTCTAACACTACTGTGGTCTTGCAGATACAGTTGATGTTAACCTTAGGTACTGTAGTGCACTGTAATATCATTTTTTTCCCTCTAAATACAAGTGTTTTCCTGATCTTTTAATAAAGTATTTAAAGATAACAGGCATGAGTTTAGCCCATCCTTAGGTCTGTTCTTGTTCTTTAATCATGAATTGACTGCTGTGATGGCGTGGAAAAAATAGAATGAGAAGCGTTAGTTCCAAAATTGCTGGTTCAGCAAAGAAAGACACAGCCATGGCAGCAACTTTGCCCTTGGTGATTTCATTTCTATGTTAACTTCAGAAAACCAGCATGTGGGAATCTGTAAGCCATTTGGTGTCGATTTGAGTCTGTCTGGGGGCCAGATTTGACTTAATTCTCATGGCTGCCATTGCACTCAGCAAAGCAGAAGTCAGTGCTCTCTGATGACATGCCAGCACACCCTGACCTCTTCTCATGCTAGTGAAGAGAAGGATTTGTACGCTTCCCCTGATACAAGTTCTGCGTCTTTCTGACTGCTCTGTAACAGGAGGACCTCACAGCTGGCTCTTGCGGTTTAATTGAAAACTTCCTCTGAGCTAAAATGTTCTTCACAGAGTGCTCATCAAAGCATCCCCTTTTCATTCTCATCATCTGTTAAGCAGTGAAGAGCCCATGTGTCTGTGTGTTTGGGAATGTAAGCTCAGATTTTGACTTGCTTTAACCTAGTTTGATATTCCAGAGATAGACATGTAGGAAAGAGCTTTGCTCCGGATTTATTTACCCAAGAACTAGAAAAAAGCCCCACAACTTCTACATTTCTTCTCTTTGAAAATTATCTTGTTCACAGTAAGTCTCCCAAAGAAAAACAGCTCCTTGCATCTGTACATTAGACAACTCTTGGTCTTTCTAGTTGTTACAGTAGAGCTAACTGAAGTTACAAGTACCTGACAGTTGCATTTACCTGACCCCATGCCTGATGTTGTTCTCAGGTTCCCAGAGATAAAAGGCTGTTGTCTGTTAACAAAGTGAATGATAATCAAGAAGACCAAGATAAAAGGTACAGTATTATTCAAAATCATACACCCAGATACTAACAGTGTTGATCAGTTGTGAACTGCAGGAGCAGTGATAGCTTGAAGGTCTATGGTTTTCTTCCAAAAGATACGAGAATGAAGGCTATCTGGGAAAGCAAACTTTACTCCTTATTACTTTTAATTTATTAAAAAATAGAGCAGGATTATTACATATGCAATTTGTATGTAATACACAATTACATACGCAAAGTAGCAGAATTTTCATGACTTGTGTTTTGTTCTTTCACTGCTGCTGAGATTAGTAAGGTCAGATTACATTGACAGTTGGCTATTGACTGCTTTTCCTTCAATTTTCTTAGGGCAGAAACTGAATGGCTTGGCTTCAGTAACCCAATGTGTATAGTTTTATTTGACATAACTGTCTACCCATAATCAAAGTAACTATTAAAATCGTTCCCTGAGAAGTTCTTGTCTGTCTTCTCAGATTTCAGCCCTCCTCAGCAGGCTAAAAGTTGTAGAGTCAGAGGAGCCTGATTCCTGTTTTAATTTAGACCTGTGCACAAGGGAGAGTGTGTTTAAGGAGAAATAACTAATTTTTTGCTATGCAAAATTTCTCAGTGTAGCTGATGTTGTACAAGCCTATCCATCTGTACTAGTATGTGTTAGGTGACACTTTAAAATAGGTAGTAGTATAAATCCACTGTTTCAGAACAGAATTAACGTTTTTTGAGGAGCAGTTTTACTTCTACTAACCTCAGAGAAGCTCCAAAGTTGAGTGTGGTTGTCAAAAACTGGCCTCAAGTGAAAAGCTTGAAGAGAGAGGATCCCTAATGTCAGAAGCACATTTTCTGGGTTGAAGACAAAGCAGAATGTTAGATCTATTGCAGGGTTTATAGGTTAACAATTTTGTGTCAGAGCAACTCCTGTGAACAATCTGTTTGTTTTCAACAGTGACCACAGGCAGAGACGTGGGAATGCTGCTGGAGGTTACCTTGCAGCCACGATCTCGTTACTGATCTACTCTGATACAATAGGATTCCTGTGCTTGTTCTTTCAGAAGAGCATTGGTATCCGAGTCACACAAGCAGTAGTGTCTGGAAAGAGCATACAGCATGTGGATTTTGCTGTTCCTGCTTTTTCACATGCAAATTATCTACTGTTAGTAGTCCATACCTTGTGTTACTCTTTATGCCTTTTTGTGCCTAAGGGTTGTTGCACTCGTAGATTGACTTCCCATCCAAATTATAAGCCAAGGCAAATGTAATCCCAGATAGGCATAATTGATCCTAACAAGTCCTACCAATTATAGGTCAAATCAAGCGTATCCGTCTTTCCCAAGCTGTTGAAGAGTTGGGAGTCTCTCCGCCTGCTTCACCATGTCGTGTGCCTAGGATTTGTTAATGTACTACTTGTTATGGCAATGGCTTATCACAGTCGAAAGCGCACAGAACTCCTTCCCTGCCACCTAAGGTCATTAAGCTATTTAAGGAAGAGATTTACTTTATCTGGACAGTTTGTAATGTTTTTGTTTTTGTCTCACAGAAATTGTCTCAGTTCCACGGAAGCTCAGAGTAATTTGAGTGGGGGAGAAAACCGTGTGCAAGTCCTGAAGACCGTGCCTGTTAACCTTTCCTTGAACCAAGACCCATTGGAGTCATCCAAGAGGGAGTACAACACAAATGTGTCTGGCAGCTCCACGCCAATTACGGGGACTGCAGTGACTGTGATAAAAGCAGAAGAGTTCACCCCTGTTTTCATGACCCCACAAGCACACTATACGAGAGGAGAAAATGAGGAGCACCGAGGGGTTATCTTTGAACCGTATGAAGTGTCCAACATTGCTCCCCACACCAATTATCTCAAAGATGATCAGCGCAGTACTCCTGACAGTACCTACAGTGACACCTTCAAAGATGGAGGAACAGAAGTAAGTTTTTGATCTCAAATTAGCATCTAAGAACTCAATAAAAAGCTGTAAACAAGATAAGGGATTTGAGCTTGTAAACAAGATAAGGAGATTTGAGCTGTCCACAAAGGCCATTAAAAGAACAGTAATGTTAGTTTTAACAAATTCAACTCTCCTCTTTGTCATGTTGATACCTGTTTTTGCTGATTGTAGGGGACAATCGTGAGGTGTTTCTGAAGACAGTTTTTAAGTTGTTTAGTGGAAACTTGAAGAGTAACAGTTACTGATATTTTGTCTTGGAGGATATTGTAGCAAGTAGAAGATAGATACCATTCCCAAGAAAGATCAGTTATCCATTAACTAAATCTGCCTTCAGACCTTTTCCTAACTGTAAGAAACAGCACCCATTTTGTAACTGGGAAATTCTTGATGTTCTTCTGAAAGTGCAAATGAGCAGTGTCTGTCTGCTGCTAAATAAACCTAATTTATTCAAAAGCTGTCCATTACACTAAGCTCTGCTCTGCAACATGAGCAAGGAGGTGAAACTAGTGGGATTAGGGCAACGGAGGGATTAACAAGCAGGGAAATACTCAGATGCTTGTAAATGTAGAGGAATGATGAGGAGAAGAGAGAGAAGGAGCTGTCTTGTCACTATTTTACACTGTTCTGCTGAGACAAAGTAATTATAAAACTAGCCTTAGTATAGTAAGTACCTCTGCCTGCAGCAGAGTAGTCCAAACAAGTCAGAACTGCAGAAAGGTAGAAATAGTTTAAGGCTGACTCTGCTTGTGTAAATAATTATATTTATTAGGCGGTAAAGCTCTACTAAGATTTTCTGCTCCTCCTCTGTGAAATGGTACAAGTAACAAATGAAAATAGGAAAGAAGCTACGTTAAGGGTAATTTGATCTTACTTGAATGTTGGAGAAGTTTGTTATATGTTTGTTACGTGTCTGTTAGAAAAGTAAATTGTCTCCACATAAGCACAGTGAATGAGGACATCTGGAGATGACATCCATTTTAAGATAGAGAAACCCATTTAGGTCAACTAAATGAATAATTAATGAGAGAATTTAGATTGCCAGTGAAAAATCAGTAAAATCAAACCTGGGATTAGAAACGCAGTTCTGCATTATCACATTGCATTATTTCAGCTATTTTCCTTTGTTACTGGTTAATCACTCTTTATAGAAGTCTGGTGATAATGCACACATGGCTTTCCAGGGGAGCTGCAGCCCAGCAATTCCATTATGCTGATTTGTTAGGGGACGTTTTGCTGGAAGCTACCCTAAAAGGCAGTCCATGCTGTGCACTGTCATATCAAGCATGCACAGGTGGTGGTGGGCAGAAAGGGAACTTACCTTTTGCCTTGCATCCCAAACTCTGTGTTATGGTGTCAGTAAAATTTTGTTTAATGTTTTTTAAAGTTGCTGGTTATTTGTGCAATGTCTTCTAAAGCAGTACAGTGCTTCTCATCTAGGCTTTCTCTGCAGCCTGTGGAGAAGGAGGCAGCTCACACCTGATTGCTTGAAATGGCTGGCATGAATTCCAGTGTGGCATCCACGCCTCCATCTTAACTTCACCTCTTACAGGGGGATTGAGCTTTAGCCAGGTCTCCCCTGTGGCTGCTTTTGTGCTAATATGGGACAGTTTTCATTGTAATTATCCCCTCACGGTTTAGATTTCTTGTGGTAGCTAATGCATGTGGATCCTTGACTTCTGATTTTCAGGAAATACTCCTGACTGATACATAATAACTTTGCATTTCACTTCTGTCCTACTGGATATTTGTTGTGGTGCTTCTGGAAACAAAACAGCTTTCTATTGCTGAGCAGTGATCACAAAAGAAGTCCTGGAAATTAAGTGTAATGATCCATCAGTGACTGAGAATCACTACTCACATAGTAGAGTGTAGATGGGCTCATATGTTCAGGAAGGCAGAGTATAAATCCTTGATTAGTCTTCACAAAAGGACTTCATTTTTGAGAATTCTTTCTCCTGATATAATTTTTGTTTTGACAGATGTTTTAATTTTGTAATGAGTGAGTGAAAGTTTTACTTCATCTTGTAAAGTGTGCATTTTGCTCAAAGGAAATATTGTATTGAAGGCAGAATACTTCACAGAACCACAGAATGGCTGAGGCTGGAGGACTCTCTGTGCCCCTCTGGCGCACCCCTGGTCCAGCAGGAACACACAGAGCAGGGGGCCCAGGCCCATGGCCAGGCAGCTCCTGAACATCCCCAAGGAGGAGACCCCACAGCCTCTGGGCAACCTGTGCCAGTGCTCTGGCACCGCACAGCACAGCAGTGCTGCCTGGTGCTCAGAAGGAGCCTCCTGGCACTGGGCACCACTGAACAGAGCCCAAATCTGTCTTCGTTGCCGTCCTCCCTTCAGATATTTATGGACACTGATAAGATCCCTCTGAGCCTCCTTTTATCCAGGCTGAGTAACCCCAGTTCTCTCCACCTCTTCTCATAGCAGAGGTGCTCCAGGCCCTTGATCAAAGCCTTAGCCTGCATCACTACACCTATTTAAAATAGCATGCAGCAATCTAAATTTGTATCAACATTTCTTTGTAAACCTTATGGACAGCTGGCCACATATAATTTTAAATAAAGCAGAACAAAACAAAAGTCACCATGAAATCTTTAGGAAAACTGATTTCTTCTGAAAGTCTGCTTGTCTTTGAGATGGGGTATGTTTTTACAGGTTTGTTTTAGAATGAATTAACGTACAAGCAAGAACTACAACAAGGCAGAAGATGTTTTTCAGTTGCATTCCTGTTCGTTATGAAAAACTCTAAAAGCTTGGTATAAAAGAACTTTATCAATTCTAGTGTGAAGACCATTTAGTCTTCACTTCGGTTTTTAGGGATTTCAATTTTAAATGACTGATGTTTTTTTTCTGGAGGATTCTCAAGTAAGCACAGTTTTGCTTTTGTTGCTGTTTTCTGTTTGTATCAAATTATACCTAATTATTGTTTTTGTTTTTCAGAAGTATCGCAGTGTGTCAGTGGGGGCTGAAGAATACATTTATGAACAAACAAGGTATGGCATCAGCTTTGAAATATGTTGGCAGGCATCACATAAGGGTTATCAAGGAAATGCTCCCTTGTCCACTTCCCACCCTCCTTTTTGTCAACCTGGGGCACTTGCAGAGCTCTCTTGACACTGAGCAGCATTGTCCTTCCCTTCTCTGCATGCTAGTTTTCAAATCTGTGTGTATCTTCACCTGTTATCTTACCTTGGTTTGGGTTGAAACTTCTCTCGAGCCCTTGAAGTTATGTGAGATTAAATCTGTTCAGAAGAATTCTCCAGATAAAGGGGCGCGGCTTTGACAGCTGAGTCATGGAAAATCTTCCCCACCTTTTCAGGATGGCAGGTTGCACAGCTCTGATGTCTAAGGTGGCTCAACTAACTCTACTGACCTTTTGAAATTTCTGTCTTTTGTTTTTTTTTCCTTCCAGCTTTCTTAGTTACTCCTTGTAGGTTTTCTGGGAAACCCTCTGTCTTTTTACAATGCTTGTTATTATATTTTAAGTTTACTTATAAAGTTAGTAAAGCAGTTATTTAAAGCCATGTAAAAAACGGAGAGTTTTTATAAGTTTTGGAAAAAAAATTTAAAAATTGAAGTTTGAAAGGAGCACTGACCTCCCTGCTAAGAACAGAAAAAATGCCTGCACAGAAAGGGCAGATGCTGCACAGTCACTTAACTATGGCAGATTGTTATCAATGACATTTATAAGCCGATGCTTAATTTTAATCTCGTGAATAGTTCTGTTTATATCTGAGAGATTATACACGTTTTAAAAAACAGGAACATGCCTACATTATTTTTTTTTTCCTGGAGTAGGCACGGCTGCTTCTGTAGCAGAGGTTTCTTAGAGCCTGATCTTTTTTTCTGAGCAATATTAAAACAATCATTAACTTCAGTGCGCTTGGAACTGAATTGCTGTGTGGGCAGTACATATGAGGAGATCTGTAACAAAGAGTGCTACAGACTTAGACTGGCTGTTTATAAAATCAAATCCCGAAGCATTGGCCTTGCTAACAGTTCTCGGGCATTCAGTCTTTTCTGCTATGACGCAGGTCCACTTTGTACTGTAACCTCCAGATATGCACTAAGGAAAGAAAAGTCTTCTTTCCTAGGAATTCCGTGGAAGTTGTAGATGCTCAGACATTAATGCTTCAGATTGAAAGTGATGAATGTGAAAGTAATTGAATACTTGATACAAAAGTCCTTAAATACATGGGCTTTAGTTAAAATCCATGGTGAGCTTTAGAATAGCATTTTAACCGTTTTAGTGGCTGAAGGAAACTCCTGCTATAGCACATGCTCTGGTTTGCCAGCTGGGAGCAAGGAGAAATTTCCCAAGTAGTAACACGGAGATTGCACAACTGGCCAGGGGCAGCCTGTCTGGGGTTTACTGTTAATGGAGCTTTAAACTTTTTGTGCTTTAAGATTTGCTCCTGAAAGTGAAAAGAACTAAAGCTAGGTGTTTTCTTCTGATTCATTTTTAAAAGAAGACTTGTAAAACCTTAATTGCATATTTTCTTTAAATAAGTGAACTCCTGCCACTCCTCTTTGTATTGCTTCTCTGCCTAGTGCTTGAAAATAGTAGTTGGACTTTCTGTTCTTCATGTGCATCTTTTGCAGCAAGTTTTGTTCTGTTCTTACTGAATTTCTGTTTCTGTGGCACTACTAAGTGTAAATGTCTGTGGAGGTAGGTGATTTCCTGATTAATACTGTAAATTATGCTTCATTCCTTCTTGGCATTTGACACTTTTGGTGGGATACGTAGCCATGTTCTTTATGATGGTTCTTGGTTCTTTCCAGAGAAAGTAAAGACGAGGTCTTTGATCCGAGACACTTACAGTTCAGATAGTTTTATGCTCACTTGCCAGACCCGATGAACTCAAAAGAAGAAATTTGCATTTTTCAATACTTGTGACATTTTCCAAGCATTTTATTTGTTTCCTAAGCCCTTTGCCATGTATATGTACTGTATGAAATATGAAATGTGTGGGGACAAAGAGAAAAGGAGAAAGTGATATGGAATTTATTGTTGTTTCTTTCCCTGTCCTTTCAACAGCACTTTTCAGTATACACTAGAAGCTACCAAGTCTCTGCGTCAAAAGCAAGGGGAGGGGCCTATGACCTACTTAAACAAAGGACAGTTCTACGCCATTACGCTGAGCGAGACGGGTGACAACAAATGTTTCCGGCATCCGATCAGCAAAGTCAGGGTATATTCCAACTTCTTTCCTAGATGGGAGTGGAGCTCTTCATATAAATGTAGTTGTGGTTGGTTGGTTTTTAGTTTTTGGTTTGTTTGTTTTTTTTTTTTTGGTGGAAGAGGACAGAAAAAGTGTACTCTTACGTCTGATTTAAAGGTGGGAGAGTGATATTGCTGGTGGTCTCAGTATTGGAGTTAATTGATGAGTCGGGAGCGATCAATTGTATATGTATATATCTACTTTAGTATATCTACTTTAGTAGATATATACATACCTTAGTGTATGATTTTGGCAGAATGATCATTGCACAGATAATGCTGCTGACATGGCTGAACTTATCATTGCCCAGATTAAAAAGAAAAATCAGAGAACTGCCACATTTGCTATGTAAGTCCATCTTTATTTGTGTACTTCAGCAGGTGCTCTCCAGTGTATTTCAGATAAAATGTGAAGAACTGAAGCCATCCTCTATGACACCAATTTTTAAATAGTTACACTGGTTAAGTGTGAGCTGTCACTTGATGTTCACCTAGAAATATGCCAAAATAGATGATTTGCATCTCAGATTCTGAAAGCAAAACTGAAGCCGGGTGTTCAGCAACATCTGCCTAGTGAGCAAGACTCCTCATTTCCCTGGTGATGTTTTTGAGTAAGCAAATCCTAACCCAGTAACCTTGAAATGAGCAATTGAGCCTCAGAGTTGATGCCCTGCAAATTTCACCCTGAAGCTGGAAGGGCTGCATATGTATGAGGCTGCAAAAGTGTTTCCATCCAAATAAATGTTCCTTAAAAATGTTGTGACTTTAGTCACAGGAACCAATGAAAATCAACATGAGCAGTGAAGCAGACAGCAAACTTATATCATAGAATCATTTGAGTTGGAAGGGACCTTTAAAGGTCATTTTGTCCAACTCCCTTGTAATAAACAGGGACATCTACAGTTAAACCAGGTTGCTCAGTGCCTGATCCAGCCTGACCTTGATTGTCTCCAGGGGTTGGACATCCACCACATCTTTGGGCAACCTGTTCAATATGCTTCTGTCATACGTGAAGTTTAGAGACAAGCTTTCTAAAGGCAATGATTTGTAAACCTGAACAATAGTTAATTTTTGGCCTGGTTTCCTAAGGGCATGAGCTTGATGATGGTTTCACTGTTGACTGAAGCTGGTATAAGACTTCCTTATCGCTGAAAAGTCTCTGCCTTTGACATCCCCTCTTTGTGGTGCCAGCTCTGCCATTTCTGCAGCTGAAAAAGGAGTTGGGGATCTGATCTGGCTGTAAGCCAATCCTTGTAAGTCTGATTCACTACATATACACATGAGTTTTGAAACAGCAGAAGAGATGGAATTTGTAAAGGAGAGATTTCTTCTAGCAAATATGTGGTTTAAAGAAGATCATGAAATCACACGCAACTTTCACAGTCCTATTGTGTTTACCAGGCACTCATTCAAGCAACTGATTAATTTACTGCCAGTTTCGTCCAAACCTGACAGAAGGGCAAGGTGTTTGAAGGTATTAAGGCTCTGCAAGTTCAACGTATATGGTGCCTAGAAGAAAAAAAAAATAGCACCTCCCCTTGATGATGAAAATCTACAGTCTTCCACTCTGAGCTGCCAGTTCTGGTTAGTGTGTGGGCTGGCCAACTAGCACATACCTGCTGGCCAGTCAGTATGCAAACTCAGGACTCATCCATGTCATGTGCTGCTTTTTACCCATTCAGCAGTACGACACAGAAGATGTATAATGATGTCAGTTAGCTTTTGTAGGTCACGGAGCACATGAACGGTTACAGTGGTGAACGTGCATAGGGACATAGGTCATGAATCAATTGTGATCCAGTTCCTTACTTGTGAAACAGTTTGTTGTTGTTTTTATGAGCTTGGTGACTCAGGGTTAAAGGAAGAACAGGAACAAAAGATGTGTAGAAGCGATTTTGTTGTTTTGTTCTCCGTTATTTCTTTTCTTTGCAGGTTTCCTACCATGAGCATTCTTTCATTGTTTTTGTATTTTTTATTTTCCTTGACTACAGCAGGGCTTTTTAAAAAAGCCTCTGTTACTGATGTGCAGTTTTGTATAATGTTTCAATCTGTTTCCCTTGAACGACACAGTTTAAACAGGGGGAATCCAGAACTTGAACAGAAAAGCTCAGTGAAATCCAGTAAATATTCATGCTGAGTTTGTCAATACGTACATGTATGCAAGAGTCTTGCTCCTAAGAAGGACATTTGGACATTAAAACTGTATATTCATGGAAGAATATGAAGAAAAGCATCAACATTATCACCAGTCACGCTCAAATACTTACATTTTGTGGAATAAAATTTGCTTGAGGTTTTGGTGGTTGCAGGATCTTGCCTACTACCTTTTTTGTCAGGACATAATTATGTAACCCACAGAAGGCTTCTCCTTTTAACTCCCAACAGCACAAAGATACCAAATGAGACTTCTCTCTGAAGTTTTTGTTCCTCCATTGCATTGTCATCAGTATCCCATGCACAACTAAACTGCCTTTTGAAAATGTCCTACCTTTACTTCTAGTAAGTCTGAGCTCCATAAAAATACAACCACTATTTTAAAACTACGTTTCTTTAGTTGTGAAATTTTACATGCAATTGCAGTATTGGACTGCAATAAAACCAGTGATCTTTTACAATCCAAGCACTGTGGGAGAGCACTGATTAGAACTGTTATGTTTCTGACTATTAATTACATATTAACTAATGCACCCTCTGCTGTTGATTTTCTTAGAGCGTGGTCATGGTTGTTTTTAGTGAGGATAAAAACAGAGACGAGCAGCTGAAGTACTGGAAATACTGGCATTCCCGGCAGCACACAGCAAAGCAGAGGGTCCTTGACATCGGTAAGTATGAGAGGATGTTTTGGAGAAGACTGCAGAGTGTGGAATTCTCTGATGCCTTTCACAGAGATGTGGTGGAATATGTTGGCAGTGGCTGTGTGGGTTACACCCTAACTTTTAGCAGTGACTTATCCCTGATAGGAAAGACTGTATGGTCTGTGAAGTAGGAAGGAGACTTGCAGACGAACAGTCCTCAGCAGTCATGGAGTAAAGCTTCTACTTGTAAATGTACTTCAACAGTGTTCCCTCTTTTGCTGGGAAGTTGGTGTCTGTGCCTTCTCAGGAGTGGCTGAAGCATTTCCTTTTGCTTCTCTATGACTGGTCCATTCTTCAGTCCAGTACCAGCCCACGTAATAGTTAAGTTAGCAAATCTAACAGAAAGGCTTCCAGGAAGATGTAAATGTTTCAGGGCTGTGTTGATGTAAGGGCCTCACTGTCGTGTAAGTGGAACCTGAGACTTAAGATACCATCATTATGGTGAATGCAAATAAGCACCCAGGTCTCCTCCACCACCTGTTTTTGAGTCTTGTCGGTGTTGGAGTAAAGTGAGGGAGAGATGCTGAGTTCTGGTGTGCTATCCTGAGAGACCTGTTTACTGTTCATCCTGTCTAATTCGCAAGCCCATCTTGATCAGAAACTGCTCTGTGTGCTTGGGAGATTAGAACACAAGAAGAGCACGTACCTGTTGCACAGGAGCCTAAAGTTGAAATCTGTGGGAGTGTCTAGACATCAAGCATTTCTTCCCTCCCACGGACAGTTTACACACGCAGCCATCTGCAGCTGATCCCTGTCAAAGGAGATGGTGAGACCAAAGCAGACAAAGTCTATCTTGTTTTCACTGCCTGAGGGAACCAAACCATTGAATGGCAGGAATGAGAGGGAGCAGGGCGGGGAGGGAAACAGAGAGAGGACACTGATGAGCATACTGTATGACTTCATGGGGGACCAAACACCTCCAGCACTGGGAAGTGGTTCCCAGAATGGTCCTACTCATACAGTGCCTTTTGACTTTCAAATGCTGCACCCTCCAGTGAAGTTGGCATAAATCAGATGTGTTTGGTCAAAGCCACTGGTCTTCTATTCCAGCATCTCCTCACTGCCTCTTGTCTTATTATCATGGTTCTGGCTGAACAGTTTCCCCAACTTCCGTTTTTCTACTGTGGGGGTATTTAAGGCAGCGAAAACTCCACCTCAGCCCAAATGACTCCTGTCATGACACGTGGTAAAAGAGCCAATATGTCATGTCACAGCTGTTTCTGAAGGCTGCCTTTGTGCCAGTCCCTACAAGCTTATGGTGCTAACGCATACCTTTGAAGGGATGTGCCAGAGAGCTCCTTCCATTGCCGTGCCAACACCTTCTGGCACTGCCACATCAGTGTTTCGTCTGTGGTGTGCAGCACACATCAGTCCCCATATCCAGCAGCTCAGTTTATGATACATATTCTGTAAAACAGTGCTCTGAGCTGTGTGTTTACCCATCTTAAAGTAAATGTCTTTTATGTTGCCATTAATTTGAGATGAAATAGATCTGTGCTGACTTTTGAGGCACTGTGGCATGTTTCCTTTATTTGAACTGCAAACATGAGCAAAGTGCAGTGGAGGAGTTCCTGATACAGACCTGAGAACTGTAAGAGCACAGTTTGTTCAGCACTTTCAGATGAAAGGCTTGAATGCTGCTCAGGTACTGCTATCTTGAGAACATCTCAGATCCAGCTTTAACTTAACTATGTACACTGTTTTTTAAGCACATTTTGTTTTGTTTATGACTTGCATTGTGGATGTTGTTAGGACATGATGGCCCCAAATGCATCTTTCCTATAAGCATCAGCCTGCATTTAGCAAAATCTTCTATTTTTCTTATGGGTTGATCTAAATTGACTTTGCTCTGAGGGATAGGCTTGATACCGCTAACCTCCAGAGTTCCTCCTAGCCTAAATCCTTGTGTCATTCACAATCAATCTATGCAGATTTTCCTTTGAGTTAAAAATTCAGCCCAAGGTACTGGGAGAGCTCCTGTAAAGGAACACTGCATTAATGGCCACACCCTGTGTAGTTAAAGGAGAGAATTAGGTGTTCATGAGCCAGATTAGCAAGTACCAGGATACTCCCTGAGGAACCTTTTAAAGGGCGGTGATGGAGTTTTGTTAAGGGCAGGGGTGTGCATCAAATCTGTCTTATCCTCAGAGGATGACCTGATGATCTCTGCTGGTAGCCCTCCTTCTCAGTTCTTTGAGCTCTCATTAACTATGAGACTATGCAGATGGTTACACAGCTATTAGGCGCCTTTCTAACTCTATATCTGGGAATAGCCATTAACATGTATACTTTATTTCACAAAGTTTATAAACATTCATATTATTTTAACTTCACATTTGTAACATATATTTAACATCCACGAGTCCATTTTAGTTGTTTATGAGTGCACTTTACATCCAAAGCATGACTTAGCTGCAAAAGGATTACATGAATTTGAAATATTCTAGTTCTGGAGTCCATCTATTCAGTCCTCAGGCAGGAATAACTCTGCTGCTTGTGCTGCTTCTTCAGTGGTTCAGGTCTGCTAGTCTTCCTTCTTTGTATCCTGGAGATCAGAGGCAATAAGGAGGCTTACTCCCTCAGTTTGAACATGCAGGAGTTACTGCTGTATTTGTTTTGCAGACCGGTGCTCTTTTGGATAGGAATGGTGATTGAATGGCTTAGATTCTGTGTGGATCTGCAGATGCATTATTATTAATAGGATAAGTATATACTTAAATGTAAGTCCTTAGTGCTTGAAGACTTAAGCAAGAAGGAATTTAGGCTAAAGCTGTTTTGGATTTTTGTGGAGAGAGCAGCACTTCATTCTTGTTACCAGCAGGAGTGAGAGATATTGCTGAATTTCCACACTGCTGTGCTATGATGTTGGATCTCTTTTAAAATGAAATGAATAAAGAATACAATATTAGGTTACATCAAATCAGAGTAAGTACTGTAAATTGACAAATACTGGAGCTTCCAACATGAACATAAATAGTGATTATGGAAGCCTGAGGTTGGGATTATCTGTGCTCCAGTGTTTTATGTTTTACCTATGTATTTTCCAAGAAATATTGTATTATTTATGTGCTGTATAAAAAAGAGCTACTAGAGTGGTATGTAACACATGACAGACATTAGCTGTTAATGTTGAAATCTGTCATTATTTAAAATGCAGCTTACCCACCAAAATGGGAAATAATTCCTTTAGAGCTGTTTTGCTTACAAGAACCTCAATTTTCTGTTTTTGGTAACTCATAGCAGTAGAAGATGAAAATTGTCGTCACTCTAATAACTTTTATACGTCCTTGGGTGTAAATGCTGTCATAATCTGCTGAGGATTTTTCTTTGCTTATCTGCAAATTGAAGGTAATGGGAAGGCATTCTGCTTTCAGTAGCATGTCACATACACAGTCCATGGGATGTGTGTGTGTGCCAATTGAGGAAGCAGGTGTGTGTGCTGAGGGAAGGGAAGGGCTGGTGGAATACTCTGTTCTGACAGCTTTTTATGGGAAGAAAACATGTGTCTTTACAAGACATCTTGTTCATGTCTTTCCAAAGTGCACCTACACAGCCCGCTCATATACAGCAGTCAGCTGCACGAGACACTTTCTGGTGAATCATAAATTTAAGGGGTGGGTGGACGTGTGCACATGAATATTAAACTACTGTGTCTTCTAATTCCTCTCATTTGCATTCCCACACTGAATTTAGATAGTGAAGCCACTGACTTTGGTTAGAAAGGGGATCTGAGTTCACAATAGGAATGAACAACACTTCAGACCTCCCAAACACCACACGCAGTTGCTGCATCACCGCCTGTGGTCAGAGCGGTGAATTCTCATTGTATCCAAAATCACTTATGGATCCCAGGGACAGTTTCACTTGCTCACTGAAATGCCAGTGCTTCAGATGAGAGAAAGCATGGTAGTGACTGCCATGTGTTAAATCATTCCTACAACAGCATTTTTGTTATAAAAGCTTTTAAAACAGTTATTACCTGTACATTGTTTTTAGAGACCAATAGTTCATTTTTGGAAGGGCAAAGGAAATTAATTTTGAAACTACTTGAGAAATGCATTCCGTGTGTTGAATACAAAAATATCCTTAATGTAACTGAATACAAAGCTAAGAAATCAGTATGCTTCTGAAGGACAGATTTGGGCAAATGTTAGAGTGATTGGGATTGCCAGGTTACGTAACTTCAGCTCCTCAGCACTGAGTCTGATTAAAGCCCTCATGGGATTCTGAGGAAATGTGTGGATCCCAGAGAAGGTTGGAGCATTTTTTTTTTAACTAAATCTGGAGGTTCCTTTAATGGAGAAGACATTACCTCTTTACAAACAGGATCTTTCTCTTAATCTGCCATCAAAGAGAACAAAATGTGTTTAAACTGGCAAAGGGAACACAAAAAGAGACTTGTCTTTGTTTTCAATTAAAGAAGAGTGGCAAATTTCTTCCTTACATGCTTTTCTCACTGTTACACTGTTTTTTTTATTATTATTATTTAAATTTTTTGATCATGTTTGAAATTCAGACTGCTTCCCTCTTGCTTTTTATTCCTTCTGTAAAGCTGTTTTAATTGGTAATATAACATCAACTGCCATTTGGAAGTAAACAGGGAGAGGATGCAGACAGTTGTATTCAAACAATACGTCTTTTACATTTTTTGTTGTCTACTTTAGTATCATACATACTTTGGAGAAAGGATCTTTGTTTGCTTTGTTTTAGTAGAGATGCAGCACCCAGTGCAGTAATTCTTGGGTAAGCTGAAATTGTTGGGTGAGAAAAGTGCACTGCTGTTAGCTTGTTAGAAAGCTTCTTTAGGATTTACTATGAGGTCTTTTACTGATAGCAAGCCTTAAACATCCTTTTCAATGTTTTAATAACTTTCAGTTAATTTTGAATTCTTGGCCCTTCCCTCACCAAGATCATGAATGCACCTACTCTTTGCCACTACAATCACAGGTTCTTTTTAGAAGAAGCAGTATTTTGCAATAACAGTAGCAAGTAATGTGCTCATGTTGCAATATATTACCTCTTTGCAATTAAGCTTATTAATAACTTGATGTAAATAATACAGTAGGTAGTTCTGATCGAACAGAAAACCCAGCTGAAAAGCAAAGGGCTGTTCTATAGTTGTACTATGAACTGTAAAAGAGAAAGTTCAAAGCTTTTTTGTGAGACTTTGTTATTTCTTGCAGCTGATTACAAAGAGAGTTTTAATACCATTGGGAATATTGAAGAAATTGCCTTCAATGCCGTGTCCTTTACTTGGGATGTCAATGAGGAGGCAAAGGTAAGGAAAATCCATGCAGATTATATCCCTTTATAAGTATCATCCATCCTCAGTCACTGCTGCATTTCTTTCCTATTAAACAAGGAGAATAAGAAGGAAAGGGAAGGTGGAGATCTCCTGAAAGCCAGTCAAACAGTCTTCCTCTGACCAGAGGGATTCTGGCCATCCGAAATAGGGAAGATGGTTTGTCAGAGCTGTCAGGATAACACTGATAACTGCAAATTTTGTTAGTGTTACACAGACCATCCTTGCAATTGGGAATGAGCATATTTTTGAGGACTAATCCATTGTGTTTTGTTTTGTTTTTAATGGTCAAATACCCTGCGTTCAGGATTGTGACTGCTACAGTGAACCTGTAAACCAGACCAGCAAAGCATATTATTAAGTGCCCTGTAGATAAGGCATCCTAAGAGTAGCAGAGTGTTTCAGCTACAGGGACTACTGCAGGAGAAATGAAAAGCTGCAGATAATTATAAGAACAAGTTTTCCTCCAGAAAGCAAATAGCAAGGGAAATTAGAATGTGTAAAATGAATGGGGCTATTGCAAGACTCTCCAGGACTTAGACATAATAAATTGACGATACTGTCACTCTTGATACTGTTCTTGTTTTTAACCCTGCCTGTGGCTGTGGAATTGCAACTTGATGATCCTAGAGATCCCTTTCTATTCCAGCCAAAGTGTCCAACGTTCAAGATGTGCTAAGGATCAATCAAATACAGAGAAATCTTCATGCACAGTTCCCCACTGAATTTCTAACAGAACAGTGTCATCCTTGTGAGACTGCAGAAAATGAAGTGTGGTAGCACTAGCACTCACTATCCTGACCTGCTGATTGAAGGTGCTGAGCTCTGTACTAACAGGGATTTTCATTGTCAATGTAAATTTTGTAAGAATAGAGCACTATGTAAAGAAAAGGTAGTAGTTCTGAAAACTGCCTTGCTCTTTCGGAAGGTAACCTTTATGAACAGTTGTACTTGGCCCAGTTGCTAATAATGCTGTATTTACTTGCATAGTGATTACATTTTCACCGCCCTGGACACTCCCCTGCTATGTGCTTCCATTTCCAAATACAGAGGTACATTGTCCTCCAGTCAAAACATATGACCATTGTATGCATGTGGTCATTATGCCAGCAAATGCAGCAGTTCATCTGGGATTTCCAACATGATTGACTTTCGTAAGGACCTTCACAGAAGCACTAACAGCTAAAGCATGGCAGTGCCATCTCTTCCTCCCACCAGTGATCACCATCCCATTGCCAAGCTGGCCATTTCTAAATATATTTGCATTTTCAGCCTCCAGATTTAGCAAGAAACTATGTTGGTCTAGAATTGAGAAAGTTACAGCCACGGATGTCAGGTATTATCCTCATCCATTTTGTTCTAATATTGCACCGTTCATTCCTTCCTCGGCTGCCAAAACACTGAGAACACAGCTCTCACTATGATCACTGAAATATAACATCGGAGGATTTTAAAACAATGACTCTTATTGTTGCTGGTGTAACAAAGTGTCGAGTAAAATTTGAGATTGCCATTTGCATTTCTGCAGGAAATAGTGATTAAAATGCAAATTGGCTTATACTTTTTTTATTTTGAGGGGTAGTTATCAGATAATATTTTAGGTGCTTAACTGCGAAAGTCTTGATAAAAGTAAGAGGATTCATTACATTATTTGGTTATCAAGCATAAATCAGGTTGTACCAGTAAGATTGTCGTCATCCTGTGCTGAAGAGTTTCCCATGTACATGTACACATGCAGACATGCACGCTCTTGTTGGAGACTTTAATAAAATAACCAACTGCAGTCAGTCTGGGGATTCCCATAGGATCCCCCTGTAGTGTTTGAAAGGTATGGACTTGGAGTCACGTCACTGAAAGCAGATTTTTCTCCAGCAATTACCTCATGCAAGAGAGATGAAGAATTTGAAGCCCTAATTACAGACTCTCCTTGCTTAAGCATTTTGAATGATGATCTTTAAACTGGCTCCATTGTTTCTGCTCAGTGTTGTTTTCCCTTTTCACCACAATTTCCAGATTAAAGGTAACCTCACAGGCACAAAGACCTTTCTCTTCTGAGTCAGACAAAAGCAGCACAGAGCAGTTCTTTCCAGGGCCTCTGAGATGCGATGTGATGAAGCGCTCTGCTGGCCTGGGAAAAAATAAAAAAAATAGAGCAGGCTTTAGAACTGCACAAGGGAGTGATCTTCAAAAATCTAACAGGAGGAACAGAAGTCACCTAACCAAATATCCCTGCTCCTGGGACACCAAATCCTATATCTGGGAGGACTTACCTCAAGCATCAGATTTCTCAGCGCTCCACCTGGAGGGCAGCTGATTTAAAGCCAGATATTTTTCTCCTCAGACACTCAAGCTGAGTTGTACCTTCTTCCTGGAAACCTCACAGGATGAGAGTGACAACCAGAATTTGCCTGTTAGCAGTCAGTCTGCTTAGGAGTTATAAGGCAGCATTTCAGTTGCATCTTAAGTGAAGAAATGTGTGTTTAATTAATTCAGGCAGAGGTCTCTCAATTGCCTCAGTAGCATGGCAGGAGGGTATTGCCTCTTTCTAGAAGGGGTAAACTCTTTCTAGAGATTACCGTGGGGCTTATCATTCAGACTTGGGATATAGGAAAGTGAAGGATCTACGGCTGTCAGACTCTTTGAGACAAAAATACTGTTCGATAAGGAAACAATGATAGGAAGTAAAGGACATTTTTTGTATGGTCCGTCTTTGTTTCACTTAATGTATTTACTTATGTATGCAAGTACTCAGCATTTACAGGCACAGTGATCTGCTGGTTCCCTTTAGCTGAACCTGAGCACCATGTTTGTTATTTTAAAAATAATTCTTTACAGGAAGGTAAGGAAACAAACAGCAGTTAACAAGAACTGGCTGACTAATTTCATCATCTCTTAAAAAACTTTTTATGATATGCTAAGAGGTAGGTAGTTGCCTTGCTGTTGCTGTAATGAAGGTTTTGCTGGAGTATTTGGCTGCTTGACAAAGTTTTAGTGGAAGCTTTTGAACAGAGAGCTCAGCTTGCTTTTTGATAGACATACCTCTGCCCGCTTACAGTTTTATTGCCGGCAGAATTTAGTTTGCAAAGAAGGTAATTAAGAAGCAGAACACTCCTAGCAAAATTAGGTTATTTTTGTAGTAAATCATACCAGCTCTTTGAGATATACCTTGTTTCTAACTCATGATTTCTAATTTAATTTTCTAATTTAAAATGGTGAGGATGATGTAGCCTTGAAACAATACATTATTTGTAAATTTTGCTGGACAGTGCTTTTCCAACCTTTAATTCTGAGGTGTGACTTCAGTGAACAGTTGGTGAAGAAAACTCACTTAAAGCAGATAAAGAATACTTCTCAGTGATAGCAAAAAATTACTGACTTGTGCAAAGACATCCAACTTGGACATGCAGTAAACAGATATGTTGGTGGATATATTATTCATGTAGGTGCTGGCACATAGTTTTTGGTAGTTGTGTGCTGTGCAGTTGTATTGAAGTGTAGATCTCTAATTCAAAACGGGCTGAAGCCCATGGGAACCTTTCCAGTTATTTAATGACTTTTGGCACAGCTGATACAGTAATAAGCTGTGTTTTCAAAGAGTGAGTGATTTGGAGGATTGGGTTCCTAGACATCGTGGACTGCAGTGAGCTATGATTCCAGTGGGTGCAGATGTAGAACGGAGTTGATAAAACAGTACAGTCTGTAGCAGCAATTTGTAGTGTGACAGTTCATATATCTTTAACATCAGTAGGAATATGTAGGAAAAATTTTCTTAGAATTATAGAATGTCTTAGGCTGGAAGGGACCTTAAAGACCATTTAGTTCCAACCTCTCTGCTGTGGACAGGATTGTCACCCGCTAGGTCAGGCTTACTGAGGCCCTATCCAACCTGGCCTTCGGATGGGGTATCCACAACTTCCCTGGGCATCCTGTGCTAGTTTCTCATCACCTTCCAGTTTCACCTTAGCATCTAATCTAAACTTCCCCTCTTCTAGTTCAAAACCATTCTCATTGTCCTGTCTCTATCAGACCGTGTAAAAAATCAGGGACATTTTTATCTTTTTATCTTTTTTTTAATCTTTATATAAGATCCCTTTAAGTACTGAAAGCCACAATGAGGTCTCCCTGGAGCATTTTCTTCTCCCAGTTGAACAACCCCAGCTCTCTCAGCCTTTCTTCATAGGAGAGGTGTGCCAGCCCTCTGATCATTATTGTGGGTCTTCTTTGGACCCATTCCAACAACTCCATGTTTCTTGTGCTGGGGGCCCCAGACTTGGATGCAGTACTGCAGATGGGACATCATGAGGGCAGACCTGAGAGGGACAGTCCCCTCCTTCCTTCACCCTGCTGGCTACACATGGACATGGAGCTGTTGACCACAACTCTCTGGCTGCAATCATGCAGCTGGTTCCTTATCCATTGAATATTCAGTCCTCTTCAAATCCATCTATCTTCAATTTAGAGATAAGGATGTAGTGTGGGACCATTCAGGTCAAAGGCCTTCAAAAGTCCAGGTAGATGACATCAAATAATCTATCTTCCCTGGCCCAGTGGTGCTGTTACTCCATTATAGAAGGCTGCCAAATTGATCAGGCATGATCTGCCCTTAGTGAAGCCATGCTGGCTGTCTCAGATCACTTCCTTGTCTTGCATATGCTTTACCATAGCTTCCAGGAGGATCCATTCCATGGTCTTCCCAGGTACAGAGATGAGGCTACTAAACTGTCGTTTCCTGGATCTTCCTTTCTACTTTCTTAAAAATGAGAGTGATATCTCCCTTTTTCCAGTCCCTGGGGACTTTGCCTGAGAGTCATGTATTTCATACTAGATGGAAAGTGGCCTGGCAACTACATCAGCCAGTTCCTCCAGGACTCCAGTATACATGTTGTCCAACCCGATAGATCTGTACACATTACATTTCATCAGATGATCTCGAACACACTCCTCACTCACAGTGGGAGGGATTTTGCTCCCCCAGGGACAATTTCCCAGGGGATCTAGAATTTCACTCTTTTAAGGTTCATTATCCTGACTTTGCTCTTTGCCAGGCCCATATTCCTCGAGATCACAAGTTCAGCCAGGGTGCAGTCACTGCAGCCCGCACTGCCTCCAATCTTAACCTCTTAAATGAGTTCATCTGCATTGGTGAGCACTAAGTCCAGTAATGCTTCTTCTCTGTTTGGTCTATCCAGTATCTGGATCAGGAAGTTATCCTCAACAGACTCCAGAAGTCTCCTGAATTGCATGCAGTCTACCATTTTGCTTTCCCAGCAGACATCCAGGTGGTTGAAATACCCCATCAGGATGAGAGCCTGTGAGTGCAATGCTCCTTGCTGCTGAAGTGCAAAGGCTTTCATTAGTAGGGGATAAGTTAATATTTTCTTATTCTCAAAATTTGAAGGCTGAAGAAAAAACTGTTTTTTGGGAGGAATTAGTACCATGTAGTATTGTACTTGTCATCTACTTTGATAAATCATATCTGCGTGTGTAAATGTGCATATATATCTTTACTATATATATATATATATATTTAAGCATGCAAACATATCTAAACATCGAACATCAAATCACTGAGGTTGGAAAAGGCCAACCATCCAATTACCACCAATATTACCTACTAACCCACATTCCGTAGTACCTCTCCTTATGCTAAAGTTGACCCATGCTAGCAAATGATGCTGAAATTTCGCTGTAGACAAATGGTTCAGTAAGTGTGCATCTGGGATTCAAGGCAAATGGCATTTTTATGTAGTTGCCAGGGTGTGGTGTGGATTGAGGAAGCTTCAAAAGAGCAGTGTAAACATTTGCTAGAGACATTTGTATTGAAATAAAACAAAGATCTTACCTTTGTATGGGATTTATAAGGTAACGGCTGGCAGGAGAAACTATAAAACCACAGTTTTTGTATATAGGAGGAACGATGGGATTGATGTTAGTAATTAAAGCGACAAGTCATTTAACCTCTTCCTGCTACAGTCTGGAAGGATGAACCCTTTTAAAACAGGGCCATTAGGATTTTGCAGAGACCAGTCACCAGGCATAGCTTCTATGCATTATCACTATTCAGTAGAGAAATTGCTTAAAGTTTCTGATTCTGTGGATAACACTCTTCCCTCCCTTCTGCCCATGGCTCTTTCTGAGTTGATGGAAGTCAGAAGTGTAAATAGTAATAAAAATTTATATTAGAAATTTCGTAACTGCAGACCTTTAAAGTGTGTAAACTGAGAGACCACAACAGGAGTCACATTGGCTGGATTAAATGATAAAAGGGGAAATGCATTTCTGAGCCTTGCTTTCTTAAGGCAGGTTACTGTATTTGGATCTTGTACATCACTAATTACACTGCAGTGTTTAACAAACAGCCAGTAATTCATATAATAACAGCTACATGTAATGGAGCTCAAAAGAGAGTGCATTTTTTAGGCATGCTCTTTTACAATCAGAAGAGTTGTCATTATCTTAGGTCACTTTCGAAGCTTTCTCAGGCACCAAATGTTTCTCCAAATTAGTTTTTCATTGCTAATGGCATGTCTGAGCTGGAAACTCGATGGGAGGAATGCTATCATTAATTGCTCTAATCTCAGATATGCTGACATCGTAAAAAAGACATCATTATAGTGACAACACAAACTTGTTCCTGATGGCAAAACATTGCTAAAATCTGATTTGCAAAGGAGAAAAAAAAAAGTTTGTAAATGAATTCAGATATAACCATAGTCGCATCCATTGAAATAGTTCTAAGTCAAGTGTAGATGGAGCCCTGGAGAAAAAAAAGCAGCAATTGTTACTCCTGCTAGTGTCAGTTCTATACTATCTAACCACATAAGCTTGCCATGCAGGAGGCCAGAGCAGGAAGGCTCTGAGTGCTTAGTGCCTTCCCAGAGCTGAGGGCCTTCCCCTGCTTGAGGCTGCCCGTGGGGCCATGTGCTGTGCTGCTTGGCTCAGCTCACTGTGAGCTGGTGGCAGGGGCTGCACTGGGCGGGTGAGAGGAGGGCTAAGGACGGGGCAGCAAAAATACTTCACTCAAGTAACACAACCTCTGTCATCTTCCTCTTCCCTCTGCATCCTTCCTCCCCTCCCCTTTCCAAATCCTCACACAGTGTTGTGCCCTAAAGAAAAGCTAGTAGATTGTGAAGAGAGAGAAAATGTTTCCAACAGTAAGTGAAATGTGTTAATTTGAATCCATCTGTCTTTCCACGAGGCACAAGTGATATGACAGAAAGTAGTGTACTCTTTGTGCATGTGAACCTAAAGTGATCATTGCTCCTCAGAGAGCTCCTGATGTATTGCGGTGTCACAATGAGGATATTGAATCTCACAGCACCAATCTATTATTCATAATGAGTAATCCACTATGTGAGGACTCTCAAATCCATAAAGTCTGTCTTGCCCCATCGCTCCTACTGTGCTCTGTATGCCTAGAGGCAGTGGGAGAGGTGACACGCAGAGGATGTGGTTGATGAAGATAGGACAAGGCCTTTCTTTGCCTTTTGGCTGAGCGTGCAGTAGGGGTGGTGCATGCAAAGCCTATCTGTCCCCTCACACTTTAACATACGGTTTGGAAAATCCCACTGTAGAAGTATGCTAAAGCACAGCGGGGCAGGATTGTTTCATGCCAGACCTCATTCAAGTGCTCTGTGTTCGCACACATTTTAAAGCACTGCCTTGATGCTGTAAAGGAGTCTCAAGGCAAATGAAAATTCAGGCCATCGTATTTCAAAGGCATATGCACCCATATCCACACTTACCTTTGGATCTGGAGGAGACCAAGTTGTAATTTGAAACAGAAATAACACTATCAGTTTCAAAATCAGAGTTTCACCTAGGGCCCTTCCCCACCTCCCTCCTCTCCCCACAGTTAAAGTTCAACTATTTCATTTGTAAATGCAGCTCTGCGATACCATCTGAAGCAGAAATGCAGAGGTGCTATTAGCTCAGTCAGGCAAACAAGCTTGCTCTGGCTCCATCGTAAAAACCTGCCTGTAATGTACCTTCTGCCATTAGGGTAAAGTATCCCCCACCAGTTGTACCAGAGACCTTTATTCTGAGCTCACCTTTCTTTTGGGGATGTTTGCATTTTGTTCATTCGTTTTGGGTTTTTGCCCTGTTTATAGTCAAGCGGGAAGACTTCCTCCGTTCTTGAGTCCTCCCAGACTCTGGGGGCCTTTGGCCTCACCTCTGCCTGGCAGGGTGTGCATTTGTGGTGTTCCAAAGCCCTTCTCACTGTGCTCATCCTGCTGGAGCAGCTGCACATCGATGTGGCTCAGGGAATGAACACTGACAATTTTTTCTGTCCTTTTTCATACCTCCCAGTGCTTGTTTTTGTGTGTGTTTTGGTTTTTTTTTCTTTTCTTTTTTTTAACTAAGCACAAGTGGAAAGTAGAATTATTTTAACACACAACTGGTAAAAATTCTTATGTAAAGCACAAATGCTTCCCTGGGAAGAAAAATTGCTTTTTTAAATACAGTTTCATTTCTCATATTTCATGCGCGCTGCCCTGACTGAAAGATCTTAGTGATAATGCAGATCACAGTAGCAGCTTTCTTTACATCAAAAGAAGCTTGGAGGTGGGAGACCCTTCTGCCAGCTTCTATATGAACATAAGGCAGAAGCGATAGTTCGTGCGCAACATACGTAAAATATATGTTTTAGAAAGCAGGAGATAACTACTGGTTACCTGCAGATGTAAGTATGTGTATAGGAAAGCATGAGAACAGGTTTTTGAAGAACATACAGGCAGAGTTTGTCAGGGATCGAAAGCATTGTCAGGTTTTGTAGATGCTTCATGGAAGTGGTGGGCTTCTGAGAAGAGGTTGGAGGTAGCATCAGAAATATTTAAGGAGCTTTTTCCCAGTTTGACAGAGAAGAAGACATGCTTTTTGGACACTGAAGAGAGACTGTGAAGGACCCTCACAATGAAGATTAGGGCTATCTGTTAATGAGATGGAAGAAAGAGTGCTGGTGTTAGGAGCATGGAAAGAATCTTTGAAAAAGCGTAGGATTTTTGATTGAGCACACTGACTGTGAGTTGTGAGCTGTCAGAAGACCCAAAGATGGCTGGGAAGGACAATACAAGGTCATCTCACTGTGTCTGTGTTAACAAATAGTATAAATGTACACATCAGGTTTGTGGAGTGGAACAAGTCAGGGCTAAAGAACTGACATCCACGTGAGACATATTTTTGGAGGTTTTATCTTACATTATCTTTAATCAGTTCCCACAAACTGAGCGGCCATTAGCAGCTGGAGCATCTGGGGTGTTCTCCTGGGTCACTTCTGCTCTGACTCTTCCCAAAAGAATCCAGTTTATGCACACTGGCTCTTTGATCCAAGGCATGGTAAGTTGGGGCAATCAAGTGATTCACTTCAGATGGGAACTGAACCAAACTAAAGCATTGATACATGCCTTAAAAATTCCCTTTCTCAACGTGGGAGCACCTTTGCTGGACTTAGGACAGAAGTGGAAAATAAATAAATGTGTAAGTTGTTAGAATGGAGATACTGTCTGAATTAATATTTTGGGGGGGGGAGATCTGCTCTTCTCTGTTTCCAGAAGTTTAGTGGTTGTTTGCACGTCATTTAAGGTCATCTCTCTGTCACACAGATTTTCATCACAGTGAACTGCTTGAGCACAGACTTCTCTTCTCAAAAAGGTGTAAAGGGGCTTCCTTTGATGATTCAGATAGATACATACAGCTACAACAACCGCAGCAATAAACCCATCCACCGAGCCTACTGCCAGATCAAGGTTTTCTGCGATAAGGTAAGTGGAATGTACAATTACCATGGATAAAGGAAGCACCTCATTTGACAGTTTGTTATTATTGCTGTATTTTAGATCTAATAAAAAGTTTTTCTCCCCAGTAAATTATGTTTCTGGTAGAATTTGGACCAGCTGTATCACAAATCTAGGAGGTTTTCACCCGGTTATTTTATTGCTTTGCAGCCTCTTTGGCCCTGATTCTTTGGCTTGTGAGCAGTAGTTGGACTGTGCAGGGACAGCATATTATAGGTCATGGCACACGAAGATCAAAATAGTCACAGAATGCACTAAGATGCATCTCTGCTTGAGAAGTCAACACTGACCATAGGGTTATGCAAGTGCCATTCTGATGGTGTTATACCTTCTACTTCTAACAGTCAGCATAGGCAACTTTGTGGAGAGATCTGTGATAGAGAACTGTGATAGAGTTTTATTCAATAAAGGTTTGCTAATTTGTCTTTAATGATGCTTTAGAAAGACACAGTGATGTAACTGATGGCTTCTTTACTGCTTGATTACAAACAGTTATTCTGAGAGCTTGAATGAAAATTTTCATCACTGGAATTTTCTTATTCAAAACCAACTGCAAAAATATGTTAAACATTCTCATGTTGTGTTTCAGTATCTTTTGTTTCTTGCTCATTTCTTTTGCATAATTTATTCCTTTACAGTGGTTTTTTTCTCATTCCTTTGTAGGGATTGGTAAAATTTGGCAGGTTACTTTTCAATATCAAAACATAGATCACGTTTTAATGAGTCTGACAACGTCATGGTCAGCTGTTTATCACCAGATAGAAAGAGCTGTTCTGAAATGTTATCTCTGTGATGACAATTCTTAAATGTATAGCATGACTACGTTTCATTTATGTTTAACGCCTGGCATGCCTGCTGGGAAAGATCTTCGTAGGGAGGGTTGATGCCTGGATTCTTGTCAAGGTTCAGGGATTCAGGAGCTTGCATCTTTTTATGTGACTTGGAAATTTATCCAAATTAGTCTTCCTATCTTACAGATGGGAGCAGAAAGTCAAAAGGCCTTGCCCCTGGCAATACGTGGCATTAACTTTATAATGGAAAGGGCAGGAGTTCAACTGTTCCAGGTCTTTGCTACTGCTCCTTCCCCTTTTTCAGTTAGTTCTGTTCTTGCTGTCTTGACAACAGGATCTTGGGGGCTAATTGGTCAGTTGTATTACTGGAGTAAAAAATTTGAGAGTAATGAATGTAAATGTATGCACCAAGGTCTTCTTGCAGTCAAAGTGTTACACTTTTAATTGTAACTTTGAATGTCAAATATTTGGAGATTTGAAGCTGCAGATAGATATTAAAAGCTCCATAAATACCAAAGTAGCAAGTCATTTTCATCTACCTGTTTTTGAAAAGCAATTAGAAAAAAATTGAATTATTAAAAGAAAGGAAGGAAATTCAGAGCACAAAGTCATCAAGGGTGACCCGCAGACACAACTGGTGGAGATTTTGAATAATACATGCTCACTGCATCTACTGGCTTAATTGGTACTTCAAACATCCAGAAGAGAAAGCAGGAAATTAGTGTTAAGACTTCTAATCAAAACTGTCTCAAAGTAGAAGAAGAGATCACAGGGGTAATTAAAGCATTATGCGTATCAAAACTATTGAAACTGGGAACTGGAGGGCTCAAGGGTATTGATAATGAGATGTGTATCTATATAAAATAAATGTATACATGTGTACACACACACACGAGGCTTTTCAACTTAATGCAAGGCTGAAAATGAATTAAGTAAATAAAACTGAATGAAAATTATCTAGGTCAATTCATATGACAACTTCTGTTCATTGGCACTTGGAAAGAGGCTGAAGCCCAATTCTCCTCTCACTTTACACTGGCCTATCTTTACTGACATCAGTTTCTCATTATGCTTTTGTCCATCAATAAATGGTTGGAGAATCAAAACTCCTGTGCCAGCTCAGCGTGGCGATTGCACTCCTGTCCACGTGGGAGCCATCCTGTGTTTCTCACAACTGCACATTGCACTCAGCTGCAGACAGCTGATGGAGCTGGACATGGCCATCTTTTCCAAGGTGCCAGAATATATCCTGGCAGTGGCTGACACGATGCTGGGTGGAGGGTCGCTCCTCCAGGTCTTATACTCACCCTTTAGTGAAAATGACAGGACTCAGTGTCTGCTTGGTAAAGGCAACAGAGCAAAGACAATTTTTTGCCCAATTCCTTGTCGTGATTAATTAAAAAAAATACTATGGAGGGATTGTAAGCAGCAATCATATGATCATTTGATACATTCTAAAAGTCTGAATTGAACCGTTATACCCCAGTGTGGCAACCACAAAGAGAAGCTGGTAAGAAAAGTGATTGATTTATTAAAACTATCTGGATTAGGGGAACTGCACAGTGAATTCCTCCCACTGAAGTTCTGAAATGTATCTTAGTTTGAAACAGAGACGAAGAAGTATTTGTTTTTGTCTGTTTTTATAAATGGTCTGTCTGCAGCTGTGGTGCCTCTTTCAGAGCAGTAGATGTGTTTATCCTAGTTAAAACACAGGTAGATGTGTGTAAGTTTTAAGGAAAACATTGCTGATAAAATACATCCTTCAGCTGAAACATAGCACACACTCTGTGGAAAGAGTATCTGAAGAAATAGAACTACATCTAGCTAAGTAGCACATATTTTCTGTCTATTAGTATTCACTTGAGCACTTACTGAAATTTAGTATTCTTTTACATTTAAACTAGAAAGACACACAGATCCAATGTATTCTTTATGTAATATAAATGTATGCAGATAAGGGCTGCAAGTGGTGTAATCATTTTTGTTCCCTCTTCATTCTCCAACCTTTTTTCTGTGTTTATTTTCTAGTAGACAGTCTTGAAAGCAGCTGTTACAGTGCAGATTTTGTTTTCTCAGTGCTAATCCGTTTTGCCCTTGAGGTCTTTTTTATCACATGCAGATCTCTTATGCTACATTAAGATAAGAGAATATAATTTTTATTCCTTAAGTATGTTGTCAAGGAAACTTGCTGCCAGCCCTATTTATATATTGCAAGATGCTTTAGCCACTGAGTGTGAAGGAACTAGTAATTCAGGGACATTCTGATTTTCTGTATGTGATTAGCTTTGCTAAAAAGCAGCAGAAGCGCTTGATTGGGCAAATATCCAAACACTCCAAAGTAAAATTGCAGTTGTTTTCCGTGGATTGTTAAAGGGTACTGAGCAACTGTAATTACCTGCTTGTCTTCAGCTGTAGAGAGAAAAAGGCTGGAGTCTATGGGTCTGTCCTACCAGGTGCAAATTCTTTGGCCTTAATGTAGAAAAAGGTGTACATGTGAGTTTGTGGTGGTGATGGGAGTGATCCTTACGATGGTAAAGGCTTTGCTGGGCTGGAGCTAGAGTGCTTCACACCTTGAAAGACATAACCTTGGAGGAATTGAAGATTGGGGGAAAAAGAAAAAAACAAAAACACCATATTTTGAATCAGCAGAAATTCATAGGCTGGGTTTTGCTAGTTGTTGATGGTAGAACGAGTTGCATCGTACACATTCCAGACACCTATGAAAAATGAAAAGCTCCCTATGTATTTTGACTGGTCAGAGCCTGATTTATAGCCCCCTATGACAGGGTTATTTCTTATTCTGTCCTGATAAGCAATTTCTGATTTATTCGATATGTCGTATGTCTCTGCTGTGAAAATGGTCCAGCAAGAATACTGGTATGCAAAAATCCTGTTGTGGTCCATTGTGTCAGCACCTGTAGCAAGTACATACATTGTGCAGGCTTGGCTGGCCCTGCACAATGCCTTATAGGCTGCTCCTTGCTCTGAAGGGCCAACAGGTGGTTTTGGGGGTCCAGAAGCAGTTCCATCCTGTCTCACCTCCCACTGTGCCTCCTAATGGTGGTGTCAATGAATTATATTATGCAAATCTTTTAAACTGCCAAGCACTTCTCTATCTTATCCAGCATTTTTAGTGAGAACCTTTCCATTTATGTCAATGGGCTTCTTATCCAACCTGCCTCAGATTGTTGGCTTTCTCAGGAATCGCAGTCACTGCGTTGCTCAAGTTAGACCAATGATACTGGTAGGCAGGGAAGGCTGCCATGCTTGGCAGTCACATGCAGGGTGTTGCATCTTAAGCATGTGAGGACAAAGCTGCCATACTTTCCTGGGCTCATAGTTAAAGAGACAGTTGAGGAAAGTCTGAAAACATACATTATTTATTGTGTATAAACAGCTGAGTCCTCCTCAGCTTCTGCTCTCCTGAAACAGCTGCTTGCTGCCATGTGAAAAAAAATTGCTTTCAAAGCCTGTCCCAACACCTGCGAGCAGTCAGCTGTGACACTGAGAGGTAGGGCTGAGGCCTTCAGAACACTGGCAGTGGGGCATATTTTTGCCTTCGTCAAATAGCAGGAAGCCTTCTAAGCAGTTTTGGTAAGAGCAGAACTCTGAATCCCTTGGAGTTCACGCAACACCTGTGGCTGATCTCAGTGAGAACTGGGCTGGGGCCTGGGTCCAAAGGCAGTGTTTCTGCTGGACACCTTCATGTTTTTTAAATGGATGTTTCTTCCACCACTCTTCCTTTGGAAAGTCATTGATAGTTTAAAGCCAGAAAGCAGATATTTTCTTTAATCCTTTTTGAGCTTGATTCATTGGCTTATGTGTGAATTTTGCCTTCTTGAGAAAAAATGTTTTGCTTTCTTTTAGAGAAACTTCTAATTTTAATTCGTAAAAAATCCTTAAGTTTTGCATGCCGATAGTCTGGGAGCATATGGATCTTTAATACAGTTCACAAGATGACTGTTTTCATATTTATAATGTAAATTAGGAGAACTTCAAAGGAGGTGTTACTGCTTTTTATTTCAATAACAACTTTTATTTTCTAAACTTACCAAGAAAGTATTTACACAACAGGGGCCTGCAACTTCCCAGGAGTTCCTGGGACCTAATAGGGTAATGTTACGATGCTTTCCAGTTTCTCCAGGGTTTCTCCCTGTTTGAAATGCCTGTAGGTTTCTGTAATGAGCCTTTGCATTGAAAACAAGCTGTTGGTGTAGTATTCTTGTATTGGCTAATCTCAAAGGACTTTATGGAGCTGGCCAGCATAAAGCAATCCTACCCCCAAAACAAGGTGGGTGGAAGGGAATTTAGGGAAAAGCGTAGCACAGACGTGATCTAAGATGACAGAATCCTGCAGATGCTTTATGTACACGCGTGAATTATGTGGCCTGAGAGCTCCATCCTTTGCTGAGATGCTGGATGCACAAAGCCCTTTGTGCTGGGTGTTGGCAACAGGCCTCCTCCAGACCTCATGCTGCTGAAGCCATTGGTCCTATCTCCTCCACACCAATAGCAGTGATGCACACTGGTTTATTCCTCTTTCTGGCTTCAACCCTGGGGGCTGCTGGATTTAGGTGCCAGCCTAAATTTCAGATACAGGTGCTTAACAGAGAGTGGGCTGACCATCCCCACTCCCCAACAGCCTGGCTGCATTTAGCTGTAATGGGATAACCATTCTCCATTTGTGCATTTTTGATTGCAGGGCATGATGCTCTCAGTGGTTCGTTCCTCTTAGGCTAATAGTATCTGTGGGTTGTCTTTTCTGCATCAGGGAGCAGAAAGGAAAATCCGAGATGAAGAAAGGAAGCAGAATAGGAAGAAAGGCAAGGGCCAAGCATCCCAAGCCTCCTGTAATAACTGTGAGTAAGATGGGCCTCTCTGTTTTGGGCTAAGTCATGCTTTGCATGCCCTCTCTCATAGCTGCATTACTTTGTGATCCTCCCAGCAGCTGAAGGAAAGCTGAGTGCGCTCCCTCTGCAAAAAAAGAGTGATATAACTTTCTTCAAAACAATGACTGACCTGGATTCCCAGCCAGTTCTCTTCATACCAGACGTTCACTTTGGAAACCTACAAAGAACTGGACAGGTAGGAAATAATAATGGGACGAGCAGGTGCCCACCTGCCATCGGACTGCATGTGCTCTGAGGCAGACTGTATAAATACAAAGCACTGTTATTGGTGGTTGCTTGTTTCAGCTCTTGGTTTTGGTAAATGCAGCTCTTGGTGAATAATTTAGCTTGCAGGAGACAAATGCTTTTCTTAGTTCTGGGTGCCCAAAAATAAATGTATACTTCATTAATAACAGACTATTCTGTGTTTGTTATGATTTTGTCATTCTTTTGCTAGTAAGGAATGGAAGAAGTCAAGAATTTTGGACTAGTAGTATGAGTGACTAGAAGTCTTTTTTGAACGTTTGAGTTGTCTTGATGAGATGAAGTGCCACCTGGTGGCAGAAGAGATCTCCCTGTCTGGAAAGACTGAAAACAAAGACTAAACTCATTGTACAAGGGTAGGCTTATGAAACATGACCGCCCATTCTCTGTAGGCATCACCTGGAGATGTGGCAATTCTTTAGAAGGAAGTATACAGTGTAGTATGGGAAGTAAAATTCCATCATACTGATGCATAATAAAACATATTTAGTTTCGGCTTAGTGCTGAAGTCATGGAATCATTATCACCAGTAAGTATGAGGAAGTCTCCTGACCTGACTTTTTAAGACCTACTTTATTACTTGGTGGGAAATTGCAAACCTGAATTTTCGGGTCAGCTCTGACAGTTTTTTCAAATATGAGCTTGTTATTTATTAGCTTCTCAGGAAGTGGAATGAGACGTTTCTATATGTGTTTATAAAGATAAATAGTAGATGATGAAACTTTACAGACACCTCACAGAAAGACATTAAAATAATGAAGGTTAAAATGATACTGAGTTTGAATTGCTATTTGTTGTAAAGCTGAGAGGATTGCGGTAGAGCGGAGCACAAAGAGTGCAGACGTTGCAATCACAGCTGTCACTGACTCGCCCTCCCAAATTGGAAAGACACCCACTCACATATCAGTGCTGGTACCTTCTGTCCTCATGGCTTTCAAAACAGAGTGTGGATTTGTCTCATAACAGAAGAAGGTGGAAGCGTTCTTCAGTGTATGTAATCCTGTAAATAATTTTCCAAATAACTGGAAGATGCTTTAGGCAATGTTCATCCTTGTCTTCTGCTCTATAAGTTGTAATATCAGTGTTCTTGCTAGCCTGAACTTTTAAAATTGTATTGCATGCTGGTTAATATTAGAACAGTTTATTGTGACAGTGTTCTGTAGCTCCTGGACTTAAAATGCATTTCAGATACTGTAGAGTTCAGCTTTACACACACCTCTGAATGTTAATCTGTACAAATTGTACAGGCTCAGAAGTCAAACCTTCAAGTGACAGCCAAATGTGTGCTGCATCTCGTCAGGGCTCCAATGCCCTGCCTTCACCCCATACTGGCTCAGTAGTTCAGCAGCTGAAATACGGGTGTTCTTCTTGGTACAGACCCACACTGCAGGCATTATATGAGGAATTTGGCTGACTGCTGTGTAAAGCCTTCTGTCATGGGCTGTGATTTTATACCTCTGCTGCTCCTGTTGGCCATATTTGTTGCTGTTGTAAATCTGGTCCCACTGATTTACACAAAACTGTGATCTGGACTTGTTCTCCTGCCCACAGCCTGTGCAAAAAGATCATCTGTACCATTAGCAATTGCATTTCCATTTGGGCTCTGGTTTAATATTGGTCCTGATTGTTTAATTAGGTTTTCAGACAATATTAAATACGTATAAAAAGCTTTTGAGTGTTGTGGCTTAAATCATATTAAGGATAATCTGGGTGATTAGTGATCTGATTTAGAAAATTGTAAAATAAATGGAAAAATTATGTAAACCAGAGGAGAGGACAAAGTCTGTCAAAATACTCAGATATATTTCAAATAGATGATATTCAACAGCAATTTTTCAAAGCTGCACTTTATCCTGGCCAAAATTAGAACTGGAGATGTGTGTGTTTCATAGAAGATGGATTTTTAACAGATTAAGAACCTGCAAACCACTTGTCTTTTCTCCCATTCGAAGTTACTTTGTTAGGCATGTGTCAGTTTTTGGAATAATTCTTTTTCTCTCCTTCTAGGTTTACTATAATACAGATGATGAGAGAGAAGGGTAAGACATTTACTGTTTCATCAGCTTTGCAGTTAGCAGTACAAATTCGCAGAAAGCAGGCATAAAAATATGAACTAATACTGACCCCACTCTCCCCCTTTCCTCATGTTCTCTCATCACCAATGATAGGTGAATACTTTGTGTAGAAATAGTAGAGAGAAGGTTTAATGCAGCTTAATTTCCCTTTATGTGAACTGTCTTCTTTTCATACCTATTTTTTCTTACATTTCTGTGTAAAACAATTTGAAGAGCTGTAAGGTTCAACACAAGGTTAGGGCAATATATTTGATAATAAAGAGTCTTTTATGTAATGGTCTTCAAATAATCATAAAACCATGAATTGTTTAATGAAGCACTAAAATTCACTCACAGTCCTGGAAGCTGTTTAACAGCACTTGTGTATGTGACAAATAGAGCAAATGCAGAGCAAACGCCCCAATATCAGAAGAGAAAGGAAATAGAATGGGAGATCCTGGGAAGGGAGAAGACTGGAAATGGGAGTGCTCACTGTCTGGCTTTAGAGGAACTGGAAGAATTACAGAAAGTCTCTAAAATAGAGAGGCACAAAACAAGGACTTGAACATGTGTGGCTGGAGTTCAGCCAGTATTAACTATGAGGCATGCATCCCTCACGCCTTTCTAAGCTGGTTGAATCTCAAGGGAGCAAACTCCAATCAGAGAGTTTGGAGACAGACAGCTGAACTCACCAGTGGTCACAAAAGGTGGACTGTGGTTGGTGGTGGCTGAGCACCAACAGCTAACATTGACTTCAAAACATGAGGCCCTTTCTGTTCCTTCTGTGAAGCTGATGTTCTTCATAAGACTCACAGTGGAATTTGAGCAACAAAAGGTGTTATTGCACTAACCATGTAAGTCTTAGCTCTCACATGGCCATCATGCTATAAGCCCTCAGCTCCCCAGCAGGGCCTGTCACAGCTGTGGGCTGGATCTGGCTCCAGGTGTTATTCTTTTTGAAACTCACTGTGTTGTGTGGCCTTGGACTTTAGAAGTGCTTTTGGTATTTTCTAAGGCTCTCTCCAAAAAGAGAGAATGCAAAGCGCATTTCTCCCAAAAGAGATGAATGCATATACAAATGTGAATTCACTTTTTTACTCAGTTGCTTCTTCCTCACCAACTCTTCCAGTGCCTAAATATGTATTTAAACAGTTAAGAGTCTTGAGTGTTTTCTAAATAATATGTCACACTGAATATATTATTTCCTGTCACCTGTCCCAGTCAGTCAGTCTAGGCAATTTGAGAAGCTTGGAGAGTTCAGATATGCATGAAAAGCTAAATCCATGCAATTTCTGGTCTGTTACTTGAGTAAGTAGCAGGGCTTTTGCCAGAGTACCTTTGTACTTTGAGTGTAACTGCTGCTGTTGTCTCTTTCCTGTTGGTGGGAGCACAGTTTTCCATGACATGGCCCCTGTTGTGTGTTTTCTAGTAGCAGTGTCCTGGTCAAGAGGATGTTCCGACCTGTGGAGGAGGAGTTTGGTCCATCCCCTTTGAAACAAATGAAAGAAGAAGGCCTGAAAAGAGGTAATTATCAATTCTTAGTGGTTAAAACTACTGTTCTGGGAGTCCTACTCTCAGACAATGAAAGATGCGTCTGGCTTAGACAAAGACAGTTGTTTGATGCTAATACAAACATAGTACAGATGGGAGAAGATATCATCACACCTGCCCAGTATACAAGGTGGCACTTCAGCAATTGCTAATAATGATGTAAAAGCTGAAAAAGAGACGGAACCATGCACAATCTCAAGAAGGGATCAGGACACAAGTGTAGAAGATGCAAAAAAATTAGAAAGTTTCTTGGCCCTTGGCCAAACTACATAGTTCAGAAATGTTCCAGTAGCGAGTCTGTGTTTGTTTGTTTTTAACTTCTGCTCATCTTTTCTGTTCTGGCTGGGATCACAAGCAATATGCAAGATGCACTGGGTCAGATACAGAGACATTACACAGGCAAGCTTGTGCTGTCTGCAGAGTGAGATTAGCCTGAATGAAATCTCAGAACTTTTCTACCCAATTCGAAATGTAAGGCATGGAGAGACATCCTCCAGTTGACATAGCTAAGCTATTTAAAAGTTTGTTTCCCTTAACTGTTCTTCGCTGCATTGAGAGAATACTACCACAGTTGCATTCATTCCATATGCTCTATCAGTCTAACCCATTTTCAAGTTCATACCAGTGCAAGTTAGTTGAATAACATTGAAACAGTGGTTTAGATAGAGCTGTCAACTTTGCGAGAAGGATGAATGTAAGGTGGTTTTGTCCACAAGATATGCTTTGTGAGCTGTATTTTACAACACAAAGTTATATGTGATAATGCCTTACTCTGCCATAGTTAGGCACTCTGAAGAATATTTGCCATTCCTTCAATCTCATCAGTTCTGTCATGTAAGGTTATTGGAGAATCCTGGGGTTTGACCAACCCATGTAGATCAAGCTCATTCATTTTTTGAGGTTCACCTATCAGTTTGTGAGACAACAGGGCAACAAGGTATAGAAGTGAGCTCAGTTGTTCTCAGCATTTGTAAGACTCAGCTTCCCATAATCCTGTATTTGCAAATTATTTCTGTTGGTGAGGTAGTATGCTTGAACCAAGGGAAGCATACAAGATTATAGGACAGAGAGTGGTGTCTTCCTAGAATGAATGTAAGCATATTCTTCCTTTAATTAATCCTTTCAATGAATAATATGAGATCAGCACTCACCACAGGCTTGCATCTGGTTGATTCAAGGCCTTGATGAAACTCACATTATCATTCTGGGCTACATCAAGCAGAAGGGGACAGCCACAAGGACTGCATTAAGAACTGTCTTTTACTGCAGTTTCACCTGGGTTTCCCAGCTGGAAGCCTGGAGAGGTGCCTGCAGGGAGATATTGCTTTGCTTTGAATATTCCTGTCCTTTGCTGTGGTAAGTTGTTTTAATATTGTCCAGGAATTGCAACTATTTCAAGGGGAAGATGCAAAAGAAAAAAATGTTTTTCAGCTGACGACAAAAATATGCTAAATAATTAAATCCAGGAGAGGCATGGAGTCAGAGAAGCTGGAGGATGCTCTCTTCACATCCCCTTCCTGTTCAGTATTTGTTGCAACTTGGTCGATGCTGGCAGGAGGCCAAACCTCCTCCAGCATGGCCTTTGCTCTGGTGAGCTTCCTGCCATCAGGAACCCTACATCTGGGATTGTACTGATGGAGAGCTCCAGCTGAATCTGCCCACTTATCAATACTGTCTTTGCCACAGGAGTCTCTGGGCATTACTCTTCCATTTGTTTTCCCCGGTCCAGCATTTCTAGAAGCTTGGGCCCAGTGAGGGGTTCAAGTGCAAATGAAGAGTTAGAGTGACAGTGTGTTGGTTCCCCTCTGCCTCTTGGAGCTAAGTACCAAGGGACAGCCCTCAAGAGCATAGGGTTATGAAGGGGGTTACAAACCGTCAGTGAGACAAGTTTCATGTTCTCACACAGATAGCTGCATCTGTTTGAATGTATCTTTCATGTCCTTGGTCTCTGTGGAAAGTACAAGTGCCCAACACAGAAATGTAGAGGATGTAAATGTGCACTATGTGCAGATTTCAATGGAAGTTTCCCATTATAAATCCAGCAGCCCTGTTACAAATCAGGTTGGTTTCCAATCTCGTCATTCTTAGCCTGTCATATTTTTTTTCTCTCTGAAGTGTTGTGTTAAACACTTAAACCATTTTGGGTTCAAAAAAGATAAGGTTTGGTGAACCATCCCTATGCATACATTCTCTAACTCTTTTATCTGAAGGACTGGTATCTGGGCGATCAATGAAAACTCCAAGTGTAGAAAAGGAAAGCCTGGCTACCAGCCCTACTTTCCTTGTCTAAAATGTGCCACATCTCCATGCAGGGATGAGTTGACAAAGTGCCCTGGGTGCTCAGTGTGAGGCTGGGCATTGGTGACACCTGTGCTCAGCTTGCCAGTCTGAGTAGAGGACTTCCTCTCTCATCACGTTTTTAGTTTCCTTTTTGCCATGTCTGCTGTTGGTTTTCCACCTTGGCAGATTTGCCAATTGAGATCCAAGCTGTTGACACTTTCAGAAGAGCTGTCTGACATAGTTCTTTCACATTCATGTTTAAAACCCCTGTTGAGTGGCCTGACTTCCAGAAATCTCCCAGATACAACAGCCTGCCTTGCATTCAACAAAAGCTGCTTACTGGTGTGGTTTTGTGAATCAGTGCTATTTTTTTAAGTACCTGAAGATAAATTTGTCACTTCTGCCTTTTGCAACTCCTTTTAACATCTAAAGAGCATTAGGGAATATTGTGAGCTGCAGCTTTGACAAGAACACTACACTGAAAGCTAAGTCCAGGTAGTGCAGAGATTAGGAAAATCTGAATTTGTCTTACTCTGTCAAAAATAACTCACTGCCTGATGCAAGATATTTTTTCCCCCAAATATTGCAGTCTCTGCTTTTGAAGTGAGATTGTCAAGGTGGCATGGAGGTGGTGACAATAGGTGCACAGGCTGCTAGTGCTGGTTGAGTCACATCATCACACAAAGGTTTGCCGGGCTGCTTTGGCAACTGGAGCAGAGGGCAGTCTGAAGAACAGCTCACAGAACTGGGCTATTTTTTCACATGCATCTGCTCTTTTTGTTCGCAGTGCAGGAGGATTCACAGGGGCCAGAATAATGGAGCACAAGAGCAGAGAGGAGGCAGGATCTTAAGGCACTGATGCTGCCAGGAGTCATTTATGGAAAAGCGTGCTAGTGGATCAAAACTGGGCTTTTCACACCTGTTATTGGGAAAGAAAACCAACACCCCTCCCTTCCAATATGTTTACTAATCCTGGCTCTCTGTGTGTGTAATAGTGATTCAAGTCGCCTGTTATCCTTGTAATGGATCCTTCATTCAACATAACATTCCCTGAGATGCCAAACACAACAGAGCAATTTAAAGCTGAGTGCTTGGTTTGTACCGTGACCCCATCTTTAGCCTCAGACTGAGGGATTTTTCCTCTTTGCAGACACGTTTTTAGTTACTAAGGTTGGCAGATGGTTCAGATGTTTGAAAAGCTGGAAGTTACAGGACAGCCCTCTAGTTGCAAGAAAAGTATTACTGAAACAGTAAATATGTCAGTACAAATAAAAATAACATTTGAAAAGAGTGCTTGCTCATGCAAGTAAGAATATCAAAACCAATCAAGTTTTAACTACTGCTGTGAAAATTTTTGTTCCTTTACATTCTGACCATTGTTTAATTTGTGAGCCAAAGTTATCTCAGTTTCTTTGGCACCAAAAAGGACTCTTTCAAATGCCAAATGCAGGTAAAAAGACTGCTACAACAGGTATGCAGAGCCAATTTGAGGCTAATACTTTTAAATTGAAGATGCAAAAATTGCCATTATTTCTGACACCTGGTTTTGTAGACCAAGACAGGAAACTGATCTGGGCAGCCATGTTTTAAACCTTATTCCAATCATTTGAAAACATGGGCAAAAAAGCTACAATTTGCTGCAAATATGCCTGAATTCATGCTGGTACAGTCTTCAGTTATGTTTATTTCTATTTATTTTATACGCATCTGCTTTGCTTTTGCCAGATAACCAGCAAGTCTCTCTGTCAGTGATTAGCATTTATTTTCCTTCTTATTGCTTCTTGTCTGTGAGGATTGGCTACAGGTCACCTTTTTTGTACCTGTTTAGTTTGCTTTTGCCATGTAGTTTTGCCTTTTTTTTTTTTTTTTTAATGTCTTTCCCAGTCTTTCGGATGAAGTTTGGAGAAGATGCAAGCCAAGAAAAGGAAGTCCTTGCTTGCATGTTTTGTCACAGGACAAAACATTTTTTGTTGGGGTTTCTTTTCTCTGCGTACATGGAGGTTTAAATTCCTGAATGCCTAGATTTCCCACATTGAACTAAATTCATTGCATTTCCCTTGTGTGTTTTCAGAGCAGCCATGGTGTGTTTTCCGTGTTTGGATCACTGTTGATAGGAAATTCCTCTTTTCTTTTTAAGAGCAAACCATTTTCAGCATTTCATTTTTCTACTCAATGTGAGGTGTTTCATCTGTTTAGTTGGCTGGACTTGCTCCAAAGTTTGACTTTTTTCTGTTTCAGTGCTTTTATATGTGAGGAAGGAGACAGATGAGGTGTTTGATGCCTTGATGCTGAAATCACCCACAGTGAAGGGTCTAATGGAAGCGGTAAGTATCCAATGTCCTTACTTTATCTTTCTTAGTAGGAAAATTTTGAGACTCTCAATGTGTTGCTGAGATAAAATGTAATAGAGAGATGAAGCTATTCTCAGATATATTAAAAGCTTAATAAGGGCTGTTCGGAGCACATCTCTGAAATGTTGACATGTTCTAAACTGAATGCTGTCAGCAAGTTACTGAGATAAAATAGACTCACAGAACTGGTTTATTGGAGAGCCAACCCTTGAGGAATGGCAGTAATTAAGCAACGTCAAGAAAGCGGGGAAATAAAGGCTTCGTTTTCTGAAACACTTCTTATTGAACTGCTGATTCAGAACCTGTTGAATGTTCTGCAGTGCTCATTGGTGCATTCAGAGCCATCTTTTAAAGAAGAGGACCAAAGATGCACTGTTTCCATGTGAATTTCATCTGGCTTTTGTGCAGTGCTGTCTCAGCACACAAGGGACAGGTCATGAGCCAATGAGCCAATGCAGGCAGGTCATTCATACTCCTGTCTCACACGCCTTATCCAGCCCTAGCTCCCACTGTGACCTGCTCAAGCCTATCTCTTTGTCAAGATGCATCTTTCTCTTGAGTTTTTCTTTGTTACATGTTATCTGTGCTTGTGAGTGGATATTTTTATAGTTAATACTGTTTATATGAGCTGATGGCTAGTATCTGTGTGGAATTTGGTGGGGGAAGGGTGAAGAAGCAATTGTGTGTCTCATTGCTTAGGTGGGGAACTAATATGAGACTGACCTGTAGAGAGAAACTGCCTGGCCTGAGAAGATGGGAATGGAGGAAAATGCCTCTAGAGAGCTCAGCTGAGTGCTAGAAGTATATATATATTCGTGCTTGCATAAAATCATCAGTGTCTTGTAGCACGTATCAAATACAGTGCAGTAAGGATTGAGTTACTTGGCCAGAAGTACAAGACAAAAAGATCTTGTGGATTTTGGGATTGTCCCAAGCACCTACTCAGATCAGGGTATCTCCGAGGTGAGTCAGCTGCGTTACAGAAATGGCCTAATGATTCTTTTGCTAAAGCTGTACCTGTGCAGAATGCACATGTATAATAATAGGAAGGCTTCACTTGAAGGGGCTGCAATCTGATTCATGGTAAAACTGGAACATGATGTTATCTTGTCTTTATATGAAAGTTAAAAGAAAGTTTTAATTCTTCCATAACACTTCATGCCAACGTTAACATTTTATCTTCGGTATTCTGTGCCTCTTAATGCCTGTATCCAGCTACTCTGTAACATAAAAATAAAGCTGGTCCAGAAACAGGAAAGGTTTCTGTATACTTCTGTCAGCACAGCTGCTAACTCAGTGGCATGTTTTCGGCACCAGAGAAATCTAATCTGTTGTAAAATGTCCCAGATCACTGGAAGGAATACATTCATAAAATTTTAATTCTCTTTGGTAGGATATAGTAGATAAGTGAATGCCAAAAAGCTGTCAAATTATATACTCTTAACTACTTTCTCTGCAATCTTTTCAGCAAATAATGCAATTTTGTAATTGTGCACATCCTAAATACTCAATTCTAAGTTCAGTGCAAGGATTCAAGAAACTGAAGATCTGGTGACTGACCAGATCCAAATCCTGCTTTCAGACTCATCCAAATTCCATCCAAAATGGTTAACTCTTTGGATCTAGTAGGTGCCGCAGTCTAACATGACAGAGGATGATCTAAACTGGGAAATTCAAGCATCTTCTAATGTCTTTCTGAAATTAAAACCAGCTGAGTTCAACAGAGCTTGCTAGACCACAGTTTATTGTACACGTCTATATGTATGTGTTCTTCCAGCCTATTTAGGGCAACAGAGGAATCCATAGGAATAAATTGGCAGAGATATTTTCCTGCACTCCTTTATCAGCCCAGGTCATTTTTGTGTCTTTCGTGTCATCCTGACTTGAGCAGAAAAAGCATTTCTGGTGGCTTCTGCAATCAGATGTGTGCTACAGACAGAGTTGCCATGCCAGGGGGCTGCAGCCCCAAGGGATAACCAGCCTGTCATTTCAGTACCACTCTGAAGGATGTCCCACAGCTTCAGGCATCTTAAGGGAAGCAGAGAATTCTCTGCTCGGAATATTTCACAATAGAGATTATAAGGGAAAATACTGCAAATAAAGATATATTTTATTACTGTATTGTAGCATGCTTGTGATCAGACACTAAATCCTGTTTTATGTGGAGGTTGGCAGTAGTGTTTTTCCCCCTGAGTTGGCAACAAACCTGTTTCAGAAAAGGGTGTTAAGTGAGATGCCCTAGCAGATGCTAGCTCTCTGCTTTCTCAGATTCTGCAGCAGGACTTAGCACATTTGTACTGGAGACTTGCTTTCTGAGCCTCTGAGTGGGAGGCTTTCCCATTCTCCTGCTTCAAGCCGTGCTTCCACAGCTCACCATTTAGTATAATTGGTTGAATCCTTAGGGGTTCCTGAGAAATGTGCTTAGTCAGTTGGCTGGAAGTCTTTCCCAAAGCTCCCTAATCCCTTCATATCATATAAATCCCACACCTGTCACAGGCAGTGTGACAAGCAAGACTTTCTTGGCCCCACCACTCATAGCTTGTGTAGGAAGTGGTGTCCCAGGGTCCCAAACCACTTTGAGCAACATTTGATATGCAAGAGTGTTAGGCATCGCAAGTATCCTAGGAAAGTTTGATGCTGGAATGTGCAGAATGCTGTATATTAACTGCTAGTAAGCCTCTTTGAGAAAAGAATGTTTGTATCAAGTCTTCGGCATTGATCTTTACAGTATCCTTAGGCTTCAGGGTTAACGTGCCAAAGAAGATACAGCATTTCCTCATTCACACAGGAGTTGTGACATTTTCACGTATCTCCAGCACAGTATCCAAGAGGGCAGTGAAACATGTTGGCACAAGTAAAAGTGAGGTATGGAGTGGGTGGGTCTGGTGAACCCTACCAGATGCTCCTTAAATGCATCATCCCCTGTTAGCCACAGATAGAAACTGCAAGCAGAGGAAACTGTTGGTGGGGTCAAAGTTTCATTGGCTTGTCATATCTTGGAGTTATGCTGTACTTCCTAAACAGAAAATTCTGTGTTAGGCAAGATGACAGTTATACAAGTATAGGTGATGTAGGCAGGTACAGGCTAATTAATTTTCTAGCTGTCTGGATGAGAGCCGTGTTTGAGTTTTAACCTGAGAATATTTGAGTCTGTCCCTGATGCTGAGTTTTATCCATTGCTTGCTTTTCATTTTCTGTTTCATAATTGCTTTCATTTACTTTTCTAAAATATGACTTTTCTCAATGGCAATCTGAGCGCAAACGCAAGGAAAGGATTTCACAGTGATTGATGTTTGACAGGTTTTAGTGGATTTTTAATTGTGCATTTCAGTTCTCTGATGCAGAAGAAAAGAGTCAGCTATTTAGCTGCAACCTCATTTAACCTGGGAAGAGCAAGAAGCTTACTTTTGTTGGCAGTAGCATACCACAGTTCATTAATCACTGACTAAAAGGTCCTTTTTCCATAATTATTCTTCCTCTTGGGACAATCCTATTCGAAAGTGTGAGTGGTGAGACCCGTTCCCTCAAAGAAAAGTCATAATTTAGAAAGGAAGCTCTCAGTTCTCAGGAACATCAGCTCCAGGAATGCACCATAGGTTTGTTTTAGAGTGAGCCAACACACTGATGCAAACTAAGGCCAAAACATTGCAGTGAAGGATGCTTGCTGATGCTGGCAATTTATTGGCTATATTCTTCACTCAAAGTTTTGCTATATTGTTTACTTTATCATGTGAGTGGATGTAAAGGGGTTGATTTTAAAAGTCCTTTACCATGTTAACAGACTTCTCTGAGGCATCTCGTTATGAGTACATTCAGGTGATGCTCTGTGATACAGCATTCTCATTTTGCAATCCTAGTAATTGAGCCACCTCCCCAGCAATATGGTCTGTGCAGTACCATGGCCTCCCACCAGAAAAGGGACCCAGAAGATACTTTTCAGGCCAAAGGAGTGCCACGAAGGGTCCTGTTAGCTTAACAGATATTGAAATGCCATTGAGAAATAGTAGATGTCCTGTTGTGTTGCTGCTCACCTGTCTTCTGCCTTGGGTGAGGTGTATTTGCTTCCATGAGTCCAGAAAATCAGAGTAAGGAAAGGCAGAAAGATTGCTGATGGGATTGAAATTCCTGGGTAGCATCTGAACCTGGGGAGTGTGTTAATTCTCAAGCAGATCAGTAGAAAATGCTGAGGCAATGATAAATCATATCTGTGAAAACTGTAGTCTCCAAGTTTCTGGATAGAAAAGTTAGTATTTTTAATGAAGATTTTTAGGATTATTTCTCCCCGAATCATCCTTAAATAAAGCTATAATGTCATTGTAACTTTTCTCTTGAGACTTTTCTTCATAGTTATCCTGTCAAAGTTTGCAGAGACAATGTTTAAATTGCCTTATGTAAAGCGAAGAGGTGAGGTGCTATTCCTCATTAGTCTTTATTTCCTTTGTTTTGATGATTTCAGATTTCTGAGAAATATGGATTGCCAGTGGAAAAGATTGCAAAACTTTATAAGAAGAGCAAAAAGGGGTAAGTAAGCCATAAGTAAACTAACGGTGACAGTCACGGTTCCCAACTATGCCTGGGGCATCATTATACTAGACAGTACAAATACTTCTAGGAGACCTGCCCACAACCCTAAAGTCTTACTGTCTATGGAAAAAGCAAACGGTGGCAAAAGAAGAAACATGCAGCCTGTCTCTGACTGGCATTCATAGGCTTGCTGTGAAGGAGCAGTATTTATGTTTGCAAAATGTATTTGCGTAAAGCCTGTTTTACAGGCTATATACTTAACAACATTGTGGAGAGTGGTATGGGAAAGGCACAGCCTTTGCTGTGAATGCAGCATGGAGTTTCCCTGCAGCATGAAGAAGAAATGGGCCGCTGCCTGAATCTGAAAGGCAGGCAAGCACAAGGGAGAGCGCTGTTTGCTGCAGGGTTTCAACTGAGTAAATTTAGACACGAGCATCACAGCTGTGGTTTTATAATAGCTAGGCTACTATGCTTTATCATAAATCTGAATCTCTCTATTTTAACTTTTTGTTACTGCTAAATAACAGCAATATTCTAGCAACATCATTTTAAGTCAGTCATTTATTTTTGGCTCTAACTGTAACTTAGGGCAGTGTTTTGTCTGATGATTTATTTTGCTTTTGAAAATGCAGGTGAGACTTGTCATGTTTTGCTTCTTTCTTACACTGTTTCCAAGAGATGTGTTTGTTGGAAGAAATCCTTTATGGTAAAGAGTGAGGATATATACACCTATACACCTGTACTAGTACTCTTGCACCCGAGCTGAGTTCTGTGAGCTGTGTGCACAGCACCAATTACACTGCTTTCCCATGTCAGTGACTCACATCATGGAGGAGGAGGAGCAGCTTTTTTGTGGCATGGCTGGGGAGTAGAAAAAGAGATGCACTTGGGGGATCTGGCACTGCACATAGGAAATGCTGGCTGAGTCTGCACCAAATCTGGTGTGCATCTGCAGGCAATTCCAGAAGTGGGTAAAGTCGTAAAGTCCCAGCCCTGACACATATCTAACTACTTTCACAAGTTGCAACCTATAATCCAGAGGCTAGAAGGGACTATGGGGCAGACCTTGATGATAATTTCCCGTCTTGTCCCTGTACTGGCACGTGCTGGAATCTCTTATTGTTTCATGTTGAAGTCAGTGGAGTGTGTGCATGCAGTGGAGTGCATGGCTTTCCCTTTTGCTGTTCTGGTATGTGAAAATACTGCTTTTTGCCTTTGTCACCAGTATCCTGGTAAACATGGATGACAACATTATTGAGCACTACTCCAATGAGGACACATTCATCCTGCACATGGAAAGCGTGGTTGAAGGCTTCAAGATCACACTGACTGAGATCTAGCCTCAGACCAGAGCCCTTTCGTAAAGAACCCACAGCATTTCATTCTTCTTGGAAAGCAGAAGATGCCTATGGAAGTTGACAGACATTGATCAGAGAAACTGTTACAAGACTGCTTTGAAAATATTGTCCGTTCTGCACATGCACACCTACTGCATACAGGCTTGGGTTCGTCAAGCACAAGGCCACTCATGTTAACCTGGTCCCTTATTTATTGCTCCCCACTCTCCATTGTACAAGCAGTTACCAGCCCCCAGATTTGTAATCACTGCAAATGTGAAATGCAGCATTTTAGTCCATGCTTTAGTGTGGATAAGCTCATTCTAAAATATAGTGAGGAACTTTGCTGGTCCAGTTTCAGAAATCTTATGTAAATCTCTTTGCCAGTAGTTCTCTCCTCTCGCTAAAAACAGTGCTAAAGGTGGGGAAAGTGGCTGACAGAGTTCACTTGCTCAGACCAATCCATATCTCTCTCTAGTGTATAGTCTTGCCAAATACCTCTGGTAGTTCTCAGCATGTAGCAATGAGGACTTGTAAGTAAGGCATTCAGCTACAAATGTCACTTGTAAGTAAATGGTAAAGAAACCATTTTAACCTTGTATATAATGTTTATAATATGCAATAATATATTTTAACTACTGTATGTGGGCACGTTTATTGCCACTATGTTTTTGTATGTATTGGGCTTAGGGTTTAACAGAATATTTCCTAGAAGATTAGATTTCTGCAATCTGCTAAAGAGTGTGTACTGAGAATCTGAGTCTGCATTTGTGCACTCCATCCCTGCCCACCCAGTTTTATACTGAAATATTGGAGCAAACAGTGCTACAGCATTTGGAGTGCACTGTCACTGTGGGACCCACCTTTGGTGCCCAGGTCTCAAACATAGACACCTGAGTACTCCATCCAGCTTTCACCAAATCATAGAAGCACCCCTGTGTCTGGTGTGCCTAGAGGCCTGTTCTCTTAGTGAAGCGAGGGCTCTCAAAATGAGCCTGTCTCAAACCCCAACAAACTGCTCATTAAAGCATTCCTCTACACTGCAAGAAACTTCAGACATCTTCTTAAGGGAGTTTGCTCTTGTATCTCCAAGGAATGATTCTGTTTTGACTCCTAGTGCAGTTCAATGAGGTAAAAAGTTGGGCTTGATGTAAATATTTTACAGGCTGGATCTGAACCCAGGGTGAACTATGCAGTCACACCATCAAGTTCCACATCTGTCGCAGGAATTCTGAGAGAGAAAGACTACAGCCTAATCATACCAGGAAAGGAGTCCAAGGCCTGGATGTCCCCAGCAAATGCAAACCTGGCACCTGTCTCTCTACTTTTCAGTTCCTCTTCCTGTTTTAGATTGCTCCTCACACAGTGAACAATCCTGTGGTTTTCAATTGTAAGCATTTCATTTCCCATGCACTGTGCAGGGATCCCATGAGACAGGCAGAAATGTGAGGCCTTTCCTACGAACAACCTTTAGAGTTTTATTGGTTCTTCCTTCTAAAGACTCTTTTTCACTTAGTCACAGTATTTTTTCATTAGCCGGTTAATGACGTAAAGAAACACTGCTGAGTTTAATGGGGCTCCTTCTCTAGTGGTTTGAGCTGTGGGAGCTATTTACATCCAAGCAAAGTAGTTGGAAAAGCTAACCAATCTGATTCTATCATATTTCTGCATCAATTGTCTTGCAAGCTCTTGCAATTTCTTAACTTCATTAGTGATAGCATCCCATTAAAATTTGATCTTCAAACACAAAAGTCAGGTACCTGTCAAAGCTCCTGCACTGTCAGAATCTATGAAAGCTCTGCTACATGTGTCAGGACTATCACATTCAGAATCCATACACATCTGGAAAGCAAAGCGTCTGTTTTGTCTGTCTTCTCTCCTTTTCTACTCATCTGTTGTGTGTTCTTTCTGCTCCTGATGCAGACTTGTGTAGTAATTCCATTGTCTTTTTATGGATACAAACCCCAGTAAAATGCTTTTGCTACATTGCTTAAGGATGGACATCTTAGATTGGATACAGTGGATACAGTGGATTTAGGGTAATTTCATTTATTTTTGCTTGGCTCAGACTCAGATAAAAAGTCTTTGCTGACATAGCCCTGATACTTTTCCACTCCCAAAAAACAGGACAGTTTTGACAGGCAGCGTTAAGAACTGGGGCCAGTACACAAGACTTGTGAGCAATGCTGTTGGTTCTTGTATTTATCTCTTATTTAATGGTGTTTGGGATTCCAAGGAATTTAACTGAGATTTCTCAGTTGGTCACGATGTCCCAGCAGAGGCTGTGTGCTAAGCTCAGCAGTAATCACATACATGCAAGATTTCAGCCCAGGTTCTGCCTCTATCAGTGACTGTGGTGTCTGGGGCTGAGTTGTGGTGTGCCGCATTAGGGGATGTCAGTGAGAATTTGAGGTTCACAGAGAAGGATGCGACTGTCCTGGCAGCACCAGCACCCTTGTTATTATTTTATCCTTGTATTACATAGAGGTGGAATTCCCTTTGGTAATTAGAGCTAGGCTCTGCTACACGCTGCAACGTCCAGCTCTGAGGAGCAGTATCGTAGAATCACAGAATGGCTTGCATTGTAAGAGTCCTTGGAGCACACCCATCCTGAACCCCCTGCCATGGGCAGGGCTACCACCTCCTAGATCAGGCTGCCCAGGGCCCATCCAATCTGACCTTGAGCACTTCCAGGGATGGGGCACTCACAGCTCTCTGGGCAGCTGTGCCAGTGCTGAACAACACCAGCTCCCTCAGCCTTTCTTCATAGGAGAGGTGCTCCAGCATCTTCATGGTCTCCTCTAGACCTATTCCAACATCTCTGCATCCTTCTTGTACTGGGGCCCCAGGCATGAATCCAATACTGCAGGTGGGGCCTCACGAAAGCAGAGCAGAAGGGGACAATCCCCTCCCTTGCCCTGCTGGCCTCCCCTCTGTTGGTGCAGCCCAGGGTACAGTTGGCCTTCTGGGCTGCAAGGCACACTGCTGGCTTGTCAAACATTTGTTCACCAGAACCCACAGTATAGGATCAGCAAAAGCTGCAATGCTCCAGGAAATGCTGGAGCTTAAGGAGCAGAGCTGCCTTTCCAATGCCATTTTAGGAGCTTTAGGTCAGGCACTGTCCAGGGAAGGAAAGTTGTTTCCAAGATTAACTGAAAGCTTTTCTAAATATATCTTTAAGTGTACAAATTCCTGGTCAGTAGCGAGAGAGCTGATCCCCCTGCCTTCAGCTCCATCTTACAGTCTCACTGGAGAGAGCAGGGCTGAGGAGGATGGATAGCACTTATCCAGACACTAAGAATATTTTAGAACAACTACTGGAGCTAGTTAGGGATGATCTTCATTAAGTTCATTTACCTGCCAGGGCCTGAGGACTTTGTTTTTCTGCTCCATATGCCAAATGCATCACAAGCATGTAAATAATTATGAAGAGGAAATCACCCTGCACTGGGTCAGTTTAGTTACAGCATCAGCTGCCGCAGAAGCACTGAACCTCGGTGCTGGTCATGGCAGCTACAAGGGTTCACCACCTCTGAGGGTCTGTTGCTCAAAATCAGGACATCGGTGTTGGGGAAGGGCCAGCACCAAAAATGCAGACTTCTGAAGGAGGGACCCATTCAAAGGCCACAAAGGAGCATAAAGTCTCAGTCTGTTGTTTAAAATGTATGTGTTGCTTTTGTTTCATGAAGAAGTCTGATTAATGCTGTGTCTTCCAAATATGAAGAGTTAAATGGAAGTAAGATTTGGCTGTCATTTAGCACAAGACAGGAACGTCTTTGTTGCCTCCTTTTGTGGCACTGCTATGGTTGTTTACTCAAGAGAACAAAACTGATTTCCTTCTACAAGAGGACAGGCTGGAATCTAGTGCAGCCTCGAGGCTGCTCAGCATCGTTTCCATACAAAGAGCGAGAGCAGTGCAGTGTCTGTAGATGTCCTGTGAAAGACTGACAGTGGTGCAAAAGGCAGAGTAGCCTTCTAAGCTCTGGCCTTTGTTCCTGCTGCACATTTGGCACTATGTCTGTCCTTCTGATCATTTGCTATAGAAACCCAAATTTCAGACTCTGCTTTCCTTTCACACAGTCAGGTGCTTATATCCCCAAAATGTAGTGCCTCCTTGCAGCGAAACTTCGTTGATGTATGGCAGCGTTCCCATCAGGGTATTTGGAGGACTTTTTATCACTGAATGTTAACTACAAAGAAAATAGCTTCTTTTTTCTTTTTTCCTTTTTTTTTTTTTTTTTTTTTTTTTCTGTGTGTTCCCATTAAGTCATTGGTCAGTGGAATTCAGAGATCAAGAGCCTTTCTTGTACATTTTCCTCTTTTAGTCTGTGGACGGATTAAATGCTATAAATGAATTCAAATGATTGGTAAAAACTCAGCCCTCCAGCTGTCAGAGAAGCTGTATGTTGATTGGTATGAAACTGGGAAGGAGTATCTTAGGGCCTTAAATGTAAAGCTTATGAAATGTTTATACGCTCTTCCATTTCCTATGAATTGAGACAAAATACAAACGAGTGTTTGTGCCAAAGTTTGTAACAAGCCCTCGCTCTGACAAACAACAAACTATGTATAAATAGTGTGCTTTTATATTAAGGAATAGCTCATGTAACTTAATAGTGTTGCAACTGGGAGAGGGGTTTGATAAACTGTAAATACAGTTATTTTATTTTTTGTACATTTTTAAGAAGGAAAAAAATAAATATTCCTATGTATGAGATAACATTTCTGTTGTTGTGGCGTGGGGATGGAGTTCCTATGAGGGAGCCCAGAAAGTGTACCAATGAGAAGAAAGTAGGAACCCGTGCTACAAGAAAACAAGTGCAGAGACCGAAAAAAATAATCAGCAAACAGTGCATACACTTTTGCACTTTTGCACTTTTTGCACTTTTGCAAACAGCTTTTACACTTTTGGGAAGTGCCTGCTGGTGACACAGATGTGGTGTAAGAGTAGTGGTATGACTTCAGCCCCAGTCCAGCTCTCCTGGAATAGATAGGTTCAGGTCAGCTTTCCATCAGCAGAATGGATATGAGTTTATTAATCATTCTCTCTCTTCCTTTGTTTGCCCCAGATTTTCAATCTGTAACCAAACAAACTTGGCAGAGGAATCCCAACAGAGGAAGTACACTTCAGTGGATTTTTTGAGATTAATAGGGAGAGGAAGGAAAATTAATCTGTTGTACACTTCAGTAGTAGTTCAGTCTTCCATTTCCTAGGTGTACACATTTTCTTTCTTCCTCACCACTTTTCTGCAGAATGTTTAAGTATCAATGTGAAATTGCCCAACCTTGGTGGGAAGGATTCACGAGAGTGCTGGGACAGGATTATCAGATTTATCTTAATTATTCAAATGCAAAAACTCTCAAGTGGAAGGAGGAATCTGATCTCAAACAAGTGGGTGAGAAAGAGGATCCCTCTTGATGCACCAGATCTGGCTCTTCAAGCAAAGTAATCAGGAGAAGAGTTGAACTCCCGAGAGGATTTAGAGCAGAACCTTCCTCCCTGGCAGTCTGCAGCAAGTCTAGAAAAGACATAGGCTGGGCTTGAGCATGCCTGGAGCCCTCAGATCACCTCTCCTTTATAGGTTTCTCCATATCAGCAGGATTTTGCATCAAGGTACAACCAAAAGAGAAGCGGTCACCTGCTTCCTCTGCTGGCTGGACTTTGCGGCCTGGGTTCATGTAACCAAGCAGAAGCACCTCGTTTAAAGAGAACTGATGTCCTACAGTCAGTGGAGAGACACAGAGGTAGACATCTTTAATGGAGGCAAAGGTGAACTGCTGACTTTCTCCCATCCTGATCTCCTGGCATGTTGGAGCGTCCTGGGAACCCAGTGGAAATTCTGATAGTAGCACCTTGGTGAGCATGGGGCACCCAAATCTGCTCCCACTGTGCCCCGTGTGCCCAAGGCACTGATGCATACTGGCCCATGCCTCTTTCAGTAAAACACTTTCATAAACCATTTTGATTCCCACCATTTATCTTTTTTTTTTTTTTTTTTTTTTTTTAACAAATGAAAGCCTAGGAGGCAAAAGCCCATCAGTTGTGAAAGCAGCATGGGGCAGCCGTGTTGTGTTGCAGGGTGGCAGAGATCGGAGCCAATACCTCCTGCTCAGGGCAAGTCCTGGCTGGAATGAGCTGCTGTGCAAGAGCCAACCTCAACACTTCCTTTCTTCCCAGAGAATATTCCCAGGCGATGAGGGAAGAAATCAATTCGCCAGCAATCTCAGCCAGTGCAGAATGGAGTTGTAGACCCAGGGACTCCAAGAGTCAACTTACTCCCACCCATCGCCATCCCCACCAAAGGGGAACTCATCCACCTGTGTCTGGGTTGAGGAGTGTTCTCACAGCTGCCAAAGATTTAAAACAAGGGCTGTCTCTTGGAAAATGTGGTGTTTCCTAATCATTGTGAAAAGTATTTGTCATTGTTTGGTGTATCACACACTGAGGCACACGGTGCTCCATAGCTCGGTGCGTCTGGCTGACTAGATGACAGCAAAAGAGGTTTTTCTTCCAGATGCACTGGAAACCACAGAACCCCATCCCCTCCTGCAACCACTCTGCCTGCTGCCAGCCCCAGCACAGCCCTGCTCCTCTGCAGCCAGCACCTGTCCTCCAGCAGCAACCAACAGGGGTGTGATGCCCCGTTTCTTACGTATTTCACAGACTGACTGGGCTTGTCAAAGTAATCCCATTTCCTGGGTGCTGCCTGCGAGAGAAGTTTAATAGTGTTTTATAGGAAGTCATTTTACAGAGTGGCTCTTGAGATGCGAATGCTTTAGGGGCTGAGTGGCTGGAAGCGCCCTGCCTGCAGAGGCTGTGAGAGGAGCAGCGAGAAGTGCTGCCACAGATGGGAACCGCCACAACTTCAGCAGTGCCCGTGTTTCTGAGGCAGCTGGGGTGTGCTTCAGCTGCCCATCACCGGGAGAGGGCAAACCCCTTCCCTCGTGTAGGGTTTAGCTGAATTTTTCGATGGCAGCCTACAGCTTGTGTCTCATATACGAAGTCCTGAGGCCGCTGTGTTTGTGCAGCCCGGAGCAGAGGAGCTGAGGGGGGGCCCGATGGCGGCTGCAGCTCCTCACAGGGAGCGGAGGGGCAGCGCTGAGCTCTGCTCCGTGTGACAGCGACAGGGCCCGAGGGAACGGCATGGAGCTGCGTCAGGGGAGGGGCGGGTGGCGGTCAGGGACAGGGGCTGCAGCGGAGGGCGGCGGGCACGGAACGGGCTGCACGCCCCAGTGGGCACGGCCCCATGCCGGAGTTCAGGGAGCGCTTGGGCAGCGCTCAGACACTGGGTTTGGATTTGGGGTGGGCCATTGAGCAGATGTTCCATCAGCCAGCACCCTCCGGTCCCTTTCAAGCTGATATTAACACACTGTTTCACAAATAAGGTGGGTTTTATTGATCTGAGGTGGAAACAAGCAGTGGTTTCAATTACCTCCCAATGGTATTTAAACTACTTTTAGCATCCTGGTGCTAATCCCAGCTCCGAATTTAACCCAGGTAAAAATGTGAGGAGCTTAAAGCAAATGCCTGCGGCTGCAGGAGGAAACAGCCGCCCTTGGAGCCAGCAGCCCTCCCACTGCCACGTGCTGCCTGTGCCCATGCATGGCTTAAGCCCTCACTAAGCTCTGGAAATTGACTTAGCTGGACACAGCCCAGCCGTGGGCAGGAGGGGGCCGTGGAGCTCCAGGCTGGAGAAGAAGAACACATCCACGTAGCTGGCTGCAGCAGAATATTTATTAGTAGGAAAGAACACTTAGGGGATTTCAGTAGGAGAATTTGCGTGAACCTTCAGTATCCACCGTACGTTGGTTGTCATTGAGATTGTTCAAGGTTACATATTTATATAAGAAAACAAAATAATTCATATTTAGGTGCAATCAATAGTTCCAGTATGAAAAAGCACCATGTCACAGAACAGTTTACAATACAAAATTCTTCAAAATCTAACATTTAAAAACAATATTTGTTCAACAGTAATAACAATACAGTAAAAAAATTCTTATTATTTCCCTTCAAACAATACTGCTTATATATTTTGGCACTGGAAAAGAAACTATCACAAACGCGCCTTTTAACCACACAATGCTGTTTTGTGAGTGTCTATATAATGAAGAAAAACATGCTTTGAAGTCAGTCACTTTGTCAGGTGCAGTCTGAGCTGCTTTCTCCTTCATAAAGTTAAAAAAGAAAGGAAAAGGGATCAGTAAGCTGCAGCATGTCTTGCCTTTTGGCCCAGGACACAATCGGGAGAAGCATCTCTCTCAGAGCCAGCCCTACCTGCAGGATGGGCACAAGGCCCTCTGAGCCTGCCTAGAAATGTGGATCAGAGCCCTCAGATGGCCCTATCCCACAGGAACCGACCCCAAACTCTATGGTAAGCACCCCAATGGGATTCTGACCTCACACTTGCGGCTCAGGCTAACATTTAACTACATATTTTAGTCCCAACTCTTGTCCCGATGCGGCCAACTGTGTCAACCCAACTGGAGGTGACGGCAGCGGGGCTGGGTGCTGCTGGGAGGGACAAGGGCTGGGGACCGCCGTGTGGGTCTCACATCTGCCTGTGAATCAAAAGCTCGAGTCTGAGAGAGAGAGAAAGCCAGAAACTCAGACTTTTCGGGAAGTTTCCACTCAGAACTGACCTCTGTGAAAATGGGAACGTGGTACTACACGTCAAACAACGGCGCTGTGTGCAGTTACAGCCCTTGGAAAGGCTGTTCCTAGTGAGCATGCAGTCGTTGGTGCTAGCTCTAAAAGCCAAACGAGAACAGAAAAAATCATTTTCAATACTTTTTACATCTTACATCAAAGATGCCACTACAAAAACACAATAATATCACACATTAATTAGTACAGTCTTAAAAATGCAAACCAACGCTGGAAAGACTTCCATACATTCTGCATATCATATGTACAGAAGAGAAGAGCTTCTCGAGAGGAGAGGGCAGTCAGAGAGAGATCCTCTTTTGGGTATTTTTCTGAGGAAGTTGCATGATGCAAATACGTTTCAGCGTAAGAAAACTTTGCTGTGATACTAAAAATTCAGACGAGTCCTAGCTGGCAGCGAGCAGCGGGGACGGGGTGCGTGCTGGGCCACAAACACAGACACAGCCTTCTGCCACACGGTCTCCTCCTATGACTTGGTCATCTGCTCTCCTTGTGGGGGTGGGGTTCACATGTCACTGCGAGTACACCTTCCTACAGCATGCAACGGCACAGAGACAAACCCCGAGTGCTGCCTGCAGCCTTCCTGCAGGTACCACTGCCAGGTGCCCCTTCGGCGGTGCTGCCCAGTGAGCATCGGCTGGAGTCTCAGAGCATCACCGCAGGAAAACACGACAGAAGTGAAGAGAGAAGTGAGAACATCGCAATGGCTATAGGCAACCACACGTGGGGCACAAACCGTTTGAGACAGCCATAAGAAAATGATGTGAACCAAATTCATTTCACTCATAGTTGTCCCTCTCCTTTCTGAGTTGCAAAAGTCTTTCTTAGGATATGTAGGTTTGCTTACAAAGAATTCTAGAGAGGTATTTGATTTTGCCAAGACACAGGACGTGCTGAACTCTGTGCTGCTGCAGTGAGTCTGCCCGTGGCAGCTTATTTAAAGTTGGGTTTGGTACCTCTGCTCTATGCTGCTGTGCAGGAGCAGCCTGGGGGCAGTGGTGAGAGAGCTCTCCCCATGGAATGGCCACGAACTCAATGGGAATGGGACACTTGGACTCATTCAGCTATTGGCCACTCATTAACCTCTGCAGCATCAGACTTATTTGTCCAAATGTACACAGTCAAATCTACATCTATTTTGTTTTCCATCTATTATGTTATTCACTGAGCAATATTTAAAAATCAAGAGATCAAGTGCTTCTGTCAGAACGTACTCACAGCAGTCACCTTGGGTTCAAGTGCAAAATAGCACTGAATACACAAATAGAAGCTACCAGAGTGTGTGGATGGAATTGGAGTGAGCAAGTGATAGAAATAAGTATATTGAAATGCAACTCAGTCTGCTTGCAGGAAACATGCCAACAAAAATAATCCCTAACTTCACTAAGCACTTCATTTTTAGTAGGCACTGCGAGCCCACCTTGCTCGTAATGCTCTGGCATCAAGATTTCTGCCAGTGTAGGGGCTGAGTGATAGCAGGCTGAATCGAGGAGGTTCCAAAATAAATAATAAAGCAAGAAAACAACTGAAAGATGAATAAGGAAATCAACCAGAAAATGCCAAAGAAACATGATCTTGCAGAGCACTCTGATGGCTGACATGCTGCGCAATGGCATTAGTCAGCTCCCTCAGACCTTCATCACATCGAAACTGGGGTTTGGTTTGGTTTGGGGGGGGTTATTTGTTTGTTAGCCTTTTCTTTCAGATCCTAATAAAAACTGCTTGGTTGTCCTGGAAACAGGAAGGAGTTCATGGTAGGGAATGAAAAGGTGGTGCTGGTGGCAAGGAACTCCGAGTTCTCCCCCAGGCAGCAGTGTGGGATCCATTAATCTTCCCTCTAAGTGCCGCCAATTAACAACACCATCGAAGATAAGAATTTAAGAGGATTTTCTCAGGTGGGTTTACGAATTGCCATCATCCCATTCAGTGGGGGAATGTGAGGCCAGCCCTGAATACTGCTCAGCCCCAGTCCTGGCAAGCAGAGGAGCAGAGGTTGCACCCTCAATACATGCTTTGGACAGGCGGCAGGAAGAGTTTCTGCCTGACCTTATTCTATTTTGCCAAAATTATCTCTTGGACCACAGCATCTGGATGCTCCAGGCAGCATCAGGGCACCGCATGCTGCACGGTGACACATGGGAAGACACTGTTCCTGCCGGGAGAAATCAGCCCTCTGTGGAATAAGCCATGTGAGCAGAAGGCAATCGCTGGTCAGGTTCAGCCTGCAGTGCCTCAGCAAACACATCAATGGTAATGAGAACCACATTGTTCCAGAGTGCGGCGTGTTCTTGAAATGTTTAATACCACCACTACTTAATAAGAGTAAATAAACAGTGTAGTTGGCAAGGTGCATGCAGGAGGGCCAGAGGCTGGGAAACAAACAGAAGCCGTTCTATCTGAGTTAAGCCTGGCTCCTATGGCTGCCATAGGCACATGTTTGTTATTCATTTGTAGAGAGAGGGTGGGAATGGCAGCTGAGAGATGGACCAAGGCTCAGAGCCTGAGTGCCTGTCCCAGGAGGGTGGGAGCATCTCTGCCACTAGATCAGGGCGAGAGGGGAGGACCTCAGCTGTGTCTGAGCCATGCAGCAAGTGAATGCAACAGGAAGGGTACCAGATGGCATCCTTATGCCTAGACTCCAAGTCTCCAGCCTCAGCTTGTGGTGACCTGGGGCCCAGGTGGTCCTGTGGGCTGGAAAGGACAGAGGAGCTCTTCTGTGCTGCCTGTAGCTAATGGGGAGCTCCACCCTGGGCTTCAGACCAGGTCTAAAGGTAGTGATGCAACTCACTGTCACTGCTCTTGTCTTTGCACACTTCTCATGACAATCCAAGTTCTATTTTTTTTTTTCCCTTGCTTCTTGTGCACTAGCCAACATTTTACAGATGATATCTTGATGCCAACTATGCATTAAATAGCAATGTGTGGGAGCCATGAGGAGATCTGACCTATGTATTCCCAGAAGCCTCTCACGTCTGGCTTGCCTGGCTGGTTCTGGTTAAGGTATGGAAAGCGTTTCTCATGCTGTGAAAATCCCTATCCCTGAAACAATACTATCTTGGTATGAAGAATTTAGAACCAACAGCAACAAGAATGAGGCTGGAGCAAGGGATGTTGCCAGCTGAGACACCCAGTGTAACCAGGGATGAGTTCTGCAAAGGACAAGGAGGTCCCTTCACATCTGACGTTTTTCTGTTCTCAATGCAAGAAGGGTCTAATAACCACTCCAGTGATGATCCTGATTCCTAATGTCAGTGCCTTCCACACCAATCTATAGCCCCTTTTTTTCTTCAACGCACCTGAAACAGCTGTTCTCACCTTCACTTGCCTGCAGACTGTAACCCCAGCTCTGAGAGTTAAATGGAGTTTCCCCCTTGTCCACCACAGCCAAGAGGAAAGCTCCTGTCTGGAAAGTTTGCCCGCAGTTATACTTAGAAATGGAACCAACAGCTCCCAGGAGGAGCATATGGCGTTTCCTAACTGGGGCACAGTGAACAGCTTGGCTGCTGCCATGCAAGGAAGAGCAGAGCTACTCTGCTTCTGCAGCTGCACATTCATGCTAAAGGTGCTCAAAGAGTATTTCGCTAGTACCTCCGACTGCATGCACACGACAGAGCTGCTCAGTTAGAAGATGCTGTGGTAGCCCTATCTCAGAGCTGTGGGGCTGGCGTGCCGCTGCTCTGTACCCTGTCTGCCTGCTGCACAGTCAGTGGAATACTCAGAGCACTGCTCAGCTGCATGGAGCTTGCCAAGTTTCTCTGTGTTTCTGAACGCATGTTCTGCCTGTGATACCAAGGAAACTGCCTTCCTCCACTTCCACACTCCTACATGAGATCGCACCCAGTATGACACACATCTGAGTAGTTGTGCAAATGGCAGGTAGAATGTTCTTCTCCACTGGCCTTGCACCAGTTCCTGGACAACAAATTCCTGAGCCCGAAAACCGCCTGGTTGAATGAAACCTAAGCAGCACCGTGAGAGAAACACAAGGAGGTGCTGGCAGGGCAGCGCTGGGGACAGGTCTCACCCAGCCCTCTGTCAGCTCATTTTACTTCACATCCCTTCACCAAGCTTCAAAAGGAAACTTTAGGAGGGTGCTCCCTTTATCCCAACTGTGCTACATTGCTGCATGTGGGGGTTCCCTTCCCACAGCCACGTGTCCTTGGGAACCTGCCACTTGTCACCGTGCTGTCCTGCTCACATGTACTGAGTGGTGCGTGGCCAGCAGCCACACGCTCAGCTCAGCTCAGTCTGTGGATTAGGGCTCGACATCAGGTTACCACTGCTCACCGAGTTTCCATGAGTCAGCTTAGCCCAGGTTTCTGCCCATGCATGTGCTTTCAGCCCATGGCAAATGCAAAGTAATACGACTTAACTTAGTCTGCTGTACAAGAAAACCAGGCTAAGCCCCAGCGTTACACATTTTCCATCAGCGAGAAGGGCACAGCTCAGCTCATGGGGGCTGGGGATGGGTGAGCACGTTGTGTGCCCCCGGGCACTGCTTCTGCACACAGACCTCTTCCAGCCACAGGAGCCATGCACTTCTGGCTTAGTGTTTTAAGTCCTGAAAATGGGGACGTCATGCTTTCTAGCAGAGACCAACACAGGACATAATGCCTCAGCAATAACGTAAAAATCCTAAAAGCTGCTTAGAGGAACAGCACAGAAACATTCACTGCTTTGAACTCAAAGGTCTCCAAATAATGTCAGAACAGATCTTTCCTTGGCCCCTCTCAAGCTCACAACAACACACACATGCTGGTTTTACAAGGGCTGCAAGTAACACAAGCCATGGACTTTGCTTGGCATCTCCTGGCCCAGAACTTGGCAAGTGGGGAATGCTGAAAAAATGGGACTGGCGTTTTCTGTAGATAGAGTCTAGAAGCTGCAAGTACTCATTAACTCATTTGGATGATGCACGAGTGAAGGTTGCCTTTTCCACACACAAATACTATTAGACAATATGTCTACAAAACTGAGAGGTGACATGCAATAGCACATACAGTCTGCTAGCCTTCCTGTCCAGAAGTATTTTTAACTGATCTCTTGAAAGCATCTATCTTGCTGTGTTATCTTATATGGGGTGTGTCATTTTGTTTTCAAAAGGGTTGTAAAAGCAGTAATGACTGCAAACGTTAATGGCAGCAAAGCAGAAAGCCCAAGTGCTGTGTGCAGCACCGCAGTTTTGCTGCTCTGAGGCCTGCAGATGCTCCCATAACCAGTTCAGCTACTGCTCACTTTGAAAGTACACGCAGATGCAGGGAAAGAAAGGGACAGTAAATAGTTTAAAACAGTACCAATCATCATCAGTAGTCAGGTAAAAGAATAACTTTAGTTCAGTCTGTAAATGTTTATACAATACTTTCATCTCCAGCTAAGTTCTCTGCAGCTGTAAGCTACCTCTCACTCTTCCAGACCTCGTGAGCTGTGGAAAGCATTACATCTCCACTGGTCTGCGGTCACACCGCAGGCTGTGCTCTCACACACAGCACCAACACGTGAAATTTCCAAACTACCAAGAAAACCAACTGAGATGAGGTTCTGGGCCAGAAATGTCTCAGGAAACTGAAAAGAGATGGAATGCAAACACTTAAATAAGAGGCAAAGTTTTCAAAGTTACAATCACATTTTCAGATTCATCCCCAGCAAATGCCAGCTTCTGTGGGCCTGGGCTGCTGGGGAGCTGGAGGCCTGCACTGAGCCTGGAGGTGCTCTGTAGAATCTCTGCTCGTGGCAGCAGTGGGGAGGTGACAGACACAGGTTTCTCCTAGGGAAAGGGAGGCTCAGGGTCTCCTTTGCAGGGTGAGATTTGTTCACAGGGTATCTGATGAGGGTCAGAGAGCAAGAGCTAAGGAACATTTTCATCAACTGTAAGAATCAGTGCAAAATGTGCCTGTGATGCTCAGAACAGCTGGAAGCACTAAGTATTGCAAGCTGTTCATGTCTGTGCACCTGTGTGCTTCTACCTTCTCACTTTTCCCCACACCCCTCTGCTCAGGATTTTAATTAGTGCCATGGCAATAAACTTTCGGTTGGCTTTCTGCAGTCCTTTGAGACAAAGGTGTGTGCCTGAACATATTTACTGAATGTAATTAGCCACTCACAATCGTTTTGGTACAACTGATTAGCAATGCCATTTTTAATTTATTTTCATTTTATTGTAATATGCTTTGCATATTCAACCTAGGAAAAGGAAATGATCATGAGAAATTAAGCCTCGGAATTTCTTCTCTCTTAGTTGTATATGCTACCTAGTGTTCAACAAAAAATTATTCACACTGCTACTTTTTCATGACTTCTAGTTAGTGAATCATCATCTGCAGAGCAGACTTATTTTACTTAGTTTATTTTAAATTAAGGCTACTGGGGATTAGCATCTACAAGGTCACTTGACAAAACGCCAACCTTGCCTGTCAGGCAAAGGTCACACTGCCAAGCTCACGGCTCCCCATGGCTGCGCGTTGCCCACATGGACACCTTGCCAGCAGGATCACAGAACAGCCTTCAGCTAATGACAGATTAACGCCAATTTAGTCAGCGTAATGCCTCCAGTCACTAAAGCCTTTCTGTTGCAGCAGCACTTGTACAGTTACCAAGAAATCCCATGTCTGCGTCCTAGCTTGGAAAGCAGCAACTCTGACCGAAGGATAAAGGTTTGCAGCAGCAAATTTCAGAACTCCTGCATCTAGGCGAAAAGATAAACATTCAACATTTCTCTCAGAGCTGATCTTTTTTTTTGTTTTGTTTTGTTTTAATTTTTATATATATAAATATACCATAAAGCGTACCATTTCCTTGTTTTAGTACAGACTTTTGAACTTCACTGAAATGAAGGAAATATAAATGCTACAATTTTATGCTTAAAACAAGTTTTGATGACAGCCTTCCCCAAGGAGCAGGCCTGGAAACTGCATTAGCTATGTGGAGAGAGACAAAAACACCCCCAGAATGTCGTGCTACACGAGAACATTCCAAATAGCTGGTTTTCTTCGGTTCTAGCCGCTCGCAGGTGTACATCAGTTCCTTGGCTGAATGCCCGCTCTCCTTAGCAGAAACTACTTTATTACTAACCTGAAAATTTCACATTCAACATGTATCTCCCTTAAATTCGTTGTCAATACCCAGTTTTTAATATCCATGTCTGCCTTTGCTGACCCCAAATGGCAAGAGGTATCGTCAGTTGTGGATTTTGGGATCAGGACTGCAAATTGCTGGATTTTCAGATAAAGCCATGTGAAATGAGCCGCTGTAAACCAAGTAAAAACTGTTGATTGCATTATTTTTTTTTCTCCTCCTTCTCCTTTACAACATTGAAAATGTTCACAGCATTGAAACAATGAAGCGTAGGTGCAGGGGTGCAGACAGTGCAGCCCTCACCAGTCGTGCACATTCATCATCCTGTCTTTGAACTTCACTGGTGCCTCCTGGGCAGGAGAGGAGATCCCAGGAGAGTCTTACCCCATCATAACCCTCTTGCTTCAATCTCTGCTACACTTTCAGGTCCTCTGGGTGAATACTCAGCTACTAAGCAGCAACCCAAAACCTGTCATTATGTCTTGTTGCCAAGGATTTGTTGTTGGTTTTGTCCTTCTCAAGTGTACTTTCCAAAACAGACACGTTAAAAAAAAAAAAAATCTTTAAAACAATGATAACACCACAATATCTGTTTAAAACAGTACTGCTCGTGCTCCGGACAAATTGTAAAGAGCAATTCAGCATTCTTATAATTAATCCACAACAAAAGAAGCTATAAGATGCCACAAAAGAAGGCATAATTGGCCATACAGAGGCAACACTACCATGAATGTTGTTTGGCAAGGAAAAAAAAAAGCGGATACATAATTCATCCAAAGACTGGGTTCAGAATTGCCCGGCGCTGCTGGGATCACACTGCAGGAGTCTCACTATTGATGGGTCACTCTTGGCGCCTCGGATGAACTCTTCTAGGGAGAGTTTTCCTAGAAAAGAGACACGTTGACTTAGCATCCATGGACGGCCACCGCACACCTGCCAAGCCTGCAGAGAAGAGTGGTGGAAGGAAAGTGGCAGGGAGCAAGGGAAATCCCTGGGGGTGCATGGCAGGTGGGTGCTTTCTCAGAATGCTGGTTTGGAGGAAGGACGGAGAGAGGATGGTGGCTGCACCCACAGAGGAGCACTTTCTGTGGGCGCCTGTGCTGAGCAGTCAGAAGCACTGATCAGGTGAGAAGACATGGGGTCACATCTCCCCCAGCAACATCTTGTTCCTGATGCCTTAGAGAAAGGCAGGAGTGTGCCCAAATCCTCCTACTCTGAGGTAGGGTTGAGCTAAGGCCAAACATTCAAGCCCTGGTTATGATAGAGGTGAGACTGAGTCACCTGAGAATCTCACACAAGGCTTGTGTTTCCTTCCACAGACCATGCAGAGACCTCTCCTTTTGAAAAGAGGCCACAGCCACACTGATTTTTCCCATAGTTCAATAATTTTTTTTTTTTTTTTTTTTTTTAGGAAATACAACTTACTTTCATACAAAGTAGTGAGAAGATGAGTTGCATGTCAGAAATGTAGGGAACTTTCACTTGTTTTGGATTCAACAACCACTCTACCAGGTGAGAACAGACAACAAGGGCAAAGGTTTTTAAAAACCTGAAATACAGGCAAATCAATGCTTGACTCCTCAGTGGAAAAACTTGGGTGTTTATTCTGAGACTATCATCTCCTAGTGTGAAATCAATGAACTGACAAGAAAAAAAAAAAAAAGTGTGAAAAATTAAAGACCTGGATGTGGGTTTCTGAGCAGGGTTTCTGAGCATCACACAGCTCTAAGTCCCAGAGACAGCAGGGCAGCCTGCCTACAAAGGGGTGAGGAGAGATCCTTAGGCACCATGGCTTTGCCCATAAGGCTAGAGCAGGAGCAGTGAGTTTGAGGGGTCTGATGGCATCTTGCAGGGAGCTTACCATCACGGTTGGTGTCCATCTGGCGGAAGATCTTCTCTGTCCTTTTCTCTGGTGTTGATTCATCTTCTGGCATCTTCATTACAGAAGAAACCATCTTATAGATTGCCTGTGTGATATGACACGAGCAAAGAGCTGGTAAAAAGCACATTAGGTCAGTGTAGCGGTATGGTTACCACCTGGTGACCGAAACAGGCAGAAAATACCCTGGAAACATTAGCTGAGACATATTCTGTGGATGCTGAACGGAGACACAAGTACAGGCAGCTGCCCTCTTCAGTGGGATACTCATTTAGGAATTAAAGTGTTCCTTACTAGTCACAGTTAAACACAATCTCAGTTTGGACCAAGATTACATTTTGCCTTATGAGAACAGCCTTTGGATGAATTTATCACTTGGAGAGCACTTAGGCAGTGGCAGCTCCTGGGACCTGGGAGCAGAAAGACCACGAGGGCCTGTTCCATGCTCCAGCTTCATGCTGTGGGCTGCCCAGTGCTACAGCCCATTTCAGTCCTGCAGCCTATCTCAGTGCTGTGGCCTTTCTCAGCACTTCAGCCACTCTGGCTCCATCTTCACCTCTCCTATCCCTCACCCCACTTTGTGTACCCATCTGCCTTCCCCACCCTCAGTCAGCATCCTGCCTGTGGGAGGGCAATGACTCATCCCCACCTTTTCTGAAAATAAGGAAGGCTTGACCAGCAATGAGATGGCCTTCTTGTGTGCCTACAGAGCTAGAAAAACACCATTCATAAGTTGTTCCACACAGAACAGATGTCTTGGTCCCACCCACTGTGGTTCTTTGCATGGACTGTCACATGTGATCCTAGCTGCCCCTAAAAGAGAAGTGATGTTAATTTTAAAACAAGAAGCAGTGATGGTCTCTTCACCTCATCCTCTTGCCCTGCAGGCTGAATCATTGTTGCAGGACCCAGAAGGCTCACTGAAGCTCCTCTGCCTCACTTTCTATCCATGAAAGCACTCTGCCTGCCACACTCCAAACTTCAGGCCAAGGATCCCTAGGGAACAGCCCCAGGAGTGTCTCTGCATAGGTTCACCAGCTGGAGGACACTGCTGAGCAGCACATTCTACATGCAGACCAACGAGCACCCATTGCCTCAGCCATCTCACTGGCTTCTTCTCTGAGGGCAGAGCCAGTTCACCTTTCAAATTGCCTAGCCTTTAAATAACTTGAAGCATAAACACCCCAAGAAAGGCATTTATCTGTTTAATTAAATATTCATCACTTATGCTCAGCGCAGTCAAACATCTGCTCTTTCAGTTATGCCACCAAAACCGAGGCTGCAGATTTCCTCATCTGCCATCTCCTGAGACTGTAATGCTGCTTACAGATCATGGTAGAATAACAATTCAGCATGGTCAGTTGCTGGCTGAATAGGAAGGTGGTGAACACTCTTTTAATCATCATAAATTAGGCTGCGGGAATGCCCAAAGGATCCCAAGGAATTCAGGGTGCAATAGTATGAGCTGCAGAACAGACAGGGATGCTCTCCACTCAGCCTTGACTATCAGATGACCAAGACAATAGTAGAAGGGATGAACATGGGAGGAAGTGGACATCAGGATGAAGGAGATGCAGGAAGGAGGGAATAGAGGAAAAGAAAAAAAAAGGAGAAGGCGGTCAGTAAGAATCCGCACTTGCTTCATCCCAATCAGCATGTGAGCCTCTCAGGGGTTAGAGCAGAGATGAGGTTCATAAAGCTGCCATGTGTAAGCATCTTAGGCTGTCTAGCTTTTGTCTGAGGGAGGAAGAGGTGGAGAGGTCATTCCATTGCTCAGGGTGAGAGGACAGCAAAGCAAAGAGTCTGTATTGAAAGTGTGGGAGGAAGGCCCCGGAGCAGCAGTGCAGGCGTGTTTACTTTGGTCAAAGTAACCATAGTAAGAATTTGCAGATTTTTAGGACAAAAAAAAAACCTCTTGAAGATGACTTCATCCCACAGGGTCCTTTTCACAGAGGCGTGTGAAGGGAATAACAGATGAGATATTCTAGGAAAGCCAGATGGGAATAACATAGTAAGCATTCCTTTCATGCTGAAAATGGTTCCTCTGGACAAATTCTTCTGTCCTTACTCAGAAGTTCAGTGGGAAGTTTTCCCAAAGTAAAAGCCAGCTAAAACTGATTCAGAATCTAGAGATTTGCCCCAGATTAATTCATTGCAGCTACAAAGAGCTTTTTATTACTAATTTGAAAGGCGAGTCTTGAAGGAAGCGGGTTTCATGCAATAACCCTGTGGAACTTGGCTGTGCCAACCCTGGGCTGCATAATCTGGCACTGAAAGGCTGTGGGAGCTCCAATCCACATAGAGAACAATTGCTCAGCCTCACGGCACAGGAGTAGAAAGCCACTGGTACCTGGTACACAGTGCAAGGTTTGGAGCTGGTCCTTTATCAGTTCCCAGGTGGACTTCTGCCAGGAAGGTCTCTGCAGCTCCCATGCACCCCTGAATGTCACTAATCACAGGCTCCATTTTCATCCACTCTGTCTGGTTCTTCCCTGAGCTCTTCCCTGTCATGTTCCACCTGCATTTATATCATCTGCAGTGGGTGCTTTAGAGCAAGTCTCACCTCTTCACCACATGTTGCTCCCAGCTGCTGCTCAGTGTAGAGCCAGTGGCAGTGCTAAACACTGTCCAGATATCTCTGTGAGGTCTATGATTTCTTGCTGGAGCTGGCAAAGTGTTGAAGTGCTCCTTACAGTGATGGCATGATGACAGCACAAATGTTGAGGCAATCCTTTTTCCTCAATCAAAATTAATTTGACAGCTAGAAATCTCACAAAGTGAATAAAGAACCTGAAAAAATTGCTTTCCTATTAATCCCACTGGAATTGGCAGCCCTGCACATAGCAGGAATGTTAAAACTAGATAATCATTACGGTCCTTTTCAACCCAGGCCATTGTATGATTCTATGATTCTATGATTTTTGATACTATGTTTACTGAAAGCTGTATCAGCTTCTACTTCTTCCCATATCAGCTTTTGTTTCCTCCTGGCCCAGCAGGTGAAATGGGTGTACTTCATTTTGTATTAAGCTGGAAGTGTTATTCTCACCTCTTGTCTTAGGACTCTTAGTGTGAATCCCACGATTCCACACTGTGAATAAAATGCACCCCCAATGCAGGGCTTCCATATTTTATTTGAATTTTATTTGCAAGAGATTCTTGCCAAATACACCCAGTTTCAGCCAGGGGAATAAAAACAAAGCTTCTATCTGGATTGCTGTTATTTTGGAATGTTCTGAGATTTAGAATTATGGGTAAACACATGAGAGATGTGAAAAGCATTTCTAGAGCAGTACAACCTGTAGCAAGGTCAATCAGGAGGGCAGGCTATGAAGCCTCTTCCTGCAGTACATTGCAGATGTACTGTGACTGGCAGTAGTATTAGAGAGGCTTCAAAAGGTTCTGAACTGCTCATAGTGCTGTTAGTGGTACTAAGAAGGAAAATGTATGTAACCATCGGCATTACAGAGAAAATGGCTGTGTAGAAATAGCTTTCCAAGCACAAAGAAAACAGACTGAAAAAGATGAGAAGCTTTTCCACATTATTTCAAATGCAGTAATCCCAGGGCACCCTGGAGCTGTAAGTAGGGGCAGCATTTTTCAGGGAAACTACTATTTAAATTGGTTGCATTTTTTTTCCATTCATTTTGATATATTGTCTCAAACAAGAATCTAGATGAAAACATAGTAAACTCTGCTATATCAATATGCAAATGTATGCTAGATAAGGGACTTGTAATAGGTTCCTCTGAGACACACAGCAGAGATATTACAGAGTTGTGTTTTTCACAGTCAGCAGCTGAGGGCATCCACAAAGACATTCAATACAGAATCCTGTCTTTCCATATTAAAAAAATGATCATCTTTCATAAATGAAAGTGATAGTTACTGGCTGCTTTTTTATAAAGCTGATCAGTGTACATCAACGGAGCCTCTTGATAAAGCAAGAAATGGCACTTCCTGCCTGATTTCAGATCTCAGCTGAATGTACTTTCAGAAACCATGCAACAAATCATAGAATCATAGAATCATAGAATCATAGAATGGCTTGAGTTGGAAGGGACCTCAAGCATCATGAATCTCCAACCCCCCTGCCACAGGCAGGGCTGCCAGCCTCCCCATTTAATACTAGACCAGGCTGCCCAGGGCCCCATCCAACCTGGCCTTGAACACCTCCAGGGACGGGGCATCCACAACCTCTCTGGGCAGCCTGTTCCAGCACCTCACCACTCTCTTGGTAATCCTACCCAACAGGGAGGAGCTAGGGGCTCCCACTGCCTCCTACACTGCAGGTTCACTTTGAGATGCATGCAGCATGGTTGTAAAAGATAGTGCTATAATTTGATACCAAGATGATGACAAAGAAGGCCAAGCATTTCAGCCTCAAAGCACGCTGGTGAGTACGTTTGTGGTCACTGGGAAAAGCTGCTATTTCTGCTGGTCCCTGCTTGGATCACCACAGAGATTCCAGCCATCCATACTTCAAATTTGACATGAACACACTTTTATCCTTGTTCTCTGTATCTATAAACCTTCTTATTTGGCAATGTACGTTGCTACTGGGCACTTAGGCCTTCTGTAAACACTTGTTGGCAGCCTTTGGTGTGTCTCCTCCCAAGCAGAAGGCACTGGCTAGGGCTGGGACCCCTTGGTCTTTGCTTTGTGTTTTCTTAGTTCTTTGGGGATTCTCTTTTTATTTTTCATATTTTTCATGAGAATTATAGCTAGAAAAAATGTATTTGGCAGCCTGTTACCCTGCCCGTGGGGGTGGAAGATTTGAAGGAATAGAGTTTCTTCTAACGCAAATATTCCACTGCACCAAGACTGGGTGGTGTCTGCTCACTCGGGGCAGCCCTGCTTCTTACCCCAGGAATTGGAACACAAAATAAAATTGGTGGAATACAACACAACAACTCTACATTTGCAACAGAGCCACATATCTGTTATTACTGAAGAAGTGTGTTTTTACAGTTTGGAGGACACAGAAAATCCTGACAGAAAGACAAGGGCATCACACATTATACTGATTCCATACACACAGCTTGCTATCACAGGCTGTAATTTGTGTGTATTCTTTTCCCTTCATTTCTAGTACAAATACAAATCTGAATAATACAGTACATAGCGAGCACTGCAAAATTCCCAATGAAATGAAGGATCTGATAACATGATTTTTTTTTTTTTTTTTGAGCAATGCTGCATTACACAGACTCAAGCTGTGTAAATGCACTACTGTACCAAAAATGTTTTAAAGCATTGAGTAGTGTGATGGAGTGATGTCCCTCAGGGGCAAAAACATGTTAGAGAAAGACAGAATGACGTGGGACTCCTATTAACAGCACAAAAAAATGCATCCAAAGAAGTAGTGTATGGAAACTTCATCTATCCAAAGGTTTATCTGTACTGGCAAGTTAATATGAAGATAGCTGGTACTGCATTAAGTATGCAGACCATGCTGGAATTAGATAGTTAGATGTGTTTTAAAATACACGGGTTGTTTTTTCATAACAACATGATTTCAAAGCAGATTTCTTATTGAGGGAGCCTGCCTTTCTTAAAAGTAGGCTATCTGGTTAATCTAAGATACCTACTTGGTCCAACTGTAATTAACTGTAATTAGTTGGCAGTGATTTCCCAGAGGGCAGAAGCACACTGATCAGCAGGCTAACTGCTCTGCTCTTGCTCAACACAGCTCCTGGAGGAGAGCTTCCCATGCAGTGTATCACTCAGAAAAACTTAGCTTGGATATCTAATGCCGTAGGATGAATTGCGACAAACCTTTGCCAAAAGAAATAGCATTTTACATTCAAGCATTACACAGAGAACCCAGAACATCAACCCCCAGTGCTACCACAGTTTTTCACCCAGCTCTCATGCTGGCATCGCTCCATAGTTTCTTTGGAATGAGGGAGGCGAAGGGGTGCCGTTGAGCAGCACGTACCTGTACAATTTCCAGCATCTCTGACTTACTGATGTAGCCATTCCCATCGAGATCATACATGCTGAATGCCCACTTCAGCTTCTGCTCCAGTTTACCTCTTGATGTTACGCTCAAGGCTATGATGAATTCTCTGAAATCTATTGTCCCATCTCCATTGGCATCAAAAGTGCGGAATACGTGTTCCGCAAACTTAGAAGCGTCCCCATAAGGGAAAAAGTTCCCATAGATTTTTTTAAACTCCTCCATGGATAAGTGTCCACTCGGGCAGTCTCTCAAGAAGCCCTTGTACCACTCCTGGATCTCGTGTTCTGTAAAGTCTGTACTTTCTAGCAAATCTTGCATGACTTCGGGGCGTAGCTTGCTGTTTTGCTTTCCCATGTTGGTGTCCAAATATTACCTACAGAGGAAAAAAACCCTTCATTTTAGTTATAATAGTTATCAACATTTGACATTATTAATAACAATAAGTTTGAAGGCTGCAAAAGAGCAGTGTGTTGGAGTTTTCTGACGATGGTTTGCACTTGGGAATCAACTGAAAATTTTTACAGCGTCTCCTACTACAAGTACACTCTGAAAAAACTAACAAGCCTCTCCTACGTGTTATTTATTTTGCACTTTCACAGCATGGAGAGCTGTTGTTGCACTGAATTTATTGCCATCCTACTTTCCCTTTTAAATCACCATGTAAGCAATGGATGATGTGAGGTGCATGCTGACTGGTAGCTGTGTGCTGCAGCACATCCTCCAGCCAACCCAAACGGCTCACGGACCTTACCCCAAAAAGCTGCTTTCTATTTTATTTATTTATTTTTGTTGTTTATTTGCAGGCTGCTGCAAATAATTGTTTTTACTTGCTCCAAAATGGGATCAGAGTGCACCTACCAGGGGCATAGAAACCAGGAGCTCCAAAGAACTTCTCAACACATCTTCATGAGTCAGTCAGCACCACCCATAATTTGCCTCTCTTGTTTGGCATGGACCAATTCCCATTTGATTTCAAATGCAGATAAAATCTGGGAAGATTTTGTGAGTAGTGGATTCCCCTGCCCCAAACGACGAGGGGTTTTTGTTTTTGTATTTGGTTTTTTTTTTGGTTTGCTTGTATAAACTTCTCCTTGTAGCCAGAAAATGGAGTTATTACTGAGTAATAGAAGCCTGGGTGGTCATGACTCTTTGAAAATGAACCTTTTTTAAAAAAGGGAGAGGAAAAAAATGAAGTATCCAGACAAAAAAAATTGGAAATTCATTTTACTGAAATTAACCATTAAGAAAAAATCTTTTATCTCCACCATTTCAGTTAAATCACTTTAATTATATCTTATTTAAGGCAAGTTGCTACATATCGCACTGTGCAGCAGATTTACTAATGATTGGAGGTGTTTGGATTTTAAGTCTCAGAGTCTGAGTGTGTTGGCTCCAAAGGACAGCACCATCATTTTTCCTGGAAGGTTAGCATTATACCTGAACTGTGGGAAGATACGCTTTGTCTACAGAAATCTGCCTGAGAATTTATCAGGGGAATGACAGTCACAACTAAAATCTGATGTGTGGACAAGTTAAGTAGAATTGCAAAATAATTTATACAAGACTCCCACGCTGTTGTCAGAAAAGAATCTCTGAGCTGCTGAGATGGATTTACGAACGATGCCTGGAGTGGCAAATGAATGTTCAGTAAAATGTCCTTTCTAGATCAAGATAATACTTTTAAAAACATAGAATAAAACAGAATCATTAAGTGACAGCAGCAGCTAGTGAGAAATGTGCTATTATTTGAAGCTCAGCTCCTGCCTCTCCTATGTGACACTAGGAAAGAGAAATAGGGGCTCCCCCTAACTGGTGTTTATTACTTCCTGTGGAAAGAAGTTGAATTTGAATTCCTCAAGGCAGCTGGAGGACTGTCTCCTTTGTCTCCTATGTTCTTGAACCACAGCAACCTAAAAGCTTTATTTCTCAGAGATGAGATGGCGGAATCCATCTTAGATCTGTCCATGCCTCCACAGGCTCCACCAGCCGCATGTCTGAGCTCCTAGAGCTGACAGAGAGGATGCTCCCTGCTCATGGACAGGAGGCTGACACACTGAGGAGTCCTGCCCGCTGGGAGCTCCTCCATCTTCTGCCCACCTCCAGGGTCTGCACAACTAGCTCAATCCGAATGATGTCTTTTCTTCTCAAAGGATCTCCAAAACACTTCGAAAGTGGAAGATGCTACCTCAAAGATAATTTTTTCCTATTACTTTTCCTCCTGATGAAAACCTACCATATAGTCCTTCAGTCATCTAAGATCTTAATACCCTGAAAATGTCAGAAATGTCCCTGTTCTGTAGACCCAGTCCAACAGCTGAGTGTTGTGTTGCCTTCAGTGGGAGTTGGTTGGGATCCCCACTAAACAGCATGGAGCAAGTAGAGTGTACAGATCGCATTAGACACACTTGTGCTAAGCAAAATGGCAGGAGCAGGATCTTCTGTATGGATAGAAAAGCACCTGGGCAAGTGAAACGGCAAGTCTTAGTTTAAAGCAGCATCAGTTTAGCAAAAGCAATCCAGCAAAATCCCACAGCAGTTAGCATCTCCCCGTGCCTGCAGCCGCCCCACAGCCCCAGGGCTGCATGCTCTGCAGACGTTGGAGGAGGGAGGGAAGATCTCTGAACCATGCACAAGCCAGCTGTAGTGGGAGTGAGCTGGCATTAGCAGCATAATCCCTTGCTGCTTTTTAATACCTCAAACATTTGAGAATGCAGAACTCAGCCTGCACACTTCCAGTCTGGAGTCTTATGAATATAGTATCCGGTCTCTGGCCTTCATGAGATACCCAACACTGAGTTTCAGACCACAAAACAATGCATTTATAGCTGATAATGCATTTTTATCAAGGAACTGAAAAAAATAGGATAACAGAATGCACTGCATTTTATTGGTAGCTGCAAAACATCGCCATCAGAAAGAAATCTGTTCTCCAGTCATGAAGGGAGAACAAATAGTATGTGGTTCAGCAAGGGGCAGAAGCTCATAGCCACTGTGATACCAGGCAACACAGTCAAAAGCCATAGAATTATTCTTGAGCCCACTTGCAATTAATTTGTTTCATGGTCCTTGCCCTCCAATTTGTTTGTTATTAATAGGTCCTGTTCTAGGAACCACAAATATGGGATTTATTGTGCCCATTCCATCAACAGCAGATCAAAATGCCTTTGCAACCAAGTACAGAAAATCCTTGAAGACACTGAAAGATGCTCATAATCACTTTGTAAACTGCTGCCTGCCTCTTCAGGATAGATTGCATTATGGGCAGAGCACAGTGAGCTAAGAGACTTCCAGTCTGCAATGGCAGCAATAAATGCAAGGAATGAAATAAATCTGAATCTGCTCAGGCATTTTCCCCATATTTTACCACCTCTTGAAGATCTCTCAAAGTTCTAATAAATTGTGAGGTGCAAATAATTAAAGCAAGTAAGTAGTGAATAGCAATCAGTGGCAAAGTAAAGCACTGACAATCCTGAAAAATAAATACTGGAGGTATACAAAACAAAGAGATTTGTTTTTTAATGATGATGTTTACTTGCAGTTTCTCCCTCTGATACAACAATGCTGGATTTAATGGATGTGAATGACTGCTGTGTGGGACAACACGACACAATAATATTGTGATTATTTTGTGAATATTGTGCCTTATTTCTGAGGCATCACAATTTTATTTGGCAAATTATTTGGTATTGGTGATGCATTTATGGCTGGAAAGGTCCATTTCATTCCAGCCCACAGAAGATCAGAAAGGAAAATGCCACTGCTGGGTGACTGCTATGAGAAGAATCTGTTTGCTGGTTACTGTAGGAAACGCATAGAGAATGCTCCATACATCAAGTATTTAGAGCTAGGTCTAATCAGGCCTGGCTGTGAAATTTTTCACGAGACCGAAGAAAGAGCTTTTCAACCATCAGAATGCTATGGCAATTCCACGAGAACAAACAAAAGTAGTGATGGGTTTCTCCAGGATCACCTTTCCGTGCAGCGCAGCACACTGCACAGATGGACATCGGCGCTGATCCAGCTTTCCCAAGCACAGCCCTGACTGGGCAACAAACCCTTCTGCTGCTTTTATTCCATTTTATTTTCTTTTAGAGCAGTATCTCAGAACATATTTTTGAAAGAAAATACAACTTACTACAAATCACACAGGGACCTCAAAAAATATTCATGCAGATTAAAATTCTCAGCCTTGCCGCTCTCAGTTTATCTGATGATATTGGCAAGCAGCAAAAAAATGGATAAAATTCACAAGCAAGATTCATTAAAAAAATCTGACATTTTGTTATGAATATTCACAAGGAAGAGCAGTAAACAGATTTGCAGTGCAGCATAACAAGAACACCATGCCTAAAACACCCAGCACAGAGTAGAACTTTATTGTCCTCCAGCCCTCTCAAGGGGACCTTCCCCTGCAGAAAGTGCCCTTTGAACAGCACTCGCTTCTGGGTTTCCTGCTACAGCCCCCAGGAGAAACCAAGGACAAGAAGTGACAGCAAAATCTTTGCGGCTCTTCTTGAAGCGGGGTGGGCAGCCCAAGGAAGAGCAGCTGCACAGTGTTCATGAGCTGCAAACTTGGAGACGCTTATGGATATTGAACATCAAAAGCCCAGGCTTTTATCCCTGCAGATTTACCCTTGCAGAGAAATGTTACAGCTGCTTCATCATCTCCTGTTTCTTTTTATCATAATTCCTTCATGCATTTTAGCAATGAGAGCTGGAGAGGGGAGTGGGAAAGGACAAGGAGCAGAAAGGCACTGCCCCTGTCAATAAATGCTAATGCACTACCATCAGGATCTTCAGAATCAGTGGCAGATGCTAGATAAGAGCTCATCATGTTACTCTCAGCCATGCAGTGCTGTAGACACAAGCGCTCAGAGGGTTAATGCCTTTGTGCCCCCTTGCACAGAGCAGATGTCTGAGTGCAAACTGCTTCCTGCAAGGCTGAGCGTGTGGTACAGGAAGATATGACTAGGTGTATTTCTGCTATTAGGAGCTGAGGGGAAAGATTGCATTATGCAGATATGCAAAGCGTTGTGCAGTAACTGCACTTGTGTTCATGGTCGGTAACACTTTCCATTTTAAAACCCTGCTCATATAAACTTATCTGCTGAAGAGAACTATTCCTGCTCTTGCTCATATAACGGGCTCTGTCTCACCATCTCAACCCATCAGGTTTGGGTTGCACAGGAGCATCAACCAGATTTGCTCTCCAGCTGCTGGCAGTCAGCTGCTTGCTGCTGCCTGGGGAGCAGTCAATCCACACAGATGGTGAGGTCACAGAATCATTAAGGCTGGAAAAGATCTCTAAGGTCATCCAGTCCAACTACCAGCCCACTGACAATGTTTCTCAGTGCCACATCCATGCTTCTATTTAAAATCTCCAGGGACAGTGACTACATCCTACCTGGGCAGCCTTTTCCAATGCACTACCTCACTCTGAGAAGAACTGTCTCCTAATACCCAACCTGAATCTCCCCTGGCACAACTTGAGGCCATCACCTCTCGTCCTATCACTGTTACCTGGGAGAAGAGGCTGACCCCCACCTTGCCACCTTGCTTTTCGGGCAGCTGTAGAGAGCAATGTGAGCCACCATGAGCCACCTCTTGTCCAGACTGAACAATTCCAGTTGCCTCAGCCATTCCTCATAAGACTTGTGCTCCATACCTTTCAATCTCTACCACTTCAAAGAGCAGCTCAACAAGAGCTCTTTAGGAGGGTTTTCTACTCAGTTAGGTATAACCTCTGTTTTCATATAGGCCTAGACGAGTAGTGAAGACTTCCAGAGAAGTGACTACTGGAACTGTGCATAAAGAAGTCCACCTTCCCAAGCGCTACAATGACCTTCCAAGGGGTACATAGCGAGCCTGAACCCTATGCTTCCCCATGCATGTGAGGGGACCACGGCTGTGTGCCTGGGAGTTATCCAAAGTACTTTGGTAAGTGAGAAGAAACCCATCACCCTATGAGCTGTGTGAAAAATAATGCAGTATGTGCTGATTAGTCATCCTACAGGGCTGCCCAGCAAAGGCTCCCAAAGAGTCTCCCTATTTCATTTCATTCTTTCCCTCATTGTTTAAGGACCCACTGCAATAAAAATCATGACGACATGCATGTACTTTTTGGTTCATAATTATTCCTTTATGTAGAGCTGGGGAATGGCAGTTCACCATAGGCTTTGTAAGAAATAAAATACTGATTTTTTTCATTAATCCTGGATAGAGCCACCTCAGGTCTTTAACATGACTAACTCTTTGTCTTGGCAGATTTGAGACGACCCTTTTGTGCATTAGATATATATTTATATAGATTTGATTTCTTCAAACTCGAGGAGTATTGTTGCAGAAGTGTGCTTGCCTTTGCCCAGTATTTCAAGACCAAGGACAACAGAGACCTTGCAAACACAGTACATTAGGATGACCATCCTTAGGAGGATGTTTTTCCAGACTTTGCTGCATTCAGCAGTTTCAGTAAACACGGAACACTTGCAGCATTTATAAACACCGGTGCTGAGCTCTCTGCAGGGGAGCTGGCAGAATGTCTCAGTCTGTTCCAGCTGGAGTGGCTTTATCTCAGGGTGTTCCTTCCAAAGGAGACCATATATCAAGATTTGAATGACACACATTTTGTACAGCGATTTTGTCTTCTTTTACGAGACCAACTTAGAGCCTGAAGTTTCTTTGTTTAACAACTCTGTTCAGGACCATGTTTTCTGAAATGCTTGAGGTCACATTTTTTAACCACAGTTTACCTCAGCCTTCTCAGCAGAAGCTCATCTTCTATTTGGACACCTGTGTAATAGGCAGCTTCTCAAAAAGCGTCTGTAATCAGCAAGCTGAGATCTCTCAGAAAATAACACCATTTATTTTGAAGCCTAACAAGAGCCTGGGCACTTTAGAAGAGCTTTCCTCCTCGCCTGCCTCGCTGCAATTTGCCTTTATCCTGATTCTCACATCTCAGCTACATCGAACGCAGTTTCTTCTTCTCTCTTCTGAAGTGCTCCTTCCCTTTGTGTAAGGCACTCACCAGCAGTAACATAACCCTCCCCAGTGCACCCAAGCAGAACCATCATCAAATTCACCTAGCAGCAACTTTATCGGGTTTCTAATCTGTCCTACATCTCACGCAGTCTCTTTATGTAACTATATATGCAGTACCTTGGTGGGAGGGAGTGGAAACTGAAGCAGAAAGCTACTGTTGCACAAAGTAATGGGAGAAGCTGATGTGAATTCATGATCTTGATTTTTTTATCTTGGTAAATAAATAGCATGTGACTCCCAAAGAGTGACATTTGTGCTTACTATACCCTAAAAAAATTGCTAACAGATGGTCTCCTACCCCACAGCAGAGACTCGGTGTTGACAGATAAAATGAAAGCATGATACTGAAAAATCCTGAGCCATTAACTGCCAAACGCGATGTGTTTAAAGATGGAAAAAGGAATGATGTTCTACCTGGAAAGCAACTGAGGGTTTTGGTTCCATACTGAAGAAATTTCATGGAACTTTCTCAGGGGAAGTAAGCAACAGGAGAATGGGAGTGGGAGGTCTTGGCAGCCAGGACCAGAACCTTGTTAAGGAGGTGGAAACCTGATGCACAGAGTTAATGCTGGAGTTTCCCACTTCATGAATACGAATGGCCATGACGGCACCTAGCACTGTCAGTGTGTCTGAACATGAGGGACCTAAGGAAGAGACGACAGTCAACACTGAAGTAATTTCGTAGAGATTGTAAGAATTTCTGAGAACGGCTTTCAAAGAACTTTTTTAACTGCAGAGAAAGCACTGATTTTTTCACTGTGCACATTGTTTCCAAGAATTCTTACATCCTTGTATCTGCAAGATGAGCTTGTGAGCAGCACTGGGTGAACATTTTTTTTCATTTCCATCCAACAGTGCAGCTGAGTTGATGTCAAAATGCTTTGTGGAAATGTGTTGCATTCTGAAAAAAATTCTAGAAAAATGTCAGAATTAATCATTTTAACTTTATCATTTCATTTTAACAAAGCTAAAAGTCTCAGGGTGCCATTATTATTAATTTTGTTTTGACTTTTATATTAGATGTTAGATTTTGTACTACCATAGTTTCAACATTACTGATAACACAATTTATTACCAGTGCAATGAAATAACTCGGTGCTTCCAAATAATTTTTAAATTCCATCTCACTGGGAAATTTTGATGTTTTGTCCCAATTTGTAGTGAAAATAAATGTAAATGTCAAAATTTCATGTGGATCGGGAATTTCAAATTCTAACCAGCTCTAATCAACAACAAAGCCATCTGCTTCGTGTTAATGACTTGGGGCAGCATGTAATACTGCAGAACAGGGTGATTTTCTGTTGCTCAGCATTGCTTGTGGAAGTCAATGACATATGGCATGGTTTTAGCTCCCTGTTGCTTAGGGAAGTTTGAGGCCACTTCTATTCTTCATTCTATATTGCTACGTTAAAGGAATTTGTCATTGAAACCCAAGATTTTCCTGTGAATGTATGAAAAAATATCCTCCCAGTGACATATGGCACAACCTACAGCCCCTACATCTGAAGGGATCTTGATTAAGCAGCTAGATCCTTTCCAAACCACAGTACAGAAAGTTACTTTTATTTTGCAAAGATTTTAAACAGATAATTTAAATAAAACGTTTCATAATAATTTCTTATTTTTTGAAAATTAGTAGGAAGACAAATCTTTGTGTCTCACAGCTTCATTCAGATGAGTCATAGCTTGATTTCTATTTGAGAAGTTACGTTGACATGATGAACCTCAGTACTAGCAAAATAAAATAACCTTTTGATTCTAGTTTAAGGCAACATCTATCCTATTTTTTCCTAAAAACTCTTCCCTGTATTCCCAACTAAATTCTTCATGCTGCAGGCAAGGTATGGAAAAAACAGTTACCCCTAAAGTGGTCCAAAAATCCAGACTACTTGCTCAGCCATAACCCTAACTCATAAAATTTGCTGCCTCACCTGAAAAGTTTCTTGCCAACAGGAATGCAATTAGCTTTAGCTATGATGATATCCTCTCTTATTCTTGATGACACTCATGCCACTCACCAGGCAGATGGTGGATGTGACTCTACTCAACCCACCCAGAATTAAAATACCATTCCTGGAAGAAATGTTTTCCACTAAAAGAGGGGAGATTTAAAATGGATATAATTAAAAAGTTTTTTACCATCAGGGCAGTGAGGAACTGGAACAAGTTGCCCAGAGAGGAGGCAGATGCCCATCTCTGGAGACTTTCAAGGTCAGGCTGGAGGGGCTCTGAGCATTCTGATCTGGCTGTAGGTGTCCCTGCATATTGCAGGGGAGTTGGACCAGATAATCTGTAAAGGTCTCTTCCTACTCAAACTATTCTGTTTCTTTGAACCTGTAAGCATAAGGTTTATCCCTCACAGCCATTTCAGCATAAAGAAAACTGTCATATATATGAGGCCTGCACTGCTGTTGCTGACAAGTTCTAGAGAAGCTCTATGCCCATTTTTAGAAGATAGCCAACATTCCCAGTGCTCTTCATGGGAGAGGGGAACTCTTCACTTAGCTTTGCTCATTTGCACTCTCCAAGCACCTCATTTCTCACACAAGCAATGGAAAGAGGGAAGAGGTAAAACTGAGCAGAGCTGGGATCCTCATGGCATGTCCTTGGAGTACCAGCTTCTCTTCACTCTATAAGGCAAGTGGCCTGGATGGACACCCCAATGTTCTGGGACAAACAACTAGCATTTCATGTGGACACACTGCTTTCTCTGGCAGCTACAAGCACAATTTGTGTACTATCTCTTTGGAATGCTTAGTTTGGGTATGATAACGGCTGCTAGAAGATTTGTGCTCATTTTGTAAGTAAGAATGATGTCCAGTCCTGACAGCACGCTGTGAAAAACAGGCCCATGTCATACCCTACTGCTGTTTCTTGTAAAACGTAGTGTGTTGCCCGATTTTAGAAATTACTCAACAGGAATGAATTTGAAGCTTGAACAACATGGTAAAGGTCGGTAAGCAAACTGCCTTAAGAGGCATAGAAAAACATCTTACAAATTAAGTGCAAAAATAATTTCCTGTGTTCTATGTCCATCTCTCTCACACACGTATGGACATGCTGTATAATCTGTATCTTCTTACTATTCGCTTTTATCAGCAGGCAAAACATTAGCAGTTCTTCATATTAAGTGTAAGCAGTGGCTGTTCATATAAACAATACCGTTTTGGGAAGGAAGCCTTGTAGTGATTTCTGTCATGCAGTCACAATATAGATTTAATTTTCCTGCAGTAAAATAAAAATAATTGTGTATGTAAAAAATCAAGACGTCCATATCCTTACATAAGGTACAGTGGGGAACACTGTATAAAAACTAGAACTGAAACTAGACTGAAAAATCTGAATTATCTGTTTGAATGTCTTTGTGCTACCACTGAAAATCCTTTTCCATAAAACCGAGATGAACTCCTCCAAAAATGAATGGGTTAACAGCATTTCTGCCTTCATTATTTACATCCTCTGAGGACATAAGCAGATATCAGATAACTGGGTTTGGACAAATGAATTTTTGCTTCATCACGTGAACAACAATTTGTATTACTTTTGAATAGTAAAATTCAAAGTAAAAATGAAATAGTAAAATTCAAAGTAAAAATGAGACAGCTTCTTTCTAAAGTTTAACCTCAGGAAAACAGATTTTACACAACATGAAAAAACTGTCACTTCCTAGCGACTGCAAATAAACAAAAATCCGGTTCCTACTACATCTTTGGGTCTGCTTGCTTTCGCCTCTGCTGTCCTCAAGATTTCAGTTCTCTGAGATTTCATTTTGCAATTCTCTTTTCTTGTACTTGACTTTCAGCACCTCTACCCATTTTTCTTCTCTCAAGAATTCAGTTTACTGTGTTACTGTATAGAGCTCTGTTCTTTCTTTGACGTTTTCTCTTTTCTCTTATTTCTTACTTTACTCTGCTATTTCTTAGCTCCTCAGAAAAAAAACCCACATCATTCTTACATTTTCTATTATCTTTGAAAACATCCATGCCATATCATTTCTTTTTACTTTTTCTCTATTCTCTTTCTGCTACTAATGTTTCTTGGCATTGATGTTTCCCCCATCATGTAGTGTGCAGAAACAGTATACTAAAAATGAAGCATGTCACGACCAAAGCAATAGGATTTGGAAACCTTGGAAGGAGGACATTTATGGCACAAATTCTGCATCTCTCTCTACTGAAACAACCCAAAGGAAACAAGCATCTGATTCCCAGCAAACTATTACCACTTCATTCACCATAATTTCATCTTGCTCTTTTTGTCTTAATGGTGCACTACCAGTAATGCCACCACTAGGAGCCGTTTCCAAACTCCTTACAGCACCACCACCAGCATTGATTGACATATTGGTGATCTGATTTGTTTTCTTGGGAAACAAGACTTCTCAGACATGGAAAGAAGTGGAAGCACATGTGAGTGGGAGAGACTGTGGTTCTGATTAGATTCCACTAGCCTGTAGCTAATGGAAATTTCATCTGTTACACGATGGTCAACAATACAGATCCATTCATGCGGTCTGTGCATTTACACAATCATAATCTCAAAAATAGAGATCTCAGTCTCTGACCTTATTGGTTCTAAATTTCTTTTCTTGTGGTGCACCCCAAACAATCTTCTTTCTACAGTTACCTTAAGTTCTTGCATTCTTGGTATCGTGCCTTAGGAAAAATAAGAGGCCTCATACTTGAAATGTCTGCCTCTTGCTGTGTGCTACACATAGCTTTCAAGATGTCCCGAAAGCATCTTTAGTTGACAATTCTCTCTTAACCAACCCACTCCCCAAACACTCCCCACTTCCACTCGTTTCAGGCAGAGAATATTTCCTAATTCTCTTCTCTACTACCAATGTTATGAAAATCAGTGAAGATCCACTGCTCAAGAACAGCATAAACGCTGAAGAATCAGCCCACTGTTTGCAAAGTGCCATATAAAATCACCATGCAAATTTCTTATTCAATAATAACAGCACATCCTGTTCCACCAAACATGTCTCATATCTTAATGTTCTAATGACTTCACTGGAAAGTCACTTAAATCAGTGAGCAAGGCAGTGATCCTCCTGTGAATTGCCAAAAGAATCCTCCAAAAAAGATTAAGAAATTTGTTAACTCTGAAAGCGTATATAGAACTTCAGATTTTTGACTTGCTTTTTCTGTATTAAATGAAGGGTGCTCCCCATGAGACTTACTGCTTTTTCATGACCGCTCTAGGAAAATGAGACATTCATGAAGAAACAGTAATATATGTCATGTCATGCAAGGTGCTCTACAATCTGTCACTTTGTTAAATTCAAATAGGGATGTTTTCACATTAGTCTCCACAGAATGATAAAACAGTCACTTATCACTAGTTTACCACCCAGCACTTCATTAGATTCATTTGATCTCAATCTAAATGAAAGATGTAACTATCATCATATCAGGAGCACAATTCAAGCCCACACATCGTTCATTCATTTGTGATCAGATGGGAACTGGTTGCAGTGATCTCATAACGCTTTGTGAAACCTTTTATCACCAGAGCTTGTCATTCCTCTGATTTTTTGAAGGTTGGCTGTGCAGTTGGTCTCCAAGCATTCAAAAAAAAAAAAAAAAAAAAAAGAAAAAGAAAAAAAAGAAAAAGGAAAGAAAAAAAACCCCACACACGACAACCTTGGAGAAGTGCCAGAATTTTCTTGGAAATTTCCTTGATGAAGGAGTAGGAGTGAGATAGAGCAATATCTTTGATTTTGGCAGCAAATCTTAGCAAATCTTTCTTCTGGCAACTTCATTAAACAGTCATTCCCACTTTATGATTTATCAGCACAGAGCTGGCATTTCTGAGTGTGACTGATGATCCTCCCTCTGCTAACAAAATTAGAAACATCAATAATTCTTAGATTAATTGCTCAGAAAATTTCCAAGAGGCAAACATTTCCTTATTTTTAAACCCTTGTTTTCTGCTGTAGTCAAAGCAATAGAGGCCAAAGTTCAACTGCATGTACTCCACTTAAACGATGGGATCTCTCTATTCTGAGATTTATATGTGTGCAGAAACATGTGCATCAATGCTATGTGGGTGGGGAAATTCTGTGGTGAGCCCTCAGTTCCCAGCCCCTGAATATATTCTGACATAACTCAGAGTGGCCTGGAAGCAGTCTCGGACTTGTATCTGTATTTTCTTTCAAGTGAACATGGAATATGTGCATGTTAGGACCTCTAATGGGGATTACCAGGTGCAAGAAATATGAGTGTGCGGAATAGGACCTGTGTTCCCAGGTGCTGGCTCAGCCATAATGAAGTTCTGAACATGGCTGCTGAGTGGTAAAAAAAAGTCTGTATTAGCCAAGATGTGAGTATCCATGCTGGCAATGGCATGCTCTGCTGGTGTACTGGCACGGCAGCAGTAGTCACCCCAAGCAGGAGCTGGAAGCTGTGGAGCTGCCAGGAAATGATGCAAGTCTCCCCACTTTTTCCCTATTGATCACGCAAGGAAATAAATGTCTTTCCAAATAAGATCTGTGTGCACTTCTACACCCATTGCTGAGATATGCATTTGGAAATCATGGTTCAATTTTGGACTGGAAGTCTATTTTTGCACTTCTGAAAGGATCCTTATGCTACTCCTTAGTAGAGTGCCGTTGGGTAATTCTCAACGGCACAAAGGTATGGGTCTTCACCTTCCTTTGCAAATTAAATGGATAGAAAGGGATCAATACTGCAGCACTGCATAAAAAGCCATTAAAACACTGCTAACAAGCCAAATTTGTGAAAGAGGTTTTCCCAGATCTTTTGACTATACCTAATAAGGTAAAAGTGAATGGGCTTTCAAAGATATCTCAAAGACTCATACAAAAGCAGTGAGCCCCAAGTGAAATGTTATGTTTTCTCCATCTAGATTTCAACATGTAACCTCATCAGTATAACATGAAAGATGCACTCGATTTTTTCCCAGGGTATAAATTAATCTAGAAAAACCTTTATCTACCTTACAAATCTCTTAGGGCAGAGATATCTGTGCACTCCTGTCTTTGTTGTCTGTTTCTTGACTGGTGACAATCTAGCCCAACTCCCCTGCAACGAACAGGAACACCTATCCTGATAAGAGTCTGTCCCCTTCCTTCTTATAGCCCTGCTTTAGATACTGAAAGGCTGCTCTCAGGGTTTCTCAGGGCCTTCTCTTCTCCAGGCTGAACAGCCCCAGTTTTCCAAAGCACTATCAGTTAAGGGGCTCAAGTTATTCCCCTATGCACACATCCAGGGCATTGTCTTCCTTTTACCCCAAAGCAGAAGGTTGGCAGAGCTGGGCTGCCTAGGCCAAGCACTTGACCGTGACTCGGGGACGAACCCTAAATGCTCTCTGCACCAGGCAACACATGTGGCCTTACTCTGAGCACAGCATGGGCTGTCCAGCTCCTCATGGAGTCACTAGCACAGACAGCTGGTATTTTGCACGTTCCATCTAGAAACCAGTTTTATTATTTGTTAAATAAACATCAGCACTTTTAGACACAGGTTTAAAGTGGGTTCAACGTAAACAAGGAGATTCAGAAAAGATGAGGCAGCTCAGGATAAAGATTGCATTATTCGTTCTTCAGAATAAGAATGATGCTCAAAGAAGGCAGCCTTCGTATGCAGTAGATGGACTAGAGAAACAATTCAAGTATCTACATCTTGATATGATGTCTTAATAGAGTGATTCTGTCTCTTATTTCTGAGACATTCTATATGTAATATTCTGAATTACCAACATACTAATGGTCATTGTGATGAAAGAATAGTGTGTTCAAATTTGTATAACCTTACTCTATAACAGATGTACATATTACACACCAGCTACAGGCTGTTTTTTCCAGTATTGTCTCCAGAATTCATATTCAAACTTAAGCAAAGCGAATAACTGATGCAAAGAGGGACAAAAATATCAGCACCAAACTCAGCAGTAGGTTGTTTCCTAAAACAAAGCAACATATTAGCTTTGAAAGTAGTCTACTCCAAAAAGTATAGTTCTGTTGACTTTTCTCCTGCAGAAGCCTATCTCAGTGGTATACTGACCATTGTATTCTACATTCTACGGCCACTTGAGAAATCTCATTTTTTATCTAGGCATTCTGCATCTCTTATATTTTCTAAAACCATTCATTTCCAAAGCTAGCTGATAACAAAAGTGAAATTAACTGAAGTTAGATAGAAAAATACCTAGATCATCATATTCATAGCAGAAAATAAGACTCCTCAGAAACACACTACTAAAAGTGCGTGGTAATCACCACAGAACAAGAATGCTTGGATGCAACTTATCATTTCCAGGAATTATACACAGGTGGGATTACCCAAAACAGGAAGTTTTCCAGATATTTCCTGAGATGTTCACAGACCCATAGTTGAGTAAATAGGTAAATATGAACTTACAGAACACTAATATGTGTAAGTCTTTTTGTACACTCACACATACACATTCTCAAACTGTTTAGGGAGGAGAGCCATGGTGAGATACAGGGAAGTTCGATACATTTGTAAATAAAAGCTCTCTCTGTATTTAAGGAACCAGGGAAACAACACTTCCTCTGGGAAAGAGGTGAATGGGAAAGCATAAGGAAAATAGAATTTTGGGTAGTGTGCCATAGGCATGAAATAGTGGGAAGGGACACATTTAATTACATAGACTGTATGGACCAAAGCAACTTTTACAGGAATATAACGGATTGCAACTTAGCTAAACAATTGTGCAGTCAAAAATAAAAAGAAAGACCTGACATTCATTCTGTGCCTGCTGAAAGTAGCAGAGCCCACTGGACAGGCAGCCCACTCCCTGGGTCCTCCTCAGCTGTTCCCTGCTGTCTGGGGCAGAGAGGCCTAGGGATGCTACAAGTCTCTGTTGCATAGAGACTGCGAGGAGTGGCTCTACAAAGAGTGCACTTCTCACTGTGTGGCTCTCTGCAGACACTGATCCTGATCAAAACACCCTATGTCAGCATCTCCACTTCCATATGGAGTTTTGGTGAGAATCCCATCCTGGATTTCCCACTGTAGGCTGCATTCTGCTTTTGTGGAAAAAGAAACGCTGTCTGTTGCCCTGTTCTACATAAGCTTTACATCAGTATTCATCAAAAGATGCTCACTGCTGAGATTATTGAGGGTTTAATTTAAATTAGCATCAGCACTGGCTAGAGCAAATTCCAACATTAAGAGGAGTCAGGCTACAACAAGAAGACAACAAAAACTCATCACTTGTCAAAAAAGTGATACCTGGCAGCTTCAAGTCAAGAATATATGTACTAAAGGGTGGAGGCAAGTGGCTTTGAACTAGAGCAGCCATCTTCAGAAGGCAACAAGAGGGCCTTCTGAGTGGAGCAACTGTCTTCAAAAGGCAACAGAGAGCCTGAATACACAGGGAATCACTCTTTTAAGGCATTCATCTTTCCGAATCTTCAGTCCATCAAAGAAGTTTTTGATAGAGAGCTCAGGTACAGGTCAGTAGGAGACAGGCCCTATTCATTTTGGCACTGAAAATAAAAGCAAGATAAAAAGTAAAAGTAAGGTCTCTCCACTGAAACCTCTCCACTCTCAAGTCAAACAGCTGTAAGTCCCTGCTCCAGTACTGTTTGACCTTGGAAGTGCACAGACATCAGAGGCTGTCTTCTTAACACATTTTTTTCAGTAGAATTCAAGTTGTACAGCAGTGTCAATAGGGCTCATCACCTACCTCATACACGACCACTGTGGTGATGAGGGAACAAGTTGTTCCTTTGGCTTGAGACTCTAATGGGGAGGTGTGAACAAGGAGAATACAAGCTTCCCACAAAATGCTGCAGTCACCATCACTTAGAGAGTGAGCGTTATACTTAGACCTCATGGTACTTTCCACATTCACATTTCTCTTCTCATTAGCTTTGGTTTTTAGAAGTATTTAGAAGGACAAAAGAAGCATAAATCATTAATTTGCCCTGAGGGCAGAATGATCCAGTGGGACAAGAAATTCTGATTTCATAAAATGAACCTTGCAGAAAGCAGAGACCAGGAATTTGGGCTCCTTATGGCCTAGCACTATATGCCCAGTCATTCTGTACATTATATCTGAAATAGGGGTTTGATGCCTTGTGCCAAACCTTTTAGGCAATTTTTGTGCTTGCGCACAAGGCAGTCACAGTCATCATTGTGTCTCCAGTGAAGCTCGAGAAAAGAGATTTCTTCTCTTAAAATGGTAAAATTTCCTGTTGTAAATCCAAAACAACAGACTTTTCCTCGGACTTCCCAGAACTGTGTGCTCCTGGGCAAAGAGCAATATCAACGGCAAGGAAGGTTTTGAGGAAAGATTTGGGTGCTCCAAAGGCCACGGTAACTTTATCAAACAGCCCAAGAACAACTGAGCAGACCACATGCCCTGCAGTCCCATTGCCTGAACAGCCTCCTGGGTACTTTTTTTCTTCACAAACCAGAAGTGTTGTCATGTGGTGGTGAAGAAGCTTCTTGTGAGGTCTCGCATTTTGATAAATTGTCAAGGTTTATCCACACAAAGTACTCCTACACCCACAGCATCAGGAAGCTTACCAGGAGAGTCTGAAGGACTTGCTCCATCCTTGGAGATGACAATTACCATCGGACTACTTCTCTGAAAGAGTGGTCAGGCACTGGAATGGGCTGCCCAGGGAGGGGGTGGAGTCACTGACCCGGGAGATGTTCAAGGAACGTTTGGATGTTGTGTTGAAGGGCGTGCTCTAGTGACTATTGGTGATAGATGGATGGTTGGACTAGATGATCTTGTAGGTCTTTTCTAACTTTGGTGATTCTATGACTCTATGAATGGCCAGGATGAGTATTCCTAGAGCATGATTTTCTCCTGCCCCTACTGCTGATATCAGTCTTCAGGATGTAAAGAAACAGGTTTCCTCAGCCTTCTTACAAGTTGTAGATGTATGGCATGCATGCTGCACCTATTAATTGCCTTTTGTTATTTTTCTCTAGGAAAGCTATAAACAATAAAAAATGGATTTTCTACTGAAGACTTTGACTCAGCTGTACTTCAGTGAATGGAATAAGAAAAAAATAATTAAACATCTGCTCTTTCACTCCCATTAGTGACTGTTAAATAGCCAGAATATTCTGAAGGTTGTGGCCATGGCAACAGACAGTAGTTTAGGAAAACGAAATATCTGCAGCTATAATTCAACACGAAGATTGCTCATGTCCTTCCAAGAGTTGGAAGTTTGCAATTGGAACCTCAGTGGGTGCTACGGCTATCATTTCTTCATATTTATGTTTATTGCGAGACACTATCATTTATAAGAGCATAAAGTGGCTCAGGTACCAAATTCAGTCTAATTTAAAGGAGGAAAAACTACTGCTTTTTAGCAATGGACTGGAGGATTTGCTGGTAAATGTTTTTGTAGACAATGGCAGAGTGCTGTGGTGGAAGTGGGCCAGGTCTTCCCTATCATGGAGCTGACTGGCTCCCTTAGGTCAACAGTCACAGCTGCTTACACCAGAGCGAATCCCAGCAGCTGGAAGCAAATTTTCTGCAGGATCCCAAAGAACTAAGCCTGGAGATCTTGGTTCAACCACGAGAGATCTGATGGATACTGATGAGAGTCCAAATAATCCTAGTCCTGCCTCAACCAAACCTGCTCACGGTCTGAATACTTCCTGTGCCCAAATACCTCCTTTTCACTCTCCTGCCTGGGGCTGGGGAGCTCCTTGGGCATACACAGATGGAGGGAAAAACGGTCTCTCATCCAGTTGAACCCAAAATAAAAACCACAGCTCAGGATGAGCTGAGGCAGATGTGGCAAAGGATGACACAAATGTTCTGCACCCAGAGTTGTTAACCAGATTGTTGCTTACTCCTCTCTTCTTCCCCAGGAGCTAACTAAAAGGTTTGAAACTGTTTTCACCAACAGCCAGCAGTGAAGGAAAGGGTTTTCTGAATGCAGAGGTTATGTGCAAGTTTTATGCAGTTGTGGGTCAGCTGTTTCAAAGAGGAATTGTAAAAAACATTTGTGTTGACCAAAGAGTCCAGGCAAGATGCAACTGCCTGGTATCAGCCACAGTTCATAAGGAAACCGCTGACACTCCTCTTTGAAATGTACTCGTGATGAAATGTACAGAAGAAATGCCTGAAAATAGACAAAACCTTGGGGAGCTGGTCATGGTGAACTCAGCTAAAACCACCAACAGGAGGCTTCCTGAAAACCTGATCTGGGGCTACACCTACATCTAGGTGAACCCCAGCTGCTGTGCACAGGTAGTAGCTGCTTTCTGTACAAGAAATAACCAGGGACAGGATGGGAGGGTCTGAAAATGTTATATTTTTGTGTGATTCCCTTTACAGTACACTGTAAGTACTCAGAAGGCACAAACAGAACTAATTTATTTGGATTTAAGTCATATAGAAGAAATGTGCGTTTGCTTCTAGGGGTTTTCACGATAACAAGGTTCTACCATCAGTTAACTACGGATGCTTTTAGCAAACTATTTGGAGTATCACGCATTTAGATCTTCATAAAAGAAGACAACCTAATCAACACAATAATTTATTTTGACCTGATCAATTACAGCCCCCAAATGATGTTAAAATAGCACACACAGAACACACGTTAGAGCCTGGAATGTAAATGTTATTTTTTAAAATATGAAGACAACTAAAAGCAAAGTCTGGAGCAGCCTGCAAACTTCCCTAGCATGACCAAGAAATAAATCTACTGCTACCAACTGTACATGGAGTTCATGCCTGTGGTTTTTAACAACGCCATCCCTGTAGCATGGCCAGATGAACAACTTAATTCAGTTAGTTAAGCTGCATGAGAGACTCCGTCCCACTAGCAACACAGGGCAGCTTCATCTTGAGTGAAAATCAGTGGCGCATTAAGACCTGTGATGTTTTGTGGGGGGACACCTGGCTGCCTCTTTGCACACTTGCCCTATGCACACACAGCCACTGCTTTCCCCAAGTCCCAGCCACACCATAGTGCAGCCATCACCGTCTGAGGCTGCAGAGATGGACAAGGTCAAAGGCTTCTTCCCTGAGATCCAAGCTGTCATCCAACTTGAAATGATAAGCCCTTAAGGTTTTTCATTGTCAGCTGGAAAATCTCTCCCTAAATTGCTCCCACAGCAGACCCATGGGTACTGAGCAACGCCCGGTTTCCATCCAACCTCATGCCATGCTGTGTTCTCACACATCCCTTTACCTTCTGCAAGCCCAGTGAACTCTCTGCCTGCTACAACCATGCCATGGGCTGCTCTCTTCCTTCTGCTTCCTATCATAGAATTATAGAATGGTTTGGGTTGGAAGCCTACCCAATTCCAACCCCCTCTACCCTGGGCAGAGCTGCCACCCACCAGAGCAGGCTGGCCAGGGTCCATCCAACCTGGCCTTGAATGCCTCCAGGGATGGCATATCCACAGCTTCTCTGGACAGCCTGTGCCAGGTTCTGGCTTGCTCTTCAACCTTCAGCCCACAGGATTGAGCACCTCCTGTGCCATCAGTACTCATTTCCTAGACCAGGAATAGGTCTCCCCAGAGCAGAGGGAGAGGGAGATGTTTCTTGTTACTCTGTTCAAAGCCCTTCTCCGAGCTCTATTCCACATGGCCTTTCACATGAGCTGCTAAGAGTGGCAGCAGATGCTCATACCCACAGGGAGGAGAGTTTTTGTGCTGCTCTATTTCCTTCCCTGTAAGATTCACATTCAGAGAACGAGCGATCACCTGTGGGAGGGCTTTCTTTTCTGTTCCTCCAAAGCATTGGAAATCGAATGGAGTGCACCTCAAGGCTTCACTTCACTGGAGCTTTTATCTTTCAAAATTAGGTTAGCAGATTTGTTTCTACAGTGGCTGAATCTCAGGGAACATCATCTGTGCACATGATGGACTGGAATATGAACTAATTCTGTCAATATAATGACTGCCTGAATCTTATTGCCAGGTACAAGGAATTCAGCCCTTTCTTTGAGATGCTAAGGAGGAGAGGAGAGGAGAGGAGAGGAGAGGAGAGGAGAGGAGAGGAGAGGAGAGGAGAGGAGAGGAGAGGAGAGGAGAGGAGAGGAGAGGAGAGGAGAGGAGAGGAGAGGAGAGGAGAGGAGAGGAGAGGAGAGGAGAGGAGAGGAGAGGAGAGGAGAGGAGAGGAGAGGAGAGGAGAGGAGAGGAGAGGAGAGGAGAGGAGAGGAGAGGAGAGGAGAGGAGAGGAGAGGAGAGGAGAGGAGAGGAGAGGAGAGGAGAGGAGAGGAGAGGAGAGGAGAGGAGAGGAGAGGAGAGGAGAGGAGAGGAGAGGAGAGGAGAGGAGAGGAGAGGAGAGGAGAGGAGAGGAGAGGAGGTTACATTCAGCCATCCCTTTACCACAAATATGTCCAAAGCCCTGCAATGGGTCTATCTGTATCCCATCTCAGCTGAACTCAGGGATGAACTCAGCATGGAACTTCCTTGAAGGAGTCTTCCTCTGGACACTGACACTCAGAGCCTCTGGTGTTGCTTGAACAGAGCAGTGAGACTAGGCTGGATCAGAGCATGTGCACAGAAACACACCGAATGCTCCAAACCTAGAAACAACTGTAACAAGTTAGATCTCATGACAGGAGTTCAGGAGGTGACCACTTTAGCATCACGTTCTCCACATTACTTTTCTACACAAAGCAGCAGGGATCCAACTCCAGCTACAGGAACCTGAATTTAGCTGTCTCCATACAAGCTGTGGAAGACCATCACTGGAGTCTGGGGATTGATTGAGCAAATCCCAAATTCATTGTCTGATTATAGGCAAAAACAGAAATATTGGAGGATAGTTTCACAAAACGGCTTGGGTACAATACAGACTCAGTTTGTTCTACACCCAGTGTCAAATGAAATTATATCATTTGTTGTCTTGGAGTTCCTTAAATTTATCAGAAAGAGCTGGAAAATGCAGCCTCACGCCAAATTAAAGCCTTTTCTGCCTGATTGCTCTGTTCAAGGAGGCAAATCCTTAAATAAATTGTTCCTCGGGCTGTGCTAGGACAACTGCCCACCAATAGAGTTAAATGGAGCCCGGAGTGCCAGGGGAGCTCCTGCCCTTAGTTTTAGATTAGGTTAGATGTAGGGGCCCAAGGGGAAGGATTGTGAGCCAGCCCTCCACATGCAATGGTGAAAGCCTGTTCTTCAGGTCCAAGAATACTCTGATGTTAATAAAAAAAGCAAAATTATCACTCAGGGAACAGCCTTAAGTAAAGATGGATTTGATTTTTCTAAAGGTGTTTCCTTATTTTTTTAAAAGAAGAATCATATACTCCTTATTTGTACAACGCATTCAGAAGACTTGGCTAATAGCGCAGAGAGATACCCCAAACCTGAGTTTTTCGAAGGAAGGAGGGCAAGAATTTCTTTTGCTGCCATCAAAAGGGCAGCCAAAGATTCAATAGTCTTCCCTCTCTTATTTGATCCTAAAAGAAATGGAGCTCTGTTCTTCGGTTTGTGGGATGTCACCAAGTCCTCCAAAAGCCTCTAAAACCTTTGGCACAGAGAAGAAAAGAAGACAGTCAGATCTTTGTGGGGAAATGCAGGGAGATGCTGGGGGAGAATCTTGCAGTCTTACTATCAGGAATGTTGTTTTAGGACTACAGGATATTTATAGTCTCACCCATTTTGAATATAAAGGGTACAAACATCATTTTTGCTATTCCTCTAAAGGCCAATATCTAGGCAACACAGGCCAGAGCACAAAAGAATTTTCACCCCATTCCAATTTCCCATAAAAAAAAAAAAAAAAAACACGTACTAAGCCTGAATAATGAGTTTAGTCATTTGAATCATGAATTTGGCTTTATAAGACGCTGGGAGACTGAAGCAGAGCAAAACACGTCTGCTAACACCCCGACTGGAGCACCACAATTGGCAAGTCCTGCTGAAGAGAGATCTCAGACTGAAGTTGTAGAAATGTTAGGGGTTAGAACTGAAGTTTCTTGGCAGAACTGACCTTATATGGAAGCCTCACAGAAAGCTTGGCTGCACTGGCTTTCAAACCAGCACATAAGGTTGTGTTTCTAATGGATATATATGTGTATACATAAAGGTTGATACAAAACCATTTGGGTGAAATCACAGTAAATAATTCCTTCTGGAGAAGTGCTGCACAGAACCAGACAGATGTTTCCCCTTTAAGGGTAATGTTCTGAAGTGAAAGGGGAATTCTCAGATGGAAGATGGTTTTACAATAGAGTTCTTCAAGGAGGAGTCTCAGGACAGATCTTATTTAACATTTTCATTAATCACCATAACACATAATCTCAGAGCAGTGCCTTTGCTGATGGCACCAAGATGGGAAACACCATCAGCTGGAGAGCCAGGCGATCACACAAGAAGAACAGAATGACAATCATGTCTTGGAAAGGGATCTGAAATCACTGGGGTTGCAGTGAAGGGCAGCTAGGCCAAATAAGGGAAAGGAAAGCCTGAGCAAGCAGAAGAGACCAGGAGCACTTGGCTGTTTAGCCTAGCTAAAGAAAGTCCAGGAGGGGATATATTTGTAGTCTATAAATACATCTGAGGGGGTAAACACTAAGGAAGGAGAAAAGCTATTTAAACTGAGGGACAATGCTGGCACAAGAACAAATGGGTATAAACTAGCCATGAATAAAGTTTGGCTGAGAATGAGAAGCAAATCTCTAACCACTGGAACAGAGAAGTCTGTGGAACATCCTTCTCCTCAGATCACAAGACAGAAGGCCTAGCTTATGTGAAAACGAAGTTTGAGAAATCCACAACCTGAGCTTTCAGGACGGTGTTCGCTGCACCAGGCTGGATGCCTCAGGAGAACTGTTTCTGCCATATTCTCCTCTGGAAGAGAAAGGATATCTTAAAAACCAAACGTGCTTTTCATTGCAGGCAGCACAGCAGGTGGCCAAGAGCAGAGCCAAAGACTGGGTATTAGGAGAAATTTCTTCTCAGAAAGTGTGCGAGGCACTGGCACGGGCTGCTCAGGGAGGTGGTGCAGTCACTGTCCTTGGAGGCGTTCAGGAAATACGTAGATGTGGCACTAGAGCACTCACAGGCATGGGCTGATGGTTGAACTTGATGATCTTATTAGTCTTTTCAGCCTTAATGATTCTATGATTTTAAGATCTTGGTGATACCTCTGCCTGTTCCTGTAGCGTGCATTCTCACGAACACGGTGCAGAAGGAATATGAGGAGAGGGCTGTGAATAGGTGGGCGACAGCCAGGGCACAGCTGATAGCCCAAGGAGAGCAGTGAGCTGTGCTGGTTCAGGCATTAAGGAACATAAAAAGTAGTAAAACAGTTATTGTGAGAGATTATTTGAAATTAAGTTCTAGAAGTAATCCAATAAAACTCATAGCTAGTTGGGCTTAACACTGGAGTCAAGAGACTTTACATAATATGTTATCCCAGTTTGAGAAATAAGCTTTTGTGTTCTGTAGAAAGGGAACAAGTTGCTCAGTTTTGGTTCAGTATTGATAAGGCAGATGGTAACCATTTTATTTTTAAAGTCAAAACAGGCTTTCTACAAAACTTTTTTTTCCTTAATGTGTTCCCTTCCTCTCCTACAGACAACACAGAAGCACTTTAATATCACACAGCTTTCTCATCTGAACATCTCTGATCACTCTACAAAGGCTGCAGGACCACATCTGCATTGCAGTGTTGGCTGAAGTGAAGAAGAGTTAGGAAAGGATTTTCTACGGCACCTGAGACTTTTTGCATCAGCTGATGCTGTGTTCCCGAACTCCGTGAGATCTGTTTTTGAAGATCCCAAGGAGCTAACCAGCTCCTGGGGCTGGATCTGAAGAGACTCACAAAGGGATGGGACACAGGAGGGACATGGCTGGAAGCTACTTTCTAGGCACTGCAGCATGACAGGTATGTCAGCAGAATGACATAACAGTGATGCTTTCATGTGACTTCTCTGAATGTCTCAAATATTATAAATGAGTGCTTTAAGGAGCACTGCCCTACAGCGAGCAATACCAGTCTTTGGGATGCTGCGCAGGGTATGGGAGACGGTTTATTCTGCTTTTAGCTATCAGGTGTTTCTGTGCATAGAGCCAGGAATCTAGCCTGTACGAAAGCTGTCAGCTACCTGCCTAACAGGGCAGCACAGAGTTGGAGGGGAGCTGTTGCTAAAGGGCACAAGTTTGGGTTGAGTTTTTCTTTTCCTCCCCTGGAATTGCTGCTCCGGATGTGAAACAGCAATAAAGCACAAACAGTGGTGAATGGCGACAAAGCACTTCACTTTGTGAAATGGAACCTGGCCCTGCTCATAGGGCTGCAGAAGGAGAGGGGCACTGCTGTCCCATGCTACCTGCTGAGCTCACTGAGGGCAGCACGAGTGGAATGGAACCAGTCGGAGAGAAGATCAGCAGCCAGAGCTCTGCCCACAATTTCGTATCACACCAGTATCCTCAGGGCAGGAAAAAATAGCTGAGAACAGATACCACAGTGCCTCACAAATTCATCTGACGCTGATTTCTCTCAGGGGACATGTAATGTAGTTAAGCACTGTTCCCATTAGATGCCCCAAACCTAATTAGTTTATGTAACTGCATTAGATGGAGAAGGTGCATGTTGCTGATAGCTGCTCAGTGGGAGCGTGCCGTAGATCTTCCTTTTGCCCACTTAAAATTAAAGTGATCTTTGCTCTATATTAGATTCAGCATCTCATAATGAAATGCAATAAAGATTCCTAGAGTAAATAGCATTTTTCCCAATATGTTTAAACATACCTTATTGATTGGAGGAGGCGCAGTTTTGGAAGTAATGTGCTTTAAAAAGCACCTGAGCAGCCCACACTCCTCCAGGCAAGTGCCTGCATCAATGAGCACGTCCACAAGCAGTGCTGATCCTGTTGTGCTGGGTGGCTGGAGGCTAGCAGCCATAAGGCTGGCCAAGTGAAAAACACCTTGTCTGCATGGATAGAGTTAGCATGTTGTGAAACCTTGGTCAAAATTATCCATCAGCAAAATCAGATGGCTGAATTTGGTTGGTAAGGAATATGAGTGGTGATCTTTAGGGGAGAAACTGAAGCAAATGATGGCACAGAACAAGGAATGCAAATGATGCTGTGGCACACAGACAGTTGAATGGGCATTTGTTGGAAGATGTGTTTTTAAACAGCCTATGCTTTTAAACAGGAGCACATTTTGGTTAAAAACCCAGCAAAGTTGAGGAACTGTACATTAGAGCCAGATGCTCAGTGGAACTGGAAATTTAAGAAAGGTTCAGCTTTTTTTTCCCCCTGATGATGCCTGGAAGAAAAGCTTGGTTGTGGTTTTGTGAAAGAAATATTTCCATTGTCTTTCAGAGTGCCATTTTGGTTTCACTGGAGGAGCAGCCGTGAACATGCAGGGCAGGATGCGCAGGGCACATTTTTAACTACACCTCTCCTTCCCTGGGAGACAATTGCTCAGGGCTAATAAGGATTAAAACATACTCAACAACTCTGAAAAATGCCTTAATGCTCGCCTTCCTAAATCCTTCTGTTATTCTGGGCAATATGAGCACAGCAATTTCTGCTTGCAAACAAAAGAGGAGAACTTTGCTGTTGCATGCACATGTTGGGGGTCTAGCAGGGGAAGTAAAAATCCAACTGGCTGTGTTTGGAAAGCTGTGGGGAAGGATACAGGTCAATGGTCCCCTGACTTTCTCAAAGTCCCACAGACACAATTCTTCAGCGACAAAAATGTGGCTGTTGAATACAACACAAATAACATACTGGGGGAAAACTGCACTGTGACATGTCCTTTGCTTTTTTGTCTCTCCTGACACTCAGGTGCTATAGTGAGAGCACAGAGACATCACTTCCCTCTTGCAGGGTCCCCATACCAGGCATTAGGCACATTACTAGCACTGCAGAAGTGGGTAGTGCTGATGTCTGACTGAAGAGGAGAAGAGCGTTTAATAGGTTTAATACAGACGATGGCAATTTACTCATTCTGGAGAAACTGGAGGGGAGTGTAGCACAGGGTACCCAAATCTGCAATTTTTGCATATTTAAAATAAATACAAGCAAATGCCTCCAAGTGCATTCCTAGCACTGAAAAGCCAACAGGCAGGGAAATTCCCTCTTCCATCTGCTGAATATCCTCACCCTTCCTGGGAGAGACCTTGTGCCATCTGCAAGCAGGCCAGGCCCAGATGCTCAGACAGGGTACTAAACCCTCCCGCACGGGAGGATGGGATTTGGCCAAGAGCAGAGCTGTGCCAGGGATAGGGAGCAGTTTCAGTCCCTGAGCTCCACTGCTGGGGATGTTCCCTATTGAGTTTGGTAGGAAAGCAGCCACTGCGTGGCTGTTATTGCAGGACACCTGATAACTTGTCATGTACTTGAATATTAATGCAGAGACACACACACACACACACAAAAAAAAAAAAAAAAAAAAACAAACATCTGGGGAAGCAAGCTGTTACCTCTTGGTAAAGGGGTGTTGGAAGGGAATTGTGAACTAGATGGCTTGAGGCACTGCTGCTCCAGTCCCACCGCACCCTGGATTTAGCAGCAGCACCTGTCTGAGCTGCAGTGACTCATCTGGACACTCTTTGTCTGCTACATTCTGGGGCTTTCCATAGAGGCTGCTTCAAGTGGGGCTGAGCCAGGGTCCTGCATGCCAAAGCTCCCAGCAAGGAATCTGCTCTCCACCCCGCACCCCCCCCCCCTCCGGTTTGTGCAGGGACAGCAAGAATGGGAAGCTCCCCTCTCCCCACGCAGTATTTGCATGCTTGGACGGTCACGGTGAAGGCAAACTGCTCAGATATAGCACAGCAAGCCACCACCACGAACATCTGATTTTTAGGTTCTTTCTAGATTCCCATGTTTCCCCTCCAAGTCCCCACTGCCAGCACCCATTTGTGGTGCCTGAGCATGAAGGACATGGTGACACGAAGGAGATGCCCGCAAGCAGCCTGGCTGGAAACCTCAGAGCAGCTGCTCCTCTGGGTCATTTTTCAAGCACGGGGACCCAAAGCCACCATGGGGCTGCATCCCAGCTCAGTGGGGTATGAGACAAAATTGCCCCAGTTGTGGGGAGTTGCCACCTGCCCTGTGGTCTGCCCTCAGCCTCCTGTGACAGGTCAGCACAGGCTCAATGCAGACACATGTGGGCATGCAGCCGTCCAGCTCTGGCTACAGATCCACTCTGCTCCCGGTCCTGGCTGCTCCTCTGGTTAAAAATGTTATTTTGGGAAAGAAGTGAATAATGGGAACAGCCATGGAAAAGCACGGGGAATTCAGCAAACAAAACAAAAGTAGCTATTTTAGACAAGGCCCCTAAGTGTAACAGTGACTTGCTTTAACTCCTTTCTCGCCTGAAGACTGTCCTCAAGTACAACTGGAAGACAATTTCAGGCATGTACAAAATCTATTCCTCAGATTCACCCTTCAGGAAGAGGTATGAGATACAGAAAGCCTTTGCTTTGTGCAGGAGGCTGGTACCCTCCCGAGTACATCGCTTCTACTTTTATATAGCTCCGCTTCTCATCTCTTGCTTCATAGGTAACATAGACAGCAGATGGCCCTCCTGCAGCAGTGCCCACTGCCCCATGCTCCTGAACCACTCAATGGCCAAATGGTGCCATACGGGACTGAATCTTCCAGCACCAGCCCTCAAACACCTCTTGTAGCTCAGGTTGGGGATTCTGATTAGGGAAATCTTTCAACACAGCAAGGGAGAACAGCAATTCTGATCACGTTCTCAATCTTTGGAAGTAAAATAATTAACAGTGAGGGATCCTGCTTGCTCTGTCAGAGGTGTTCAAGCAAGAGAAGACTGTGGTTAAGCTGAATGATGCATCCTTGCCCAGCCAAAATCCTGCACTCTTCTTGTTCGTATCAACCTGTAAAAAAAGTCTACAGGAATGCAGAAATGTCCTTCAGATGAGGCTGTTTTAGAAGGGTCAAAGTGACTCCATATGAAAAACCCTCATGCAAGAAAAACAGCTATGAATAGGACACTTGACAGACGGGTCCAGCGGACAACAGACCGTGTTTCTGCTGAGATATAATTGCTCTAATTGGGCTTGGGCTTGCTAAAATTGTGAAGTTAAAGAGGACTCTGCAATCAAGCTGCCATTCTGCACAAAAGAATAGTGTTGTGATAGAAACCACACAGCAGTTGGGGAAATAATCAGCAGCTTTGTGCTCATTGCCCCCAGCATCTCAGGCTGCCGCAAGGAGCAGTCGCACAGCAGAGCAGAGCACTCTGCCTGGAGGGCGCAGGGCTGAATTGCTTCAGCCTCTCCAAGAGGTGCCTGACTGAAGCTCATGTTTAGGATGAGCTGGGTCTGTTGTGGCAACACCAGCAAGGAGAAAAGCTGGGCAGAATGCTCCCTGTCCCTCCTGCTCCAAGCCTTGCAGCTCCGGTGTGCACCTTCCTCCTGGTGTCCCCAGGCAAGGCCACATTGTCCGCAAGGATCAAATTGGCCTAATTACATCCTCTCTAACAAAAATACTTTCCAACTTTGTGATGATGCCATGCAGCTCCTGTCCTCCATTCGCATACCAGGTGCAGGTGACAGGATGTGCATCATCCAAATTCAAGTGATGAGGCAGGTATTCTCCTTTGTACCAGCACTGTGTGGCCCTTAGCATGGCAGAAGGGAACGCAGGGACTGTCTTAGCAAAACCCCAAGGGATGTATGAGGAGAAGGAAGCACTAAACACATCTCACACTCAGAAACTGCCTTCTACTGGCTTTGCTCTGCGCATCGTGAGCTCTGCTCCACACACTGGCATCCCATGTACTGGCAAGGTGGTGGGAAGAACTTGCCATGGTTGATTTTCTCCCTAAGAGTGTTTCCTGAAGAATAGGAGGGGATTGCTCAACATAAGCCCAACTGAAAAGAGAGGTTGTGCTTGTTTCTAGCCAAGTTACCTATAAACCAAGTATTATAACAAGCATAATCAATGAACCCTTAAGAATTGCCAATGCAGCTAAAACATTGTGAACAATTAAGCAAAACGTCCCAAATGTTGAAAAGAAGAGAAGCAGAATTAAGCCAAGCCCTGTCCTCTGCTCCTTCCAGTGAGAGGAGGTACTGCTAAGAATTTCAGGCTTCGGACAAATTCAAAACAGCATTCAGCCCAAACTACAAGCTTCTTGGCTTTTCTGGGTGTAAATCAAATCCTTACGTTATCTCAGTGTCATTCTGTGGCTGCAAGCAATTCATCAGCTCCCAGCACAGCCAGACTGAAATTCAGTTAACAGGCTCTGAGCACTTCAGCTCTCCGTGATTGAATGTTTCTGTGGAAATGAATCTCACACACAAAAAAAATCCCAAAGATCGGCAGAAAGTCAGCAGTGCGTTGGGACCGCAGAATGCAGGACTTTAGAACTTGGAGCCCACCTCTGGGATTCCAGTGTTTGGTGAAGCTGTAAAAAGGGCAGTGCTCCTTCACAGTGCTCCCTCTGGGAAATATCGCATTCAGCAATTCCTGAATTACAGTTTCTAATTATATTTTCATACTGTAATGCTGTCTGAAATGCAAATCTGATGACAGAATAATTCGATCCATGTAAAATAATTACAAAATTACTGTTTCTCAAACCTCAACTTATACTCCCTGCCGTTTAAGAAGATAAATTTAACAGCAGCAAAAGTACAGCCAAAACATATTAAATTTTTCAAACTGTTATCTGACTCTAACTGTCTGCGTAGACTTTGGCTCACCATGGAAGATTGCTTCTAAAATATGGCTACCAACAACATTCCGGAGTGAGGATTTCTGTGCTTGGAACCAACAATGAGGTCAACTTTTATTTTGCATTCGGAGTACCACACGCATGGCATCTGGCTTTAATTGGAAAAGCAACTGTTGATTAAAATGTCAACTCCCTACTGCTGCTCAGTTATCATTTAAACCAGTTGTTGTTAAAGTTGATGCAGGACATTAAATTAGCAGAACGTGATGATTTTTAGCAGCGTGGAAACCAGCTTCTGCAAGATGTAACTTAAGAGTCTGAAACCCAATACAGCTGCGGCAGTTCCCACTGTTTGACAGTTCCCCCATAGGGGGAATTCAATTCCCCAAGGAAATGCTGCCTTGAGTAGCAGCTGGGACCTTTAAGGTGATAGCAGAAATCACCTTCTGTATGAGAAACAGAGGAAGGAGTCAGTGTTCTGCACTGCAGGGATTATTTTTTGTAGGTTTTCTTATGCTTCTAGCCTAAATTTAGATTGTCATTGACCATCAGCTCAACCAGATCAAGGTAGAGCACACTAAAGGCTCGAGTGCATTATTATTACTAGGCTGGAGGCATCAACAGCTTGAGTCTGTTTTTAATTCCCCTGACTGCATTCAGTTGCAAGAGAAGTGACTCAGGGAGAGCTTAGCCTTGCTTTCAGCCAGTCTCACCTAGGTGAAGGCTCCAGCTCCTGACTAATTAGTGGGCTGCTCACCCCTTCTTGTGGATGAAGGGACTGTGGAGGAGACGCTGTCCTCCACCTCTACATGCAAGGGAGTGACACCTGCAAGAGCCAAGGCTGACAGGAGCTATGGAGTCTACTGGGTGTCCTCAGAAACAGGTGAGATGCCACCAATCCCATGCACATGCCATTTATTTTTTATTTGTGTTTAGAGGATTTCAAGCCCAAGAAAGCTGGTGATCCTAGGGCCATGGCACTTGGCAGAATAGGGGTGGGCTGCAGCCCCCTTCTTGCTCCTCAGGGATGGGAAGGAGGCAGGGACCCAAAGGCTGCTTGGTCTTTTCTCACATTGGGTGAAGGGCTGAAGGGATGCTCAGTGTTCTGCTTGCTGGGAATTTCATACCCTTCTGAAATAAAACCCAAGCCTTTGATGAAAGGGTTTGTACAGAGCTGACCAACAAAACAAGAGCACAAAATTATCAGGAAGAAATACATGGACCAGGGAGCGCTCTCACACAGATCCCTTCCCCTCCTCTGAGCAGAGATCCATGCCCTCTGCATGCACTGCAGGATCCCATGCCACAAGCCTTCTCCTTGCTGTCCCTGCCATGCCTGCCCTGAGGCTCAAAGAGAGTGGCAGGATGTCCAGAGCCCACAGGACCCAATGAGAGGGAACAGAGCTGCTTACTCTGCCAGGCAGGATGCATCCCTCTGGTGACATGGGTGGCAGTTCATCATCCTTGGGGAAACTAAAGAAAGATATGCCTGTTAAGCTGGAGATGATGAACAAATTTTTAAAATATTTCTAATGAATATCACTTGAGCGAATGCTGCCTCCATTATTTTTCATTTTTTTGCAGACGTTTTTGAAGTGTCTGCAGGCAGGTGGGAGCATGGAGCATCCCTGTGGTGACCCAGGGCAGCCCAGAGGGCAGGGGCTGTCCCATCGTGGTGGAGCTGTGCGGCTGCTGTCATTCCTTGTTAAACCCACTGCAAGGAAGGAGGGGGGACTTTGCATGCACTGATGCATGAGAAAAATTTATTAAACACAATTTAAAATATTTCAGTCGCCAAAACATTGATAATTCGGACACATGAGCTATCTTGTAAGGAACAAATAGTGCCAAGCAAAATGGCTTAGAGGCTTCAGCTGCAATTATCCCTGTTGGTCCGTTAAGCGTGCCAAATGCAGTGAGATCCAGAGCACTAAGCCACAACTTTCCTTACAGAGGAGCTTTCAGTGTTAATCTCTGCCTTGGCTCCCTTTCTGAGACAATTACTTCTGCTGCAGTTAGTAATATTAGGGTATTTTTTAAGCCGTTTTTTCTTATCTTTTATTGTGCCGTGCTTTAAATATTTGTGCAGTTCTGTGGTCATTTCAGAGAGGCAGCCGCTTTAGCAAATCATTACCATTATCAATAAACTCTTTGAACTTTGGGAGGAAGGGAGCTGGAGTATTTAATTAGGGAAGATAAGAGCGGTCTAACATACTTTTCCAGGAAATAACGCACACGATGTTTCAGCTGTGATCTGTCCTCAAGGCGAATATGTGTGCTTGCACACAAACTCCGGCCGTGGCACCAAACTTCAGCAGCCCTGGAATCTCCTTCTGCAAACAGCCTCCTCCAAGCCAGCAGCGTAACACAGACACACAGCAAGATCTCTTCTTTTTAAAAAACGCCCAAATAGCATTTATTTTCCTATTACCACGGTGCTGTTCGAGCCGCTATTCTTTTTTTAGCTGTCCCAATCACCCGTAACCCACCATGGAATAATTATAAAAATAAAAATGAAAATAAAAATCCTTGCATGTGACAAAAAGCCTGTGTTACAAACACATTGCTTTCTTGGCACATTTTTCAGACACACTCTCAGGAAGCTATTGGTCCTTCCCTCTGTAAACATCATTGAGCCAAGGACAGGGACCAGGAGCAGTGTCCAGAGCCTGTGTGGACAGAGCCGGCTCACAGCTCCAGCTCAGGGACCCGGCAGCGAGCTGCTCCCCATGCATCCACTGCTGGCCTCCCACTCCCTGCAAGCTGGGGACCAAACCGCTGGACGGTCAGTGTTAACAAATGCACAAGTTCTAACAGAAGTGTAAAGCTGTGATGCCCAGATCAACGACATAGCTAAGCATGATTTCTTTTAACTCCCAAACGGATTCACCTAGAATCACTCACATTTATTTATATTCTGAAAGTGTCAAATGAGAACAATATCGTTTTATTCCGCTTTCACGGATCGTTAATCTAAATCTAACTCTGCTTAGCAGTCTGCACGCAGAATTAGTGACTAGAAGCTGCTTTGCATCTATCTGATAGCACCGGGCTTGTTCATCACGACAAACTTCAGCCAAAACAAACAAGTGAAAAAACACCCTCACAATAAGCTGCTTTGCATCTTTTTTTTTTTTTCTTTTACTTTTTTGCTTAAAAATACCTGACAAGAATATAAAGCAAACAGTTACCTCACACTGCAGAAATGCAAGTTTTTAATAGTCCATGCTCTGGCAGCCCCTGAGAAACAGCAGCAGCGGCAGTGGCGGCGGCGGGGATAAATCCAGCATCCACTGGGTTCTCACACAGCTTTGGCTGCGCGGCTGAAACCACAGGCTCTGCCTCCAGCTGACGTCAAAGCGCTGTCACATGGCCAGATGAAAGCCAAGAGAGCACTGGTTGTCGTGGCAACCGTAGCACTGCTCTGAAATTATTTCAATAGGTCATCTGTCACACGGGGGGCACGTCTGAAGCATCGTGGGCGCCCCGGCAGCCCAACGACCCCCAGTCCAAGTGGGGCTCACCCTTGAGAAAGCACATCTCTTCCTCTTCCTCCCACATCCCCACATGCAGCAGAATAAGCCCTTTTCTGTTCAACCAAAGGGGCATACAGGCTGGAATCCCCGCACGGGGCGCCTCTGTTTGTGTGGCCATTGGGATGTCCTGGAATGGGGATGAAGCACAGCCCACCTCTGCCCGCCCCCAGCCCAGCTCCTAGCTTTTAGCTTGCCCCAAACCACCATGAAATACTTTTGGAAAATTGGAGTAGACAGAAGGATGCACAGACAGAGGGAAATGTGGTGTTCATCTTTCTGTCATACCATAGAGAAAAGCAGTGATAAAGGCTCATGGAGTTATTGCAACAGAGAAAGGCGGAGCCAACTGTCTAAAATATGTGCCTTAAAAAGAAAATATGCTACATTAATTGGAATACCACTGGCAGTCTAGAAGAACAAGAATAATAGAACGAATTTTTTAAATCCCAGCATATACTACATGTATCACATATAATAATTAAGCCGCCATGGAAGGCATGTCAACTCACACAAGTTAAGCTGTACCGTAATACACTTTCTTCACTTAATGCAGCTCTTGTACAACACTTGCACACATTTGACAATGATGTTTGTACAACACAACAGAAAGTTTGGGATCTTAGGTTAAAAAGAGATCGCCTAGTCTCTATCAGAATCATAGCATCATAAAATGATTTAGGTTGGAAGGGACCTGAAAGACCATTGAGCTCCAACTTCCCTGCCACGCACCACCCACCAGGCAGAGCTTCCCAGGGCCCCAATCCATCCTTGCCTTGAATGTTGCCAGGGATTGGGAATCCACAATGTTATGTAGTGCATTGTGACCTAACTGCAATTCTGTCAAAAATGTGTGCACATGGGGGAGAATTTAAATGTTTTGGCTCTTAAACTCTATTTCACAAAGCTAGATGATATAACACGTGCATTTTAACAGCATAAAACATTTCAGTGGCGTTTTACTCATGCTAGGGGGAAGCTTGGCAGGGACGCCACTCGGACATACCAAGATGAAAGCAACAGCACTCATTCCTCACAGGCCCAAAAATCCAGCTGAAAGTGGCAGAAAAGTGGATATTTGCTGACTTAGCTTCATTTTTCCACACTAAACCCCCAATGCCAGATCTGTCTCTTTGGAGGCGTCAATCAGCCAAGTGAGCAGAAAGTGATGAGACACGGGCACTGGCTGGAAAAATGCATAAAAAAGATATTCAGGGACTGAAGACTGCTGAGGAACAAATGTGCTTTGTCCACGTGGGACCACGTTCCTCATCTCGCTGCAGGAAATGGACTTTCACACAATAGATGGGCTGCTGGAGCTTCTCTGCATTATGTGCTGTGTCTCACAACATACACATAGCTGTCTATAACTCCTGAAAATGTACACAGCCACCTATAACTAGTGGGAGCACCCTAACAGACGGACATCTGGATATATGACATAGCTTACACACAGTCACAGCATCGCTAAGTGAGACCAGATCCTGCTTTTCCTCCCACTCTTGTTTTGGATCTGCAGAGCTAACAATAGATAACATTTGTTTGCCCATAAACCAGAAGACACACAGAGAGCAGAAATACTATCTGACGTGGTCTTTGAACCCACAGAAGATCTCCTCTGGTGTCAGCCAGTGAGGCAGCCTCGCTCTCAGAAGGGAGCCCCATCGTTTCAGCAGCTGGGAATTCACTTGATGTTTCTCTTACAATAACAATACTTGGAAAAGTGCTTTATCTTGGAGTCTTCCCTCAAATATCCATGACTTCTAATGCTTATAAAAAGAAAATTAAAAAACAAAACAAAAACAAACAAACAAACAAAAAATTCCCCAACCCAGCGAGCAGGCATGATTTTAATATACTACTTTAAAAAAACCTCTGTATTTTGCTGGTGACTGCAGCTTGCTGCTTGAAAGGGGGTAATGTTTCCATTGGCATCAGAAGAACAGATAAAAAAGAGACAGCAAAATGTTGTCATATTGACTTTTGCTCTTGCAGAAAAATGGGGTGGGAAAAAAAAAAAACCCACAGGAAAAGACATTTTAGTTTTCATACAGCTGACATGGCATTGCAGGCAAAGGGGGGTTTGAAAGAAAAGCAGTCAGCACAAGTGGCTCAGCCCACCCCATTCATTGAAGGTGGCCCAGTGAAAGAATTATTGTTCAAGTCAAATCAGGTGGAAGATGGTTTCCCAGGAATGCAGCACTGTAAGAAAATCCTATGCTCTCCATATATGTACCAGGACTCTTATTTGCATTAATTCCTGCTCCCAGGGATTGTAAGCAGTTTCTCATCCAGGAGCAATAATTTTGGGTTCCCATGCAACAACCTGGAGCAGATCTGGAGGTGTACAGATGGGCAGCAATCATTCCTCCCTCTGCAAACACCTTGGGTCTGTGCTGCACATGGAAGGCTCTTGCACCATGAATAATAGTAGCAAGTGTGCTGGATGAGAAGCATCCACACAGGGATTCCAGCTCATGGGCACTGAAGCACCAGGAGGCAAGTTCAAACACATGAGAGCAGATGAAAAGTGAAATAAATACTTATTACTGAAAAAAAAAAAAAAAAAAAAGCCTATCAACCAGTAATTGCAATCAGCACCTTCTAAGGGGCCATCCAGAAGGCTGACTGCTGCTGAACAAGAATGCTTTCCATTAACTGATGTGTTTCAGTCGTGTGCACTTGTTTTCTTTCTTGTGTGAGGGCCACACTGACAGAAAGCAGAGAAAAGCCATTTGGATCAGAGAAGAGTGGATTACTTGGCAACATGTGGGGGGAAAATCACTTTGGATCAAATAAAGCACTTTGAGCAAGGTTATTTAGAGACAAAGGTCTTCATTTGAAGTGGGATTCAGCAAAGGGTTGTGTGGGCAGGGGAGGCCATCATTGCATGCAATGCAGACAGTGTGAGCTCCTGAGAAGCATGCTCCCTCTGCTCTCAGGCCCGACACAGCTCACCCATCTCCCATTTAACTATACCAGGCTCACTTCGTCTCAATTTGCTGATTGGTTCAAATGCCCCATATTCTCAAATGGAGAATAACTGATATGCTTTTTTTTTTTTTTAAATTTTTTAATTCTTTCCCTAGAGCTGAAAGTAATATTTCATGTAGTGAGTTATCCCTGAGCCCTCTTGCCAGGACCTTTGTGGTCTCTCAACAATATTTGCTGATTGTCTAGCCCTTCAGTGTCTTTTCCTTGCTGTGTGGAAGTGACATCTGAGCAGCAGAGACATTAAGATCCTGACCCAAAGTCATCTAAGCACATGGATAACCTTAGGCCGACCGGAGCGTTACACGTGTGCTTAAGTATTTGCTGGAGGAGAGCCCAAGTGCCTGACAGCCTTGTGGAAATCAACGGTGCACACAGCGATAGTGAGTGCAGAAAAACAAAGATACAGGGTAGAAATATCCTTTTGCTCCCAAATAAATCTTTCTTCAGCAGGGAGAAAATAACAGAAATCTGTAACAGGAATTCAGTCATCTGTATTTTTTGTCCCACCTATATTGAAAAGGAACATTTCCAGCTTTAAATAAAATCTTCGCAACATTTGTCTCAGTTGGCAAATGTTGTATGTTTTTTATTTTTTCTTATTTTTCTTTGCCAGTACTTCCACTCCCTCATTTTCCTCCACTTTTTCTTCCCCCTATCCTTGATCCACTGCCATCCACTTACTAAGTAGTTGCTGGTATTTAATTTGTCATCACTAACCACCAACCTGCACCTTTGCATGGAAACACTACTATACAACCTTGCTAAATTTACCAACATATAAATGGCCTGATTCTTAAGATTAATTTCAGAGCACTTTTGATATAGCATCTCAGTGCCCACGTTCAGGAATTCTGGTGTCACCTTAACCTTTCTGAAGACACCAGTACCCTGTCACAACACATCCCATTGCCCTGAGGATTTTAGAGGCAGATGAGCAGTGGGGAAACCTGTTTTCTCTTGTACAGGATGATAGTATCTTTGCAGATCAACCCCAGCAGCTCAGTTGGTGCCTGTCTGAGCATCCCTGCATGCCAAACCTGGGAAGAGCCCAGCTTTGGTGGCTGTTCACCCAGCACTACACACACTAGTTGTTCTGTTTGTGTTAGGCACCCATCAGATAACAAGGCCACGGTAAATGTGAAAACAGAGAAAATAGAGGGATCTCAAGGAAGCAGCATTATCTGGATATGAGTGAAAATCTCATCTGGATCAAATGTGGATGTAGGGAACAGTTGCCTCTACTTGGTTTCCCTGCCAGTCTTGATCAGGACATCTCTGCATCCATTCCATCCAGATTGCTCAGTGCCTCCTCTGGAAGCTGGTCCAGGCTCCTTGCTTCTGGAAAGGTGTTTTCTAAATGGCCAGGCTTTGTCATGCCCTTGACTTCTTAATAGTGGACAGATAGATCTTCAAGCATATTGAAAAAATGAGGACAGAATCCCTGGGGTTTCACTCTCAGGAAGGGGAACACTCTGCTCCTTCATGCACTGTTGTTACACAGCTTTTCTGGCAGCCTCTTCAGTAACTTTGTCCTCCACAGATAATGGAGAAAGGTTTCCTATTGTCTGTCACTGCAAAGAGATAGTAATGAAAGCATTTTTGGCATCAGTTTTCTGGCTTGCATGAGTTGTCTTAGCCTTTTCCTTGATAGTACACACTCTTCCCCTTTCTCCATTTGATACCCACATGGTAAGTGGTGATAAATTTGTGATAAATGTCCTCAAGACAGTTGAAGGAGACAGAACGGGTATCATTCTGGAATGTGGAAGATGCCTGCTACTTCAGCATCACCTCTGCCAAAGCAGATCCAGCAGCACTGACCAACTGCATCCCTTGGATAATCCTCATTTTTACCTTCACCAACACTCCTGGCTACCTCTGCAGGTCTCAGCACCAGCACTTCCCATGCATGTGCTTTGCTTGCCTCCCTCCTCCTGCTGTAAGACATGAGGACATCGGTTGGTCCAATACCTGTGGTGCATGCCCACACTGCTAGTGCATTGTACGAGGAGCGCTGAGGCCGCTGTGTTTGTGCAGCCCGGAGCAGAGGAGCTGAGGGGAGGCCCGATGGCGGCTGCAGCTCCTCACAGGGAGCGGAGGGGCAGCGCTGAGCTCTGCTCCGTGTGACAGCGACAGGGCCCGAGGGAACGGCATGGAGCTGCGTCAGGGGAGGGGCGGGTGGCGGTCAGGGACAGGGGCTGCAGCGGAGGGCGGCGGGCACGGGACGGGCTGCACGGGGCAGTGGGCACGGCCCCATGCCGGAGTTCAGGGAGCGTTTGGGCAGCGCTCAGACACTGGGTTTGGATTTGGGTTGGGCCTATGCAGAGCTGGAAGTTGGACTCGATCCTTCTGGGTCCCTTCCGACACAGGATGGTCTGTGATGATTCCAATAAATGTAGGTGCAGGCTTGCTGTCATACCCTGCAGCCATGTCTGACTCTGCCAGGGGAGGTGGGCACGCAGCAATGGCCGTGACCACCCGTGGGGCCTCCCAGCTGGGCCCTGAACCTTGTGGTTGTTTATGTGAGCCTGAACATAAAAGCAAGCTTGCAGAAGCCAACAAGCTTTCTGTTGGCTTTGGTTTTCTCCGGGGGCACATGTGCAGAGAATTTGCAGACAGTTACGAACTCACTCTGCCCCCCAGTTGAACTGACTGGAAGCCACATGAAAATTGTTTACAAGGAAAAAAAATAACAAACACACACACAAAAAGAAAACTAGGAAGGTAAGCACACTCAGACAATATTTGGTTGCTGTAGCGCTCAAGTAAAATAGAGCCAACAAGTGCTTGCCAAAATCATGTAGAAATACCCCAAGAATAAAAGGCAGCAAGCTAGGAACAGCCAAATTCTATTAGATCCAGTCATTCTTCTTCTTTTTTATTTTAATTTTTTCCTAATACATGCTACATTTAGTGCTCTCATCTGTTCTAGTTAGGAACTAAAATTACATCATTCTTGAACCTCAAGTGACAGGCCTCATTGCATGGAGCACCTTTCTGCCCTTGCTGACACTGTCCAGTCACAGCAGATGTCCTTGGTCTCCTCACAGGGAGTGACGACAAAGGCTGCTTTCCCACATTATCTCTGAGTGGGATAATGCAAGTCACCCAGCTGTGCTAAATCCCAGCAACCAAATGCAGCAAAACAAAACAAACCGGAGCAAACTTGAGGCTGTCGCTGTAAGGCAAGGGGCATGGCCTTGGTGAACCAGATGACCAGGGTGACCAGCCCGGGCCTGTGCAGCCTCCATGACACATGCTGGACTCAGTAGCAGTTGGAGTATCTATGAAGTCGTCATCTTCTTTTTCTTTTGTTTTTTTTTAAAACTTTTGTTTTCCTTTAGAAAGGTGGATTCAAGTAGAAGTCTGACAGTTTATTAGTGCTGAAATCTCTGAGCTGCTTAGAATCCAATTCTATCTGTGAGGAATAGGCAGTTTAGTAACAGGTTGAGTAATGGATTGACCCAAAACACGGTTAACTTTGCAAAAGAAATTCACCCATGTAGATAAATGCTGTGAGCTAGCACAGTGAGACAAGAATGAGGAGAGAAAGAATGGTAGTTATTACTCAGAGTAGTGTTCAAATTAAAGATAACCTTGTTGTGGTCCCAAAACTAATTAAATCCTTCATCTCTACTTCCAATAAGAGCAGATGACAGTGAACAGAAAGACAAAGACAAGGTAGCTAATTAGGTTCAGAATATGGAGATGAAAATTTTCAAATCTGAAATGGAATAATATTTGGAGGATTTTAACCTGAATTGAAGGACCAGCTGATTTATATTTTAGAATCACAGAACAGCGGAACAGCTGGCAAATGAAACAGTAAATCTGACAGCAAGTATTTTTAACTAATATTTCTACTTTGTGATACATTAGGGTGGCTGTAATAAAGAGATTCTAAATAATACTCACAAATAGGGGCCACTTTATTCTGATCGACACAGCATGCATAACATAAAATTTTAAGGGAAGAACAAACACAGAGGAAGAAAATACAAGTTTGTACCTTTACTTTTACCACCTAGCTACTTAATACTGTTTCCTTCAGCTCTGGACAGTGTCTGAGCCAAAAATTGTTTTCTGGAAAGGCACAAGTGCACGGAGCAGAGGTACTTACTAATGCCAAATACATGCTGCCTGTCCCATAGGTGGGACATAAAAATGGGTGATAATGCAACTCCCCATGCACCCTATGCTGAATTGATCAGACTCAGATCTGAAATTTTACTTCTCAAGGTAACTGGAATGTTTGCCAAAGAACACTGATTCCCTGAAACTATAGATCGCTATAAAGGGGAGGAGCAGCTCAAGCATTTGACTTCTCTTAACTTCTTGCAGTGTTGTTTCTCTTGAACAACTTTTTTTTTTTTTTTTTTTTTTTCTTTTTTTTTTTTTCTGTCCTGGAAAAAGGCAGGAGAATTCATTCCTAAAAGGCAAAAGAAGCAAGTTCCATTAGGCTGGTAACTATTCACCATTTTCAAATGTTGTCATGGAACATTTCATAACTAGGCAATGCGAAAACAAAAACAGTATAAAATGACCCTGGATTCCTCTCCTGGAAATTCTGTGTTGGAAAATGAATTGGATGAGGGAGATTTTCACATTGCCAAAGGGCAAATTTTATTGGATTTCAAGTCTTTGGAGGATTAACAACAATAAACATAGAGAGCACACTGAGGGTACACAGTAAATGGCATCTACACAGCAAAATCAGTGCCACCCTGACACTGACAGCAAGAGTGAGATGGAAGTAGTTGCTCAAAAGAAGAGGAGAAGGACAAAAGAAAAAGCAAAATGTCATTGTCTTGCCTTATGTTCATTTGCCTTTAATTTTGAAAGCAGCCATCAAAGCAGACATGCTATTAGAAATCCATTACCAAAATGAAAACAATGCTGATGATTGGCTATTGCTGACAAAATGGATCCGTTTATATGGTGCTGCTCTGTCTATCTTCTTGTCCTGCATTACAATTTCAAAAACAATAATCTTCACTTAAAATAAATTGTGACCCAAGAGTGAGACCTGATTTCTGCTAGAGTCACAACTTATGCCTCCTGCATTCCCCACTGTAGTGACTCTAAACCCACTCCATGTCCCCTACAAATTTCTACAGCAGGGCTCCCAGGTCTCTCTCACACCTGCACCAAAACCCTTCCAGTTTTTCCCTGCTATTTCCAAACTGCTCCTAAATGGCCCCAAGGTCATTCCCAGGGCATCTAAGCTAGTTATACTCTAGCTTCAGCTTCCCTTCTACTCCACCTCAGCAGTTCGGGTCATGCTAGCTGGACCAGAAGTTATGCTGGTAGCAACCCTGAACTTCATTATAAACAGTGTGGCCAGTTGAGTGGTAATTAAACTGATTAAACTGAGAGAGGAAGTTCTAAACTCTCCCTGTGCATACTTGGGTGAAAGATTGTTAATTTTGGTTTCTTCAAAAAGCTACTGGTTTTCACAAAACATGGAGAAACTTGGTCTCCTTGAATTTTCCATGCTTCTGCCAGTCAGACTGGATTTGGACAGTGATTTCAAAAGTTGCTTGGAGAGCAAGATGAATCTCAGAAAGGCTGAGGTTTGCACAGACCTCTGAATCCATCTGGGCCAATCCCCACTTGAACAGGGACACTCAGAACAGGTTGGTCAGGCCCACATTCAGATGCCACTTGAAGATCTCCAGGGAAGAAGATGAATGCACTCTAAGAAAGACAGCATGCGCAAAGAAATCCCAATTTGATTGGCAAATAGGGTAAAAGGAGCTATCTTCCTTTGCTGTTAATATCCAGTATAATGGATCTCAAATGTGGTCCCCAGCCTGGTGTTCTGCCCATTAATAACTGTGCTGGAGCTGGGACTGACTCTCCTGGGATACACAAACCTCTTGAGATCCTGGATGTGGTACCCAGCCCGGTGTTCAGCCATCACAGTATTGAACAGGGCAGTTATTTTCATCAGTGTTACCAGTAGAGACCCAGTTGCAGAAATGCAATACAACAGCAGCTCCCACTCACTGCCAGTGCCGTCAACATGCAGAGCTAACTCCTTGCCTGGAGAGTCCAGATATCATCAATAACAGGATGAAAGGCTGTGGGAAGGAGCATGGCTGCTGCAGAGGGCACACTGTGTGTCTGAAGTGACACGTGCTTAACAAACTGGGTTGCAATGAGTGTGGTGCCAGGGCCTAGGTGGGATGGGCTGGGGTCCCTAGCAAGACTCATCTCTCTTAAACAAGGAACCAGGGATGTGAACAGGTCCACACCTGAGGACAGGGTGAGTAAGAATGGCTTAGAAAACCTTGCAAGTGTCAGTAATACTGCACTGTAATGCCTAATCCAGCAGCCCCAGCAGCCAGCATCAGCCTTTCTAGTGACATTAAAAATGGTTTGATAAGGGCCTGAGTGACTAGTATAATAGGGGCATATTTTCAAGAATAGGAAGAAAAAAACCCACAACTATATTCAATCTTCCTTCAGTAATTAACTTTAAGATGTGTGTGTTATCACTGAGTGTTTTGCAAACATGCTGAGTCTGACAAAAGAGAATCAAAATTGCCAAGGAATGTGCATCTGAAGAGAGGTGAGGGTTGGAGAGAAAGGGGAGCAAGTGTTTCTGCAAAGTAAATTCATATTGAAAAAAGTCACATGATGTGAACACCAGAAGTTGAACAAAGTCAGAAAACTTCGTAATAAGAAGTCTCATTGAAATCCTGATTTTGTAATCTCATTAGCCTGGAACTGGTATAACCAAATCTTTTCATGACCTTCAAGTATTAGAGTTCTACAATCACGTTCTGAAATAGGATTTCACTGTATTAACTTGAAATATATTTAAAGATATGTTTAATGACAGACTCTAAAGCCCACATCTAGAAGCTAGACACGATCCAAGGCCAAGTGTCTCAGTCCTTGCTGCCATCACAGACAGGCATCTGCAGGGAGTAGTTTGCCCTTCCCTAATGCAGCTGCAGACATTCTGATGTCATCTGTGTCCTGTACCTGTCGACAAAAGCCAGAGCAACCAGGGTCTCCAGAGTGACCCCATTGCAATTACTGTGATTTCAGTTTGCTGCTGAAGAGTAACCAAGGAGTTCTGTGGCCGCAGGGTGGTGAGAGCTGGGACTAAGGAGGGGATGCCCCCCAGGTCATAGGTGGCAGGGGTTAGCAAAGCCAAGGGCTTCTGTAGGAACTGCGGGGACACTTATCTGCGAGGCAAGGGAATGGCTATTTGAGCAAGACACCATGGTGCCAAGTGAAGGCTGCCAGTAGTTTGCTTTTGCACCGGACTTCATGCTTCACTAGGAAATGATGATTTTCCTTGCGTGGTTTTGTTAAAAAATCACAGAATATAGCCACATTCTTATCAGGCCTTCATGACTGAGCAGATATCACCTCTTTTGTATTCAGGAACCCTCTCTGCTTTTTTTCTGTGCTGAAGCTACAGTCTGAAAAGCAGCTGGGGACCATTTTAGGGCTCTCTGACTTGCTCTGTGAGCATTTCTGCAACATCAGGCTATCAGCAGGATCTTCACCAGGCAGTGTAGACTTACAATCCTTCACAAAAAAAAACGAGAGCACTATAATGCTGTGTGAAACTGCGTGAACACATCAGGAATACACGGTCTGTTTCTCATTTCTGAACTCCCATATAGTTTTCAAACCTTGACCTTGCCACTCCTGTGTTTCCTGACTATTGACTTCCCTGTACTTACTCCATTTACCTAAGCAGACAAGTATGGAAAGGAAATGAATAAAAATTTGCTCCTGATTTTTTTTTCATGAGCACAATGACAAGATTAAACAAATAGTTTTAATTAACTCATCAACATTTCAGTGGGATTTCAGTGATCTAATATTTAAAGATTAACTAGGCATAAAATATACAAATGATATTTAACAAATCTAACATATACAATTAAGATGTGTTTTACACAGATTCCAGGATTAGTGCTCGGGGCTATAAGTGAAAGCCACAGAGACCAGCTTTCCTGGTGCTAGAGCTGCCCCTGCGCCAGCAGAACTGGTAGAATGGAGTGGTCCATGGGGAGGTAAGGATGTCCATGCAGTGGGAGTGCTCCTGAGGTGTCAGCATCCACGCCATCTTGGATGGAAAGGGACCAAACCACACAAGCAGAAGTATAAGAGCCAGGAAACACTCACTCTTGCACCGTGACATCCACTTAGCTGGAAATGCCTCAAGGACAACTACAGGTCTGAGGTCTTCTACACAGACGAGTCCATGGTGTCATCCTGCTGTTGGTGTGGTCACCAGAAGGATGCTGAATGGAGGATCTACAGCGTCTAGGAAGCCTCTGATCGCATGTTTCCACGTGGGATGCTGCAGAGTGTGAATGTCAAAAACCCCAAACAGGGGCAGCCCAAGGGGGATTTTCAGGATCTAAATTGTGGATTTGGTGTCCACTTCCCTGCTAGGGACTGCTTGAAGCGATGAATTCTTTAGGTGGGTTTGGATTCTGGCTTATGTATAAGTAGTGCCTTCTTATCTCTTTCCTTCCTGGGCAGCTCCTGGGAACAGACACCCAACAGGTGCTAAAATTGGTGGGGAAAGATATCTCTGGAAAGGCTGATATGCACGAGGCCTATGTTATCTTCTCCAGGGATGCTTCAGAGGACACAGAGCAGTGTTTGTTTACATCTTTCTCTGCCTGGGAAATTCCCTTTCCCAGAGCAAGTCTTGTTACAACATGGAGTGTAGGAGGTGATGATCAGGAGGCAGACCGTGTCCTGTGCCACCACTGGTGTGAGGAGCTGTGGGTCTGGGACACCATTTTGTCTGGCTGAAGGAAGTTGTCAGTAGAAGGTTCTCCCTTTCTCTCTATTTTTCAGTAACAGTTTATGTTATAAAGGAAACACACAAATGAAATAGATACTTTGAGTGGCATTAAACATGCATATATAAACACTGTATTTATCAGACAGATGCGCATGCAGCTGAATTACTTTTTTGACTGCGTGTTACCCATATGCAGCTCTTAGCTGTGTGACTACGCAACACAAAATAGGCACGAAATCACTTGTTTTTACATTATTGTACCTCAATCCACCTGTGTGATTCATAAAGTTGCCTCTAGGATTTCCTTCCAGAGGAGTCTCTGACTATTCATCTGCTGTGATGCAAAAGCCAAAAGCCTTTGCAAAGCTCTTCCTGAGCATCACTCTAGGATTTTGTTCTGAAGAGGCCTACAATGCCCTCGAGTGACCAGTTGGATTTCCCATCTTCACCATCAGGTGAACCTGATAAAGACCACTGTAAGAGAGCAAGGGATAGTGGCGCGGTGACAAAGAGGAACCACACATAGGGCAAGAGGCCACAAACACACAAGTTTCTCAGCAGAAATGGACAGCAGCTGCCAGCTCAGTGTTGGTGCTGACAACAAGAGAGAAATTACTCAAAAGAGGAAGTTGGCTCATGCACAAGCAGAAGCTGAATGAATAGTGTTTCTCATTTCCTAGAAACGTCACCTGTGGTTTTTGGTGGAGAGATAATGTCAATGACAACATGGCTTGCATGTAGCACATCCTCATTCTGCTTTTTTTAGTTGGTAGGGAGTGGATGGCCTTGTGTGCAGTGTCTCTATAGATACAGCTGCACTCTGATGCCTAACCTAATGGGCTGAGCATGGGTTATCCCATTTATCTGCTTTTCCACTGCCTCAGCATAGACCTGAGGAAGAAGCGTAGCAGAGTCTATGCCAATGCAGCTCTGGTGTAATGGGACACTCTGGCTGACTTGGAGCCACCCCATGAGGATGACTGCAGGGAGGAAGTAAAAGAGTAGACTTCTGCAGTTCTGTGATTCAGATGCTTTAAATGTGAGCAACATAACGACTCCTCTTCTCTGGCATACAGGGTGGTGGGATGGGTGGGGAGTGCTGATGTAGTGGCACTTTGAGAGATTTCATCTGCTCTTCAAAAGCATTTACAGAAAGGAACGTGCCTTGTCCTGGCTGCCTGAGTGAGAGACAAGGGCTGCTGGTGGGGGCCTGCACTTGTCCCAGTCAGGATGTGTGGGGAGGAATGAGAGATACCAGCAAAGCAAACATCGCCGTGTGTGGTGCAGTGTAAAAACAAGCATGAAAACAGATCTTGTTCCAAAACAAACACCTGCAAAATAAACACAGAACAGCCATGTCTTAAACAAAATTAAGGGGAATGTTGCAGCAGCCAGCCACTAGCCCTTAGCTGAGTCAATCCCCACTCCTGCAGGTGTTAACCAAGCCAGAGACACTTCCCTCCAGGAGCACATGTGTGTCCCCCTACACTGCCAGGGCTGCTGCAGGGGCTGGGAAAAACTTGGCCACTCTGGGTTGCTCTGGGTGCAAGTGCAGGGGCACAGCTGGGCCCTGGGCCACAACCTAGCTCTGCTGAGGCTGGTACATAGGGCACTATTTTTCTCCAGCACAATGCTGACCCTATTCTGTAGACATCACCACAGCAATGATCCAGACCAGATCCCTTCTTTCTTCTCTTTAAAGACTTTTTTCCATTGTATGTCTCATGACATGCTGGGGTTGGAAAGAGTCTGCCTGCTCTGAGCTCATACAACAGCATGCAGTCTGATCCCTCCACCTCTTATAATCCAAATCCCAGTGCCAAGACCTGGCTTGGCCTCCTCATTCCCCCCCATCTCTCTCCCTTCCTTCAGAGACACAACATGAGGTGAGAAATTCTGTCTTCAGTCCCTGATCAAAAAGCCAGCACTCAAAATGTATACCAGAGTAAACTCTACAATGACTGAAAGCAGCCCTGCAAAGAAGAACTGGGATACTGATCGATGAAAAATAGGACGTGAATGTGCTACAGATGTGTTCTTGCAGCCCAGAAGGTCACCTGTATCCTGGGTTACATCAAAAGCAGCATGGCCAGCAGGGAGAGGGAGGAGATTGTTCCCCTCTGCTCTGCTGTCATGAGGTCCCATCTGAAGTACCATGTTCAGGCTTGGGGCCCCCAGCATAGGAAGGATATGGAACTGTTGGAGCAGGTCCACAGGAGGCCACAAAGATGCTTAGAGGACTTGGAGCACCTCTCCTGCAAATGAGAGGATGAGAGCTTTGGGATTATCTACCTAGGGAAGAGAAGGCTCAGGGGAGACCTTGCAGAGGACTTCCAGTACCTAAGAAAGGAGGGATTCTTCGTCAGAGAATGTAATGATAGAACAAGGGTTTTAAGCTAAAAGAAGATTAGATTTAGGTTAGATATAAAGAAGAATTTATTCTCGCAGAGGGTGGTGAGGCAGTGGCACAGGCTGCCCAGAGAAGCTGTGGATGCCTCATTATGGGAGTGTTCAAAACCAGGCTGCATGGGGCTCTGGGCAGCCTGATGAGAGGTGTCCTTGCTCACAATGGCGGGCTGGAATTGAACGGTCTTTAAGGCTCCTTCTAGCCATTCTGTGATTCTATAACGGTGGCCACACTTGCTGCAGTAGTGAGATTTCTGCTCCCATTTTTGCCTTGGTGCTGCTCAAACAGCAGCCAGTTCATGATTTCCTGTCTGAATCTTCTCTATCTCTTGCAGATAGCTCCCTACCATCTCTGGGCTGGGGCAGTGTGTGTCCTGCCCTCCTCCAGCCTCTCTGGGGGTTCCTGGGGGGGACATGGTGTCTGCGGTCCAAGCAACACATCATGCAAAAAAAAAAAAAAAAAAAAAGCACCGAAAAACAGAGAAAATTTGTTTGCATGGCACCCGTGTTCCATAAGTGATAGGCAATTTCACTGTTGCTTCTCCTGCTTATGGACTCTCTTGAGAAGAGGGAGCTTTGTGGTGAAGTGCCCAGTAAGCTGAGCATCAGAAACAACTGGGTTTCCTGCTTCCAAAAATCAGAACAAAGTACCCAAACCTTTGTCATGGGGTAAATCACAAGCTGCAGCAGACAGCTGAGAAAGAGGCTGCTCTGTATTATGGTTTATATTATAAATCTTACATCTTGGCCAAGGTCTGTACAAGTGCTCGTGAGATCAGCCACAGATAGGAAAACCAGGGACCACCTCTGCAGTGGCTTTTAAAAAGAAGAGCTCTCCCTGTCCTGTATCTGTTCTACATCTAATGGACTGACTGCTCTAAAAAGAAGCTTTACAGAAGATGCTATTATAAAAGGAAGAATTTACTTTATCGTCACAGAAATACATATTATATCTCACTATTTCCTAACTCCTAAAGTATTTCTGGTTTATGGTTGGGCACTCGCACTGTAAATCAAGGTGCAAGAAGTTTCCTTTTCATGGCAACCCCTCCAGCTCCATACTCTTTTGGCAAGCAAAGCACAAGGGCCTGCCAACCTGCTTCTTCTTTTCATATCTCGTGGCTATTTAGCAGCAGTAACTCATGTTAATGAGGTTGTACGTTTGCTCATTCCCTTAAAAAGTAACACCAGCTCTCTCAGATTGCCCCTCATCTCTGTGCAGATGCTGCATAGTCCAGAAGCAGAACGAATGAGTTTGTTCACATAACTTGGCCACTGCTGCAGATGCAGTGTCTGCTTTCGGATGGTTTGCTTAGCAGCTATCCTGTGTTATGAAAAAATATGACATTAAAGTTCAGCCACATCTAATACTCAAAATCCTCTGTCACGTTGACTCTTATGGTATGGATTGCTGAATTACAGACATTGCCAAAATTGGTTCTAAATTCAACTGATTTATATGCGGGAAGTGTCCCTGTTTAACAGACGGGTGAGGTTGATACAGCTTTTTTTGCTGTTATCAAATTCTCAGGGCTTACGATTAATTTGCTAAATCAAACATGGTGATCAAATTCACTCAGATGGTTCATCTCCTTTTGGTCTAAAGAAACCAAAGCTTTGTACACCTGAAAATAAACACCAAACTGCTTGCTGCTCCAGCCAGATGGAGTTATTGGCAGTACCATGGTTCAATAAACTTGGCGTAATTAAAATGAACATCCTGCTCAATCTGCATTACATACTGGAGGTGCACTGCTCTATTTATTTTGTAAAATTATTCAATTTAATTAAGAACAGGAAAGTGCAATATTAAAGAAACTTTAGCATTTGTGCAATGAAGCAAGAATGATTTTTCCTTTCTGGAGAAGACCACACAACATGAGTCTCTCTCCATCTAGACACTTGTTTGCCACCAGCTGAAGCTGTTTTCATCATCAGGAAAGCTACGGGTAAATCCAGGAGGCAGGACTGATCTGGGATCACCCCCATTCACGGAATGCCTTCCTTGCAGACAAGATACCCTCTAAGGAAGGAGTTTTTCCTTGGGCTCTTACCAAAAGACTTTACAGAACTCCCAGTACTTAAATGAAGCTTATAAACAGGAGAGACACTGCCTTTCTACATGGGCAGACGGTGATTGGACAAAGGAGAATGGTTTCAAACTAAAAGAGGGGAGATCTAGATTGGCTATAAGGAGTACAAAGAGAAGCCTTTTCTCATTCTTCAAAAATCTGTATTTAAAAAATGAAGACTATATTCCTTCTGCTCCTTGTCACAACCAACTTCCCCCAGTACAGAAGAATTTGATGTACAGGTTGGCTTTTCTATTATCATCTATTACAGAAATTCTTCTTCCAAAGCTTCTGGGAATTGTCACTACTGGAGATAGGTTCTGAGTTAAAAATACTTAGTTTGAAGCCATCTTCTGCTTCCTGTCTTCCTACCAGTTTGTGTTTGTTTTAAATAAATACAAACTGTTATCTATAAATAATGGACAGAGTAAAAAGACCTTGAGAGGAACCTGAATTCAGCATCCTTAATGCCTGTGAGTTTGTGCTGCAGTCTCACTTCTGATTCTGGTTCTGATGGTGAGTTTCTGTTTCTCATTTAGTTGGGGTTTTTGAACAGTAGTATCATATAATATGTCATCTGTTTACTGTAATGGGAACCAAATGTAAATATTGAGAAATCTGATAAACAATACTGCAAATTCAGTGCACAGCAAGTAGACATCTAAAAGCAAACCCTGAGCAGCATTCCACTTTTCAGGGAAGGTTGGAATTCACTGGAAATTAGAACATTCATACCCAGGCTTAATCCAGGCCACAAACCTTAACAGAGGGCAGAGAGGGTAGAAACAGCTTCCGTGTCTGAATTTATGACTTAAACATGCTGCTGAGACACTGAGATGTAACATAGATGAGCAGTGGCGGAGAAGTCTGAAACTGTTTGAATTCTTGCCGTGCCCTTTGCCCTGATGTGTTTGGGCTGTTGGAGAGTGTATGCGACTGTATGGAGAGGGAAGTGTCAGTGTGAGCTTCTGGATAAACCTTTGCTTGGGCTTCTTTCTTGCTGAAGGCTGAAAGGGACAATAGGGAGGGTCTGGGGTTTACTTTTGCTTTTGCACTGCTGCCTTGCAGCCCCACATCGCTGACCTCCGGGACTAGTCCTGCAGCAAAGAAGTCTCATTTTACTGATGACTAAAGTAATGAAGTGATTGTAAACACTTACATTAGAGGGAACTGCCACCGGACACAAGACAGCCCTGTCTTTTTACCTTAAAGGAGACAGGTTGGAATTTGTTTTGTAAACAGGGAAATCATTGTGAAGACTTCCTTCCTCCATAGCACTTACCAGTGTGGGAATACAGGGAGATTTGCCATCATCATCAGTGGTGGGAATCTGCAATTGGAGTATCTCTTTTAGTCTGTGAAACATGGAAATAGAGGTTGCTTTGTCTGACCTGTGAGCCCAGCACTGCCAAGGTGACAGTGACAGCCTGGGCAAACCCCTGGAGCAATGGCGTTTAAACCAGTACTGAAACGCCAAATGGAGAACCACATAGAGCATGAGGTTATCCTTCAGCACTGATGGACAAGCAGCAGCCTGATTCATCAGAGGGCTGTACTTGAGCTCCCACGCTGCTTACAGGGAAGGAAGAGAGACTGCATTTCCTATCCAAAGACCTTGAATTAGATGTTAGAAAGACAATCTTCACTGCTAATGAATTTGCCTGTGCTTTTGTTTCTATTCTGCTTAACTGACAAACTGGCAGATTCACTTACTCCAAAATATCCCACAAAGATTTGCAGGGAATGAGAGCTCCAGCTCAGAGCCCTAGTGCTGCAATGTTATGTTTCTGTTATTGGTGCTGCAAGCTTCTGTTTTGGATAAACAGGCTTAAAGCTGTAAGCACTTAATGTGCCAGTGACAGGCTTGAGAGCAATGCTTCATTAAAGAGAAGGAGCAGAGCTCACAGCTCACCTCCCCTCTTCCCTTGGCTAACATCATGCAAGGATATACCTCTATGATACAGAAACATGCTGATTAACACCAAGACAAATGCTCACCACCATGTGAGATGAAAGAATGGGTTTCTTAGTTCCTGGGGTCTAAGAAAGCACAATGCAGGATGAGCCCCTCCTCAATCTTGAGGAAGCTGTGCAATCTGGGGCATCAAGCAAAGTGTCTACAAGACTGAATCACAGAATGGCTGTGGCCGGCAAGGCCCTCTGTGCCCCTCTGGTCCCCCCCTGCTCCAGCAGGGGACCCAGGCCCTTGGCCAGGCAACTTCTGAACATCCCCAGAATAGGAGGAGACTCCACAGCCTCTGGGCAACATGTGCCAGTGCTCCACATGTGCCAGTGCTCCAGCACCGCACCGCAAAGCACAGCAGTGCTGCCTGGTGCTCAGAGGGAGCCCCTGTGCTCCAGTTGGTGCTCATTGCCTTCTGTCCTGGAACTGGGCACCACTGAAAGTAGCCTCTTAGAAAAGTAGCCAGGTATTCAGGTTTTTATCAGGTATTTATGGACACTGGTGAGGTGCCCTGAATCCCCTCTTCTCCATGCTGATCAGGCCCAGCTCTCTCAGCCTTTCCCCATAGGAGGAACACACCAGGCCTTTCAGAATTTTGGTGACCCTCTGTGGGATACAGGTCTTCATTGGGTCTTTCCACTATGTCCTGTTCTCTTCTGTACTGGGATGCCCAGAACTGGTCAGCTGTGGTCTCACCAATGGGAGTGGGACAGAGGGGAAGGATCACATAACCAAAGGCAGAAAGCCCCCATTTCCATTCTCTCAGCCTTTCAGTCTCCCCTTACTGTTCACGCTGAAATTGGAGTACCTCTGACTACTCAAACCCACAGCCTGAGGGCTGCCTTGCCTTGACTCTGCTGATCTCTCTTTTGGCTTCACCCAGGGAAACCATTTGAACATTGAACTTCAAACATAATTTCACAGGCTGGACCATGAAGTCCTTATGGCAGAGACCGAAATGCAGGGTCAAAACAATTAAAGATATGGCTTGGGATTTTTCATTTTTATCAGAAAAGCTAAAATTCACATTACATGTGATGTCATTGTGGTTCTGACACTGTTCTATTGAGCTGGCATTAATTACAGATCTAGCAACACATTTTGTGATCCTGAAAAACGACAAGTGTGCTATGGAAATTAATTGAAATACCAAAAGCAAAATAATAGCTGAAGAATAACCTGGTTTTCAGCTTTCAGCAGGAGAGCATGTTTTCCTGAACTATGCTGCTTATTCAAATCCAAAGCAAGTTGCAGGCTAAAAGAATTAATCGGAATGCAAAGTAGCATAATTCTGTCCTCATTCTCAGAGAAAGCATCAAACATGTTTAAATGTCATTCTGCAGCCATTGATTACCCCCAGTCGGTTATCCCCTCACAGCAGCAGTGTGATGAGCTCTCATCCAGCAATTGTGTTCCAGGGACAGGCTCTGTGCTGGGCAGCTCAAATGCTGCCTTTTGAACAGTTCTTGGGAGGAAGGTGAGGCTGTGTAGGCAGAGGCTCCTGGAGTCCGTGGTGGAGCTAATGGGATGGCCAAGAGATCATAAACACTTCTCCATGCTCATTTGAGTGTGAATTGCTCCACGAAAGGGAGATTGCTGAGAGCTGCAGCCCATGCCTTCACGCTCTCCCAGCAGATTTGCTATGCTTCAGAAGCGAAACGCTCTCTGCTTTTGAAACTGAGCTTTTGATAATGACCAAAAAATGGTGAGATGTTTGTTCAAGATGGGGTTAGCCTACTGAGCAATGCTGAAGCTGAATGCATATGATGAATAATGGAAGGAATCAGATCATGCCCTGCCTGGAACATTCTTTTTAATTGGCTAGTTCAGCACAGTAAAGGGCTAGGGGGTATATTTTCTTCGTCAGAAGACACTGATTTTTTGACAATATTTTTAGTAATGGGGGATAAAACAATAAGTGTTTGCTTTGGAATAGCAAACGGCAACCTTAATGGTCACAGAAGTAGTTTCTCTCCTTCCTTCTTAGCCAGGATTGATGTTATTGAATATATTGTACTTCGAGCATTTATAGATTCTCAAAATTACATTACATTTTTTACTCAGCTAAGTTAGAGTCTTGTGCTTTATAAAAGATGTCTGATCCATATTGATTACAGAAAAAGGAGGAAACATTTTATTAAAGAGAGGAATGAGCTTTTTGTTACTGTATGTCACTGGCAAATAGAAGAATTCCCTTTCTACTGCACTTAGCAGGCTCAGCAGGTAGATTTGTATGCCCAAATCAATATGCTGAGAGGTTATTTGGCAGAGACACAAACTCTACAGGTTAGGTCACTAAGTGGATGTAAATTGTCCTTGTTGCACTGTAATCTATCTCTCCTTTGCCACCAGTGGAGCTGTAGGGTCCATGCTTTGCAGTGCGGAAGCTGGACGCTTCTTCCTGCAAAGGAACAGTAAGCATCACCCCATGCCTCCGGGCACATGGCTGCCCAGGCTCTTCACAGCACAGCATTCTCACCACTTTGAGTCCTCCTTGTTATTCTGCAGGGAGAAGGGAGGCATTGGTAACACACGCAGAGTGTGATGGAGAAATGGTGTAGAGTTGAAAGGACAGATGCAGTTTTGGGTGATCCCACACATAACCTGGCACCTTGTACAAATAGAGCACTAGTGTGCTTCTCATTTTTATTTAGCTCACTTGGCATAACCTCTGATCCACTGGGCAGCTGTGGTTTCTAAATGAAATAGAGCCTGGATTGTAACACTTGTGGTGTTACAATCCCATCTTCATGTGCCAACACTTGCCCCAATGGTAACCCATGGTATAACAACACGCTGAAAGCTTTTCGAGCCTCAGTTACGGGACCCAAAAGTCTAAGCCTGTTTCAGTCTTCTGTAACCATCCATAAGAGGGAGCTAACTATGGTCCCATTATGATATTTGAGCAGGGATCCTCAGTCCCCTTCCCTCACAGTGGCAAAGACAACTACAGCAGTGCTGATGAAGCCACAGATGAAGGGGCAGGTGCTGAACAGGAATCAACAAGTAAAGCCAGTTCATCCTTGTGGCATGTTTACCAGAATAATGAAACAAGTGAAAGTCATCAGTTCTTCCAGGAAGGCTTTAAAGTGCACCAGGAAGTCCGACAGAGAGGTCATGTCTCTCCCCAGATGGTTTGTGTGATCTTATCAGCACTCTCATGAAAAGGAAGAAAGCAGACCCTAATAACCTGAGGCAGCACCCTTACTCTGGGCATGACTACCTCCATGCATTGCCCTCTCCACCAGGCACTGTTGCCCATGGATCCCTGTCATCCAGGTTCACCATCATTTCCCAGTACTACCCACTCAAAAACAAGCTGGGCCTTATGTGGGGTACTTCCAACACCTTTCTTTCACTGTGCACAAAGAAAATAGAGAAAGGAAAGAAAACAAAAAAGAAAAAAGTGCATCTGTTATGCATGGTTTGAAGAGAGAGCTCTGATGCTGCTCTGTGGGAACTCCTGGTTAAGATTTTCCTTTCTCTTGCCTGTGGACAACAGGGTTTGACCATCTCTTCAGGAGGGATCAGATGGTCGTGCGGGAGCAGAGGTAAGAGAAAGAGCTCAGCAGAAGGAGCAGCCACGAGGCTCAGGAAGAGGCTTAGGTTAATGAAGACATTGCTATTTAAAGCTGGATGGGAAGACAATCCCTAGCAGAGGATTTATTTGAATCGGGTCAGGCTAAGATTGGGGTGAATAACCTGGCTGCTTTCAGACACGCTGGCTGCTTTCCTTTTTCTTTTGCTACCCAACAGGCACATTCAGCATGCACCGAGATGACCCGTCTTTGGCTGCTGCCACCCACATGCTGTCACCTCCCACTAACCCACCTCCTCCTTCCCTTTCTTGTTCCATGCAACACCTTGTGCTGAACACTTCCTGCAACAAAGAATTTCTGGGATTAAAATAAAAGCTCTCTATATCTGTGCTGACTATATGCCAGGCATGGATCCACTTCACCCCCTTGAGTGGCAGATGCCAAGCCAGGACCACCGTCACCACTGATCCCCTGTGAGCAGCACATCCCACACATCCTTGGAAATCATCCTCCAACTTCTCTTGCATGGCTTTTATGACCAAGGACCCAGCACCGGAATGGAGCACCACAAAATGTGTCCCAGCCCTAAATATTGAGGACAGTGCTTCTTCTGCCTTGAAGGACATGCACTAGGCAGCTGTGCAGTGAAGGGCACCTCCTTGTGAGATGCTTAAACATACCCTACAGATCTGTGCTCAGTGTACACTATATAGAATGTATTTTGTGGGGAACCTGGCTCTGTTACCTTGCCAGGGTGTTCTGCAAACATCTGAAAACAGAAAAAGCACCTCTATCCATGATATTACTCAGAACAACATCTGCTAGTCAAAGCAAGCATCTGATTGACTGAAGGCAGGGTTGCAGATAAGCAAGAACTTCAAAACTGGACTGGGAGTGTTTATTTAATTACTGGGAAAAATCAGTTCAAAAGAAACACACGTCCTTCATTCTGTATGACAGGATCACTTCATACTTAGTATCTTTCTGATTGACATGGTCATTTATTCAAGTCGATAATATTCTGCTTTAATGAAAAATCTAATGTTGATAGCATTAATATGCTAATTACCCAGTAATTAAACTTTAAAAGATACAATCTTATCAGAGCTATAGAGGTTAGGTCAAGATCCAGAATGTGTATAGAAATTTGAACCTGCAGTTAGGTTTTATATGGCAGGAGAAAAAGTATCAATAGCGATTAGGAAAATGTATTTCCTGCTTGTAGGGAGCAGGCAGCCAGTAGCAGGGAGCAGTTAACATCTCTTCAGTGTTGGCTGCGTCTTATAAGAAGTGGTGTAGGTTTCTCTCCCTGGTGTCTGCACAGAAGATCCCTTGGAGTGAGGTTTAAGGAGATGCTGGGGAAGGCTGGCTCTTCCCTGCCTGCCCCAGAAGGAAGGAAGCGCCAGAGGTGTCCTTCCTCCTGCTCCAAAGATCTGTACCAAGATCACCTCCTGTATGGAAGCAAAACTCACAATGCAGCCTCACCAGGGCAGCCCGGACTTGGGTGGTACTTGTCCAGACTTCCTTTATAAAACTTAGTACTATAAACCCCGTAAAACCTATAAAATCCATAAAACAATAAGTTATAAAAGTTCACTTGCTAAGCCCAGATGGTATTGCCAACCTCATCCAAGGGATTAAAGCACCGTGTGTCCCAGGAGCCAGGACACAAACAGAAGTTGGTTATTAGCATTTAGATAGGCTGTCGAAAAAATTTAACATGAGGGACAGGAGAATGGAGAAAGGGGCTTTTGCTCCTCTGTCCTCATGTTGTGCAGCATCATGGGTACAGCCTACAAACACCTGTCCTTATGTTATCTGTGTTATCTGGCTGCTCAGTGGGATCCAGGCCCTTTTCTCTGTTGATTTTGTCTGGATAGTCCTGCATTTTCTTACCAACACCGTCACGAGGGGAGCTGAACAAAAGGTTAATTATTTTGATTTTCACAGAATCATAGAATGACTTGAGTTGGAAGGGACCTCCAAGATCATCTAGTACCAACCCCCCTGCCATGGGCAGGGTTGCCAACCACTAGATCAAGCACTAGATTTTGTTTGATCTGAGGTGCTAGTCCACTGGAGAGTAGCTGCTGGACTTGATGGCCATGAAGGTGGAGATCTGTACTGTTCCTGAAGCACCCTCTATTTCCCACTTATTTCTAGTGCTCCTGCAGGAGCCCATTTATGATTTGGTGTTGTCAGGTAGTATGCAGCATCTCTGTTAAGAACTAAATCAATTTGCAAACATCCAGGAGCTTCCTGGATTTCTGCCCAAGTGCTGAGTAACTTTTGAAGGTAAATGAAAATCTGGATTAATGGAGGAGAGGAAGAAAGCTGTAGAAAAACAGTTGACATCAGAGAGTGGGCAGAGACAAGGTTATGCCAATGCATGGCATGGGGAGAAAAAAGGAAAGGACCAGAGAAAACAACCACCTGTCTGAGATAAGTGGTCAAGGTGTTACATTTCCCACAGAAGGTGCAGGCAGGGACTAGCCGCTTCAGGATGAGCATTTCCTCACCGAGTCAAATGGAGCAGCTGGTTCAGAGGAGTGGGAAGCTGTGTGGGTGGACACCTGAGGTGCAGCTGTCACCATGTGACATGGCTAAGAATAAGGAGAGTCCTCGCTTCTGATTTCCCCTGCTGTATTCTGGTTCTCCAGGCGTGTTTGTGTCTGATGGAAGCACGAGGAAAAGGACGGAAGCTCTACCCAGTCATGGTGGCCATGTAACAGCAGATCTTATGACCTCTGAGGCCATAATTACTTTCTATGGGTTCTATCTTCCACCAAGGCATCAAAACTGTCACAGGTACAAGCTAAGGACCAAGGGCCAGACTAAAGTTGCTTGGGGCTTAAATTACTGATGTGTTAGTGTGATGCAGAGCTAAGACAAGTTACTATGGCAACCCCTGAGAGAAAGCAGGAGAACTTGCCATAGGTCTGTCCCAAGAAAGAGTGAAGGCTGATATGATCAGAGACAATATCCAAGACTGTCATTGCCTGTGACATCATCCAGCATGACCCTGCAGAACATGGGGAGACCTGCAGGCATTTGGTCATGTGGAGCATTGCACCTCACCATGTCTCTGATTCACCACCTTTCGTGCCAAAACACCACCACTACCATGCTGCATACTTCTCCCCCTCCTCATCCTCATCCTCTTCCTCCTCCTTCTCTTCCTCCTTCACTTGGTCCTTCCCACATCACAGCCCTGCAGGTGGGAGCACTGGGCACAGCACAAGGTGGGTGTAAGGTTTGATTCTGGGGGACGAATCTCCCACCCAGTCCTGGAATCAGCAAGGAAGAGCACTGCTACTGCTCCTCTGTCCAGAAGTGGGGAATCCATGGGCACCCATTCTTTTCTCTCCAGGTTGCATTTCACTGCAATATATATTTGGAGACAATTGATGTGATGTTAAAAATAAACTGTGCTTCAAAAGGCAGATTTGAGCTAAAAAAAGAATCTTTACATTGGTATTAGACTGTACTGTCTTTTCTTTGTGTGTCAGTTCCCAAAAAATAGAACAGAAGACTGTAATCTGTATAGCAATATATTCTGAGTTCATACATCTGTCTGCATCAAAGGATACCCAAAAGCTGAGGATCTATTTCTACTAGCTTCATCCTGGAAAGGTTGATTCATTCTAGGAACAAATCTTCACTGTAAGATAAAATCCTACAAAAACTGTCATATGACTGATTCCCTGCAGACAGAATACATCTGTTGACCAGTGTGGCAGGGGGACTTCTACACCATAAGAAGGAAAAGCACCATCAAAATCTCCATGCACGTCAAAGTATATTGACATTTCAATACAAGCCATACATTCTGTGTTACTTTAACAAGCACCATTGCTTCCACAAACATTCCTTCAAAAATCCTTCCTCCTTGTGTTTCTGGATTATATTTTTAGAAGGAAAAAAAAAAAAAAAAAGTCTTCTGAAGTGGTCAATCCTTCTTGCAGGATGAAAAAAAGAGGGTTAATTTCAAAGGCATGCAGTCCCATTCCAAAACTAAAGCCAGACTCAGTATCTCAACAATCACAATGATGCAATTTCTAAAATTACCAAAACAGGAATTATTCTACACTTTACTGAAAAAAAAAAAGAAAAGAAAAGAAAAGAAAAGAAAAAAAAATACTCAAATTATTTCAAAAATGAAACCTTGTTATTTTTAAAGTTTTCCTTGTATCTGTTTTTCGTTCTGCTACATTTTGAAGACATTGTAGAATACAGAGGGACCTGACTTCAAGGGCATGGTCCCAAAAGGCACTGAGATTTCAACAGCGTGGGTTTTTAAGGCAAATACAACATAGCTGTGTGTCAAAGATCCTTCTTACCCACCAGTGAGTCTCCAAAGTAACCAGAAGCAGGAGCTGAAGGTAAGAGTGAAAAACCCAGGTAATCAGTGAGTACTGGGTCCTTTGGGATGGCCTTCCAGCTCCCAGCAACCATTGGATCAGTTTTCCAAGCTGTAGATTACATCTGATCTATTGTGCTTAATAGCCATCTATGACCTTTCCTGCATCAAGTTCTCTAAATCCCCACTAAAGGTAATATCAACTTGTCTCCAGAAAAGCCTGTGACAGTGGATCTTTGGCTTAAGTGAGGATGTGAAAGATTTCCTAGTGTTCACTTTAAACTTGCTGAATTTGACAAGGCACCTACTTGAGAGTGTTAGGAACGAGTGATCCCTTCCCATCCACTTTTTTCATGTTTAGTATCACATATTCCTGCATCCACATCCAAGCTGACAAGCCTGGATCAGATCAGACCCTCTTCACAGAGATGTCCTTTTGTGCTTTCACTGCACACATCCCTCAGTTGTGCTTGTGGTTGGGACTAATCAAGATGCTTAAGCAATTCATATGATTAGCATGCCCTTTATGAACCACATTTATTTCACTCCCATGCAGAATGCTTATGGAGCACCTCAGAATGCAGAATGTTTCTGTACTTTTCATAGTTATTCTCAACACCAGAGTTTCTCTGTTTTCACGTTTATCTTACAGTTCCTGATTTATATTGCAGGTTTTTGCACTGTATTGGTTTTCACTGTCTGTTATCATCAGAGCGTGAAGGAACTCAAACATAGGAACAACAGTACGGAAAGAATGTCTTGGTCTATTTGTCTTTATCTGTTCTTGCTTTTGTTCTATAGGACTGAAGGGTTCCCTGTCACGTGCAGCCTTTCTGTTGTAACTTACCACAGTAAATGTACCCACTTTTCTGCTGCTTGAGGCCTGATGACTTTTTTCCGTTTTCAGTCTAGACTTAGAAAAGACAACAGTTTAAACCTAGTTCATGTATGTTTCCTGTCTAACCTTCCAGTGTACAACTTCTAAAATATCTCAGTCCCATAAGAAAAGGATATTTTTGTGTGGCATGCTACATAAGACTTATATAGAGGAATGTGCACTTTATTTTTCATCTTCAAAATGTAAATAAATTCTTGCAGAACACAAAAATCCCAAAAAACAAATTTTTCCCTTAGTTATAAATCAAGGTAGATACAGGAAAGCAATCCAAAGTCACTGTTTGACAAAACAAAGAGTGCTTCCTTCCAACCCCTGAGGCATGGCCACTTCTCTGTCTGAAGTTGGTTACAGGGGTAAAAGTGAAAGTGGTTGCTCAGAATGGCTTTGTGGATGAGAAAGAAGCATTTTGTATGCATGTGGGGAGCTCCTTCCAGCACAAGCAGCAAAATGGAACGTGGGCAATCGTAGGAGAGAAGGTAGGAGGTGATCCTGCTGGATAGCACTGATGTTTTGACAATAAAAGAGAGAAGTTCCAGGAAAGGAGCTGGAATACCACAGAAAGAGAGAAGGGAAACTGACAGTTGGGTGGATAGAACAGGTTTTCAAAACACTGAGCTAGAAAAATGGCCTCCAGAACAGGGTCTGGGAGGGTATTGGTAGGGCAGTAACATTGCAGTGATTGAGATATTTAAAAAATCTGGAAAGTAATTTCAGGAGAGAGAACAGACAGACAGAAATGTGGAGAAGTTGCAGTGTAAGAATCTGCAAATAGTGGGCACTACCTGGATGTGAGTGTCTGCAAAGACATCCGGACTGAGAGTGATGGGCAAAATTTGAGTGCAAGGATGGAGGTGCCCAGTAACTGAGAAAGCCGTAGCTTAGGGAGAAGACTAAGATTTCTCTCTTAGATATTCCGAATTTGTGTTGATGACTGGAGGAGAGTTACAACTAATAGAATTGATTTGAAGTACTAGTAGAGTAAATTTGAAGAAAAGATAGAGATTAATACAACATCAGCCAAAGGAAGACCTTCAAAGGGCCACATTCCTACAAGAGATGTCACTTAGCACTGGTCCCTGAAATTTCTGTCTCCACTGAGACACATGTAGGGAAGTGGGAACCTTCAAAACTAGACTCACCAAGGTAGAATCAAAATACTGAGAAACTACAGAAAAATATGTCTTCTCTACACTATCTTCATTTCCCAAACATTTGACAGATGCATTTGTCTCCAGACTATGTCCTGGCTTCAGTTTGTAGAATCATAGAATCACAGACTCATTAAAGTTGTAGATGACCATTAAAATAATCTAATCCAACCATGTCCACTCATCCCCACCATGTCCACTAACCCATGTCCTTAACCTTAACCTTAACCATGTCCACTAACCCTAACCATGTACCACCTGTACATATTTCTTGAACACCTCCAAGGATGGTGACTCCACCACCTTCCTCAGCAGCCTGTGCCAATAAATTACCACTCTTTCTTAGAAGAAATGTTTCCTAATATCCAACCTGAATCTCCGTTTTTGCAGCTTGAGGCCATTCCCTCTCATCTTACCGTGAGTTACCTGGGAAAAGAGGCCGACCACCAACTTGCTACACCCTCCTTTCCACCTTTCCTGATCCACAAAATGGGAAATGAGTTGTGTATGCATTGTCCCTTGAGGTTGCCACAAGGTCATGGTCCCCACGTACAACAAACAAGAAGGGAGGCACCCTTAGGCCCTTTTTAAACACAGTACCAAATATTATCTCATAGGGTCATGAAATCAACCTTGATAGCTCAGTCTGATTTTCCAGTAGGACCCACTGGGCAGCTTGGTCCTAACCATGTGCTCTTCAGCAGTACCTCAAGGGGCTGGCTGCTGCTCCCTTTCAGAACAAGACACTCTGCAGTATGTATACTCTACGTGTTCCTATCTTGAACAACAGGTGTAGGGGCACAGGGAGATTCAACAAATGACTCTCATCAGTCTCATTCAGAAAGTTAGGGGAAGGGATAGAAAGAAGGGTAAAATTGTCTGCAGTAGGGCAGAACTCCCTTAACCAGTAAGACTCTTTCCTTCCTCTTTCCACTGAATCCTTGCAGATTCAGTGCATTAGAGGGCTGGAGCACCTCTCTTGCAAAGAAAGGTTGAGGGTACTGGGCTTATCTTGGAGAAGACTCTGGGGAGACCACATTGTGGCCTTCCAGTATTTGAAGGGAGCTATAAACAGGAGAGGGAACAACTGTTTACAAGGGTGGATAGTGATAGGACAACGGGGAATGGTTTTAAACTGAGACGGGGAGGTTTAGGTTAGATATTAGGAGGAAGTTTTTCACACAGAAGGTGGTGACACACTGGAACAGGTTGCCCAAGGAGGCTGTGGATGCCCCATCCCTGGAGGCATTCAAGGCCAGGCTGGATGTGGCTCTGGGCAGCCTGGTCTGGTGGTTGGTGATCCTGCCTACATCAGGGGGATTGAAACTAGATGATCTTTGAGGTCCTTTTGAACCCAGGACACTCTATAATTCTGTGATTATGCAGAGCTAGTGGATGTAAATCTGAAAGCAAAGCAAGGACATGGCCCCACAGTGACTGCTGGCTTCACACAGAAGCACTCAGTGGCACGTCTGGAAGTCCTAACAGGAACCACCTGCTCTCAGGCCTGCCAAAGACTTATTGCTTTGCGCTGTATTGGCTGTTCTCACATATACAAACACTGAAGAGTCTTTTTAGAAGAGGAACAAACCTTCCTCCCTTCCATGTGGATTCAGGACTGGTTTTGTTTCAGAGGAGGCAGATAAAATGTACTAAAGCTAAAGAGCATAAGTACATCTGGAACACAAACATCTTTTGTCACAGCTTCAATGGTCCATTTGTGTCCTGAAGGACACAACCCCTGGCCCCTTGCATTGTTGCTTCCATAACAGCAGGCGAGCACATGGGAACCCTAGAAATGTGCTGTGTGCTGCTCTTCTCAGATCTGTTCAGCTTGAATGGCTGGCATGGCTCATTTAGAGTCGCGTCTTAGCACTTCAGTCCCACTTGTGAAAAGCCAAAAGCAATCTACTGTCCTCTCAGAAAAGCTCCTCAGAAAGGCAGAAATAATTAACATACTGAACAGAAATTCAACTGCCCCTTAAAATCTGGGTTATAAGAGTGATCCTTCTAAACCAGGCAATCTGGTCTGTGTTTTCCTAGCTGCTGCTTGTCATTCTGATATATTGCAATTTTAATTTATTATGAGGTTTATATGATCGTTATTGAAAAAAATCCATTTATAGCGTAACATGCAAGGAATGATAAAAAAAAATTCATTACAAAGGGTCATTCAGCAGAGCTCAAACTGATAGGAATTTGGCTAATGCTTGTCTGCTGAGAATATGTTCGTGGATTTGGCCTTCCCATAGCACTGAGCATCGTTGTCTTCATCTATTCATCACTTTTTCATTTGGGGAGCACAACACAATACACAGAACAGCTTTTAAGAACTTGTATTAATACCAAATAGAACCAAATATCTTCAGAAGAACTCAGGATTGTCACAGATCATCTTTGAGCAGCGCTGGCAGCATGCAGATTGCTGTGATTGTTGCTTGAATGCACACTGGGTTCCAAAAGCATTTTGCATTCTGAGGCCCATTGAAGCTGAGTAGAGCCAAGAAATGAACAGGAAGGCAGCATTGTGAGGACTTTTCCTCTGCCCTCACACACAGCTTGCAAAATGCAACAGGTGTTTAATTGCATCTTTTCCAAACCTCAGTAATTGTGCCAGCTCTCCCAGCTACATACACTGACCTTCCCACACACATACATGCACTTTGTTGGGTACTGCCATCATATAAACTGATAAATGACAAAGAAAACTTTTTTCTTCACAAAAGCACTTTTTTTTTGGTTTACAAAGACACTTTTTAAAGTACCCCTATGCACAACCCAATATTTTTAGCAAGTCTGTGAGTCTGGCACAGGAAATTTAGAGAAATATCTTGGAAACATCATGGAGACACTGTAAATGAGATTGCAAAAAAAATATTACTATTCAGTAGAAAACGCTCTCACATCGTTTTGTGTGCCCAGCTCAGACATTCACAAGTTTCTTCTCTCTTCAAAGAAATCACACATTTTATCACTCTTTACCATATCCATACCATTATCTGCATTTTGGAGAATCAGTGAGGTGTCACAGGATACTTTTCAGCTATTTATCCATATTCATAAGGCTCCTCCTAGAGGACCACAATTAGGCTGGAACTGTGTTTTACTCTGCAGCTGAATTCCAATCTCTGACAGGTTGCCCAAGCAGAGCTGATATTATTAACATTGCCAAGGATTCTCATTATGAGATGCCACAATGAGATGCTCAGATGGATGGCAGCTCTTGTCCCTTCAGGCTGCACATTCCTGTTCTGACTGCTATGGGCCGAAAATTTCTTTTTTCTGGAGGGGGAAAAAGAAAGCTGCTCTTTTTTTTTTTTTTCTTTCCCTTTTTGACAGAGATGGGATTGTGGACAATCTGCTTTTCCAGCATTAATTTCTTAGTAGTTTTTCTTGTAAGGCTCTCTTCCTTCCTACCCTTCCAGCTGGATATGTGACTCAGCTGGAGATGTCAATACCAGCCCCATCAGCTCTGGGCTACCTGCCACCTGGGCACAAACCTGGCCTGAAAAACCACACTGCACATCCTTAGGAAAAGCTGCAAAGTCTCAACAGTGGAAGCTTTCCTGCGATCTTGTCCTCAACATGCTTCCCATCCCATCCCAGCCAGGTGTGGGTACCTGTGACCTGTCTGGAGCACTTACACCTGCCCCAAGGGCAGCAGATACCCCAGGAACAACAGGACTTGGTTGGGCCCCAAAAATGCAGCCAGCTGAACCATTCCTCCAGGAGCACAACCGTCACTGAAAGCCTATGGAGACAAGGTGAGGTGGGTGGGATAGGGTGGATACGATCTGAAGCATACTACAAACACTACTGAAATGAGTGGAAAAGCTCCCTTTGGCTACAACAGGCTTTGGATGGGATCCAGAGAGCAAAGGAGCAAATCGTGTCAAGAGAGGAATGCAGAATCCTGAGAATAACTAAGAACAAGCAGGAATCCTATCAGAGGCTGATTCTGCTGACAGAATTGAAATAACCATCTGAATTTATGGTGCAAGAGAAGAAAATACAGAAATAAAAGTTCCAGAAAATGTCTCCATCTGCATTGAGCCAGTTGGTTCACCTGAACCAGAAAGTTGATTCTGGCAACTTCCATTGACTGTTGCTTCAGGGGGAAGAGGTTGGGAAACTGAAGGAGGAGGGAAAAATGTTGAAAATTTCTTCTGAAAGCTAGACACTAAAAACACCTGACTGAGATCAAGCAGAGCTGGTTGGCCCAGACCTCCTGCTGCTTTTGTTGCCTTTCTCTGCCTGCCCCAGTGTAGAAATGTATGGTTGGAGGGGCATCGTCCCAAACTGAGTGTACCTTTTTATCACTACAGCCACGTAGGCCTGCAAGATTTCATGTGGGGCCCAAGGACTGAGAAGGGGTTTGAAGGCCTCACACTGCCAAAATGGAGGTCATGAACAGGAGGTCAAAATGCTCATTTTAAAGAAATGCTTTCTGAGAACCTGATGCCATTCCTTCACAGGCAAGCTTAGCAAATCAACACTTGGCTACAGTCTGCTCAACTGCAGTTGATTACTGTATTGAAGTTATTTGATAAATTAACAGGAACATCTGGCTCCTGTTAGCTCCTCCTAGGTTTGTGCTTTCTGCTGATGAGAGGAGGGATCGTATTCCTTTCTCCCAGATATTATAAGCCTGCAAAGGTCAGGCTTTGCTTCCCAGTCTGTCCACATTCCTCTGAGTGACCTCTGAGCCCAGCCCCACTCCACGCATCGTTGTACGTCCAGTTTGTTACTGGACTGTGTACTTCCTCTATCACAAACTTATTCACCAACACATTGGTTGCCCAGAGAGGCTGTTGGTGTCCCATCCATGGAGGTGTTCAAGGCCAGGTTGGATGGGGCCTTGGGCAGCCTGAGCTGGTGGGAGATGTCCCTGCATAGAGCAGAGGTGTTAGAGCAGCTTGAACTTTGAGTCCCTTCCAACCCAAGTCGTTCTGTGATTCTATGATATTCCCAAAATATCAGACCTACTCTAGTGATTTCTCTCCCTCAGCCCCAATTTTACTGATGCTTTAAAGCCTGATTACAGTTCACATACACCAAGCAATCTGCCAGGGGTCATAGATTTCTTTAAGCAGTGGTAGGAAAAAATCCTATTAATCATGTCTGTGGCAATCAAAATTCTGGTCAGGGAAAGTAAAATGTAATTACTCGCTTTCATCAGGAAAGCTGCTGCCCTGCACCTGAGTTTATTAACCAGACGGCATATCTGATCTGAGGATAGAAACAAAATGCCACCAGGTGACAAAGGGGAGAAAGAGAAAATTTGCTCACCTGGCCCAGTGCCTTCTGAGTTCCCTTTTCCATTAATTTGAGTCATGCTGCCTCAAAGGGTGTGAGGAGATGCAATGGTGAAGCCTTTTTTCTGGCCTCTGAAGTGGCTGATGAGGCTGTGCTGCTTACTGGGATGACCAACTGGGGTGGCAGAGCCTGGCCCCTTCCTTACAGCACAGGGCACTATGCGTGCACAGCCCCCTGTTTAGCACACAAGGCACCTTATCCATTTTTAGGAATTGGGAAAAAAAGAGCAGGAGGCAAGAAAATTTGAGCATAAAACTGGCCATTTCGGTCAGTGTTTTACCTAGGGTGCACAGTTGGACCTTTTTATTTTCCTATTTAAAAGGGCTAAATCTGGTCTTCAATAAGTATGAATATTTTCTTCACTACCAGAAATGTTCCCAAGGCTCAAGCTGTGCATTTTATTAGCTGAAGCTGTTAGCCTTAGCGTGGTTCATAACCATAACTAGGATAATGGAGCATGTAGCTAAAATAGTTATTGCTCCCTTTTGGAACTGAAAAGGCCATTTCAGAAGTTTAAACAGCTTTGGATTTATCAGGATAGTCTTCCCTGAGCTTTTCCCCTTGCCAGGAAAATTCCATTGAAAGATATAGTCTTATAGTTTCCTCTGGAGAGGACTGTGGGTCATTTCTTCTGGAGAGATGCTCCAGGATGGGGGCTGGCTGCAGAAGGAGGCTTCAACTGCCTGTGCGAAAACATCTTTGTGGCATAATTCAGACCAGTGAAAGTGAACAAGTACAAAACTTGACCAGTAATTACATTTAAGATGACTGGCGCACTTCAATGAACCTAAGAGGAAAATATCAGAATATTTAAATTCATCAACCAATCTGAAGGACCCCTTAGCAAAAATGATGGCCCTCCTGGAGGCTGAGGTATTCAGCCACCCAACCACCATCTCATCTGACTGACAGTGAGGATATCTGGATTTCTTTATCATATATATATATAGATAGATAGATAGATAGATAGATAGTGCCATAATGATTTATTGACCCAGTGAAATATATTTATCTGAGACTCTTGGTTATCATGGATTCACAGTGTGGTTTTCTTCATTAAAAATGAAAGCTGTTGAACGATCAGACAACATTGGTGATAAAGAAGATATCTTTATCTTGGTGATATTGGTGACAACATTGGTGATAAAGACCAAAAACTGAAGCACAGAAAAAATCAGTACCAATAGCCTTCCAATCTGATGGTATCAGAAATCTGAATATTAAGACTTGTCAAGTAGCACAATGGACTAATTACATATGACTTTCATAGTGCATACATTATTCATATTATTGGAGACAAAATAAGAATTAAAAAAATACACGGCTAAATGAATTTCCTTTCCAAAATGAAATGAGCAATTGCTTGCTGGAGCAGGTGAAACGGTATTACCAGGGCTTTGAAAAAAGGGAAAAAAACAGGGGTCCAGCAAGGAGATTGAAAAATCATAGAATCATAGAATCACCAAGGTTGGAAAAGACCTAAAAGATCATCCAGTCCAACCGCTTACCTATTCCCAATAGCTCCCACTAAACCATGTCCCTCAGCACAACATCCAGCCTTTCCTTGAACACCCCCAGGGTCGGTGACTCCACCACCTCCCTGGGCAGTCCATTCCAGTGCCTGACCACCCTTTCTGAAAAGTAATACTTCCTCATGTCCAGCTTGAATCTTCCCTGCCGTAGCTTGAAAATCAATGAAAATCAAATCAAATGGGTCAAAATATTCACCAGCTTTCTTAACTTAGGTATGAAACCAAAGTACCCTAACAGCACACAAAAGCACTGGGCAGAGCTCATGGATGTCTGTTTAGCACTAGGACAGCACCAGGTGAGTGGCTTGTGGGGGATTTTGTGTACACTACCCCATGCTCTCATCCATAGTGAGCTGTATAAATAGAGATTGCTGTGGTGGGTAAGAGTAGCTCTGTTCCTTGGGACTCTTAGCAAATCTGTAAGAGTGAAAGGAGTTGGGATTTACACCTGTTTTGTTTTGGACCACTGGCAAGGCAAGAAACATCTTCATTATTTCCACCTTGCATCCATCACAGTGTTTGCTCCAGGAAAGAGGAAAAATCTCTGTGCTCATGGGATAGCTCCAGGAGCTGGCTTTCACTGCAGAGAGACTGCTTGTGAGTGGAAGAAGCCATTCACATCAGACTCAAAATGAAATGCAAGCTTCAGTCTCAAGTGTGTAGAGCAAGCAATGCATATCTGTGAGGAGAACCTACACCCTGAGAACAAAGCTGTGATCCTTGCAAGAGCAAGTACAGCTCAGCTCTACTCTGTGATCCTCCAGCTGTCAGTGTCTTCTCCTGCCCTCTTTTTTTTTTTTTTTTTTTTGCCGTGTGTTAGCTCTTGCAAGCTAGAGATGTCATTTAACCATATCCACAGATAGTTCTTGGTGGTATCAAACACAACTACAGCGTGGTTGGGGAACCTCCACTCCAAACCAGGGAATGCACGATTTCCCTGCACACACACAATGGCTCTGTTATTTATAGTCTGTGTTACTGCTGGGTGTTGCTGGGATAGGTACACACGCCTCCAGGGGAATATGAGATCCTGTTTTACCCTTTGTGTGGGACAGGATCCCTGCTGTTGCATGTGCTCTTTTGGGTATTGCAGATGGGAATCCCATTTCCAGAGCATTTCTGTTCATTGCCTGCATGAGAAGCCAGCTCAGCAGGAGAGCCAAAGCCTCCTGGGGAAGCAGGACCTGCTCTTTTGTCTGTCAAGCAAGCCAAGAACAAAGGAGGTGAAGGACAAGGCCAGCGTCTGCAATTAGAAAATGGGAGGAAGGAAAGGATCAACTTTCCCATAGTATTGATTTCCCAAGGGCATCACAAGCTGGGCTAACTTTCTCCTGAATTTTTGGCTTCTCACTTCCAGTCTGCTGCTTTCAGTCTTCATCACAGGCTCTGGGCTTCCCATAACTAGGATGAAACGAGGAAAGGAAGAAGTAGGAACAGTCCAAAAGTACTGAAAAATTGCTTATTTCCTTGCTTGGAAGATGTTTCCCAACCACTTCTACTTATCTATCCACACCTAAACATTTTTCTGCCCCCAGACTTTCCTCTATCCTGGGCATTTATTTCTGTAGAAAAGTCTGACAGATTTTAAAGGAAGAGATACTTGGTTCAGACACCAGAAGATACTGCATGAGGATTGACATCAATCTCTGCTGTGTCAGATCAAAGCATTTCTGTCATCTGTTATATAGCATACAAAATTGTCACGAAAGAAGTACAATATCATGAACAATTCAAGAGATTCCCACAGTACTAAATGTTTAATTACTCTACTCCTCATATAAGAGCTGAGCACAAAACTCAACTCCCCTGAACTAAGGAGCAAGACTAAGAGCCACGCTGAGACAACAGCAGGTGACAATGGGATCTGCTTAGCTGTCCCCAGTACTGGAATAATGCAGCTTCCATTCCAGCCTGGAAGCAAATGAGATCTAGTTTTGCAAGGAAAAATTCAAAAGATTTCAAATATTATGAGACATCACCTGGAATACTGCATCCAGATGTGGAGTCCTCAGTACAGGAGAGACATAGACCTGTTGGAGAGTGTCCAGAGGAAGGCCACAAAAATGATGCAAAGGGTGGAACACCTCTCCTACAAGGACAGGCTGTGAGAGCTGGGGCTGTTCAGCTTGGAGATGACAAAGCTGCAAGGTGGCCTGATGGCCTTTCAGTATCTAAAGGGGGCTACGGGAAAGAAGGGAACAGACTCTTTGGCAGGATCTATTATGATGGAACAAGGGGAAATGGATTCAAACTTAAAGGGGGTAGATTTAGAGTAGATATAAGGAAAAAGTATTTTACAGTGATGGTGGTGAGGCACTGGAACTGGTTGCCCAGAGATGTGGTGGATGCTCATCCCTGGAGACATTCAAAGTCAGGCTGGACAGGGACTCTGAGCAATCTGATCTAGCTGTGTCATCCCTGTTCATTGCAGGGGAGTTAGAATAAATGACCTTTAAAGGTCCCTTCCAACTGTAAGGATTCTATGATTCTGTGATTACTGAAACGCATCTTTGAACACCACCTGCATAGCTTTGATTTTTTTTTAATCCTTAAAGTAAGAGTTACAGCATACTAAAGTCAAAGTTAAAACTTTTGGAGGCCTCTTTCTTCATGCCCTGTAGTGTTGAAGGCACAATACTGAGTTATTTACTTTAAAATGTGCTTCAAAACTTCCTTAGGAGGTTAGGTGCTATCACAGAGTCACAGAATCATAGAGTCTCGTGAGTTGGAAAGGGACTATTTAAGGCCATTCTTGTCCAACTCCCCAACTATTCACCAGATGTACCCCTGAACTCTGCAGAAACCTTAATTTTGCAATTATAAAATAGGACTAGCTATTGTAGGTGGACAGTGTGGGTGAGAAAAACCCAGGCTGGCCACAGCTGGCTTTCAGCTTAAGCCTTCAGACCTGCACCTAACTCTTTGCTGCTCTGCAAACACAACAGCTCCTTTCACTGCTGTGTAATGCCACTGGAGTAAGATAAATGAGCTCAGCTCCTTCTATAAAGAGCATAATGCCATTTTTCAAGTCCATAACTCTAAAAGAAAGAAAAGGAAAGGTATCAGGCTGCCAGCAGCACACAGAACTGAATTTTGCTTTGTCTGGAAACAATACAAGATTCATATGCAAAGCCCAAAGAGGACACAAAGCTGAGGGCTGGGTGCACAAAGGGTCCTGCAAAGCCCTGCACACGATCCCTCTGAGCCCACGTAGACACCATAAGGACTGCTGGTTGAGGAAATCCCAGGGACAGCCACGGCTTGATAAGATAATCCAGGAGAGAGGGAGGCAAGCGGGTGTCAGACAAAGGGCAGCACGCCATGCATCATGCAGCACAGCGCGAGCTGCAAGGAGCTGCAGCCAGCTGCTGAGGGCAAGCCATAGACAAAAGATGAATTGAGCCTAAACAATAGCCCTTGGGGAGGAGCAGAATCACCATGCCTTGAAGAGCAACACATTGAGTCTGTCAGCCTCCTGACAATCGCCAAATGCCAGTGACTCCCCAACATACGCGAAGCAAGCAGTACTGGCTAACCTTCTGGAGGACAAATAGGGATTTAAGGAGCTTAGTTTGAAAAGTAAATCCTCAAAAAGAGTTGGTATCCGAGGTGTGTGCTAGATACCTGAATACTGACCTGAACGCAGCAGAGCTGAGAACTGAGCAAAGCCTCTTTAGCAATCTAACATGGTCCCATCAGGTCTGAATTTACTGAGATGTGGCGAAGTATTTGCAGAAGGCCATATGACAGCCTCTTCCTACCTACAGTCCTGTGTTTAAAATTCAGTAATTCACAGAGTGAAAGGTTAGGAATAACTTTTTACTACTGCTGAGATATGATTTCACAGTATCGATGGGGCTGGCACTTTGTTTCAAGGAATTACACAGCACAGGCTCCATCACCGTGATTTCGCTTCTAAATGGCTTAAGAGCAGACCTAGACCATGGGCATGGACAGACTTGTGAGAAACCACCAGGGAAAGATGAATTAATATCCTGCTGCCACTCAGAGGCCAACAGGTTGTTGCAAAGTGCTCATATTCTATGTGTCCAGAGTAATTCAGAACATTTTGTACACGGGGCTGGGTGGCTGTGCTCTGGTCTTTGTCATCCCAAGTTTCTCTGAAAGTGTGACATGTTCAGGCTGAAGGTCCCAGCAATGCACACTTCTAAAGAGCCGCTTGGTGAGGTATTGGAACAGGCAGCCCAAGGAGGTGGTGGAGTCACCTTCCCTGGAGCTGTTCAAGATGTAGATGTGGGACATGGGATAGTGGACATGTCTGTGTGGGCAAGCAGTTGGAAGCAGGGTACAGGAGCCAAGGGCTGCACTGTCCTCACCATATGGGGGATGAAGTGATCCATAGTGGTGAATTAAAACATTGAAACTAGTTTATTCACCTATATGTCTGCCCACTACAGGACAAAGACAAGATTGTTCAAAGGTCCTTGGTAAAATGAATCCTGTTTCCCATAATCCAGTAACACAACCAACAGTTTTTCTCCCAATATCAGTCACAGAATTAAAATTTCAACCTACTTTAAACTCATCTCAGACCTGGGATCTTCTGGACAGGGTAAATCTCCACTAATTCTGTGGGAGACATTCATCTCTACACTACTTTTAGAATATTCTGAACCATGTATACATACACTGTGGGACCACAGCATGAGCACGGAGGTAACCTGCAAAACCAAGTCATGCTTAGGCTCATAATCTTTCATACCTTTCCAGACAAGTTTACCCCAAACCTGCAAGCTTTTCCAGCATTTCCCAGTCTGTGCCAGTGGAGCTGAAATGCTGTGTCTGTAGGTTTAGAGCTCTGTGCTCCTCCAGGACTTCTTGCTATAGGCAGGGCTCTCAAAAGCACCGAAGGTACATTCCACTGGGGCCCCACTGTGTTAACACTTCTCTAGTGGCTCATGGATTTATGGCAGGTTACTGGGAATTTTACATGCAGAACAATTTTAAGAGCTGAAAGTCACCGGCAGCAGAGAGCACTTCAAAGTCAATCCACACCATCCAGCACCCTCACTCTGAAAATGGTGTGCTTGCTTTTGGTGCCAAATACAAAAGACCAACCTGGCAACCTTGCATACTCAACACTTTGAAACTCCTAAACTAATCTGCACACACAGCTGCTTCTTACGCCAGTCTGGAATCAACAAAGTGAAGCCTTTGAATCTCACATCAGCAGTTTTGGTGCTTAAAAATCTTTGAAAATACGTAGTTTTCTCAGATGTACAGTTCTCAGCTAATTTTGATGAAACTTACTGAATTATTCAGCATGAGCTCAATCCCAAGAATAGATGTTATGGAAAGGCATGGATTTCCAGTGTACAACCTAGTCCTTTTAAAAAATCCTGCTGTGACCAGAGAATGAAAGTCCATGATCATCAAAATCTCTTCAGTCAAACTATCCAGAGACGGTAACAGCAGAATTCTCTGAATTTCAGGATGCTTTCCAAAGTCTTTGCACTGCCTTTTCTATAAATAAGAGTTGCAATATGCAAACTTCTGACAGTGATAGCTTTGAAGTACTGATTTATTAAAAACAAAAAAAAGAAAATGTACCTCTTCCTGTGATGAATTATTCAGCTCATCTAGAAAAAGAGGAGAAAAGCGTAAAGGAAAAAACAGGAAGCACATAGGTGTTGCTTGCAAATACAAGAATAAATCTAATAACTTTTGGAATTTCTGTGGAAATAAATTTTAAGGTAGTTTTCATCACAGGAAGTGTGGCTTCAGCTCATATGAAAAGAATGTGCAGAAAATGCAAATTGAAGATGCCTGTGCAGCAGCAGCACAATCAGCTGCAGACATCCGCCATGCCATCACTGGTTTCTGCACTTATGACCACAGTCCGTGTACACATTTTGGTGGGTGGATGTCCAGTCTTCCTTTCTGTACTCTCATCTCCCTAAACACAGTGCAGGGTGTCTGCAGGAAGGGAACTGTAATGTCAAAATTCTTACAGAGATGGTTAGTCCTCCCATTGCTGATGTGCAAGCTGATGCAAAATAAATAGCTAAAGAGGTACTAAGTCCCTTGAGGTTAAATGCTTTCATTTTCAGCTTAAGAACAAGACAGAAACATTTATATTTTGCTATGCTGATAAGGATGGCTTGGATGTTTTTCTCCTTCACTGGGATGGCAGAAAGCTAATTGTAATCCCTTTAATGTACAGTATCACACAGCTCCCTTGGAACAAAGAGTAATTCGATAAAGGAGTTGATGCTTTCTCCAATATTATGACCACGTTTAATTCAAATGTATTTGGAACACAGCAGGAAAATGTATTACTTCAAAATTGAACTCCTACTGCCAAAGAACAAGTTAAGAAACTCGGCTTATCTTTCAATTAAAGCAGATTGGAAAGAGTGGTCAGTATATGAGCCAAAAAAAAAAGAAAAAGATGAACCTCAATAGCTTTTCTGAAGTTGAAAGCTATTTTGTGTCCATAGGGTACTGCTGGATAGGAGAGTTTGTGAAGTAGTGCCAGAAAACCTCCTGTGGTGGTGGGAACGTAACTGGTCCTGCCTCTCCCAGCAGTGCTGCTCTGGAGGAGAAAGGACAAAGAATGAGTCTTGGGGATTAGGGGACAGGAGCTAAGAAGGAGAGGAGTCCCTCAGGTCTTGCCAAAGGCTGGTCTGAAGCTCTGGAAGGAAAGCACTGAAAGAAGCCAAATGGTATTTTATGAAAATTTATAAATCAGAAGGAGATGGGTTGAATAACCTTTGGATATATTTAATTATAATATATAATATATAAATATTATACAGCTTCCCTGAAGAAGCATCAAAAAGGGCCATCATTTTGAAGAGTGGAGTATAAAAGACCCATTTCTTGGAGGTCCATTTCAATCATATCAGGTAGAGCAAGTTAAATATAGCTGCAGAGACAACTGCTGTACTTGAGCCCATCAGATTTGTGGTGAAAATCATGCTCAGTCTTCCATTCTCTTAGAGCTGATATTTACAGTGAATAAAACACATAATTAGGAATGCAGTTGGCAAAAGCTGTGATTTATAATATTAAGTAATTAAGCAGCACTGGACTGATTTGGCTGCAGCTGCATAATGAAACAGAACCACTTGACATTAAAGACAAACTTTCCTGTGGTCTGATTTCAGCCACTATTCAGGGAGATATGAAATTTCTTCAACTGACTGTTTGGGGAACTTTGGCCAGACAAAAGCAGACTTCTTCCGTCTACCACTGCAAAAGGCAGCAGGGCTATGCCAGCTGGGTATGAGCACCTTGGCACTGTTGAATACTGTTAGCATGTGCAAAGTAGTGTTCCAGCCCACTCATTCCCCTCCTGTGGTGGGACAGATGTGTCAGCTGCATGGTTTAATAGCCTGTGGGTACCTGGGGAGGGTCCTTGTGCACCCTTTGATTCCCTGTTATGAGAGATGTCACAGGATGGCTGAGGCTGGCAGGGCCCTCTGTGCCCCACTGACCCACCTCTGCTCCAGCAGGAACACCCAGAGCAGAGGGCCCAGGCCCTTGGCCAGGCAGCTCCTGAACATCCCCAAGGAGGAGACCCCACAGCCTCTGGGCAACCTGTGCCAGTGCTCTGGCACCGCACAGCACAGCAGTGCTGCCTGGTGCTCAGAGGGAGCCCCTGTGCTCCAGCTTGAGACCACTGCTTCCTGTACTGACACTGGGCACCACTGAACAGAGGCTGGGTGTGTCCTCTAGGCACCTTCCCTTCAGGTATTTACAGGCATTGATGAGATCCTCCTGAGCCCCCTCTTCTCCATGCTGAGCAGGCTCAGCTGCTCTCTCAGATTCTTCCCATAGGAGAGGTGCTGCAGGCCTTGCAACATCTGGTGGCCCTCTGTTGGACTCTCTCTGGTGTGTGCAGGTCTCTCTCATGCTGGGTAGCCCAGAACTGGACCCAGTGCTCCGCTACACCAACATTCAGTAGAAAAGAAGAATCACCTCTCCTGGCATACTTGGAACACTTTACCTACTGCAGCCAAGAATACCATTTGCCTTCTTAGCAGCAAGGGCATGTTGCTAGCTCATGTTCAACTTGGTGTCCACCATGAACCTCAGGTCCTTCTCTGCAGAGCTGCTTTCCATCTGGGTGCCCCCAGCATGTGCTGGTGCCTGGGGCTGTTCCTCCCAGGTGCGAGACTCTGTACTCCTTGTCGAACTTAATGAGGTTCTTGTCAAGCCCATTTCTCCAGCCTGTCAAGATCGATCTAGATGACATTATTAATGATGCTAAACAGGACTGGACCCTGGGGAACAGTCCTTGCTTGCTACTGACTACAACTAAAGGATATTCCTGCAGGCACACATCCCTAGCACAAGGGATAGAAAGGCTCAGCCCCCAGCCTCCTCCAGGTCTGAGGCAGTGGGAAGAGCAGAGGCAGGTGGGAAGGTCTGAGGCAGTGGCAGAGCAGAGGGAAAGATGGGCCCATGGACTCTGCTGCTTGATGGCTCTGGTATGCTGGGTTAGCTTTGGCTCAGTAGCAGCCACACTAAACAGAGGCACAATGGATCCCACCTTAAACCGAGCCTGAAACCACCTTCTCCAAATTTAGGGAAAGAAACAGACACCAGCTAAGATGATGGAGCAGCCATGCCATCATAGTAATGCATTTGTTGTTTGCTTTTTATCTTTGTTCTGTTAGTGAGCATTGACATTTAACTCTAATGGAGTCATTTTACCTCTTTCCATGGTCCTTCACGATTTCAGAGCAAAGAGGAAGAAATCAAAGCAAAAACAAAGTTGCATGCCCATCACGCACACATGTAGAGTGCTACCAAAATTTTTCTTTTAAAAGATCCCAGCTTTGATGTCTAACATTTTCTATATTAAAAATGAAGCATTAATTATAAGTCTCTTCTCATTTATGCCCTTCAATTCCAGCCAGTTTAGATAACTGAAGTGTCTGGTTTAGTTTTGCTTTCTGCTTCCCTACGCTAACACAACGGTGCTTTGTTTGTGGGCTCCAACCCTGCAAGCAAAATGTTCAGAAAAACGGTTCATGCCTGGAATCATTGAATGTTTGAGGAGCCTTCTGTACACATCAGAACTTTGAAGTCTTCGTAAACATAGAAGGTATTATTTTAATCAGTAACTCACTGGTACTGGCAGTAATTTTTAAAAGTTAATGCTTATTATGAGGGACTGAATTGAGATGCTGCAGCGGGTGCTGAATTGCGGGAACCGGATCTTCATTTTGGCAAGCAGGTTTCACAGAGCACTTTGTATCAGATTCAATCCCACAATCACTCCTCACGTCCCTTGGTCATTACTCCTCAGATGAAACACTGAGGAGACAGAGAATCCCCTGTGCTCTGCCTGCAATGGGCACACGTTGTCAATACTGCTATTATAGCTACCTACACAGCCAGCAAGGGTTTTTTGTGCTGTCAGCGATCTGCACATCAAAACATGCTCAGAGCAGGAGTGAGAGCTAATGAGCTGCCTTCTTTGTGCAGTTTTATCAGAAATCAACGGACCCAGGCATATGAAAGGCCCCTGTGTAACTAAAGGCAGCAAGGGAAAATTTCTGATGACATGAAATATCAGAAAAGGAATTGCTTTTTTAAGCAACTCTTCTACTGTAGCTGTTTATTTCTACCAGCTGTTTCAAGGTTCTGAGGAGAGATAACAAACATCTTTCTGCTCAGTCAATGTAAAACCCCTATTTTTATCTTCTTTTTTACCTTTTATCCCCAGTCTCAGTAATTAAGTAACAATGTTTGGAGTAGTCAGGGGGATGTGTTTAAAATGAATAAGATGAAGGCCAGGCCAGGAAAACACACCCAGTTGCTATCGTATTTGCCTTCAGCATCCTTCTTAAAGCTCACCTTGCTGCAATGCTTTCAAAACAGGCTATGCCTTATCACTGATGCACTAAAGCACTAAAGTAAACTTATTTTTGTCCTTCCTGCTCTTTTTTTTTTTTTTTTTCCTACTGTCACCACTACTTCCAGGTTTGATTCAGCTCTGCTGCCCACCATGCCAGGTCTCTGATCAACAGGCTGGTTCTCAGGGCAGAAATGCCAATGGGAATGGAAATGCAGGGTGGGTTCACTACTCTGAGACTGCCTGACCCATTCTTAAATCACTTCTTGCACTATTTTGCCTTTCTGTTCATCTGGGTATTGGCTTCTTCCATCTCACATGTTCTTTTCCTTGGGTTCTCAAAGACAAGGAGAAGGAGGGATGGTGGGGGCATGCTCAAGGGCTTCTTGATTTCTCAGCGATGTTGGGTGCTTGGCAGCATTCATTGGATATAATAGGCATCATGATTCTGCCTGTGCTCCCCACACAGCTACTGAGCTACGGGGAAGGTGGAGAAAGCCATGGAAGGGATAAACATGTTCCACTGCGTCTCAGCTTTGAACTCAGAACTCATGTGAATGTTGCAAATGTTTGAAGTGGCTATCTTCAGAAGAAGAACGAAATCATGATTCTGCAATATTTGTGTAACTCTGAAACTGCTCAGAGGCTCTCCTCAAAACAAAGCCAGTGTTGTCCTGGTGAAAATGATGACTAACAGCCTCAAAGACAATACCGTCAAGTTAGAAGCATTCAGATCTCCACAAGAGCACTTATTCCAGGAAATCAGAGCCAAGGCTCAACTTGGGAGGAAGCAGTTAAATCTCTGCATGTTGAACCATATAAAAATCATCTCTCCTTTGAAAAGAGATGAGCTGGTTCTCTTCCGTCTCCCTTGCAGCCTGGCACTTCCTTAGAGCAGCTCTGGAAGCTGTTTGAAGAACATCATTTTCTTGTAACTATGAGAAACCCCTGTTCTCTGTGTGTCTCATTGCAGCAGGCAATTCTGCTGCTGGAGATGTGAGACTAAATAAAAGCTGCAGGCTGGTGCCACTGGAGGGACAGTTTACAGCACAAATGTTTTGCTGCTTGGCTTTCCGAGGCAGCCTCTGGCATGTATAATGCACCTACAGGAGGAATTTTTCTACTACCACAGTTGCCCAGAGGACAAGCATGAAGCCTTTGGACACTGCAAATCTCACCTGCATCCAGGATCAAGTCAGCACAACGACATATATATCCCTCCAGGAGCTTGATGCTTCCATGCCCTGAGCACATGCAGCCCTGCAGGCAGAACCGCAGCAAGCACCTGACCCAGAGAGGAGGTTATCCTCTGCAGACTCATGCTAAAGAGCAAGCTGTTCTCACAGTAAGTGTCTGCTCTTTGCAAATCAGTTACTTTTCTTGTGGCCAATCGTGCAAACTCAACCTTGAAATGAGAAAGAAGTTTTATTGCTTCTCCTCCTACAGTAAATGCCTCCCAGGCCCACACAGGTCTTTCCCACACATTGGTGACACCAGAGATTGATGTAGGGTAAACCACAGATCTGATTCAACTCTCAGCAAGCTCCAACTAGACCTAAACTGCCTTCCATCATGCACACGGCTGATGCTTCTGCTCTTCTATCCTGCTGACTCTGTGCTGCTGGGAACCAATCACTGCCCTGATTTGGGACTGCCCTGTGACTCTGTATTGGGCTGCCCAGCCCCTGTGGGCTCTCCCCCTCAGCTCCTCTGCACACCAACCCTATCCCCATTTTCTATCTTGGCACTGCACTTCTCCCTAGCCCACTCGTTGAGGGAATGCCTTACCTTCCATCAAAGATAACAGGGGCTTCTCCCTCCCCCACCCCAGTGTATGCTGGGGCTATATGGTAGGGAATTTCTTTGGGAAAACATTCACCTGAACATATGCATTAATCCTACACTTGTGGAACTCCCCTTCTGTCCTGATGCATCCCCATCATGAAGGGCTAATGTTGATCACTACTTTCATGAGGAAAAAACCTCAGTGCACTGCATTTTTCTTTCAGGAATAACAATGCATATATCCCTCATTTCAGTTCTCTGCCACGCTCCTTGTCCTTTTGCAATTTTTGGCTCCATCTTTCACACATGCTAGTGGTTAGTTCTGCTGTGACACCTAAGCCAACAGTTTTGCTGCCAACACTGAGATTTTGTGGGTTCAAGTGGCAAATCAGAATGCATGGATAAACACTTTTTTTTAAACAAGCCTTCTTAGCAATTTGCTCAAAAACAGAAAATCAGGCACGCAATGAACTATTTAATCAACATTTTAAACATACTGTTACCTCCATCTGGCCTGAGGATTCACCAGTGTGTGAGGTCTTGCCAGGCTGTTTCCACTATGTTACAACTGATGATAAGAGAGAGGCATTTCCTCGGTACAGTGGTGGTTATTTATCACACAGCCTATACACACAATTGTGTTTCCTGAGCACAGAGCACACACAAACAGGAGCAGGTTCCTTGCTCGGCAGCCCATGGACCTTGCTGGGAGTGCCATGCCCAGCACAAGCTCTGTCTCCTGGCATGCTCCCAGCAGCTGCATGCTCCCAGGTCTCCTACTATAGCCTTTCAGTGACTCCATAATAAATGCATTCTCCTGGAAAGATAGGGAGTTATTTTTAAACACACACACACCGTAATCAATCCATCACCCAGCCCTACGCTACCAAGACTTCTGGGAAAACCTTCCACCCACATGGTTTGGCTTCTGCTCAAGCCTTGTAGGCACGGCCAGGTGCCACACTGCAATTACACAGAGGTGTATTAATTGTGGCTGCCACTTAGTAAATGTGAGTACCAAGCTGCCTTTTGCTTTGGCTTCTGCCAGAGCAAGAGGTCAAGGATACGTGTCAAGGCATAATTAATGCCTTGCAATATGAAATACAGTACAGGTGAGAGGCAGCAGCATGGACCAGGTACCAGCCACTGTGAGACCTTCAGATGAATCCCATCCTTCAAAAAGGGGCATGTAAAGTCAGCTCAGGCTCTCTCAGCTTATCTGCTGCTAAAGTAGATCTCCATGTATTTACACCTACCTCTGTGCTCAGCTCTGCGCTCGCCTCACTTGCATTAGGAGATGAGGAAGGTATGGGTCCTAGGGCAGAGCAATAAGGAGGAGCCATGATACCACTACTGGTTGCTGGTGGGCTACACAGGAGAGCTGCAAGTCTCTTGTGCTGAAGGGGAAGGTGGGCAGGGGCTGAGGCACCACTTCTCTGACATCCCAGAGGGAAGTTCAAGACACTAATCTTTCTGCTCACCACCACTCTGATATCTGAACATAAGCACTTATGGAAGGAAATCAGCAGGCAGGAAAGGAGGAGCTCTTCTGGGGCTGGGCTGAGGCTACCAAAGAAAATCCAGCCCAGGACAGGCAAAATCAAAGACTGCTTTTGTCTATTAACACAGGAGCCAACAAGTCCTATTTTAAGCTGCTCTTCAGATCAAAATCCTTATGTCTTTGGTAAAGACATAAGGATTGGACACCATCCCACCTACAGAGCAAGCACCAGCTTCTCCCTGACTCCCTGACTCTCAAGAGCTCCAGCCCCAAAGCACATCTACTGCCCCAAGAGCCAGGGAGCAGAGACAGATCCAGGCTCCCGTTGGAGCCAGATGTACTCCCTTCAGCACCACTTTCATTTGTGTAGGCTGCCATTCCATTTTATAGGGCTTCAAATTTGTTATGGAGCAGAAAATGGTTTTCAGGGAAAAGCAAACACCCCATGGGCTTTCACACAGATTAAAACAGACTCTCCAAGGCAGGTCAGCCAAGGTATAACAGTGTGTTGAAAGCAAGGCAAAACATTTCAAAGCAGAAGTGGGCAAGTAGATAAGTAGGAGTGAAAACCTTCTAAAATGTAAGAAAAGAAGTATAAATTATGCTGTGGCACTTTAACAAAGTACTTTCCCATGTAAGAATAGAAAAAAGAGTTAAATAAAATACTCTTTTTCAGTGCTATAGAAGGAAATGAACTTATGAAGATGAAAGTGAAGTATCAATATTAGCATTTAGATCCACAAGGAACTGCTTTGCAACAGAGCTCCCAGACCTAAGAGAGGGACACATCATCTGACAGGTCAGCAGACAGCTGATCCCTTCTCCACAGCAAAGACTGTTGGAATGAAATTGCTAAAAACACCCAAGCACTGTATTTTAATATTAAACAGATATTGGGGCCCAAATGCCCCAAACATATATGTGGGATGTGGGGGTACCATGGCTGCTGCTGGATGGACAGTACCTGCATGGGGACAACAGGTCACCACATAGCATGTCTGCACTACAACCACAGAAACAGAGACATTGCAAGGCTGCTTTTGGGAAAAAGGCATCAAAGCATTACAACTATATGGTTTCAAAGTAGGCAAGGTTTCCTTGGCACTGATGCCTTGCCTCTCCAGCCTGCTGTCATTTGGGCTGGTGTTCTGGGGGAACAGAGCAGGAGCTGTGTGTCTCTCCATGATGGATATTTGGCAACTAAAGAGCCACTGCCAGGAAAGGCAATCCCTGACAGAGTCTCTGTAGGGGAAAGTTAAGAACACTTATTTTAAAAGTGATTAGTTGTTATGATTTGGTGTTCCTCAAGATATGGCTCTAATCTTAGCCCAGCAAGTTAAAACAAATGCTGTGGAGAGGTTCAGTCACTAAATCCACTTAGCTCCAATGCTGCCCATGCAGGGCATTCTTTTATGCCTTTAGTTTCTCAACAACATTAGCACCAGATTAAGGGCTTACTTGGCACAGGAAAACACAAAACTTTACTTCTGTGTAGGTCCTGCACCTTCCTTTGCTGGATCAGGCAAGACAGCTGTGTTCTTCCAGACCCACAGGGGATGTTGGGAAAAGAGGAAATGAAGGGAAAGATTTGCTGAGATGCACTGAGGTGCATCCCACATGGGTTTAGAGATGGTTGCTTCAACCCAATGGTCTCAAGCAACAAACTAGCTCCTACAGCTCCAGCACAGAGCAGTGCCAAAGAGAAGAGCCATTTTTGAACTAAAAATAAAACCTAGAACACTGAGCGTTGTACAGACACCCCTAGATCTTCTTTACTCAACAATGCTCAGAAAATAATAAGAAAAACTCAAGAGACTGCTTATCATCGTCCTTTTCCACATTGGGGTTCATTCCTCCTTTTTGGTCTCCACCAGAATTTTGTAGGTGGCTTGGATGACCTCTTATAGAATCATAGAATCACCAAGGTTGGAAAAGACCTCTAAGATCATCCAATCCAACTATCCACCTACCACCAATATTTCCCCACTAAACTCAGTACAACATCACACATTTCTTGAACACCACCAGGGATGGTGATTCCATCACCTACCTGGGCAGCCCATTCCAGCGCATAACCACCATAATTTTGTAGGTGGGTTGGATCACTTCTTACAGAATCACAGAATCACCAAAGTTGGAAAAGATCTCTAAGATCATCCAATCCAGCTGTCCACCAGGGCAGCCCATTGCAGTGCCTAACCACTCCTTCAGAGAAGAGATTTTTCCTGGAGCAAGCAATCCACCAACTCAAGTCCAGGTGTCTTGCCCAGTTTCTATCCCACTCCTCTCTGGACCTCTTCTAAAAGGAAGAGCACAGCAGCCAGGTTGCACGCAACAGTGCCCTGCTGCAACCTGCTATGCCCTCTATGCATTCAGCCTCATTTCACGTGCTGGTCCATTCATTCTTTCATGCTACGCTACCCCATGAAACTACTGCTTTAGCAGGGCCAGTGGAAAGACACAAAGGAGCAATCAATTCTTGGAGGGTAGCAATTGGCTCAGTCAGTGGGAAGGCATCTCAACCACACAACTAGGATGAGAGTTGTGCTGCTTGGCCCCAGTGGCTTGACTCAGTGGCTTGACTGAGACGGTGAGTCTCACCTCCGTGCCTGGGAAGATCATGGAACAGATCCTCCTGGACAACATGCTCGATCACATAAAGAATGAGCATGTGATCCGAGACAGCCAGCACGGCTTCACCAAAGGAAGGTCATGCCTAACTAATCTTGTGGCCTTCTATGATGGAGTGACGGCATTGGTGGACGAAGGGAAGGCGACCGATGTCATTTTCCTGGACCTGAGCAAGGCCTTTGACATGGTCCCCCACCACATCCTCATCTCTAAATTGGAGGGAAGTGGATTTGATGGGTGGACGACCCGATGGATAAGCAATTGGTTGAAAGGCCGCAGACAGAGGGTGGTGGTCAATGGCTCTATGTCCAGGTGGAGGCCGGTAACAAGTGGTGTCCCCCAAGGGTCTGTCTTGGGACCGGTGCTCTTTAACATCTTTATTAATGACATCGATGAAAGAATTGAGTGCACCCTCAGCAAGTTTGCTGACGACACCAAGCTGAGTGGTGCAGTTGATACAGTGGAAGGAAGGGATGCCATTCAGAGGGACCTCGACAGGCTGGAAAGCTGGGCTCGGGTGAACCTAATGAGGTTCAACACGGCAAAGTGCAAGGTTTTGCATTTGGGCCGGAAGAACCCCAGGCACCTGTACAGGCTGGGAGGAGTGGTCCTTGAGAGCAGCTCGGCAGAGAAGGACCTGGGGGTCCTGATGGATGAGAGACATGGACATGAGCCAGCAGTGCGCTCTGGCAGCTCGAAAGGCAAATGGGATCCTGGGCTCCATCAGGAGAGGGGTGGTCAGCAGGGACAGGGAGGTGATTGTCCCTCTCTACTCGGCTCTTGTGAGGCCCCATCTGTCATCTGTCCATCTGTGGACATTAATTCTTCCCAAATTTTGAAATGTTTCTCACTTATCTGATGTGTGAAAGGTTTGAAAACAAAGACAAGAGAAGGGATCTAGACCACAAAGCACAGACATGATCTCAAATAAATAAATGTGTGAGTTTTTTCCTTCTCCTTTTCAATCAGAATTGGAGTTACTGTCATCAACAATATAAGACATTTTAGGGAGAAATGGGATTTGTTAAAAGTTACTAGCATTTCTGGGCGTATCCTTTCATACATACTAATGGCTAATCCTCCTTGCATCCCTAATCCACTCTGCATGTTTTCTGTATCTGGTCACAGCACACTGCGGGCTGAGTAACATGTCTTTGTCAACTACAAATCTAGAAATATTCAGACTCCTTGGATATTTTCTTAGATTCTTGCACAGGGTGAACAGAACCTTCCCCTAGCGGATACACAGTATTTAAATTTATGTGTGTTTATTTGTTTTGTACATGCATACAAACATTGTTATACCATTTCCTTTCTTACTGCTCATTGCAAGAGAAGATCCTGTCAGGATGTCTGCACAGGGTGAAGGGGAGGAATCCTGCAGTGTGGTGGGGGAAAGCAGAGACCCCAGAGGAGAGCACATGGCCAGCTCATCCCCAAGGCTCCTACTGGAGGTAACTCAGATCCCACACATGACAGTTTCAGGGACCCCCTGAAGCACTGAGCAGGACCTGGTCCCAGTGCCTCATGGGTCCTGGTCCCAGCACTGTGTGGTATAGAAACATGGATGCATCCCCACTGCCTGAGGCCCTGGCTTGGCTCTAGGGCCAGCACCCAGTTATGCTTCCACCATGACCACACAGCTTGTCTGGCAACCCCCTCTTAAACTAACAGCTAATTAGATTTCTCTAATGAGAAAGCATGCTTTAACTGGCTGGAAGAGGAGATGGGGTGGCAAGTCTTCTGGCTTCATTTTCAGGATCAACCAAAATGAGTCATTGTCCCAGCTTTCTCACAGCTTCAGACAGATTATTTATGTATTTGTTTATTTAAAGTTTGTTCACATTTCTTTTTTAATTCAAAGAGAATGAGTATAATTTCACTGGAAGAAAAAAAATCCCATTTTAAGTATTCTAGTCTAGACACAGTTAGCTTGACAGCAAGAATGTGGGTGCAGGGATATCAGAAAAATTATTACTGTTGCAAAACGTTGTTACTAGCTGTTTTTGCTATGCTGTTAAAAATGAGTAAACCAGCAGCTGTTATTTTTGGATGGGGTTTATTTAGAAAAGGTCTGAGTGCAGAAAATTGAAACCCGTGCTATTGTATGCTGTGGATTTGCCGGTTGGAAGCAACTCCCCTGTAGTAGGCAATGCAACACTCCCCCTCAGCAGACTGACGTCTGCATCCGCAGGCAGATGTTATAGATGTTGAAGGAGCTGTATGCTTGACATGGAGGCACTTTTCACAGCAGGCATCAGTGACCAGGAAGAACTAATAGGATTAAAAGTCACCTCACAGAGTCAAAGGATCCCAGAATGGATGGGGCCCTCTGTGCCCCTCTGGCCCACCTTTGCTCCAGCAGGAACACCCAGAGCAGGGGGCTCGGGCCCATGGGCAAGCGGCTTCTCAGAGGGAGCCCCTGTGCTCCAGTTGGTGCCCATGGCCTCCTGTCCCGGCACTGGGCACCACTGAAGGGAGACTGGCTGTGTCCTCTTGGCACTCTCTCTTCAAGCATTTGTGGACACTAAAGAGATCCCCCTGATTCTTCTATTCTTCAGGGCCAGCTCTCTCAGATTCCCCTCATACACCAAAGATACTCCAGACCTTTCACCATCTTAATGGCTCTCATCACCCTAGGACCTTTTTCTTTCTTTATGGGGCATTTAGACAGCCAATGGCTGGCTGAAATCCCAGAGACAACCAAGATACTGTATCACCCAGCACCCAGGCAAACAGATGAAGTTTGGCTTTTAATGGGGCCACCAACAGCATGAGGAGAGGAGACACATAAGGCTGAACCCATGTGGAGAGTGTAGGCTGCCAAAAAAATGCCTATACAGGCCAGATTTTGGGTGAATGAGCAGCACATCTGCCTCAACTCCATAGCAAGCTCTTTGGCCTATGAGTGTGTAAAGGGGCTGTTTGTCAGAGCCACAGCACAAGGAGAGCTTAGGACTGATAGCATATGGGACAGCTACTTGTCTCGCTCACCAGTGCAAAATCCAGGGCTAGCTGGCACCTTAACCCTTTCTTTCAGGTGCTGGAGCAGAGTTCAGACGCATTCTAATCCCAACTCCACAAGAGGTCTGCCAGCCCAGCATCTCTCTTCCACCTGCAGCCCAACAGAGAGAAATAGATGAGAAGAGTGTGCAAGATTTCTGAGGGATACCTGATTTCCCTGGAGTCTACTGCTGCTCCCACCTGGCTCTCAGCTAATATACAGCAGCTACTTTCCATACAGTACATTTTTCTAATTTCCTATCTGTAGTGGGGGCAGTCATGGTAGGAGGTGTTTATAATACTGCTTTAAACAGTAATAACTGTTTTTACAAGACTTGGTTTGCACAGAGCCTTTTGAAGGTCACCCTGATTATTTCCTCTGGAGCAAGCAAAGCACTACATAATTATTGCAAATACCACCTAGTGAAAATCACTTCTAGTCAATCACCTTGGCATGGGGCAACTGCTGTAGCCCTTCGCTCCCACAGCAAATCAAGCAGAAGCAATGATGGGTCTCACATCTCACATCTGGACTCCTGTATTCCTCCAAATACAGTAAATTGGTGAAATGACTTTCCTGAGAGACCAGTACATGAGCACCCAGCTCAGCAGAGCATGCAGAGCAGATGACACAGTGCTGAAACACAAAATTCATCCTTGTCAGGTATAGAAATGGGACCCATCCCACCAGGCAGCCCTGGCTTAATGGTTTTTGTTGTAGATCTCTGGTCCCATTTAATCAAAATTTGTGATGCTAACACACTGAGGTGAGTTGTTTCTCACATACTTAATGCTTGAAGATGTGTTGGCACTTTTAGGAAGGAAAATGAAGCTTAAGAGAAAGGATGATTCCATGATATCAGCTGCATTAATTGTGTTAATAAACTGGAGAAACTCAGGAAAAAGTAATTAAAAAGATCTGGTTCCGCTGCCAAATGTGCCTCAGCATTAAATGCATAACGGAAATACGTGAATTAAAGTTACCTGCTTACTTACGTGTCTTCTAAGCAGTACTGGCAAAAGTAAATAGAACACACATGACAGAGGCATCTAAAGTTACTTAAACACCAAAGAAAAAAACTTCAAGGGTTTCACATGGATGGAAAGAGAAAAAAACAATACTTTTGTGCTGTGCTGTTCAACTGACTGTGCACATACCCAAAAAAGATCACTGCGTAATTCACTTGCATCACGTTTGCCAATGCGACAGGGATTTATTCAACATCAGTTTCATTACCAGCAGCAGCCAAAACAGAAACAGTAAAAATTGTCAGTGCTTCAAGTGAATCTGACACAAGGAAGTATAATTCTGCAGCAGCACTAGAGGAAAATCAATTAATACAGATCTCCCCTCTCTAACACTAATTTGAGTAGTGTTCAGGAGGCATTTGGACAAAGCTCTTCATAACATGTTGTCATGATTTTATGACCGTTACTGGCACATCAAATCATAACATCATGTAGAGCACTGGGAGATAAAAAGTTATTGCTCCCGTTCCATAGATTGTTGACGTTTCCAGGTATAACAGTCTCAGAAGGGAAGAACTACATGGCCCAGAGGACTTTGTATTTCAGTATTCTGCTCAGAGAATAAACTAAGTTTGTTATTCTGCAAAGATTGTTGCCACTGTTTTTTCCCCTTCTCATTCCCAAGAAGGGGGATCTTCAGGTCCAGAAAGAGTCCAGAAAGACTCAAGAAACTAGTCAAGAAACAGAGTCTTCAAGCTGAAAGAGAGTCTCCAGGAGAGAGTATGAATTGAGCGACAGTCTCCAAGCCGAGAAGAGAGGCGTCTCCTCGCGACCTGCATCATCTAATAAATATCTCAGCTATTAAAAGAAGACGTCCTTCTGCTTGAGCAAGTGACAACTGTCTGACTACGTTGCATCCTGCCTTGTGGGATTACCTACATGAGCATGAGAGGATACGAAGAAGTGGCATAAAAAACCCACTCCCACGCTCTCATTCCCTTTTGCTCCCTTTCCCCTTTTCCCCCCCTTTCAGGGCCGGTGGGCCCGTGGGCCTGCTGTCCCCTTGTCACAGACACAGATTTAGAGATAAGACCGTGGCAGTGTGAAACACGTGCTGCAGTGAAGCAAGCCGCGTGAACTGGGAACTAACAAGCGTTCTGCTTGTGTGCATAGGTAGGCTTTTATTGAAAATGCCTCTGCCTGCCGGTCCCTTGGCTGCCTTCACCCGCCGCTCAGAGGATCCCGCTCACAGTGGCTCTGCAGCTCACACCCCGCACGGGGCCCAGGAGAAGGGTTTAATGGTGGCCCCCCTACACTGGGTGGAGAGCACTGAGAGCACTGGCTCTCTACGGCACAGCACGTGTGTAGGGCGTGTGCGTGAAGGGCGAACCGTCTCAAAAGATAGACGCCAGGAACAACACCTGCTTCTATGTTTTTATCTTTTATTGTAAGCCCCGCTAGCGGCGCCGGGGTGGCTGCCTCTTGCAGGGCAGAGGAGCGCGCTGGGCACTGCTGGCCCTCCTCTTTGTGGGGCGCAGGGACCTCCCAGCCGAGCGCTTCCTGCCCCGGCCGCGAGCGGAGGAGCCACGGCTACGGCCCTGGTCAGCGGGACCAGCTGCCTCGGGACCCGGCTCACCAGGACCCCCTCCGAGGGCCCCGCTGGACGTGCCGGGGAGCTCCTCCACGTGGGGACCCGCGGAGCAGCTGGATGGTGTGGCGCTGGGGCCGACAGCCTCCTGCGGGGTACCGGAGGGGGCCGCGGGGCCGTCCTCCTGCTCCTGGGTGCCGCTGGGGTCTTCGAGGCCCAGCAGCCTCCGGGCCTCCTGGCTGCACCGGCTCTCGATGGTTCCAATGAGAGCGTCGACGAGCGGTGCGGTGATGGGCCCCAGGGCGTGCTGTGCGCACTGCACTAGGATGTCCCTGTCCGGCCCCACCTGGCACAGGAACGCCAGGACCATGCTCTTCAGCCAGTTGATTTTCCACCAGCGCGGCTCCCCGTTGCGGCGGAGTTCCTGCTCCAGCCAGGGCAGCACCGGGTCGAGGATGTCACGTCTCTCCCGGAAAAGTGCTGCCCAGACCTCCGGCAGGAGGCCGCCCACTCTCTCTGGCTCTGCGGCCATCGGCTCAGGGGACGGTGGCGCAGAGGGTGGAGCGGATGCCGCAGTGCCGCTGGGGCCGGTGGTGGCGCCGAAGCTGACGGGCACAGGCACTGCGGGCGGGGAGACGATGCACTCCACATACTCGTTGTCTCCCCGCACAGAGACCCGGATGGTCTTCATGGCCGTTCTGCACAGCGGGCAGCTGTCTCTCAGCCTTGCCCAGCGCTGGATGCAGCCGAGGCAGAACGTGTGATTGCAAGGGCTCGCATAGGCGATGTCCTGTCGCACATCACGGCAGATGGCGCATGTCCATGCCTCTTCTACAGCCATGGTCTTCTCACTGCAGCTGGCTGGGAGAACCAAGGATGACAAGTTGCTCTCCTTCACCGGAGCTGCAGCGGTGGTATCTCGCCCTGCAAGAGAAAGGGACGTCACGGTCACTCGCTGCGCCAGGGTGTGAAAGCCCTCAGGGGGCCCTCAGCAGGAAGCCCTCCCAAGCCCATGACTGGGCCGTCTCGTGCTCCTCGCTGGCACGGGGACAGGCTCTCCACGGCACGGTCCCCTGAGGGACCCACGTGTCCCCGCACCACTCACCTCCGCTGCAGCGGGGGCGCTCCGTAGGGCCCCGGCTGCCTGCTCTAGGCAGGGCCAGGGAAACAGAAGCGGTACTGTGGGATCGGGCACTGAGATGCTGCAAGCAGCCCCAGGAACGACCCAGCACAGCACAGCCAAATCCTCGCTCGACCGACAAGCCTCGCAGAGCTGCTCAGCAGGGTCCAGGAACGAGCCAGACTGAGGCAGGCTCTGCCCGCACCCCACTATGAGCACTGAGCGCTAAGCAGTCACAATCTGCCATGCGCTGATGTCACAGCCTGTTGCTCAGGGACATCCCCATGGGCTGCCCGCCCCCACTGCCCCCACCCCACCCGTGTTTCAGATGTTACCTTCTTTTCCTTTTCCTACCTTGCTCTACCTTCCCCTTTGTTCCTGCCCTCCTCTTATGCCTTCTTTTGTTTGACGTGAATGCACCAGCCTTTCTTTTTCTCTGATTAAAACAACTCTCATTTATGTATTAACACAACTCTGATTGCGTATGTATTTCCTCCGTTTCGTCACTAGAAAACTGCAGATTTCTCACTTATGTGTTACGTAGAAATCGGGTTTGGCATTCTCCTCTTCTTCCTTCAGGAACGCCCGGTCGATCTTTCCCTCGTTCCTCTTCTGTCAGCGTTTTCTTGGTGCTTTTTGGGAGTCTCTTCCATTATCAGCTTGGGAATATCCTTCTTTCTGAGTCTCGCATCCCACCTGTGGGGAGGGGGGGTGTGTAACCTTCATGAATTCCTTTTGGATGGCTTAAGGTGAAATAACACTCACGGTCCCTACTAAACATCAACTTTAATGGGGAATTTACGTAGAACAGCTATCCTGTAGGGTTGGCCCTCTCACAACTATCTACCTATATCTACCTAAGCTGTGCAATTTTAAGGGAAATCAGAGTAAGCCTTGAGTTTCTTAACAACTTTTGTGAAACCTCATCTTAGCAACTTTAGGAGGAAAGAGTGAAAGGGGGACTCGGGGGCGGAGAGAGCTCACCAGTCCTGGATTCTGCGTCTGACCTGCCAATGGGGGTGTCAGGTGTGAAGAGAAAGGCTCCCCCTCACCCCCTGGAATTGTACATGTCCTTACCATAGGCCCCAGTACCTGGACTCCTGGAGCCTTTGCTTGTCCCGGTTCCAGAACGCTGTTGAGGTGCCTATCCAATTGAGAGAAGTGACATCAGGCCGTCTCCTGTGGCTTGAGAGTCTCTCGGGGTATTGTCAGGGCTCGCACTACAGTCACTTGGGCTTGTCCCTCACACTGAGGTGACCGATTTTCCCTGGCAATGCCTGAGGGAACAAAGCTGCCCTCATCATAAAAGAAGACAAGTCTGGGGCTGCCTGAGGAGCCTGGGAGACCATCTTTCCCTCGTTCCTCTTCTGTCAGCATTTGCCTGTTCTTTTTGGGAATCTCTTTCATTATCAGTTTAGAGTTAAATTAAAACTGTTTGCATATCACAAGTTGTATCTTTTCTTTTTCCGCTCTCCGAGTACCATGCTCTTAATGTATCCCAAAGCTCTGATGAGACACATCTTTAGCCCAAATGTGTTGTTTTTAATGCAGCATTCATCATTTGATCACATAAAACTCTCCTCTGTTTGCATTTTCTGCTTAATAATGAAGAGTACCTCTTCATCTCTTTTGATTCCTTAAAGCCTCAGCTTTTCCAAATCAAAGTTCTGATACAGATCTTCCTGTTGCCATGAAGGCTAAATTGCCCCAGACAAAACAATGCCTGAGTGATATGTGGATGTTTTCAAATAAATCTCTCAACAACAGTTTAAAGCGTTTGTTTCTGACTTGGTAGCATTTATCTTTAATAACAATTTGATTTCTGTGTAACTAAAGAAATATTTTAGCGAAGACCACAGACACATAAAGCCTCCTCAAAAGATCTATTCAGCATGACTCTGACAGATGTAATAAATCTCATTTAAGTGCTTCAGGGTTCTATGATAGTTTAAATGGCCGGGAGCTAGCCACCAGTTGTTATTGCGCTCATTTATGTCTCTATTCTCCTTAAAAATACAGAAACCTATAGATACCATCTGACATGAAATTTGATTTTCATCCCAGCTTTTCCTGCCCTCCTTTGTGCAGCAGAGTATGTTTTTTGTAAGCATCATTTTTTGGTCTGTGAGATTTAATTCCTCCAGCTGCAAATTGTCACTGTCACCCACAAATTGGGCGTCCCGGTCAGACAAACATCTAAATCCTGCCCACAATTATTGTCAACTGCATTTTATTAAAAAATGGTTCTCAAGCATACATGTATTTTTTGAGAGCAGCATCTGTCCCCAGGCATGTTTTGTTTAGCATTTTAAGCTGCAGATTTTGTTCTGAGATGACAGGTATCATGCCTTCACCTAGCCAGCAACCAGTTCTCCAATTATGTGCTTTTGATTTCTCTTCATAGAGGAATGATCAGTCTGTAAGATGAAAGTGAAAAGCACTCACTAGGAGCAGGTGAAAAGTCAACAAAAACCAGAGGTAACCTGCCCCTTTGGCTGCTCTTAGCATCATGCTGCAGGTTGTGCACTTTTTATGCTGCAAATAAGTGAATGTTCCTATTCCCTACTTCGTTTCTTCATGAGCCCGGGGCATCCTCTTTGCTGAGATGCAAAAATCTGGGGGTAAAATAACTGGCTTGGAAATTGGGTTTGTACACCCAGGGTTCTGATAGAGACAGCCGAGGCTGTGCCTGCTGGTGCCCTGCTGGTGCTGCTGGTGCAGAGGAGCAGGGGGTGCCCTGCTGCTCTGGCGGGGTTGCAGCCCCTGGGCTCATTACTAAGCTCTGCTTTGTACTGATTGGGTCTTTTTCATCGTTCTGTGAATGCGTGGAGATTGAAACCTTTTCCAGCTCTTGGCAGGCAAACCTAATAGATCTGCTGGGCTGAGAATGGTGTCCTGAGACCCAAAATGAAACAATCTAGAAAATGATTAAAAGAGAAGGTTGCTATGATCGCTTCAATTCCAGCGTCAGAGCTGCATGACACTCTGTCAGTCCAGGAATGATATGGCCAATACAAAAAAGCTAAATTGCATTTGAAAGTGCTTTCAGTTGTAGTGATAAGCTCGGCTATTGAATTGTGGTCAAGTAATTTAAGAGCTCCTTTTTAAACAGTTTTTAAACTACTTTTTTTTTTTATTTGCTAATAGCTTTTTGACACGCACAGGATCATGGTTACGTGAAGAGCAGGTGAGAAGGAGCACTGAGAAATGAGTGTTATGCTGGTGCTCAGCTCCAACGGCCAGGTCAGCACCGGTAAAATGGGAAGGGCCATACTGGGAAATCCCCACAATGTCTCTGAAAAGAATGAATTGATCTAAAAATGTTGCCATGCTAGCAAGTTACTCTATGGAAGCAGGAACCAGTTAGAGAGGCATAAGGTACTCAATCAAAATATTAATAATTTGGATTAATATAACCTGACTCTCTTTCCCCCTAAACATAGCCTCCAGTGCTTCAAAACCATGGTATCTTCTGACACCACTGTGTCATCTCCATTTTCTAGTGGTGAGCAGGTGGGTTCACACCTTGGTGAAAGTGAACAGTCTTCCAAAACCCAGGTTTTCCAGGGAGCAGTGACTCAGATCAGCATCTGACTTTTTGTTTTCTCTTTCAAACGGTGCTACACATGAATGCTGCTCGCTGGCACATAGCAGGAAGGCACTGATGGAGAGCTGCCTCTTCTTGGATCTGGGACACAGGAGCTGCTCAGAGAAAACCCTCTCATGGCTACTCAGATGTGCAGCCCACCTGAACATCCCTGTTACATTTTCTACGTGAATGAACAACTCCTTCTGCTAAAATTTTCCAGACCTCAGCCTCCAGCAGACACCTGGTCTGCTAAATTTTGGCCAAGCACTTAAGAACAGGCAAAGTCAAATGAAACAGAAGCTGAGTTGCTGTAATGGGAAGAGTTTGGCAGTTTCAGGACCACACAGCAGAGCCAGACACGCCACTCTCAGGTTTAGGACATAAGCACACAGGTCAAGGGAGTGCTTAGGTATGTTTCTAAACAGCCACTGATATTCCTAGTGCACGCTAAGTGTTTGAGCTTCCAGGCTACTCTGGGGCCTTTCCCGGTGGACACAACAGAACAAGTCCTCATTTGATCCAGGCGAGCATCAGCTCTGCAGCACACACAGGTTTAGATCAGATGCAAGGCTTGGCTGATTCTATTGACACTCACCGGAGGCTGGAGCAAATGCTGCTAAGTCTGGTTAAACACCAGCTTTCTGCCATTCCTCCCTGCAGCCCCACTGCACCAAGGCAGGAAGGAACCCCAGCCAAGCACCCACCTTGGTGGAGCACAGCCACAGAGTGTGCTCAGGGCTCTCGGCCCCGCAGCAGGCTCTGAGCCCCACAGCCCCCCATCCTTCCCCAGGCATCACACTGCAGTGGAGCTCCTTCAAAGCTGGTGAGTTGCCGGATGCTTCACAGGCTCTGGAGTAGGAAAGCACAGCTCCTCTACAAACGAGTGTTGTAAGGAAGAAAAATATGTTGCTAGGTCATGTGGGTCTTGCAAACTCGACTCTGCATTCCTAAAATATTTTCAGTGTTAATAACCCTTTGGAGTACTATTGAATTTAACTCCTTGTAGCAAAGACTTGCCAACTCTCACCTTGGGGTTTCAAATTTTTTAAGCCTCATCCTTTGGAATCAGATAACTAACAAAAAAAAATCCAACACCAAAAAGTCAAGAATTCTCTTAGCAGAAGGCTTCATAAGAGAAAATGTAAACAAACTGCAATCTGATATGAAGCTGCTAGGGTCCAGACACTGCCAGTGCTTCCCTCCCTAAGTAAAATGTAGTGGGCTGATATTATCTGCAAAGGAAGTCAAATGAGCTGATACAAATTAAAGCTTTTTAAAGAAACAGGAAACCTGGCATCATATCTACACTTACATCCCAGATTAAGCCCAGCCTTTTAACCATTTACTATCCTGGCAGTAAATGACGAAAGAAAACTATAAGTTGCTGTATAAATAATTAGATAGAAGACAGCAATTCTAAGATAGTGAAACATTGATATAATGCCAAGAGCATGCAGATATCAAAACCAAACACAGCTTCTCCACTGTCTCACTGCAGTCCAGACCTGAGTTTTTCTGTACGTTGTATACATATTCTAGAGAGCATGAACCATGTCTGCCAGCCAATTAGGAAGAAAGTTTGGCTCAGACAAAAGAGCATGAGGCTGGACATGAGAGAGAGAAACATCACTCCCAAAACGTTTGTGTGATCTGGAATAAAATGCATTTATTTCCTCATCTCTCCAGCCTTGCTGCTTTCAGCCTGCAGGGAGCAGCTGCAGGCACAGTACAGCAGCCAGCATGGTTCAGAGCTGTGTGACCATTGCTTGCCATTTATGAAAATAGTTACAAAATAGCAACTGAATCAATTATTCAGATCAAAACTCTACCCTGCAATACTCTGAGCACCTTGAGTTCAGGTTGACAGAAAGTGAGAGTGCTCAGCACTCTGCACCATTGCATCCTGGCAGAAGGAGACACGATAACGCCTAACAGCACAGCCAGAGACAGCTCCATCAACCTCTTGTTACATACTCACACATTCCCTGGGGCCTGGGGCACTGTGGCCCAGAGGAGAGCCTTGCTCTAAGCCTTGCATTGATACAGGCTGTGCACACCTCCTTGCACAGGGGGAGAGTATTGTGTCCCCGTGGTTCTGTGATTCATGCCAGCAGGGAGACTTGGCTTCATCCCCTGTCACTGGCTATCAAGAGGTGACTGTGCTGAACTCTCCGTGGCAGGGATGCTGTGCAGCCCCATTGGGACTTGCCAACCCTGAGCAAAAATCCCTGGCCCTGCACAGCTACTCACTAAAAAAAAACAATGGAGAAAAGCCTTCATCAAGCATTAAGCTCTTCCTCTACAAAAAGAGAAGCACCTTCCTCAACCCTCTGGCCAGGGCTGTGCCACAACTATGTCACCTGCTATTTGCATTGCATGCACTGAGAAAGGAGTATGTGAACATGAAACAGCACAATGACCTAGATCAAAAGTGGCTTAGTGAAATGCAAGCTTTAGTCCATGGCAGGGCAGCTCTGCAGAGAACTGTGCTGAATGGGGTCAGCACGTGCCTTATGGGAGCAGAACGGCAGGCAGCCACCTCCCTGCTGGGCAGGATGATGAGAGGAGCGTTGGTCAAATCTAGAGAGAAGAAGGTCTATTTGTATGTTTTTATGTTTCCAGTATATTTGCACAGTATATGTCTGCTGAAATTATGTTCAGTAACTTCCCACCTCTGCTTGCTCCAAATGTGGTCAGGATTGCCTGCTCTCCAACCTTACGACCCCCATCTGGGATCCACAGGGAACCTCAGGGCAGCCTGTGCTCCTCAGAGGAGATGCCATATCCTTCAAGCTGGCTGGGAGTTACACAGGCCTTCCTCAAGAAGGAGTGTCCCCAGCATGGTCGAAGGGGCTCAGCTTCTTCTGGAGGTGATAGCCAGGCTGTTCCTAGGAAAGGGACAGGAGCAGGGGGCCTCTCATTTCAGTTACTAGCAGTGACTTTAATGTTATACACAATTTTGTTTTCCGCCTCTAGTAAACACTCTTGACAAGTTAAATACTGTTATTATGGCTGCTCAGTTCAAGGTCTGTAGGTTGGTAGCCACTACAGTGCAAAATGATCTGGAGTGAGCAGCACTTCCAGGAGGGCTAAGCAGACGGGAGTCAGCATTTCAGCAGCAAACGTCTGCAGCCTTTTCACGCTTGCCAGGCATGCTTTATTTCAGTAAACAAAACAGCTTCCCCACCAAACAAACAAACCAGACCACAGTGATGCTCCTTCAGCCATTCAAACTTCCTTCTTTTTCTCCTCTGCTCACAGAAATATGTTCAAACCAAACTGCCAGTTCTGCCAAAACACAGACATTTCCTTCCTCCCTCATTTCCCCTGGTGAGGGTAGGGTGCTTGGTACCTGTAGCCATGCTGTGAGTTGTTCCTCTGCCTTTTCCGCACCAGCCACCACACTGGACATATCACTGCTCCTGGATCTCCCCAGATGCAGAGATTGGAAAGCCACATAATGGATATGGGTATTATCCAGCAAGCCTGGGTCTCGCCTCATATTGATATCTGAATATTGCTCATGAGCTTCTTGAGACCACTTGTCCATATACAGTCCCAGTCCATGTAAAAGCAACTGCAAACATTTGTGGGCCAGGACACTACAGATTTATGTTCTGCTCCACTCTCATTCCCCCTTTCCTTTCACATCCCATTTTAGCAAAGCCAATGTAACAGCATGCAACACAATTGAATACAGGAGAACTTCAAATCTGTCAGGCTATTTAAAAATAGTTGCATAGGTTTCATAATGTCATCTGTATCCACATTTACTCAAACTGGAAGAATCTGTGCATCAGACAAACCATTTCAAGTGCTATTTGAAAGATGAGCAAGAAATGCTTTTTTGGATTTGCAAAGACTTTCACTATCTTGCACCATTCCTATAACTGTATTAGAATTCAGTGCGCATCACTGAGCTAAGAAAATAATATTGCATCACTATGGCAACCTGCAATGAGCAGCATATTGACCATCTCTGAAGACATCAGGAATTGCATTATTCTTGTGTTACGATGTTTTCTGCTCTGAGCATGCCTTGTAATGGTATTTCTTTAGGATTAGAAAAAAGTAAGAATTGTGTATAACTGACCTTCCAGCCAAATGTTTGATGTGGTAAGCATTCATTTTTCTCTTTTCACAAAAGCATTATAATTCCATTCATAACATCAACATTTCCCTACACAGCACTGAAGAAAACAGAATCAAAGATGCTATGCACATTCTTGATGTTAGCACAGAAGTAAGGCCAACTGCTTCTCTCCCCATTTCATCTTTGATCACTTCTACTATTCACATCTCCTCAACTGTTACAAAGGTGAAGTTCCAGATCAGATGTTCAATGACAGGGAGAAGCCATGATTTACAAAAGAAGATGAGTTTGATGTAGAATGAAAAACAAGGGGGGCACTGTAGAGAAAAGGGCTTGCAGAGAGGCAGTGAGGCTCAAAGGTTGGCTGTGGGGAGATGAGGTTGACCGTGAGAAGAAAAACAGAGCAGGCAGAGAGCAAACCCTTGGAAAGAGATGCGAATCACAGGGCAATGGAAATCCATCTTGCAAGTTCATTAAATGCTTTTCAGCAGTTACACAGCAGGCTCCCAGCAGAGCAGTGCCTACTGATTAAGTAATCATGCTGCTGGGGCTCCTTGGCCAGACATGGTGGTGTGGTACTCACCATCTGCTTGCAGAAGTGAAGCCCTGGCAAAGGCAGCACAATTTTCTCCCACTCTTTGCACACATACCTCAATAAAGCTGCAAGCTTTAGGACATGCAGCCATCATGAAACAGCAGCTTGAAACTCTCATCCTTGATGCATAGATTATCCCGTTTCTAATTATTTCATCGTACTCCATTTCCCAGAGACACATCAGCCCAAGAGAGATGGTGCTGGGATAGAAAGACTTTGAATTGGGCATGTGATATAATTCCTTATCTTTCCTTTCTCCTCACATTTAAAATAAGCTATATTACAGAATGCTTCCCAACAAAATTAAGAGACAAAGAGCAGAGAATAAAAAGATATTTTTAGCGATGAACTAAAGAAAGAGGTCATGTTAAAAAAAAAGAAAAAGCTGAAAAATGTTAGAATGCAGTGTAATTACATGTCTTCAGATGAGAACCAGTGCAGCGTGGCCACGCCTGGCCAGCAGACAGCAAAGCAAACTTCCCGAGCTGCCTCCTCATATAACAGATGACCTACTTTATGTGCACAATGACTGCAGATTTGGGCAGACTGCCTCTCCGGGGGAGGAGGAGGAGGAGAAGAGCTGCTGGTGCATTAGCAGAGCCTGTGCAGCTGGGACTTGGTTGGTGACTGATGGGAGAAGCAAGAGATGGAACTGTCAGTTTGGTTCCATGGGAGGTGAGAATGTATTCAGCCTGCAACGCTCAGCCCCAGCACCCCACCAGAGGAACAACTGTTTACAGAGTGAGAAATGAGTAATTCCTGAGCTACTGAAGCAACTGGCTGAGATGGGGTGCAGGGGAAGGGGTGAGCGGTAGGGTATGTGGCAGTGGGTGAAGGCTTGAGTGCATGAGCAAGAGGAGGGAGAGCATGTGGTCTTAGGGAGAGGAAGGAGAGGGCTGGCTGTTCAAGGGGATGGGTTTTTTGGAGGGGCTGAGTGCCAGTAAGTGTAAGCACATGTGGGAGTAATGCAAGAGGACAACATGCCTGAAAAATGATGCTTTTGCCAGTGTAGGCATCTGGGGAGCTCAAACTCAGCTCCCATGGAAATGAGCAATCCCTGCTGCTTCTGGGTAAATCCAGCTCCAAACAAGAGCTGTACTTGCAGGTCTGTTGTGGCTGAGACCAGGTATGTGAGTGTGAGCTTTTATCCTCACCGAGTGTCACTACAGTCAGAATTTGTGGGGTCCTGTAAGAGAAATAAGGGCCCCCAGAAAACCCAGATCACACACAGGTGGATGAGAAATGCCAGAAGTATAGGTGACCTTATGGGGTATCAGAGAGTCAAACAGAAGAAAGGGAAAACCTGGGAATATACCTCAGAGAGAAAGCAAAGCAAAGCAAAGCTCTCCTGCTGAAGAGCTGCCAGCAGCCAAAGGCGGACCTGCAGCCTCTGCTTCATTCCTGCTCCTTCTGGGGAAAAAACAGCCCATGTATATGCTCTTTGTATGTAACAAAGTTTTCATCAAACACCCAAATCCATCATTTTAATTACTGACAGAGAAGAGCCCAGATGACTGCAAACTTCACTGGCCAAAGCGAACAATAAGCTCTTCTCATCCTTAATGTATCATCTGCACTCCTTTGGGCAATGCAGGGTAAAGCTCTTGCTGCTTCTATAACTTAAGCAAAATGGTTGTAATTAACCCCAGAGTTGGACATTTGTAAAAATGAATAATCTCTTTGGGAAGAGCAGCATGGACCCCACAGCTCTGCCACTGCCCAGGGGACTTTTCTTGCAGACCCGCTGCCCCCCAGGATGTTGCATGCCCATGGAGGTCACCAGCCTCTTCTGTGCATTTTGCACATTGACTTGTAAGAGCAATAAAGTGATTTGATAAAAATCATTCCATTTAGTAAGGCAACTGAAAGTGGTGAAACAGCTTCCTGTAAGAGTCCAGGCCATTAGATGAGCAAAGGACTGAAAATTGAAAGCTTTTTAGTCTAATCCTGTCAGGCTTCAGACAGGTCAGGAGGCCCTGGCATAAGGCAGCGCTGAGTCCTTTACCACCTGGGTGGTCGAGGAAAACCTCAATTTCTCCAGCCTGTGGGTAACGGTGGTTTACACTGTGGGTAAAATGTTAATTATCTCACATATTTTGTGTAAAGCTTCTTGAGCAATGTGAGAGTTGATTGGAGCTACTGTAAAAATGCACAGTAATAATTCCCCTGCTAATGGCAAAAACATGTTTGAACATTGTCTCTTCAGATGGAAGAGGCACTTCTAGTTCTCAAAAAAAGGATAAAATGAAATGATGTTGCTGGTAGAGAGCAGAGAGAATGTGCATAGCAATGTATGTGTATGCCATTTGCTAAGCAGGCAGAAAACTAAAAAAAAAATCCAAAAAATACACCCATCAGGAGTGGAAATCATAGAATCACAGAGTGGTTTAGGTTGGAAAAGGCCTTAAAGCTCATTGAGCTCCAGCCCCCCTACCATGGGCAGAGTTGCCACCCACCAGGTCCAGCTGCCCAGGGAAAGGCAAGATGTGATTTGTCTGCTTTACCACTTAAATTATTTCACAGTGATCAAACCTGAGTGGCCCAAAGCAAAGATGTTTTAGGTGTGAATTACGCTATATAGCCCAGCAACACCAGGCAACACCACAGCTGCTCACCAGAAAGCTCACCACGAGCTGCCGCTTCCTGAGCCCATTAAACACTTGAGCAAAATTTATGGTAGGAAGTATTTTCACATCATTAACAGGCAGCGGAAATGTGCCTGAAATGTCCCCAGAAACCTATCACAGAGAGTGACTTTCACATCCTGACTTACTGAAGGGTGTTCCAACGCAAGTGAAGGGATTCCACACTTCTGCCTGTAGGAAAGCAGAGGGTGGCATTTTCAGCCTTACCACAGTTATATAAAAAAACACTCAACATGGGTTTCATGCAGAAGCAGAGTGGTTGCTTGCTATTTATTATCCTGCAAGGAACTGTTGCTTGTTGCCCTGAGCTACAACAAAAGGCCGATGAGAATTAAATTAACATCAAAAGAAAGAGAGCTGAGCCATATAATCCTTCATCATAGAAGCAGAGCAGACATGTAATTGTGTGCTCAAAACAAGTTAGATTTCTTCTCACTCACACAACCCTGCAGTGGCTGGATCAGTGCTCTCTGCTCTTGTCTGCAACCCAGAAGTAACTAACATCAGAGATTTCCTATTCAGCCTCCTCCTTGCTTCCTTATTTTCAAATGTAAAGAAGCAACATTACCCTTACAGCATCAGCACCACCATTTGCCACTCATCTTCTCCATGGCTCCTTATCAGTGGGAATAATTAGCTTGAGCACCAAAAGCCATTGGTGGAAATGAAGGGACAATCCTGTGTCACTTAGCACAGAAACTCATTATCTTGCATGAATTCCTGATATAATGCAGACTAACATACAGCATATAGCCTTGCTGCACTTTTCTCCCCAGATAAATAGAAAGAAATGTATATTTTTTGTTGATCATATTCTAGAACAAATTTCATTGGAGATTTGGAACTTTTCTTTTTTTTTTTAATGAACTCTGTATTCAGCATCTGTGCTTCATGCATTAAAGAGAAAATTCAATCAGTTTGGTGTAATTGTTTTATTTACACCATTTTAGTCAGAAAATAAATGGCTACAATAATCTTCTTCTGAATAAGAAATTATGCGGTTCACACCAGGAGGGTAATCAGCAGTGAAAAAAAAGTAATACTTTCCTGACAAAGCTGGAAATTCATGAGCGCTTCTGTGATGGGCAAGAAACCAAACATGAAAATTACCTCAAGCTACTCCACATGAGAAAATAACAATGTTTTATTCATCGTCCCCTTTGTTTCTCCCTTCAAACACGATCTGCCCAGGTGATTAACTCACTCCAAAAACCCAACGTAGAAGGTGCAGGCTCTTCCCTGTGGCTCCAGCAGAGCCCAGAATCCTCAGAGATGTTGCCCCTCAGGGTTTGAAATCATTGTAGCAAACCCAAATGCCAGCTGTATCTCCTGTGGATGTAGTTCGATGAGAGATGGGTTTGGTTGGACACTACCTAATGATGCTTTACCCAGTTAAGCATCCCCAGACCAGCACCATGCAGATGGTGCCCAGCTGCACTCCTGTCCCCACAACACCCCCGGGAGCATGATGAAGACTCGTACTGATTCCACAAAACAGCTCTCACAACAGACACTAAGCAGGTTACTTACCAGGACCTGTGATCCTTCAAGAGCTTTGCCTGAACCTCTCAGAAAAGCAGCCCAGAAGAGGACGTGTGGCACAGTGCACTCAGTGCTGCGTTTGCTCGCATCCGTGTTATCCTCAGATGCTTCACTTCCACCCATTCTGCACCCCTTCCTGGCAGAAGCCCTTCAGGTTACTCTCTGGCTCTTGCTCAGGGCAACCCTGCCTGTGTGTCTGAGCCTGGTGCTTTGCTGTTGCCTCTCTGCCTCATTGCCCTGTTTCTTTCAAGAGCACAACACCCAGCCTCTGCAGCTCACACTTCCTGTGCTTCTCCTAACAGTCACTCAGTGGCTTCCAAATCCACTGAAGGTGTGCAGGTAGAGCCTTGAGTTCCAACAATACTGATCACTTCCATGGTGTGTTGATATAGTCTCCAGTCACTCATGTTAGAGCTGCAAGGACAGGAGGACATGAGGACATTTTGTTCTGGCATGTAATAGCATTGTGTATATCTTTCTCATGGCTCAAAATGCTATTTCATGGAGGCATCAAAGGGACTTCAGCCTAGGCAAGAGGATTGTGTCACTTCAGAATCATCCTCTAGCTGAAATGGTCCAGATCAACAACAGGAAGGATGCTCACGGCAGAAGCTTCAGCCCATGAAAGGTACTCCAAAACCTACAAGGCACTTCACGAAGCTGGAGGTCCTCTTGATGGACCTGCAACCAGGTCCCAGAAAACCCAGGAAAAACGGGCTGAGTGTCCCTGCAAAAAGACACATCTGGCTCTGAAGCCAGACTGTCATCAGCACAGCTGGCTGCACAAACAGATGTCTGATGTCAAAGTATTAGAGTATTATTTTGGGAGGTTTATGTGATAGGAACAGTGTTAGCGAACTAGGAATAACCTGTGCATTGAGGTAAACTAAAATAACCCACCAGACATTTGTATATAGCACATTCACCCAGCAACAGCCTCCTTTACTCAGAATATAGTTCTGCAGGAACAGAGAAGAAAAAGAAACCTGCAACTGTCTACTGTCCCCAACAGTGCCACCAGCACTAAATGTCCTATATTACAGGAGGGCACTTCTTCAAAAGCAGCAATTGTCCAAGTGCCATTGCTGAGGCTCCAATGCAAGGTCAGCATCATCCCACGGCAGGAAGGTGGCAACAGTCAGGTCAAGACAGGAGGTGGGTACATGCCAGATTCCTGAACACCGACGTTTTCTAGTGTCACTCCCAAGGAAGACGAACGGCTTTGGCATTCTTTTAGTTTTCAGAAATCAGCTCTTAAGGAGCAGCAAGAGTAATCAATACAAGACTCTTGATGGTACTTCTGGAGCAGTTCTAAAACTAATTCAGCAATATTCCAGGCTGAATGTGGCTCTGGAAAGCCTGGGCTAGTGGTTAGCAACCCTGAACATATCAGGGGCATTGAAACTAGATGATCATTATGTCCTTTTCAACACAGGACATTCTATGATTCTATGATTCTGTGAATATTATATGGCCATGGTGCTTTGCCGTTACTGAGATGGGATGGGTTAAACCCAACACTTAAGTAGCTTTGGACATTTCCTTAGTGCAGCAGAGAACAGTACTGTGCAACAGAGGTGTGCACACGTTGCCAATGCCTCAACAGCTATAAAAAGGTTTCCATCTGCTTTGTTAAAATAAGGTTGTTTACTCAAAGTGACTTTGAAGCAGAGACAGGGAGTATTGCAAACTGCTCTAGAAGAGGAGCACCGCTATTTATAATAACTCTGGGGTAAATTAAGAGGATGCTAAATGCTAGTGACCAATCTAGAATCTGTGGACAGGGAGGGTAGTGGTGGCTGTGATGTCCCTGCAATGAATAGTTAAGGCCAGAAGGTGCCCACTTTGCCAGCAAAGCCTGCAGCCTCCTTCTCGGCCAGCAAGGTCTGGCTTGCTGGGAGACCAATCTCATGTCCTGGGGGAATAAGATACTGGTGGTAAGTGAAAGTAATGAATTGGCCAGAGCTGAAGACTGCTGCCCAAGCACAGTGCAGTAAAGTGCTGTCTGTAGGACTAGCCTAAAAAAAAGCACAGTGCTGGGAAGAATGGTGACCAGAAGAGATTGGACCTAGAATTGGTGGTGGAGCAGAAGGCCTGGGGTAAGCTCCCAAGCTTGGGATAAGGGTCATAAGAACCAGAGAACCACTTCTGTCCAGCACACCGTTTCTGTCAAAGCCCTGATGAATACACAGCATTGGATAGTTGAGAATAAGGCCAGAGGTTGCGTATGCTGTCAGTGAATCTCTCTCAGGAACCTCCATCCCATCTGCATGAAATGTGTGGGAATTTACTGACGTATTCATACACATACAGCAAGACACCACAATGTCTTTTTGAAAGTGGCCATTGGCCATGCTGCAATTAATTTTCCTGTCAGTGTAATGGGAAAGTAATGTATGCAAAAGGACCCTTAGAGGCTCTACACAGATCCTAGGCAGGAGGTGACACCACAGCACATGGTACAAGGTGCTTATATTTGCCAAGTTAGCAATCTGCCCTTGGAAGTACTTGACAAAGGCTTTGGCTCAGACTCTAGGAGAGCACCTGGAATAAAAATGCTTGGTTTCCCTTGTTCTGAAGTCTTTGCTGCTTCTCTCCTGTATTTGCCATGCTGTGCATTCAATCCATTCTATGCTTGGGCAAAATAAATTAATGGTAGAGCTGCAAAGAAAAGTTTGCTAATTGAAAGATAAACACTCTCCAGAGAAAGCTGCTCGGGGAAAGACAAAATAATAAAAAATAGCAGGATAGGAGTAACGCATTACTGGAAGAAGAAAAACAGCAAAACATTACCAGTGTTGTAATAAACTCAGCCATGTCCAAACATTAAATGAACCTTGTAAGTATTCAGAAGACATAATTATTCATTTATTTGGAAAAATGTTCTAAGTACTCTATTCTTATCTGCAGAGAAACAAGCTTGATTCTATCTCAGTTTTATCAGACAAACACAAACCATATCCCACTGTAGATTTACACTGCATAAAAATGAGCATCTGAATTAATCGCAATTAGAAAAAGTGAGTCTCACTGGAAGATTATGCCTTTTTTCTTCTCTCTTTCCTCTTCAGGCAAGCCTTCAAATAGGAACACCTCATCTTGGATCCATTTTTTCCCAAAGGCTGATACTTTTGATTTTAATCTTTAAATCTCTTCAGCAGTGTCCTGCACACAACTCATTAGTTAACGGACATGTTCACACAGATGAAAGATACTATTAAATATTTTGCTGAATTTACAGTACTTTCTACAGCCAATGGGGCTAAGCACTGAGCTTCACCCTGCCCCATGCTTTCCCTAGCAGCAGACAAGGATAGAGTTGTTCTCCTGCAGCGGTTACAGCTCACAAGTAAGGACATCTTTGCAGATGCAACACTTTCTGCCATGCGTGTGCTATACAGAAGAAGACACAACCTCATGTAAGTCTTCCACCAGCACAGCCCTGGCCAAGGACATTGGATGAAACAGCAGCCAGAGAGAAGTTCAGCACATATTCGAGAGTCACAGAATTTCAGGGGTTGGAAGGGACCTCTAGAGATCATTGAGTCCAACCTCTCTGCTACAGCAGTTCCCTGCAGCAGGTCACACAGGAAAGCATCCAGATGAGTCTTGAGTATCTCCAGAGAAGGAGGCTCTACAGCTTCTGTGTGCACTGTTTCAGTACTCTGTGACCCTCACAGTAAAGAAGTTCTTCCACATGTTTGTGTGGAACTTCCAGTGTTCCAGTTTTTGTCCAGGGCTCCTTGTTCTATCACTACACATCACTGAAAACAGTCTGGCCTCATCCAGTTGCCTCCTGCTCTTTATATATTTATAAACATTAATCAGAACCCCTCTCAGTCTGCACTTTGGCAGGCTGAACAGTCCCAGCTCTCTCACCCTTTCCTCATAGGAGAGGGCTCCAGGCCTCTCATCATCGTTGTGGCCCCCTGTTGGACTCTCTCCAGTAGTTCCATGTCTTCTTTGAACTGAGGAGCTCAGCACAGCCTCCTGGCATGTGAGCTGCTCCTCCCAGATTTGTATTGGGAGCAAACTTGCTGAGGGTGGATTCTATCCCATCAGCCAGGTCACTGATGAAAATGTTGAACAAGACTGGACCAGCACCGTCCCCTAGGGAACACTGCTATCTCCAGCCAGACTCTGTGCAACTGATCACAACTCTCTGAGCTCTGCTAGTCAGCCAATTCTCAATCCACTTCATCTGAGAATGATGATCTTTAACGACATATTAAATAACAGATGACAAATATTCAACACACTGCATTTTTCACCAGTCAGCTAAAAAGGAGATGAACAAGAAGAGGGTTCTTTGCCAAGTTTTGAGTTCCTAGCACCTGCTGCAGAAACACAAAGACTGCTCGAAAAACATCTGTGAGAAAAAGCCTAACTTGGAGTCAGAAGAGTCCTTTTTACTCACCAGAAAATTTTTGACTGTACCTACAGTTCTCACACTGTGGAAAGAATACCCACTCCTGGGAAAAAAAGCAAATTTGTAATGAAATTTAAATCAATTTTGAAAGGATTGGACAAGGAAATAAGAATGACCTGCTGGGCTAATGACTGATGGCAGCATCTAAACCACACAGAGACCAGCAGATGGAAAACCACTGCATTCAGCAGCACTTACGGTGCACACAGTAGAAGTCATACAGGATGTGGTCGCTCTCCCTCGTTCTTGGCTGCAGAGTGTAATATCAAACAGGAATTTATTACTGTTAAAACAAGGACACTCAATGAAGCACATAGGAGTTAAAACTGTGATGATATTTATAGACATACAAACACTTCTGGATGTGGTATCTTTCATTTCTCCTCCTGTGTGCACACATGTGCACATCTACACACAAACTGACATATATGTAGAAGGAGGGCAAGTGATGCAATCACATAGCATGTAGCAATATATCCAAATATATTTCCATGATTAGCATGTAGCTGCATGTATTACTTGAAATTTAGAAATGAGTTGCATGATAGAAAGTCAGAAAGCCTACATCCTTGTATTGCAGCCAAGACAACTATGGGATCCTTGCAAAAACCTCTATTACACCTTACACCAACTTGGGTTGGTTGATACTTCCTACCTCCCTCCTAAGCTGCAGGCTGTTTTATTTATGGCAGCTTATACACTGGTGATTTTGGGCCAGCCTTGCCCTTTCCCAGGTAGCTGATGTTGACCACACTTCCTGTCTTGCCTACAAGCTGCCAGGCTCTACCACATCTCATCCAGCTCCACATCTCATCCCAGATCCTCCAGTAGCACTGCTTTCCTTGGTGCTGACTGGCCTTCCAGCAATGCTTGCAGCTTGGTGGGTTCAGTGTAATGCAAGTGTTTCAGGCACACGGGTTGGGCACACATCTCCCACACATGGTAGGAAAACAGTTCTCATTGGGTTTTGTGCAAAAAGGCGGCTTTCACTATTCACAGCACAGGTTTTAGAAGCCAGAAGGGAACACAATTTAGCCAATATAGCTCAAAGCCTATCAAAGCCTTTTGCACTGCTCAGTGGCCTGAGCATAATTTCAGTCCAAAGTCATTCTGAAAAGAAATTCATTAATCACAAGCAGATGGGTTTCTTCCAACCACATGTGGATGGTGAGACAGGCATCGCTACACCTGGTTTCCACCAAGCTCCTCCATGACTCCCAGCAGCAGCTCGTAACACAGCAGGTGAGAACTGCTGCACTGAACACAGGGAATTTAGTGTGAACACCAGTCCCCAAAATGGGATCTTTCACTTGATGTCCTTTCAGCCCTCGCACAGCTCATCTCTGGGAACATGGGCCCCTGGTGCTTCAGGCACATCTCCATCTTGCCTTTCCAGCACAAGAGAAATTTCAACATTCTCTTGTTTGTTTTCTCTGTCTCCTAGCTCTTGGAAACAGCTGGAACTTTTAAACTTTGCACAGAAGACACAAATCTGAAAGGATTGTTTGGTTGCTTCATTTTTGTTCCCGTAAGGCCATTTCCTTTGCAGACATTCAGGATGAAGCAAAAGCTGTCTTTCTATCACCAAGCAATGCCTTGGAGTCCCACCCACCTGAGCAGCACTGTGCATATGTCAGAGCATATCCCCTCCATATGGAGAACAAAAATAAGTGGCATTTATGTTTCATTATTATACCAGAGGAGGTCCCAATTAGATTTGCCATCTAACTGAAATAAAAATGCCATTTAAAATACTGAGTTAACAGCATCACCCAGTAGCCATGCTGCAGAGCTATTTGCATGCTGTGGGATGCAGACAGCAAAGAGGAGTCTAGCTTTGGGAATACAGCTTAGCTGGGAGTGGTTGTGATGCCGCTGGCTGGTCTCTACCAAAATCTGCTCTGGTGCTTCTTACTACTGCAGACAGTGCTCCTCTTCTGGCCCCACAGCCATTCTGTAAAATCAGTCTGCTGCATCTAGCTGCTGGTTGTGCAGGCTCAGCCTGGCTCCCAGCAAAATCAGAGTGTAATGGGCTCTTGTCCTTACAACCAGAATGCTCTGGAGTGTTGTATGAAGTATCTGGTCATGCTACATTGCTCAAAAGCACTTTGAGGAGAGAGAAAAAATGAGATAAATGTACAGAGGGCTGCAGACATAGTTCTAGTTTATAAAAAACTACAAACTACAAAATGCCATTCTTTTCTGCTAGGTGCTGCTAACTATAAAAAAAGGAGATGTTACTTCTTCAGACATAAGAAAAGAGGATTATTCAAGCTTGCAGCTTTCTTCATGCACAGGTCCCAAATGCCCCCCAAGAGATAGCCCAACACTGTGCTTTTTTTCCCTCAGCATACTCCTGCAGAAGCTGGCAGGTTGTGGCTTAGACAGATGTACTCTTCCATGGGTATAAAAGAGTCTGGATGCCTGGGCCTAGAGAGTGGTGGTGAGTTAAATCCAGCTGGTGACTGGTCACTAGTGCTTGTTCCTTGGGGTCGGTACTGGGGCCAGTTCTATTTAATATTTTTACTGATGAATGCCCTGAATTGAGTGCACTCTCAGTAAGTTTGCGAATGAAACCAAGTTGGGGAAGAGTGCTGGTTTAACTGGGGGTAGAAAGGCCCTCCAGAAGGATCTGTCCAGGCTGGATCACTGGGCTGAGACCAATGGGATGAGATTCAAAAAAACCAAGTGCTCGATCCTGCACTTTGGTCACAACAGCCCCATGCATTGCTATAGGCAGAGTGCCAGAGAGCTGCACAGAGGAAAAGGATTTGGAGGTATTAGTCAACAGCTGTATGAACATGAGCCAGCAGCCCAGGTGGTCAAGAAAGCCAGTGGCATCCTGGCTTGTACCAGACATAGCACAGCCAGTAGGAGCAGGGAGGTGTTTGTCTCTCTGTACTTAGCACTGGTGAGGCCGCACCTCGAGTGCTGTGATCTGTTTTGGGTCCCTCACTACAAGGAAGACATTGAGGCCCTGATGCATATCATTGAAGGACAATGAAGCTGTGAGGGCTCTGGAGCACGAATTTTATGGGGAGCAGCTGAGGGAACTGAGATTGTTCAGTCTGGGGAAGGGGAGGCTCAGGAAAGCCCTTATTGCTCTCTCTCTCCCTTATTACCTGAATAGAGGTTATAGCAAGGTGGGGGTTGACATCTTCTCCTTTGTGACAGCTATAGAATGAGAGGTAACATTAAGTTAAGGTCTTAAGTTAAGTCTTAACTTAAGGCCTTAAGTTGTGCCAGGGAGGGTTTACACTGGGTATTAGGAAATTTTATTTTGCAGAAGGAGTAGCAAGGCATTGGCACAGGCTGCTCAGGGAAGTGGTGGAATCACTGTCCCTGGAGGTGCTGGAGAAAAGTGGAGATGTGGAACTGAGGGATGTGGGTTAGTGGGCATGGTGAGGAGGATTTGATGGCTACACTAGATGGTCTTAGAGGTCTTTTCCAATCAGAATGATTCTATGATTCTGTGATGCTACAATTCTATGTTTCTATGAAAGCACCGATATAAGGGCTTCTCTTCTCCCCGTCACAAACTGCCAGCAGAAGGTTTCCCCCTGCTCTGCATCTTCTCATTTACAGCATGGAGAAAAATACCTCTGTTGCTTTTTGTGACAAGACAAATATGTCCTTCATGCAGTCACCTGCATTTCTTCCAACCAGCGGGCAAGCCTGGAGACGGGCAGGAGCTGGGGAATGCAGCCAGGTGAAGCATGGGACTGTGGGCATGGTGCTGAAATGCTGTCTTTTCCATAATGCTGCAGCTGTCTTAACTGAGCTGGCAACGGCACAGACAGAGCCTGTATCCTCTTATTTTCCCTTTGCCCCCCTCTCTGCTTTGTCTGCTTTCATCCTGAGTTGTCGTCCTCTTCAGAAACAAGGTCAGAATCAGCAAAGCAATCTGAGAGCTACCAGCAGCACAGAGCACCCTTTCCTGCCCTCATTTCTTTATTTGCCGCACATTCCCTCTCCAGCAACACTGGATGCTGGCTGTAATTATTGGGCTGTTTTCTTTACAAAAGCTTCTCTATAAATAAAACTTTGAGATAGGAAAAGAGGATTAGGTCTTTGTTGCGCTTAAAGCAAATTTTATGGTCTCAGCTCTAAATCTCCCAAGTTTCTCCTTCTCGACTTTGCTCAGTCAATAGGTACAAAGTAAGTTTCTGTTTGACGTGGGAACTCGGTTAGACTTGTGCAGCAGCACAGCCCCAGCATGGTAATGGCATGGAGGCAAGGAGTACGTCTTGAGAAGAAAACAGTGACAAAAATTACAAATGCTTACAATCATGGCCTGTTTTCTATGGCATGTAGCAGCAGCTGTTTGAAGACTGCCCAAATCGAGTGTTTGGGGCATTCCATTAATTTAGGGGAAATTAAGTTGTTATGGGAAAAAAAGGAGATTACAGGATTTTCTCAGTTCTCTGAACTCCCTAAACGAGCCTGATACTGAGCTGTGCTCTGAGTGCAGGAGGGGAAAGAGAATGTATTTCTGATATACACATCTCATGTACAGGCAGAGAAAACTTTGCCAAAGAGAACAAATTACGTTATTGTTTAGTTGCTATAAAAATAAAATAATAAATAGCAACAATTGTGTGCAACCACCCAGGAAGCACAGATATATAGTGCTAAGGAAAATAGTCTTAAAACACGCAGGAGCCGCTCAGCGTCCCAGTGCACACAATGCCATGGCACTCACTGCACTGCAGTCTGCAGCAACAATTACTGAGCTCTGATGGGAAAAGTCTCACAAGAATACAAATTGCATTTCTTTGCCTACCACAAGAAACAACCCTTATCAAAGATCATTCATCCCCTGTCACAGCCACAGTGACTGTGAGTGAAAAACAACTGAAATTGAACAATGAAAACCAAGAAAGAATAAATTAAGAGATGTCACAAGCCTTTCCAAAGCAGCCCTTAGCCAAGTCTGGGATTGCCCTATTATGTGTGCTAGGTCAAGAGCATCTGAGCCTGATGGTGCTTTGGCCAAGGCATGCAGGATCACCCAGCTTGGTGCGGAATGGGGTGTGCAGGGACACAATGCTGGTGCCGCAGGGAGGGGGAGGAGAGAAGCCCTCTCTGGGCACTGGAATGCTAAAACATTGCAGGCCATGCTGTGCTTTAATCACTCTTCTCCTTAAATGAAACTCAGCACAGCAATCTGCTGCATCATTAAAACTGGCGCTTTCCTCCAGTATTCTGGAGATACACTATGGGTTATGAGCAGCATAAACTCCGACTTCTTCCATTTAAGCAGTAGACATTTAATCTCAAAATAAAACAGCTCTGCAGCTCCACCGAATCCCTATTCAGAAGCTACTGTGAGACAGACTTCTGTATTGCATAGGAACAAGATGTTCTGTCAAAACTATTAATACCAAATCTTGCAGGAAAAGGTGGACTGTTTTGGCAGAGAGTCCTGATTTCCAGTGGAGAATAGTCCAAAAGGAAGTCAGAGATCCGGCCTCTGAACACAAAACAAGGAGCACTTGTAAACAGTCGAGGTGTGTTTCCATGCTATGGTGGGTGAACCTGGGGCATTTTTTAAGCTTTTTCTTCCTTCATTCATACATAATCATATAAACAGCAGTCAATTGAAAGCTTAAAACAAACTATGTAAGTCTTTTTGAAAAACGTTCCTTTGTTAATAATGGCTGAAGAACTGGATGGATGCCTTTCAGGTTGGGCAAGATGTGCTGCAATGATTGGCAGTCACTGGGGCTACTCCTGGGGACCTACCTGCCACCTGCACTTCAGACCCACCGGAGAAGGCAGCAGGGATGGCTGCTGCCTCAGGACACAACTGTTTGAGACTTCTTTCCATTACCACCATACTACCTGAAGGAGCCAGCGAGTCCATGTTGAAGGTAACTGCCACTCATGCAGACAGAAGCAGTGGCAGATGCTGGCTGCTGGCTTGGAGAAGTTCTTAAATACAAAATAAACACAAGGATTTGTGGGTTTGTGTATTGTCTCATCCCACTCCCATCCAAAAAAACTACATTACTCAGTTCTGGAGACTTCAATAAACAGAGGTTTTTATGAGCTAAACTGAGCAGGATTCACATGAAGCAACCAAAGGCAATCAGCAGAGGGAAATATGGGTGATTTGCCCATATCCCACCATCGGATTTGCAAAACACAGCCCCAGTTTGAGTTCCTGTGAACACTACCAAAAAAATCCCAGGAAGCCATCACTAAGGCAACACAAACATCCTCACTAACCCTAAATCATCACTTACGCATCACAGCAGCCAGGCACCCTCACCCCCACAACATATTTCCCTTTGGTTCCACTGCACAGCCTCCCACCGTAAACACAGTTGATTCTCTTCAATAGCTTTAAAGATCATAAGGTCACAAAATGGCTCATTGAAGTCATTCTATAATTTACCTTGTTTTACTTCAAATTTGCATTACTGCCTTTAAAAACAGGAAATTTTCTGTATGTTAAAAATATCCCTCTGTGGTGAGATTTCAATGAGGCTTTACTTTTCTTGCAGAGAAACCAAAGGACATTTTTGCTTTTGCTTCAAATTTAGTGATAAACATTCAACTGGAATGAATGCTCTGTATTTTAACAAGTTGGGACACTGGGAATGAAGCATCACCTCATGTTGCCCCTGATACACATTTTACTCTCCTCATCACGTTTTTAATTTAATACAATTTTCTGGAGTCTCTGAACCATTGCAAACATGAATGTATGTGTGGGCTTGCAGTCCTTCACTGCAGCCGTGCCAGGCAAGATGGACATGCCCACTGGCATCCCATGGACTTGGGAACAATGTCAGCAACATTAACATGTCATAAGCTGTGGTATTAGAAAAGGGGAAAGAAAGGATGCAAATGGCAGCTTACAAAACTTAAGGAAATTCACCCACAGTGTCAGGAGGTAATACCGCATTCTCCCCTATGTCCATGTGAATAGGAGGGAAGAGGACTTGGGACCACATTGTTATTTTCTACATGATGACATTCTGGAATTGCAAGTATAAATTGAATTCTGGTTTTATAAGTAATGCAGAGATCCAGCTTGGCAAATCTGGTCTGAGCACAACTCACTGTCAGTGCTCTGGTTTCCAGTCTGTTCCATGAACGGTGCTTTTCCGCTGTGCTGCACCATACACCGCCAGGGCACTGCAGAGAGATGGGATGCAAACACACCCATCTGTCAGCTGTACTTCTCAGCATCTTTCTGCCAGCAGAAGACTGGACCTGGAAACTGTTAATTCCAGTGCATGAATACCACAGGCTTTGAAAAATGAATCTTCTTAAGTAACCATTTAGCCAATGCTTCTCACTTGTTAGCTATCTCTTCCTCAAACAAAAACTCCCTTTGTGCTGTTGACAATCATAATACTTAGAGAAGGAGAAGAAAGAGAGTTGCCATCTCTGTCTGCTCTTTTTCCTAGTGGTGGCCAAGGTGGGACATCTCCTGGTTCAGGGCACGCCCACTGGATATCATCTGGGACTTAAGAAATCTTCCATTTCCATCCCCAAAGCATTAAGGTGCGCATCCCTTCCCTCATCCTTACCTCAACAGCAAAGCCCACATGAGCTCTCCTTCCCTCCCTTGCTGGCTCTCAGACTGCAACTCTCCATTGCTCCACCAGCCTGTTCCCTCACCTTCCTCCTCCACTTCTGCTTCCTTACCTTCACAAATTCCTCCCAGCTCCTCATCAACTTTGCCAATTTCCTTTACTCAGACCCTCTCTGCAGCCCCCCGAGCCTCATTGAAATCCATCTGTCTTCTCAACATGTTTGTGGCCTGGTCTTTCCAAACTATGGATCCAGGAGAGACATGGACGCACCAAAGCTGACAGTCACAGGCTGGGGATAGGTTCAGCAACTGGGAGCAGGAGAATGAGAAAGGAGGGCAGGGTTGAGAGCTGGAAATGACTCCTGCACTCACCAATAGAATCACACTGCAAGGCGGACATGCAACCAGTTACACCAACCTGCAGAATGCATATGGTGACACACATTCTGAACAAGGAAATGTCATCTCTTGCTTTGCATATTGTACATCTGTCTTTTAACAACAGCAGTCAAAAGCTGAATCCTCCTCTCAGCAGTGAGATGAGTCCTGGCACTTCACACCCCTGCTGCAGAGATAGTATTTGCACATGGCCGCAGACTTCCATTCATTGCAATGACAAGGAAAGCTACAGATGGATTTCACACTGGAGAGGGGGAAGAAAAAGAGAGGCAGAAAACAAGGGCGCAAAGCATGAGCTGGCACATCAAGTCACAAGCCCTGTACCAGCTGTCTGGAGAGAATGCAGGAACTGAAATCACTTGCTAATGTGCCCAGAGGACAGGCTTCTACCCACTTCCAGCAGCAAGTGCTGAGAATGAGCTTTGGATTTCTGCCATTTTTACCCTTTACTTTCTACTCAAATTCTGACTTTTTGCGAGTCATTTTTCAGATACTTTCGCTCCAAGTTGCAAATGGGATATTGTGGTTTCCCTGTGGCCACATGCTCTGGATGGCCATAAAACACAGCCAGTCCTACTGGCAGTCTATTTCTGCTGCAGCCCTCATTGCTTAGTATGCTGCTTGTCTTGTTCTGCTCCAGGCTGTGTTCTCGTCAGCTGGGGAAAGCTATTCAGCCAAAAGACAGTGCTTCCTGTCCATGAGCATGCAGCTAAAATTGATGGTCAAAGAGAAGCTTTTAGTCTTCCTGCAGAAGTCAGCTCTTTTGCTGTCTCTGCTGACTCCCAGAATCACTACTGCTGGCAGGCACATCCAGGCAGCCGTGCTCTAACTCCATCCTCCCTGGAGCAGGCTCAGCCAGAGCCGTGTCCAGATGGGTGTCCCCATGGATGGACACCCCGCAGCCTGTCTGCGAGGCTGTACCAGCACCTGACCACCCTCACAGCAAAAATTCCCTGCTGGCTTGCCAGCACCTCCCACATGACGAGTCCAAAGCCAAATGGGAGCTCTTCTGGGAGTTCATATATGTGATATCTTTGCCAGTTCATAAAAGGTCAATATTTATTAATCAGGGCTAAAAATTTCTACATTTCCTTCAAATAAAGAATTCTGAAAAGCCCTCACAAACTCTTGGGGAGGCAGCCAGGACAGAAAGCAGCTGCCCATGGTCGAGCAGTGTTGCAACAGCCTAAGCAGAGGAGCTACACCAGACGTTGGAATTACATCCTACTATGTTCAGCCTCAAAGCCTAACCCTATGCTTTGGAAGCCCTGTGAGATCCTCAGCAGCTCGCAGGGCTCAGGAAGAGCCCTATCCTAAAGAGCAGAAGATGTACCTAGCTGGAAGCAGAGTTCCAGGCCTGGGAGGATCTCTCTCGTACAGCTGTAGACCATGGGAACAAAGAGCTCTCAAGAGCTCTCCTGCTTCAGGGTAGGCTACATGCCCCACTACCTCAGAAACCCATCTGAGGACCTGACTGCAGGCAGCATGGGAACCCTGGCAGGAGCATCTCAGAACAAGTGCATGCAGATGGTTCTGGTTTCTTGGCTTGGAGCCTGGAAACACAGTTAGCTACCAGGAGTGGTGGACAAGATGTGATGCACTGACTTTCCATGAAACTCATCCTGATTTTAATGAAGCAGTTCCCTGTATTAATTTTATTAGAGTTTTATCAAATCAAAGGTGCTGTAAATGAAATAATTCAGCTAACCAGCACCTTTCAAAGAAGATTCCCTTTGTACTTAGCACTGATGAGGCCACATCTGGAGTGCTATGTTCAGTTTTGGGCCCCTCACTACAAAAAAGGCATCAAGGCTTCTCTGGAACCCATCCAGAGAAGGGCAACAAAACTGGTGAAGGGTCTGGAGCACAAGTCTTATGGGGAGCAGCTGAGGGAACAGATTTTTTAGTCTGGAAAAGAGGAGGCTCAGGGGATCTCCTATTGCTCTCTACAGCTGCCTGAAAGGAGGTTGTGGTGAAGTGGGGGTTGACCTCTTTTCCCTTGTAACCAGCAATAGGACAAGAGGTGATGGCTTCAAGTTGCGCCAGAGAGATTCAGGTTGAATATTAGGAAATATTTCTTCTCAGAAAGAGTGGTAAGGCTTGGCACAGGCTTCCCAGGGAGGTGGTGAAGACACCATCCCTGGAGGTGTTCAAGAGAAATGTAGATATAGCACTGAGGGATGTGGGTTAGTGAGCATGGTGGGGATGGATTGATGGCTGGACCACATGACCTTAGAGGTCTTCTCCAATCTTCCTGATTCTATGAAGATCTGATAGCTGAGATAGAGTCCATTCACCTGCATCTGCATACCAAAAGCTGTCACAGACCTGCAGAGAAAATGTAGTTGTTTCCACACAAGAAATATACATATGCACAGTGATATATATATATGCACATATGTGTGTGTAGTAGTCCAAAACCCTGTTGGATTGTTATCAGCATTAGTTTGCAGACTCCTGTTGTCCCTGTAAGGAGGTGTTTGGTGAATGACTCATTTCTAGATTTCCTTTTCCAGAATAATCATTTGAAACTGTTTTTCCCAGATGCCAGTTTAGTTTTCAGACATGAGCCCTATTTAATTTTTGGCCTACCTTTTAGTCTTTTTACTATTCCGTGAGTAGGGAAATGCAATGCCTACTGGATATCATGTGACTGTATAAGCCTTCAAATATTTGTTTTCAATTATGATGGAAGATGTCGAGGAAGATGCAACTTCAGTCCCTTTGGCCATTCCTTGTGTCTCGATTCCCTGTTGTTAATCACTTCACATTGTTTACAATTTCTCAGCCAATTTTCAATCAACACAAATCTGCAAACTGCTCATATGAAAGCCAGCCTGAATTACTTCTTCAAACGAGCTTTCCTCAGATGCCCAGCCAAGCTCAGTGCTTGCAGAACTCCACTGAGGATAGGCCATTTATCCTGGGGATGCATTTGGAGAAGTGAGCCCGGTCCCAGAGGCTGTGACAAAAACCCCGCAATGCGGCAGTGCTGTGCACGAGTTGGTGGCTCCCTGCAATACCCAGCAGCTGGCACTGCTGCCCATGCCCCCACAGCAGCCAAAGGCAGCAGGAAGGAGGGCACCACGTGCTTCCCTGTGTGCTCAGAATTCTGGACTGCACAGTGGCAACCTCAGCTGTTTTTGACATTCTGCCACAAAATCCCAAATCCCAAACCAAATGCTTTTGCCCAGTAAAGTCTGCTCTGATAAAACTTGTCTGGGCTCCATTGTTGCTCACAAAGCTTCTTCCCAGCACAGTCCCTCACCAGCTCTGTAGTCTGGAGGCTTCATCCTAAATTCTTGCACTAGTCAAGTCAAATTAAGACTTACAGACAGGTTTCCATGGCAATAGTATATAAAACAATTATTAATAGAGATACCTCTAGCCATGCTCCTCATCCAGTAGCAGCAGCTTGCTTCACTCAGATTTGTTTAATCCAGTCACTAGCACTTTAATAACAATCAAAAGAAAGGAAAGAAATCACTAGAAAGGTGGTAGATACAAACATCCTTTAGGAGAAAAATAACATGGAAGGAAAGAATCTCATCCCTAGAGGGTGTTCTTTTATAAAAACATACAAACCTGGAGCAAGTTATAGTCCCATGTGTCTTCTGAAAAGATGCACTCATTACATATCATTACATAACTCACAATTAGAAGAAATGTGCTTCCAGAGGCTAATTCCTTCCTTGCATAACTGACCCATTTCTATCAGTTTATTTACTTGTTGAAAAAGTACCTGTCATCTTAGCATATTTCCTATTGCCCTTTTCTTACAGGAAGCTAAGGATCATGCGTGATTTTTTTTTGAATTAGCACACAGTAATCTGCTAAGTTCTTATAAATTTGTATACAACATTGTCCTTATTAGATAAGAAACCTATCTTCCTCCCACCACGCTCATGCTGCCAGTGAACATCAAGAAACTGCCTCATCTCCCTCACTCAGTGACAGATCCTGGTCAGAGAGAAGGGATGTGGCAATCCATGGAAACTGCATGGGGACCTTCTGCCCAGGAGCATCACATTGCTTGGATCAAACACAGCCCAGGACACCAAGATGTGAGCTTAAGACCATTTGAAACCTCAGCACCAATTTCTGTTTAATGGCTTCCGTTAATAAGGTCCATGAGAAAGGAAAGTGAAGTAATCTTCCAGCACGCTACAGCAGTTGGAGTGAGTAGGTAATTAAAATATTTCCTGTGTGTGCTTTGACGAAGTGTTTGAGGATCCCTCAAGGTGAACAGGTTCAACAAAGCCAAGTGCAAGGTACTGCACTTGGGTTGAGGCAATCCCAGGTATTTGTAAAGACTATCGAAAGATCTCCTTGAGCAACCCTGCAGAGAAGGACCTGGGTGTCCTGGTGGACAAGAAGCTGGACATGAGCCAGCAGTGTGCTTGCAGCCTAGAAGGCCAACTGTGTTCTGGGCTGCATTAAAAGAGGGGTGACCAGCAAGGACAGGGAAGTGATTGTCCCCCTCTACTCGTCTCTTGTAAGGCACCAGGCACCATCTGCAGTACTGCATCCAGGCCTGGGCCCTCGCTACAGGAAGGACGTGGAGCTGTTGGAGCAGGTACAAAGGAGGGCCACTAAGATGATCAGAGGGCTGGAGCACCTCTGCTACGAAGAAAGGTTGAGGGATCTGTGCTTCTTTAGCTTAGAGAATTGAAGGCTCCAGAGAGACCTCATTGTGGTGACACACACAACAGGTTGCCCGGGGAGGTTGTGGATGCCCCATCCCTGGAGGCATTCAAGGCCAGGCTGGATGTGGCTCTGGGCAGCCTGGTCTGGTGGTTGGTGATCCTGCACATAGCAGGGGGGTTTGAAACTTGATGATAATTATGGATCTTTTCAACCCAGGCCATTCTGATTCTATCATTAACAGCAAATAACACTGTTGTTCCTGATCCCCCTATTCACAAGGCTCTTTCTCTCCAAAGTATTGGGAGATGGGGAACAAACATTAATAATAAAACTCCATCAAACTCCTGATAGAGGTTGTAGCATAGAGGAGTCAGCTGAAAGGAACAGGTTATTTCTGGTGGGTTCAGGTCTTGATGTTGCTGCATTAACCAACCTTAGAATTCTGATGTTGACCTTCAGGGATGGAAGACTCCTCCATGCCCACCCACTTGAGATGGATTTCAGTTCAACGATCACTCCAGATTTTGTAACCATAAGAGACAGCACATCACAGCATTTCTGACAAGTGACCTCAAGTCCTCTGGCAGTTAGGACTCAAGGTTAAGGCTGGAAGACCACTGCCACCAACCTGCAGAGGCCATGCAGGAGCACAGAAGCAGAGGCTGAAATACTTGAGCAGCAGGCAATGCTCATGGCCATTACCCTTGTCCAGATCATAAAAATACAGACGCACATGTTCCCAGTGGGAATACAACTATACAAGACATCCCACACAACTGCCAAGTGTGTGCTTCTGTGTACCTGCAAATGACTTTTTGGATTTCTCCTCCGATCAAAGTAAAGAAGTGGGAACATTCACTGTCAGTTACTAACTCCTATGGGTAAATTTGCAAACATACATTTGGACTTGAAAAATATTTTGCTTACATTACAAAAAGCAATCCCTTAATAAGGCAGTTTCTTAATACATCTCCTTGTACTGACATGTTACTTTAAGCTCTCTCATTCTCTCACTGTAATTACTTTCTCTTAAGCAGCTTTGCTTCTATGAGTGATGTTAGAGCTCTTGTCTGTGGTACAAATGAACTCAGAGTCTGTGGATCATAGCTACACCCTCCTTGGATATTTAAGTAGCACAGTAGCATCACTGCAGTTTGCACCAGCAGATGCACACCGAAGTACTGCAACTATTTCTGCATTCTGTTCTCCCACTACGTATCTTTTCCTGAAGGCAGTGTCTTAAAGCTCTGACGATAAGCAGTGGTCAAAGCAGAGCTGCCTTGAAGGCAGGACCAGCAGATGTGAAGGTCCTTCCAGTACATAACAGGAGCTTCTATGCAGGAAGAGAAGTGACTTCTTACATGGTTTGATAGTGATAATGCCATTAATGGCTTTAAACGAAAATAAGGGAAATTTGTATGAGATGTTAGGAAATTCCTTCATTCAGAGGGTGGTGAGACAATGGCACAGGCTACCGTGGGAGGTGCCATCAGTTAAGGAGCACTGACAACAGGGTAGAGTTGGCATATCACATTTCAATTCAGACCCCTAGTACTTGGGGTGCTGTTTTCTTTCTCCATTTGAACTAGTTCACAACCTGAACAGCTTCAATTATGGACCAAACTATTTTCCTGTATTATACAATCCTACTCATAAAATAAAAAAATAAAAAATAAAAAATAAAAAAAAAAGAAGAAGAAGAAGAAGAAAATGAGGAGGAAAAGAAGATCCTCTTCAAAGTGTGTAATGATGTGGCAGAAGCACTTTTTAAAAATTAAATAAAAAAGCACATGTCAATTTAGTGGAGAGTTATCTCTATCATTCACCTTCCTACAGGTGCTATCACCTGGTGCAAATATAGGTAAGTACTTAAGAGGAACTGGCTCCCCTTTTATGATGCGACAACAGCTAGCAAAGTTTTACAGTGATGTTTTAATGCACAAAATATGCAGGCTTCTGTTTCGCCAGTCATAGTGCTCAAAGCTGTAATTAATACACCCCAACTGCAAATTAAGAAAGGTGGAAATAAGGCAGTGAAATATATTTAATTTGCACAGAATCTGGACGTTCATTCTGCATGTTCATTCTCAACGGTAGTTAGCTGAATATAATTAAGTCATCAAAAGAACTGCTAGTCCGTTCCACAATGGCCACACTGTTTCAATTGAAATATGAAAGGCGACATATTTCTTAAAAGACATTTTTTTTGTAGGATTAAAAAGCCACACTCTAATTTCTTAGCTGTCTTGACATGGTGATGACAGCTCCATAAACCTGAGTAATTACAGAAAATTGAGCTCTGAGCTCTGAAGTTTGATCTCAAACATGCCATTGCAAAGGAATATCACGGACTGGTTTTTAGAAGTTTGCTTACATCAACCACATACAAGTGTCTGATGGGCATATATTTATCATGCCGTTGCTTGAGAAGCCAATGAAGAGCAAGCCCAAGGGTATACCAGTGCCACATGGAAACCTCCCTGACAAGTCTGGGGTTATTTTATAATTCCTGCACTTCCACAACCACCAGAAACAGGGCAGTGAAATGTAGTGATGGCCTGGGGAAGCATCAGCCTGGCCAGCTGTGCGTCCCAGGCAAGGATGTAAAATGGAAGGTGCTCATAGACTCACAAATCATTAGGGTTGGAAAAGACCTCCAGACCACTTTGTGTGACTCCACTTCGGCAAATCTCTCCTGTGATCAAAATGAAATCCAAATGATGAATTTATTGTAACAGAGAGATATGAAATAACACTTGCTTGTTTGCTTGTTTTCTCACAGTTTTAGAAAAATCTAAGTGCTTTTTGCACAAATAATCAGGAAGCAGTTAAATCCATCCTTCACTCC